>NC_139721.1:62292873-62997236 GCF_964211835.1 Anser anser
TGACAATTATGCTTAATTCCAACAATGATTATTCTGTGTGGCAAAATCTATCAGCACAAGGGCACACAAGCATTGATGCATTCTCACTCACTAGGAAATATGAGAATGAGGTAATTATATTTGACTGAGACTCAGACATTTTCATTCCCAGGGGCATCTCTTGGACCTTTTTTTGGAGGGATACATATAATCTCCTCCCTTCCTTGTACTGAGTACCCCATTTATTCCACTTCTGCCGCTACTTTAGTCAGAATTGAATAAAATTAGTCCTTTCTTATACAGGCTACAACTCTTCTCTGTCTAGCACTTAGGCACATACCACACACATGCGCACACACACCCACATGCACATGTGAAAATTCCTGTCTCCATCTCTTGGTGTTTGTGTGAGTATGAGACTCAGCTGCATTGTTTCTAGCCAAAACAAGGAGGCTGTGTTTTCAAATTCCTAAAGATCTTCTATTCACTAAACAGAGCAAACAATTCAAACAATTACTTGGACAAGAAGGATAAGAAATTATATAAGTAACTGCTGATTGATGCAACTTTTTCATGGTACCCAAGTAAATAAACTCACTGTAAACATCACTGTGGCCACTACTAAGGGCAAGACATTGTACAACATTCATATGGTTGATGATATCTCTTTCAAATAGCTCGGCTAAAATTTGCCGAATGGTCTCTTCTGTGTAAAAAACGAACAGCCACCATCTCACTAGTCAGTGCTGAAATCCTTTACGCACAGTACTAGATGCCACCAATATGTCACCAGAGGCAGAGGATGTTATAGTCTTAAAACGAACAGTTCATTCTAAGTACTGATAGAAGGAAAATGAATGTACCCTGCTATGCTTTCCTTTATTTCTTTGAGTTTCTGTCCTAACCAGACACAGCTGCACTTTAATAATCTTTGAAGTATACTGGGAAAAGCTTTTCTACATGAGAGTGTGTGTACCTAATTGTGTGTGTGTGTGCATGTGTAAAAGAGAGAGAGAGAGAGAGAAAGAGAGAGAGAGAGAGAGAGAAGAGGCTTCAGGCTCTAGTGCTTCCTTCCAGGTGTCTTCGTCTGCATGATTTCATCTGTGAACCATAATCAACTTCCTTAATGAAATACGTAATTAACATATTATAATTGTGGTAAAGATGATTTTGACAGAAATCATTTTCCATATCTAATACTATGCTAATTTAATCTGTTCCTCACTCCCCGACATGACCTTTAGTGATTAAGTTTCATGGCAGAATTGTTTTTTTTTTTCTTTTTTTTTTTTGTGATGGATTGATTTATCCACAGCAGTTGATCTTCCTCTGCCTCCATGGCTGTCATTTTTCTCGGTGCCTCTGATATGAAAGAAGAACAGAGTGATGAGTGGACATATGGAAAAAGAAGTGAGGGCCCACTATGGGGTTTTGTTCTGTGTGGGGTCCTGCAATTGATTATGGGAAGATTCAAGGCAGGGGGTGATTAGCTTGGTTACTGACACAAGAAACTTCTACCTCCAGTAAAAATGTCTTTAAGCACATCTCAGCAGAGAAAAAGATATGGCTTGGTAGGTGAAAAAGAACAAAGATACAGTGCTTACATATAACTAGAATGTTTATAGCCATTTAAATGTGGACTCTCTTTCCACTTTGAGGCATAATCTCTAGCAAGCATTTTAAAATGAAAGGCATGTCAGTGACACACTGTAGAGAAGGCTTTGGTACCACATTGCTGCCTCATGTCAAGGAGGCAATTTCCTAGTTGGCTCCTGAGAGCTAAGACTGAGTGGGTGCTGGAGGAGTGAGTGAGTTTGTCACGCCAAGGTAGAAAGGTGATTCTAGACAGTATTAGACTCCCAGTTTGCTTCCCTACTAGGGGCGGGGGTTGGGGGTGGGGGGTGTGGAATTCAATGGTCTTTAAGGTCCCTTCCAACCCAAACCATTCCATGATTCTATGATTTGTTTCTGATGACAGCAGACAGAAAATAAAGAGGACCTCAGTCAGTTGTGAGCATCCTCCAATTCTTTTTTCTCTAGGAGGGAAATGAGAGCTTTTCAGTGAACTACCTCAGTCCCTGTGAAAAATTTGGGATCCATTTGTTTTGAGATATGGAGGCTATTTATTTTTATGGGAAGAAGGCAGACTGCAGATGATAATACAGAATGTAAAGCTGGAATACGTACTTTCATGCTACTGCCGCATTGTTCCTCAGAATCCATGTACTGTTTTTTGGGCCAGCTTGCTTTGTAACTATTACAGGCATTTTTCTTGAGAAATTATGCTGCAACTGAATGGTTCCTATTGCCAAGAAGTCTGTACCATCTTAAATTATTATTTTTCTTCCAGGTGCTAATATTAATGTCAACAATTAGTAGATTGTTGTCATGATAACCTCCCTTCCATTTCTATTTACTCATGTATTAGCCAAGCTTTTTTATTCTTTGCCATTAAATTTCTGTAAATGAACTTCATCCATGGTGCAGGATCATTCTGATAATGTCAGAGCTGAGAACACTGATTTAAGTAAGCTTTACATTTGTGCACACAAAATGCCCCCCACAGAGGCTGGCCAAAATCACACTCATACTTTTTCACTGCCATATCACACCACAAATAGTTGTCCATCATCACCTATGTGTATACCTTTTGGCACTATCATGTCTCACTTTTCACTTTTCAGGTTTCTTCTTCAACTTGTGTATCTGTTTTATTCTTTAGGTTAACTCCTGTACTTCACCTTGCATTACTTGGGCATGATTTTCAAATTGATCTCATTTGCCTAATCCTGGAGGTTTTGTGGGATTTTGTTGTTGCTGTGTTTTGTGGTTTTGTTGTGTTTTTTTTGTTGTTGTTGTTGTTGCTGTTTTGTTTTTTTTTTTTAATCCAATCATAATTTCTAACAGTTGCCCAGCTACATTACAAATTATAGCATGATCTGTGCATGATCAGTATTCTGTAACCTAATTAGATCTGTTCAATTATACGGAATGAAAAAGAAATCGAACAGTTGATGAATATGATAATATTTATCTTAATGCAGCATTATTTGAGCAATAGATAGCTAGTCAAGTCTTGGAAAAGATTCTGTAAAGTAAATTTTGTTATATAAATGTATGCATGCGATTTTTACTAGAGCTCAGAATATTTAGCTTTCAGAAGAACAACAGTATACAGGGAAGAGTGACAGGGCAAATCAAAGACTTCTGTACCTGGAAAGATAGACTAGGACTGTTCAACCGATAAAAGAGATGAGGCAGAAGGATCTGATAAAGCTCTATAAAATCATGGGTGGCATGTGAAAGGTGCACAGAAAACAATTTGCTGTTTCTGACAATACGAGAACTAGAGAGCAGCAAATAAAATGAGTAGGTATGGGGTTTAGACAAACAAAGGTATGTGTGTGGTGGATAAACTCATAAGCACAAGTCATTCTGGTTGCTGCTGATGTTCAGGTAGGATCACAGAATCACAGAATCATCTAGGTTGGAAGAGACTGGAAGGAGGGCCAGGTGTCATGGAAAGAATACAGGGATGCCGTTCGTGTTTGTAGGCAGAAAATTCGTGTGGCCAAAGCACACCTAGAGTTGAAGCTGGCTGTGTCTGTGAGAGAAAATAAAAAGGGCTTTTTCAGATATGTGAATGGAAAAAGTAGAACTAAAGAATACATAGGGCCGCTCCTTGATAGGGGAGGTCTCCTCACAGACAATGACATAGGCAAAGCAGAGACGCTTAACGCCTTCTTTGCCTCTGTCTTCAATGCCGATGATGGGCTTCGGGACCCAGGGTGCCCTGAGCTAGAGGACCGGGACGGTGGGGATGACAAACTCCCAACCGACCCTGAACGTGTGCGGGATTTGCTACTCCACCTGGATCCCTACAAGTCCATGGGTCCGGATGGGATTCATCCCCGGGTGCTGAAAGAGCTGGCGGACGTCATCGCGGAACCTCTCTCAATTATTTTTCAATGATCCTGGGAATTTGGAGAGGTCCCGGTAGACTGGAAGCTGGCAAATGTTGTGCCGATTTACAAGAAGGGTCAGAAAGAAGACCCTAGCAATTACAGGCCTGTCAGTCTCACGTCAGTGCCTGGTAAAATCATGGAGAAGATGGTTCTCAAACTTATTGAGGCTCACCTGGGGGACAAAGCAGTCATTGGTCCCAGCCAGCATGGGTTTGTGAAGGGCAGGTCCTGCCTAACTAACCTGATTTCCTTTTATGATAAGATCACCCGTATGATGGACCAAGGGAAACCAGCTGATGTGATTTTTTTGGACTTCAGCAAGGCTTTTGACACGGTTTCCCATAGGATCCTACTGGACAAAATGTCCACCATACAGCTAAATAAAAACATCATACGATGGGTGAGCAATTGGCTAACGGGCAGGGCCCAAAGGGTTATGGTAAATGGGGCTGCGTCAGGCTGGCGGGCGGTCACCAGTGGGGTCCCTCAAGGCTCCATTTTAGGGCCGGTACTTTTCAATATTTTTATAAACGATCTGGATGTAGGAATAGAAGGTATTTTGAGCAAGTTTGCTGATGACACCAAACTTGGAGGAGTTGTGGACTCGAATGAGGGTGGAAAGGCCTTGCAGAGGGATCTGGATAGGTTGGAGAGCTGGGCGATCACCAACCACATGAAGTTCAATAAGAGCAAGTGCCGGGTCCTGCACCTGGGACGGGGAAACCCTGGCTGCACGTACAGACTGGGCGATGAGACGCTAGAGAGCAGCCTAGAAGAGAGGGATCTGGGGGTCGTGGTAGACAGCAAGTTGAATATGAGCCAGCAGTGTGCCCTGGCGGCCAGGAGGGCCAACCGTGTCCTGGGGTGCATCAAGCACGGCATCGCTAGTAGGTCAAGGGAGGTGATTGTCCCGCTCTACTCTGCGCTGGTGCGGCCTCACCTCGAGTACTGTGTGCAGTTCTGGGCACCACAGTATAAAAAGGACATGAAACTGTTGGAGAGTGTACAGAGCAGGGCTACGAAGATGGTGAAAGGCCTGGAGGGGAAGACGTACAAGGAACGGCTGAGGTCACTGGGCCTGTTCAGCCTGGAGAAGAGGAGGCTGAGGGGAGACCTCATCACAGTCTACAACTTCCTCGTAAGGGGGTGTCGAGAGGCAGGAGACCTTTTCTCCATTAACACCAGTGACAGGACCCGCGGGAACGGGGTTAAGCTGAGGCAGGGGAAATTTAGGCTCGACATCAGGAGGGGGTTCTTCACCGAGAGGGTGGTTGCACACTGGAACAGGCTCCCCAGGGAAGTGGTCACTGCACCGAGCCTGTCTGAATTTAAGAAGAGATTGGACTGTGCACTTAGTCACATGGTCTGAACTTTTGGGTAGACCTGTGCGGTATCAAGAGTTGGACTTGATGATCCTTAAGGGTCCCTTCCAACTCAGGATATTCTATGATTCTATGATTCTATGAGACCTCCAAGATCACCTAGTCCAACCTCTGACCTAACACTAACAAGTCCTTCAATAAACCATATCACTAAGGGCTACATCTAAACGTCTTTTAAAGACCTCCAGGGATGGTGACTCAACCACTTTCCTGGGCAGCCCATTCCAATGCCTAACAACCCTTTCGGTAAATAAGTTTTTCCTAATATCCAACCCAAACCTCCCCTGGCACAACTTTAGCCCATTCCCCCTCATCTTGTCACCAGGCACGTGGGAGAATAGACCAACCCCCACCTCGCTACAGCCTCCTTTAATGTACCTACAGAGAGTGATAAGGTCACCCCTGAGCCTCCTCTTCTCCAGGCTGAACAATCCCAGCTCCCTCAGCCGCTCCTCATAAGACTTGTTCTCCAGACCCCTCACCAGCTTCGTTGCCCTTCTGTGGACTCCCAATGTGACTAGAAAAATAAATAAATACCAGGACTATTAGATATGAAGACACAGATTCTGGTTAAGATGGACAGATTTCAGAAAAGCAGGGGTGGTATTATCGTATCTTTTCCTCTTTCTTCTATGTTTTACCTACTGATGGGAGATTATCCTGGTTTTCAATGTCATGATTTTATTCCACATCTTGTACTCTCATTAGAGTGAAGAAAGGTTGGAAAACCTTTCTGGGTTTGGGGAGTCTCATAATTTTTAATTGTTATGTACACAGAGTTATCAATGAACAAATTTCTAAATGAAGAAGAATGTGTAGATTAGCAACTCTCACTGCTTGTGCTACATCTGGGTTGTGGCCCTTAAAATTTTCATGTGACCTGAGGCTGGGGTTTGTGAGGTGAAGGATTAGTCCTTTGTTACTGCAGCATCCCGTCTCCACTCGCCTGGCAGAGCACAAGTACGGCAACAGCCTGACAGTGCAGCAGATCAAGTGTGAGCTACATTTGGCAGATCTGTGTAGAGGAGCTTGTATCTCAGCTACCTGTACAATGCTCCCTACTGTAATTAGTGCATTTAAGGCTCTTTCTTTCATTAGCAGAGAAGTCACATATATACTTCAGGGAGTGAACACATTATTTCCATTAACCTAGACTAAAATCATGATATTAAACTAAATACCTTAACATAAATATTTCCCCTGTAATAGTTTACACAAAAATCATGGTAGAAAAAAATGACATATGATCTTTATTTGCATTTGGCAGTTCAGTATTAACACATCAAAGAAGCTGAGAATTGCAGTTTGGGGCCTGGTCCTCAACTGGTGAACATTAACATTTGTTTTCACTCTGTTTTACACAAGTAGATGACCAGTCCCAGTCTAACAGTACAAAAATAAATAAATAAATAAATAAATAATCCCCCAAATCTAAGTTTATACTCTACATTCAAGAGTATAAAATAAAAAGGAAAATCTATTTGAAATTATTATTGATGTGATTCAGCACTGTGACCCTCAAAGGCTCTTTGTTCTTTCTCTTTAAATATAAAATTGCCAGCTTTTAATTAACTTAATACCATTTCACAGGGTTTGTTTTATTATAAATTTGTAAAGCTGGTAAAAGTCATTTCTGCTGAAGCTGAATGTAGGCATATATTGCAACAGAAGCACAGCGTCTTTTCTGTTCTCAGCTAGCTACAGTTTTAGCTGGCGTACCTACATTACTCTGTTTTATACATATGCTGAGCTTTGCTAGGTGAAGCTATTTTCTTTAATTCCAAAATAACATTTTTTTTTTTCAGGGAAGAAAAATTAATTTTGCTGGAGACTACAGTTATGTAGCTCACAGCAGATAAAGACCTGAAGGGTAGGGGAAAGATAGTCTACTGGTAGCTTGTGAATATACATATCTTGTATCATTTCCAGCTCTGGTTTCCCTAGGGAAGTTTCTGTATGTGTTTTGCCCCTTTGTGTACTAACACTTCTTCCCACAGTGCAATTTTCAACATATTCATATATTGCCTTGAACATCTTTGGATCACTAGGCAGGTCCCCAGATGTTCATGTGAGCTGAGAAAGTCGTAGACACTTCAGTCGAGATTCTTCATAGACTTGAGCTGCAAGGCAATTTGTACATTTGGCATCCCATGGTGTCCATCCAATAACTCAGCCCTAGCCAAGAAAATTAAATCTAAAATCAGTAAAATGGAACTGTGTTAGATATATGAGCTGTGTGTCATGATTTTTCTGCCTTGAAAAGGCACTGTGGTGAGTCACTAGACTTACATGGTGTCTCTAAGTGGCCTTTACGACACAACTAAGCAGGTTCTGAGGGAGTCGTGGTTGTTTTAAAATGAATTTGAAAAGGAAATACAATAGTGGGAGTTATGGATCAGATTTTAAAAGGTATTAAACATCTTTAAAAATCTGGCTGTATACACCTAGGCTTCTTCTGCACTTGCTGGGGGGAGAAGGAGGGAAGTGAGGATAGTTAAAGATGTCAGCACAGGCAAGTTTCCAAGTTGGTCTGGATTTGTAATGGGTTTCTTCATACCTCTTTCACCTCAGGGATTTATTTTTTTAAAAAAACTACATTGCACTGCTCTGTTTCTTGCTCTCATCAACTCATGTAACATAACTTGCTATAGCATAACATAATGTTAAGCACTGAAATATTAAAAAAAATAGAGCAACATTTCATTGTCCTCCACTCCTCCCCAAGAATAACAGTTCAGAGGCAGGTAGAAGCTGCTAATCTGGGAGTAAATAGATACCTCCTTGATGAAGTAATGCAGAATAGGTTCTTTTTTTATGAGTTTTGTCCATTCACTAAAACCGCTCTGCCGATTAGAATGGAGGATTGACTATAGTTCCTTTCACACCTTACAAGGAGGAAAAACACAATTTGTGTTGTAACACTGCTCAGATTCTTCAGCCTACCCAGAGGCATGAATTCTGTACCATTATGTGAGCCTGACTGTAGGGTAACATTTAAATATCAGTTCCATATGACTAGAGATGTGTCGATAATTCTAAAGATAGAGATGTGTCAAGAAGCAGTTGACTGAGTCAGCTAACTGTAATATTTGCTGACTCTTACAGCCGCATACATTCATTGAGCCACTTCCATTCAACACTTCAATTTTGTTGGTGTACTGATAAATTGACAACACATATGGTACTGCATCTAATTTGGAGATGAATTGTATTCATTTTCATTCCAGCTCAAACTCCATGCAGTATAACAATATCGTGCTTAAGCAGAGCAGCCCAGTTACACCAAGGAACAAATACTCATTTTCAGCATGCTTCTCAATGTGCTGTGTGATTTTTCTACTGGCAACTGCACCACTCTACCTCCAGCAACAACTTCATTTAAATTAAAAATCTTGGAATTAAGCCAGGTTTGTCTAAGGGTAAAACTGGGTCCATGGTATGTATATCTGGGGTACTTATACGTAGTTTAAATGGGTGCTGCAGGAGAAGAAAGATCTGTTTCCAGACTCTGATTTGGATTTACTGGACCTTTAATTGTTAAGCTCAGAATAGTTTTTTAAGAGTCCATTTACTTTTCCATAGCTATGTAGCCATCTCAGATCCTTTGACATGGCCCAGATTTACTGCCTTTTCTGACCAGCTTCTTTTCCTTATTTTCATTGAAGATTACCGTGCATTTCATTGTGGCTGCTCACAGCTTTGAACAGGAAAGGGCAAACAAAAAAAAAGGATTTCTACAATTGTTTGAAAACTATCATACTCTTCCTGGTTCTTGTGTCCAAATGTACTCCTTGTGATAACAACAAGGCTGTGTGGAGTTGGGCTGGGAACCAGACCAGAGCAGGAATATATAGGATCCTTTTTTTTTTTTTAACCTGTGGCTTGAGGAATCCTCTTGGGTTTTACCAGTCCTACACCATTATACTTCTGCAGGTCCTCCAGGCTCCAGGCTTTGCATGGCCAGAGAAGATTTTGCAGAAAGCCAAGTGTTCTTACTTCAGAGTTTCTGAGTAATAATATAACCATTGCAATCAGTTAGCTCTACCGAAGATGGAAGTTTGGGCATTTCATGAAGAATCTGCCGCAATTCCATTTATTCCTCTAAGAAGCTGCTTCCGCTCTGCAGCTTGAGGCCCTTCTTAATCTAAAGAAAATGTATTTCCATTGTCTTTGCCGCTTTGCAACTTTCCACATTTTACTGACCAAATACAATTTTAGGCAGTGCCAGTCAATGCAGTCATAAGCAGTTTTATCAACATAACTTTAAACACAGCTGCAAAGCATGTACAAACGGGATTTATCATTATGTTAGAAGACCCAGGCTACGCATTAATGAAACTGTGATGATCAACAGACAGAGCTGAACTTGAATCTTCCCTGCCTGCATAAGCCACGGAGTAATGTTTCGTTTTGTATATGATAACTTTTCCAAATTTATAGTGAATAAGAGCACCAGAAAGCAACTTTCTGCACATTAGACATCTGTGCAATTAATAATTAATTCTTCCTTTATAAGGGATGCTTATGGAAAAGATTTGTAAGCGAAGACACAACACAGCTCCATATTTTATGCTAGTCCCAAATAAATGATAGAGAAATCCTAAGCAGAGTTTCAAATAAAATGGGAGAATCTTCACAATTCAAAAACAAAAACAAAACCTTTTAACTATTTAATATGTAATCTGCATATTAAAATTTGCCAAAGAACAGAAATCACCCCATTACATTTCCACTTCAGTGCCCTCCCCTTTCCCAGATGCTCCATTGCTGACCAGTATTCACAGAAAATCAGGTGTTTTGGTATCACGTATGTGTAAAGAGGTGATAACCATAGTTAGAGGCTTAGCAGACAGAAGACCCCACCACCATTTTACAATGCAAAATACTGCAGCCTGAGGTGGTCAAAATGTTTTCCCAGTGGGATATTTTTCCATATGAGGAAAACCATTTCATCAAAAGCAAACCTTCCTGAAGGAAAATGACAGAAGATAATTTAAAAAGCTCAGAACAAAATGCTTCACTGTCAGTTTGCTTTTTTATTTGAGAAAGTAAAATGATTGCAAGAAATCCTTACCCTTCTTGGTCACTCTTTATATCTAAAAACCAGACCATGTAGTCAGCTACACACAGGTATGTGACTCCTCTCCTGTTTAACAAACAACCAGCAACAGCTGATGAACATACTAGGACTCAAGGATCCTGTCCAGTGAAGAACCTCATGAACCTTTTGCTGGAGGCTTCCTGTCTCATCTCAGATCTCAGACATGAGGAAAGGTCTGCTGAAGGAATTTTTAGAAACTCTAGTAACAGCCATGCTGCAGAGTTGAAGGCCTTTATTTGGCATTGAAGATATGCACTTTTTAAAACAATGTCACGATCTACTTGTAAACCTTAAGTTACATAGATATCTTTTAAATTTCTGTTTTATTGTGTATTAAAACAGAGACTTGTATGGATACTCGCTTAGCATGCAATAGTTTACACACGTAGACTACCTTAAGTATATATTCTTCAGTTCTTTCCTTCTTAAAAATAAAATCAATAATAACAGGGTCTTTTCTTTCATCATGTTGGAAAGTTTATGTATTCTTATCCCCTCCTCCACAAGTCCTTCAGGGATTATTTAATTATGGTCCTGTAGAAAGCTCTGCTGTATGGGATTTGGGTTTATGGGAAGTTCAGTTTTGCCTTTTCTTTTCTTTTATTTCTGCTGAGGGTCTCTTATGCAACATTTGACTGTTTTATTTTTATGATTTAAGGCAATAAATTGTGTTTTAGAGAAAGAAAGGAGACAAGGTCTTTTTTGAATATGCCTTTGTATTTCCTAGAGTACCGAATGCAAGCAATAATTTCTAGCTGTAATTTATATATATATTTTTGAGGGGGTGGAGGAAGGAAATTACTACCTACTTTTTATATACATATATATTTTTTAACAAAGCAATAGGGGTTTATATGGACACAATTGTTTAGAAAGTCCCAGAAGAATAATTCTGAGATGATGTGAAGTTATACACATATGCAAGTCTTTCAAAAAGTCCACATGGCCTACAGTCTTCAGATTTTAAACAGCTTCTGACTGTTATACACATTAAAAAAATGTTTAGAAAAATGACATATTTTTATTACTTTTATCTGACAATCTAATTGAGTCCCAGACCATGCATATATCAAAAAGCCGTTATCAGCAGTGGCTTAATGCAAGGGAGGGGCACCCGTCCTTCCCCATCTCTTTTGCTTAGCCCCAGGGCTTGGCTTCTTCATGTGAAAGGTGTCTGAAGACAGAGAGAAATCTTTACCATGCTGAATATAGTGAGAAAACAAATCTCTTCCCACCCACCACCACAACAAAAATATTCTTTGCTATTCAGTGAAACAATTCAGAATTATGAGTTGCCTTTGACAAACACAGCCCATAAGGGTTTTGTCACATAAATCACACACTGTATGACCCTAAGACATTTTTCTATTATTTAATATTTAACAAAGGATTTGCACAATGGTGACACCATGCCAATCCCAAACCCATTTAAATCTTTAACCAGCGAGTTTTTAATCACGGGTTGAGTACGTGAAATAGCCTCTGCTGAGCAACACTTATTTTTCACCAAATGGATGCAATTTAAATGCTTCTGTTCTCCATGAGAATTGTTGACCATCTAATTATGGTGGTAGTAGGTAATTTACGTATCAAGCACCACCAAATTATTACAAGCCAAATAGATGATGGTTTTTTTTTCTTGTTCTTCTAGAACTAAAGCATAATTCATATTAACGGTTGAATGGGTGCAGATAAAATAAGAACTGACCTGAGCCTCTGAACAGAAATTGAACAGAGCTAAAGCAAACGTTTTCACATGCAGACTAGTTGCTCTCATAGCACAGGAGTTCATTCCTGGGTCACATATTACCCTTTAACAACTGGATTAGTTAAGGTCAGTCAGTCTATGGCCACTGACTGATAAAAGCCCCCTGATGTAGCAGAAAGGAACATTTCTAGCACCATGTCATATGTACCCGAACGATTTGGATAAATCCCCAACTGTATGTACTCTCAAAAAGCAGTTAAGATCAAAAGTTTTCTTCTTGCTACAGGATACTCTGCTATTATGTGTGCATCATTCTAGATGGCACTTATTACAAGCTACAGAGATGACTTTTATTTGAAATATTAAATAGTACACAGTATACAAAGAGCTGATAGATCCTGGGGCCAAAAATGAAGTTTAGATTCAGTTTTCCTTTTCAACTAGAGATAAGTTTGAGTTGTGGTTTTGTTTTGTTTTTGAGTTTTTTGTTTGTTTGTTTTTTAACACAGTACTAGATCCATAACTGGAAAATGAAAAGATCATTATTATATTTGGAAACAATTTTTTATATACTGACAAGGTTAAAAAAAAATCATGTTGAAGAAAACAAATAGCTTTTACAAAGTCAAAAAATAATTTTTTTTAAAACAAATGCGAAGCATTTGATGCATTCGATGCATTTAAAATGCCATTTAGATTAGCATCAAAGAGAAAATTTTAGTGAAAAATAATTTCAACTTTAAAATATTTCATCAAAATTCTAAAATCTATTTTTTCATTTTACTTTCTAAAATGTTATCAATAATCCTTTAATGAAGAAATCAATAACATTTCTGCAAATTTGCACAATATGCATAAATCAAAGTACTTGTTTTTATTGAGATGTCTTCCATGCAGCGCTATTTTCAAAATTACAGTTGTTTTGTAAGGACAACATCTTTCCTGATCTTTCTAACCATGAGTCACAGCAGCCAAGAGACAAGATTGTGCCTGGAGAAGCTATAAAACAGCTGGATTTAGCAGTTCAAAAAACCTTTTCAAGAAATTGCAAATGGCAGGCTTTGGGTTGTTTGTTTGTTTGTTTTAATTGGCAGCATTGTAATAGGTATTTATTACAGGTTTGGAACTGATCCTGGCTGGTTGACTGTATTCATACCAGGCAACACTTTAAACCTGAATTACATTGTTATTTTCAGGGGGAACTTTAAGTTACCATAAAGGTGGAGTAATGAAGAAAAATCCTTAATAAACAATTTTCAGTGATTTTTAAATAGCTGTTCAGTCCTGATCCAGCTGTTTTATGTTGATATTACATAATAAAACAACTAAAAGCTGGATTAACCTGCTTCTCATAGATTCTCTGAATGCTGAGTTGTCAAAATTGGCATAAAACCACTTAAAAAGCTTTCTCACCTGCCCATCGACAGAGAAGTTAGGAAGGCATCTATTTTTGTCCTTAAAACTAAATCCTGAAAATTATGTTTAGAAACAGAATGGTCCTGAATGATGTCCTCAATTTGCAGTTTGGGAATATTAGGTTATCTATATGTTATGCTTTTCATTACTAGCAATGTTACTGCCTTTGGACATAGCATGTTGGCCAATTAGATCCTAATCAAATACCTTTTAGTTTCACACAAGGTGAAGCTTTGCTACCAGTGAAAACTAAATCAAATCTCCTCTAACTTCAACCAGATTAGGATTATTAAAATCCCAGTTTTAGAGCCAAGAAATAGTAAACTCATATGTACTAGATCTAACTACAAGAAATGGTAAAGCAAGCTTTGTAGACTGCTAAACTTGTCTATTGTTCCCTGTGTTATTGATTTTCTGTCCAATGTCAATATTTAAAATGTATTATATATTCTTTTTCTTTTTTTTTTCTCTCTTACTCTCTCTCTCTTTTTTTTTTTTTCTTAATATGGTTTTATTAAAAAGATTTGGAAAATACTGTCTTTTGTCCTCTTCTGACTTGATATGACAACCAGATTTTTCACTTCCGTGTATTTATGTGTGCACGCCTGTGTATATTTCAGTTATAATATACGTAAGGACAGAAATAATTTCTAATTGGCATTAGAAAAACACAAGCCAATGCCTGTGCCTTTCCCAGTGACCAAAATTCACACTGGGAACACTAGTCGTTTGTGAATAAGCTTCTATAAAACTTCAGTCAATATGTGTTTAATACAGATATTGATGAAGTTTTATAGGGTCTTGATTCATAAAGGACTAGCGCTAGCAGTATTGAGCACTATTCATGATTTGCATTCTAAATCACCTTGCAAATTGATGGCACTTATCTGAGAGGAAAGTTAAAAAGTTAAGTGTTGAGCATTCATTGCTTGGGAAAGTAACTGATTAAGTACCAAATCAAATAGAACCATAAAAGGGATTTATGCTACTCAGAACATCTTGACTAATTGAAAAAAAAAATATTTATGCCAAACTGTAGGAATGAATGTGTTTATGTTTTTAATTTATTTTTTTTCAATGGCATGATTCTTAGCATTCTGGGAGTATCTTGCTGCAGAGTTTTGGCATTCTGCAAGTAATGCCTGCAGACACCAAAAAATATATGTGGATAGTAAGTGTGCCTTAGAGAGGTTATCTTCAGTGTGCGACACTGTTTGGCGTTTTGTGTAATGACTAGGACATATTCAAATCAGCTACCATCGGCACCTTAATTAATCACAGGTTTACTGCGATTTTTTTTACAAAAAGGGCAGCTGAGATTGCTGAGTAGTTGGGGCTGCCAAACCACATTCCCTGTCCTGTCAGTGGAGAGAAGGCATTACAGCAGTTGCTTACGGTTGTTAGTGTGTCTCTCTTAAAGACTAGAGCTATCCTCAAAATAGCCATAGATAGGTAAGACTTTCTATAGTGATTGTGAATTGCAAAATTTAAGTTGTAGCAATACCGATCTGTTGATATTTTGCAAAGAGAATATAGGACAAATCCAACTGTCAACTTTTTGGAAAGTAAGCTTGGTGGACAGTCTCAAGCATGATGACAGAGGCATTGCAACAGAAGAAAACCTGCAAATACCTGGGCTTAGTTTTGGGAATACATTTATGGAGCACTTCTTCAGGTTTATCCAAAATAAAGTTCATCCTAGTCCACAAGCACGCTCTTCCCTCCAGTGTGGCCTTTGCTTCATGGATAATTCTGATTAAACTGGACTACTTTTACTTTCTTCATCATTTTCATACACACATACTGAACTAAAAATACTTATATGAGGAAATAATGATCTAAGAGTAGGGCTCTATTTTAAATTGGTAGGTTTTACAATATTCATTTCAAGAGGGGCAAGGTTTATGACATTCTTACAGGCTGCAAAAAGAGACAGGAAACCAGCTAATATCCTGGAAAAAAAAAAAAAAAAAAGAATGAAAGGAAAAGGAAAAAAAGAGAAGAGAAGAGAAGAGAAGAGAAGAGAAGAGAAGAGAAGAGAAGAGAAGAGAAGAGAAGAGAAGAGAAGAGAAGAGAAGAGAAGAGAAGAGAAGAGAAGAGAAGAGAAGAGAAGAGAATTAAAAACGTTAGAGACAAATCATTTACCTCAGGCTTATGGAAGGAATCAGAGGAACAAAAACCACTTACACTGTTCACCTCTCCAGATTTTACTCATGGAAAGTTTTTCCCCATGGTGGACAAGACTATTGCAAAAAGATAACTGGAGACAGGTGGGCCAAAGGACATAAGAAAACCAGTGCATCCAGAGTAAATCACAACTTCAAACATATTTGAAAATATTGTTATTGATCATCATGAGATAAGGATGTGAATGCTTGCACGTGTGCATGTGCATTAGCAAACTTTAACCCACCTGCTGACAAGAGACTGCTCTGACAGCTGTTCATTCAGTTGGAGTGTATTTTGTACACAGTTACAAAAGATATGAGTCTGCCAATTTGATGGATGGTCTCTTTATTATTGTTTAGAAAGAAGAGGAATACAGTATTTTGGTGTTTGACCTCTTTCACTCCACAAACTTGTAAGAACAGTATCAGAAATGCTCAGAGGACAAAGAACTGCGCTATTACACACCTGCAATTCAAAACATGTATTTGAATAATGCAAACTGAATACAATGTGCTTAGCAAAAACGGCAAGATCTGGGTCTTAGGCAACATTCTGTGTGATCACTTAACTACATAAGGTTTTAGTTAGCATTTTCAAACAGACTGGATGGGAAAGTGGCTTTGTCTGTATTCCTCTCAAGCCTTTCCTCTGTTTTTAGGTCCTTGGGCAAATAGCTCAATCTGTGTCTTTCATCTTCTCTACCTGTACAGAGGTGTTAATAATCCTTACCTCTATACAAATCCGTATCCCTTCTGCAGCTTGGCTGGAGGAGCCAGAAGGATTTATGGAGGAACTGTCTCAGAATACTGGGGTCACTTTCAAAATTGGTGTCAAACGGGGGGTTCTGATGTTTTTTTTACACTAAAGTATATATGATCTTTAGTAAAATCAAATGTATCAAACAAGGGTGGAAAATTATAATCAGTTCTGTTATAGGCAGACTTACATCAGCATGTTTACACTCACTCCTGTGTAGTTTATATCAGTTCCCAAGGCTGACCTGCTTACAGTAGCACAGTGTTGTACAATTATTAAACCCACCCTATTTACTCCCTAGGCCTACTTTATTCATCACTAGAACAATGCTTCCTTCCTCGTGAAATACCTTTTCTGCATAGTTTGTGGACAGACACTGTTACATGATTGTATGCAACAAAATGTTTCAAAACTCATTGGAGGCTCTATGCATTAAGGCAACACAGAAATGAAAGTATATCTTAGAACATTTGATTTGTGGTGTTGGACTTCTAGCTATTCATATTTCTAGTTAATCCTAGATACTACAAATCTTCAGTCACCCAATTAGTCTTCAGCTATTGAAGCCAGTGAGACTTTTGTATGGGTAAAGTCAATCTACATGAATCAAAGTTTGTAGTATTGGCTTTTTAGTTTTATTTGCTCTTTCAAACATTTACTTCAGTATAGCAATATTTAAGCATTTCATTTCAAGATCCTATATGGGCTGAATCATCTGACAACTCTGTAAAGAGTTCATATATCTTGAACACTACCCTTCATTTAAATGGACAAATCCTGGAGAACTCTATCATTTCTAGATCCCAAAGCTTACATGCTCTGATCCCACATAGAGGCCAGAGCAGGGGGTTCCCAGTCTTCTCTCCTCTCTCTCCCTCCTCTCCTTCCCCACCACTTTTCTTCCCTAGCAAAAAGGGAAACTCAAGAACAACAGGACAAAATAAGTAAGAAAACTCAGACGATTTGTCAAGCAGGGACAATTAGGAAAGGGGACCCTTCAACTTGCCACTGCCCACAGTCTCTTGGGAGCAACCATTTTGTTCTTCAGACATTAGGTGCCAAGAGGTCCCAGCCTTGCTCTCTCTTCTGAATATAATTGGTATAAAATATGTTGGGAAATGGGGAGCTAGTCTCTCATCCATGCTGCGTACAACAACAAAGGGCAACACAAGCTGGTTCCCAGAAGTGGTGGAACAATATGATCTACCTCATGAACCCCAAGACACTCTGGCTTGGATTGCACTTTGTTCTCTACAGGGTTTTTTGGAGCCTTGCATATTCAGACAATATTTGCACAGTGCTTAGAAAACCTACAGTATTTGAGGTCCTAGCCATCTTCTGTCATACTAAATAGGATCTTCCCATTTACACTGCTAACAGCTGAGCTAACCTCTTAAATATAGCTAAATATTATTAGTCATTATACAGAGAAATGTAACTTTTGCCACTTAGAGAATCTTTATATTTATGGCTTTGAGAACAGAATTACCTGATTTCATCAGTTATTATCCACTAGCATATTCTTCACTTTCTATCTAGTGTTACTGGTTTATTATACTGACCTCATTTCCACTGTCACTGCAATTTAACTTCCATATTTATATTTCACAGATATTTTCTATAATTTAAAAAATTACTGCTACAGTATGAGAGCAGTAACAGTCACACAGTAAACTTTGCATTCAGATGATCGTCAGTGCTTGCAGTTTAAGGACCCAGGAGGAGACAACCTGAATAAAATCTGATTAAAGTGATAAAAATGGTCAGACAGAAAAATGAGGGGGAAGAACAGGGTTTGTGATATTAAAATCCTGGAAATGGTTTCTCCTGAAATCTTAAGTGTCAGAATTTCAACTGTGTATTCTCTTGGAATAGAGTACAGAAAGGGAACTTGCTAAAATGTCCTCTTCTCCTCTACTGTAAAGTTATAGCCAGAAAAGTACAGAAACATTCTCCTAATATTATCTGCACTGTATTGGCAATTACTCTTAACTACTTAAGTAGTTACTCTTAACTACTTAAGTAATGTAGAGGAAAAACTTCTGTATCTATATGGCTCAATAAAATAATCTCCCCATTAAATATTGGGCTGTACTTAGAGTTCTATGAAGCATCAGGGAAGAGGTGGTTTTCCCCCAAATATGAAAGCTTGTGACAAGAAGGTAAGACACATAGAATTATAGACATTTATTCACACAGTCATACACACTTTGCCACCTAGTCAGATCCAGAGATTAGAGTCTATATAAATTCTTAAACTGAAAACAAATTGTTTCAAGCACATTTTTCCTGCTTACTACAGTGTTTAACATTCTATATCATATGCCAGCATCAACAACTGGAAACATATCTGCTGAAACTGAAGCCCAGGTCTGAAACACCTTTCTATTTTTTCATTAATTTTAAAAATGAAACTTTGTTGTGTCATTAGAAAAACACCACAAAATTAAGATTGTAGGTGTAGCCTCACACTTCAGTGAGCTGGTCAAACTGAATCTTTGGTCTAAATCACCTATGCTTCTGCCTTCTATTTGGTTGTAAGCTAACTTGGTTGATGGAGATATATGGTATCAGTGATGGCATTATTTCCTTTAAATGAGAAGGAGGATTATATATTCTTACCACTCTCAGTTTAAAGATCCTTGATTGCCTGAGCAATCTGATTTGTTTTTCTGTTTGGTTTTGGAGACTATCTGACCTCAGGTGAGAAAAGCAAAAACTTACATAGCATCAGCTAATTGCACAAGTCACAGTCACTGATGAGGCAGCTCAACGAATGGCTAAAGATCCTGAACGCTAAATCACCTGATAGTCATAGGGCTAAAAAATATCAGCATGAGGAAGATGAAGAAGATCCACGCAGTTGCCTCACATGAAAGAAATTTTAGAAATTCAGCAGTTCAGACCTCTGGAAGATTTCCTGTATTTTCTGGTGGGAAAGTTTATAGAAAAGTGTTTTTACAATTTTAACTCATTTGATTTAAGCTCTACTTCAAAAAATAATAATAATTAAATATTTTAGGGCGTTTAATTCTTGCATTAATAAATTATTGGCTGAGGACTAAACCAACCTAAATGCCTCCATTTAGAGTCTAAAAACTCTGATTAGGTTTAGCTAAACTGGTATGGTTTATCAACAGACTCCATCAAAGTGAAATGACAGTCCACATTTTCTACTACCTTCCATGGCACTTCAGTTTTTGCTTTAGTAAATTGGTTCCCTCCCTCTGGTTCAACTTTCCTCCTCTAGGGATGGAAGATATTCTTAAATACTACCTAACTTGGAATGTTATTGTAAATTATACTTTGCAAAACATTAGCTTTCCTCAAAATTCATATCAGTAGCAATACTATCATTTAGAAGTGTCTATTACTGAAAAACCAGGCTTACAACAAATGAACTGCCCAGATGTGAATGAGACTGAAAGAGTCACTCATCTATTTATGCATCCCAAGTCCCCTTCACTCTCCGTTATGATATATATTTTCAACTGCTGTTCAATTGCTTTGTTTTGGCCCTTTCTCTGTAAAGTGCTTTAATATATGTTTGTCTCAAAGTTATTTGGGCACAAGACCTGGGTATGTACTTTCCATAAAATTCTTACCACAGTAGTGAGTTGATGTAATGGTGACCAGTCAAATTACATATTGGCATTTAAGTCCAGTAGGATGAACGTATGACAGTTCCTGTTGAGAGGGAAATAGTCTTTTCCTGCTTGTTTCTGCTTCTGATTTTTTTCTAAGATTCAATTGACTCCTCTTTTTGACTCCTCTTGGCTTTTTTAAGTTTTTGTCCGAATTCAAGGAAGTATGGAAGAAGATATCTTTCCTCTTTCTAAACAGAAATTACATAGCCATCTTTTTCTTGCAAGATGTGGAATAAAAAAAATTGCTCCACAAAACAAAACACAAATGCCTGTTCAAAAGAATATAAAAGTACATAATCATTGAAGATGGACTTGTAAGATGCTATTCCAGCAAGCTGTAGAAAATAAGGAGAAAAGATTTTTTAGTCCAAGAAATTCCACAAGTTTTCAGAAAGAGTTCTATTATCCACAGCTCAAAACTGAAATCTTAGAAAATTAAATGAACCTAGCACTTTATTCAGAGTTCAGAAGCTCTTTGTGAGGCTGTATTTTTTTTTCCCTTTTACTTTTTCCAAGTGTGATTTTTTTATTTTTTTTATTTTTACTAGCTAGATAACTGTATAAAAATCCTTTAAAATTTTCAACATATCTTTTTATTATTATTATTTAAATTCTGTTTGTGATATGGTCATAACTAATTTTAACTTTAGATTTAACTTTATAAAAGTATGTTAATAACTTGTGTCAGACAAAGTTGATTTGCCTGTCTAAAATCCTGGGTTTCTTCACTGGTGTTCAAATAGCTGTGATTAGAAGCAATGGCACTATCAAAAAAAAAAAATAGACCTCTTCACTCAAGAGCAACCAAGAATTCAAGTCCAAGACAAGATTTCTTCCAGGCTTAGTCCTGTCTGAGAGAGCACAGACTTCACCTTACAACCTGGAAGTAAACTCCTTCTGCAGGCCAGTGTGTATCTGGAAATAAGGCTTCTCTCTCTATACAAACATGTCCTTTCTCACAGCAGCTACCCATTTGTCCTGGCTCCATCACATACCCATTCTGGGAATTCCCAGTCCTTAGTCATTTTAAACACAGCAACAAGCTTGTCCAAGCTCTTAAAAGACAGCTTGTCCTTAAGTAACTTGGATGAAAAACTTCATGATTCATATTTCAGAATAGATGCCATCAAGAAAATAAATTGATGATTGAAACAAGAAATAATTCTAGATTTGATGTGAGAATCTGGCTGATCTTTATGATCTGCAGTACTCACTCTGCCAAAATACGGTGCTTGAGCAGCAAAGATATCTCATTGCAGCTGCTGAGGCAGGAGTCCAAGCCATACTCTCATAGTTTTGTACCCAAAGATGCTCTCAGTCAGCTCAGCTGAGAGTATTTGGCCTTTCAGCCTATTCATAAACACTGCCCACAAGATGCCCTTCTGTAGTCTCATTTATGGGAGACTTTTGGAAAACCTGTGTTGGTGATTCACCTACACTACGGAAGACCAACACAACTCTTTTATAGAAGGCTACAATTATTTAGAATAAACAGTCTTTGCTGAGAAAATCCAAAGAGATTATGAAAATTAACTCAGGAGAAAAGAGTGAAAACAATGAAAAGAAAAGGGTACCTGAAACAGATCTATAATTGTCCACAATGAAATTAGATAAATGAAATAGTGATGCTGTCTGAGGGAGGTAGGTGAAGGATATGGACCCTCAGTATTGTGCCACTGACTTGCTTTCCATGTGTCCTGGTCATGATGACAAGACACAACAGAGAAGAGGAATAGCCTTTCTTCAGCTGTAAAAATATCCAACCCTGAGTCCAGTCCAGAATAATGTTGTACCCAGCGATAAAAAACTGTATCTTCTGTATTTGAGCCATAAAAGTCTACTATTGTAATTTCATATTTTCTAATGCACTTATTCATAAAACACCTATTTAGGAGAGAGAAAGATATCAGCCTGTATTAAGCAGGAGAAAATTAAGTGTAGGAGGTCATTGAGACTTACCTGTGAGGACATCCAATGGCTTTCATTTGGTCTCTTTGCATTGGTTTTCTTTCTGTAAAAACTACTCTTCCATTTCTTTCTGCCTTGTGGCAGAAGGGAATACAATGACTCACAACAGAGTAGAGTCTGCTAAAAGGTAAAGAACATAGGTAAATTTTCCGTGAAGCTCAAGAAAGAATTGAAAGTAGGTCTCCCACATCTGCAGTGAATGCCCTAATTACAATTCACTTGCAGGTGTGGGGAGCATATAGGATCTTTTGATAGTGCTACATTTCTTGTTAACTCAGCTAGTTCGGTGTGCTAAGAAAAGCTCAAAATAAATCTACCATACCAGGTTCGTTGGAGACATCAGCGTAGTACATGGATTCCAGCTAGACCCAGAGATAAAAGAAATACCAGACCACTTCTGCTAAAATGATGGTACTTCTCATGCACAGAAGGAGAACTCTGGGCATCAGGGAATTTTGCAAATGAAAATGTCATCATCCACAAATTTCCAAATATGTTGTAGTTCAGGAACCTAAATTTCACCTAAGTGCACCACTGTTGTCAGCAAAATCCTTCCATGAACAGGTTCTAAATGACTTGAACAATGTAATGCAGGAAGCCCTTGTTGGAACATGAGACTGGACTGAGTAATTAATTGTCATGTTTGCAACTGGATTCTTTTTCCTCCTGCTTTCTACTGAAGGAATGAAAGAATTAGTAGAGGATCTTCAACACATGCATTCAGATTCATGTACTACTTTTGAAGCACATACATTGTGGATGCCACATAGCCCTTCCAAAGGAGAACCAACACTGTAGTATTTTCTATCATTCATGAATAATCACTGCCAAAAATCTGGAATAATTTATCTCAGTAGACTTATCTCCATCTCGTCTTCCCTCCCATGATTAATTTTTCATTCCTCCAAAACTATTTGCTTGATTTTGGATGTAAATTTATCATAATTCCATTGCTCATAGCAAATCTGAACTTAAGTGAACCTTGTCTCATCTCAGTATCTCTGCCATGGTAGAGGGAAGAAGAATTAGACAAGAAGTCTAGAGGGGAAGCCAAAAAAAGTTACAAATATTGAGTTTGCATCTCAAAAAATAGCAAATAAACCACATTGTTTATTTTGGATCCAATATTTTACTTAAAGTAACACACATAATACAGAATTCAACAGCAGTCCTGCATCTAAATAGTCAAAAACAATCTGTGTTGTTCTGTTCTATGGATTAGGTTCAGGTTCAGTGCTAGTTCTGAGAAATAATCACGCTAAGATGATTGTAGCAGCTTATTCTGCCAAAGATTTGCCCCAAATTTTCAGAGGCATTTGAGAATGAGAGCATACTGTTGTATGGACTATTTGGCAGAACTACAGAGGAAGAATTGTCTTAGCCTGCATTCATGGATTCCTAAGGAAGAAAGACATGGCATTACTTAATCACCTGTTTTGTTGTTTGGGTTGCCAGATTCAGTTTTCTGTCCTGCTGGAACTCCAATGCCATCTGTAGAGTTTAGTTTTCTGTGGAGGATCCTTGACACTG
Organism: Anser anser; assembly: GCF_964211835.1. Lineage (NCBI taxonomy): Eukaryota > Metazoa > Chordata > Aves > Anseriformes > Anatidae > Anser > Anser anser. The sequence goes on from NC_139721.1 coordinate 62,316,495, forward strand.
AAGGGTTCCAGTGTTGTATCTCTCATTCTGAATAAAACCCTGCAACAGATGAACACCTAGCTGAATTTGTTCTTTCCTTCATCAGCTCATAAGTCTTTGATTAGTCTATAATGTAAAGGACATTACAATATACATTATAAATGAAAAGGAAAAACTAATTAAATCAATTGTTTTACATTAGTGTTAGGAAACACTACATTCCGGAAAAATAAAACATACTTAACTCTTTTCTGCAAAATTTGAACAGTTTTGCTCACCAGCTTCATCATGTTGTGATGTCAGCAGTAAACCCTGCATTTCTGCCTTGCTAGGAACACGAGGACCTACTTTGCTATGTTGAGGCACTACATTCTCATGTACTAAAAACTGTATTTCCCCCACATAATTTAATATTTAATATATTGCAAAGGGGAAAAGTTAAAAAAATATGAATATACATGATGACAAAATGGTAACACATTGGGAGCTGGGAAAAAAAGCTCTATCCTCAGCACACTGATTCTCCGGTAACTGCCAGGTGCTCTGTGACAGAGCAGGAACTGATGTGGAGACATCACATACAGTTGGGCATGACATAGAGGAGAGCACAAGGAGGCAGACAAGAAAAGCTACCTGACAGGTAGTGAAGGCCTGCTGAGGTTTCCTCAGCTGTTGTAGTACAAATTTGGCAAGGTCGCCCACTGCTCAAGAGTTCTGCATCTGTGGAAGGACCAGTCTATAGAGTACCAGTCTTGCAAGACTGATTGCCCTGGCTAATTGCATGAAGGAGACAAACCAGCTGCTGTGGATGTTGTGTGTATTTGTACAAACTGCTCCTCTCAATGCCTTTTCTGCAGTGTCAGCTTAACTGCTGTAGGAGGATCAGTCTACTTTAAAACCAGGCCAGGGATCAAATTGAGCATCATTTGTAAAGGTGCCCAGGAATTTTGCTATCTCAGCTCTGCTTAGTCCCCTGCAGTTCCCAGTGCTGGTGACTGAAGATTTTAATGTGAACCTTATATTACTTCAGTGCAATCAGAATGAAATATTTTGGAAAGGTTCATTTGGTGAAAAATTCTTGATTTGCACTTGTTTCGGTTTAGAGTAAATCCATATTTTAAGTTCCTGGAATTTCCTGTAGAAAATACTATTTTTCAACCAACTCCACTCCAGACAGTGAGACAAGGCTTGTTGGCAGCAGAGCACATAGGAGCTTCTGTGTCACCATCTTTTAGTTTTCCTTTAGACAAACTGAAATTTGCCAGGACTGTAATAAGAAGACCCACTTCAAACAAACCATAGACTTCCAGGTCTTGTAGCTTTCAGCAATTTCCAATCTTTGAATTTGCTAGAGGCAATCTCTGTTCTACTTCGTTGTACATACCAGCTCCACAACATTTACAGAGATAAACCACAAAATGTTGTGGTTTCTGTTTCTTTGTTCTTTGAAAACAGAGTCATCGTTTTGGGTTTGGTTGATTCCTACAACATATTCACAGGTAAGCTGAAATGTTTCCAAGAATACCAAGTAACTACAAAGGTCATTTGATAGATTCATGAGCAGTTTCTAAGCCAAACAAGGAAGTTTTTAAGATTAACTTTACCTGGCTTGATGCTGGTGATATGTTGCATTCTTGAGGTCCTTTGGGATGAAGGCACTAAGCAACTGGAACAATTATATGCAGTATAGAAATATCTGCTTTACACGTAGATTGGCAGATATTGTATTCTCATGTCTGAATATATTTCTGCATACTGGTTCAACTCATAACTTATTATGAACATTTTTTATTCTTTCTTGCTAGCATATGTCTCCTTTTATCTCATCCATTACTGGCACATGTATCCTCACAACATAATGCCATAGCGGCCATTTTAGTATAACAGATGGGCAAGAGGATTATTTGTCTTGATACTTCACTCAGAAACCACGTTTTGTTTATATTTTGTATTGACATTAAAAAGCTTTTCAACCAATGTGGTTTTTCTTCTGGGTTAATTTAATTTTATTTTTTAGTGATCCAAAAAGGCATACACTTTTTTTTTCTACTTCAAGAACAGGATGATAGCACTGCCTGGGGGTTACCCGTAGCAGTATGCTAACTTCTAATGCAAATCAAATACAAAGGCTGATGAAGAAGAGATGCAAAATTGCTACTGTGCCACTGGAAATAAAACTTAAACATGAAATTCAAAGGCTACATACTTGATAATGCCAAAAGAAAAGAAAAGAAAAAAACTATCAGAAAAAAAAGTTATCAAAAATAAAATAAATAAAATAAAATAAAATAAAATAAAATAAAAATTAAATTAAAATAGAAAGAAAGAAAGAAAGAAAGAAAGAAAGAAAGAAAGAAAGAAAGAAAGAAAGAAAGAAAGAGAAAGAAAGAAAGAGAAAGAAAGAAAAAGAAAGAAAGAAAGAGAGGGAGGGAGGGAGGAAGGAAGGAATGAAGGAAGGAAGGAAGGAAGGAAGGAAGGAAGGAAGGAAGGAAGGAAGGAAGGAAGGAAGGAAGGAAGGAAGGAAGGAAGGAAGGAAGGAAGGAAGGAAGGAAGGAGCAAATTCATACAAATCAACAGGGATTTTGAGATTTATCAGACACATATTGGTGGCAATTTTTGTACTAAACTCAAACAGACAAGCAAAGCTGGGAATAGTTTATTCCTTTGGGGAGGAAGCAATAGAGTAGGACACAGAGCTTCTGACTATGAATATCTGTATGTGGTTTGTCTCTTTCTTCCTTTAGAGTGCTGGAATTTTATGCTGCAGGTATAGATGATCTGATCTCTCATGGTTAATAGAGCTGTTGCCCCTCTGAACCAGAGACAGGAACTTTCTTGGACTTGCCTTGTTTAGGATTTCACTTTTAGCAATCATCATATTACTCGAAATCTATACTGTGCTTAAACTGTATCTGTACAAAGAGGTTCATATTCCTAGAGTTTATAGTCCTCAATGAAGATAGAAATCAAAGTAAAGTTTTACAGTCTAAGCAATACTATATCTAGAATGTACCACTGAGGGATTGATATCCCTTAGGTTAAACAACTGATGCTAATTCAAAGAGCAAATTGGGATGCACATTTGGGATTGCAGATTGGGATGCACATTTAAAGTCATCATGGTGCAGAAAACTCCAATTTAAGGTTTAGATCAAACAAGTCAGAAAATTTACTACCTCTGATCTTAGAAGCTCACTTAGAGCATTTCTATGTAAATAAAAATAAAATCCCTTTTTGAGTTCCTTCTGTTCGTGAATATACTGAGACAACATTGCTCAACCAGTCACTGGTGAGAATTGTGGTGAAAAGTTATTGATAACTAGTATCAGTGATCAGTAACAGTGAGATGGTAAAATCAAGTTCAGACGCCAATCAGGAGGATTTTAGGAACATTTAGTCAAACTTGAAACTTCAAGTTAAACCTAAAACATCTACATGAACAATTTAATCCTACTTCTACAGGTCCATGGTCAGTTTCTCCATAAGCATATATGTAAACTAATACTGAAAACATGTAAAAACTGTGCTTCCAATAGCATCATTTCTTTCTACTAGGAGGAAACAGAAGATATTTGATTTTGTTTTGTTTCCTTTTACAGAAGAACTCAACCAGAGGGTTAAAAAAAAAAAAAAAAAGTGTCTACATTTATAAATTATATAGAGATGGTTTTTGTGGAGGGTTTTCAACATTCAGCTTACTGAGTTCTATAGTGCTGATATCTGCAAGACACAGTGAATGAAATTTCTAAGCAAAGTATGATAAAGCAGTTAAGTAGGCTGCAATTTCATTTTCCTGATGACATCACTGAAATAGATAATAGTAATAAAAACCAAACATTTTAATATTTTCCTTGTTTCTTTTGTACAGTTTTAGCTTTTTAGCATGCACTGAAACACACATGTGAACCTAAGTATCAGGAATATTAAACTTTTGAATGTTGCTTTTCCACCAACATGTCAATTACTTCTAGAAAGTTTGGGTTATCTGAAAATGTTTCTGGTCGATTCATCTTTTCCCCCAACCTCTTCTGATTTTCTGGATTTCCTGGTTATTCAACTGAGCACAAATTGCTGTTCATACAGATGCACTGCCATGATTTCTGATTTGCAGGCTGTCACTCCCATTAATAACCTACTAGGCTGTCATGCTGTCATTCCTTGTTGCTGCAACGATTTGTTTCAAACATAGGGGCTGATTCATGAAGAATAAAAAAAGCAGTTGTCCTGTTTTACAGGAACCTCAAAATATTTATGCAGAAAATGTGTGAAAAGCACACACACCACTTTTATCCTGAAGAATGTGATTGCCAAATACCCAACTTGTTTTCTTGAGAAGAGAGAAAAAGAATAAAGACTGGAATGTCTGGTGGGTTTTTTTTGTTGTTGTTTTGTTTTGTTTTATGAAAATATAATGTTTTTTATTAAAAAATAGAAAGATTTAAAATCTTTCCCTGCTAAAATATCCCAAGTTCAGTTCCAAAGCTGTGATGTGACTCCTCAGAATGAAGTATGGCTTAAAAACTGATATCAAAGCTGATTTTAGGGATTTTTTTATTATTTCTCACACTGCTTTTCCCAGAATTATTAATGGCAACTATCTTAGTAACAAAATGGGAAAATGTATTGGTCCCCCTTGGACTTTTGTCTTTCTTTCTGACCCACACATACTCGGCCAAATTTCACTTTCAGTGATACTGATGCAGCATCTTCACCTCTTACAGTCTTGTGCTTTCAGAAATGAGAAAACAACATGCTCCATTGGATTCATTGCTCAGTATGTCTCTGTACCGTTGTGCTATCTGTCTACCAGTGCATGAGGATGTCTGGCTCAGTGGTGGTGGGGCTGACCCCTTTTGAAACACCTTGTTCCAGCATTCGCAATTCAGCTCAAATCCCCTTAGCCTCTCCAGGAGCTGGAGCTGCAAGGGGCCAAGCCCTTATACTTTTTCCGCCACTGAGGCCTGGAGGTTGGCATATCTCCCAAGGAAACATGCAGAAGGAGGCTTCTGAAGAAGGGAAAGAAAATGAGAACAAGGGAACAAGGCAGGATGCTAATGTAAATCAAAACTTGGAGGGAAAGCAAGTGTGAGGGAAAGGCTATTTGGATGTGGGCTGCAGTGCTGGCTCCCAGTTTCTCATGTTTCCCCTGCCATCCCCAAGCTGCTTCTCTCCAACCCAAACCTGTGCTATTAGAGCAATGTGAAAGTTCCTGCTCTCCTTCCCCTCCTCTCCCACCCCACGCTCCGCCTGCTCTGAGTTCTGCCTACAGATGGCTGCTAATGAGCAAGCTACTTTAAGATACCTACTTAAAAATACTTAAATCATTAGACTGACTTTGTACACTGTAATTTAAACTAATATTTTAAAGAGGCAGCCTCCCAATTACAGGGTTATTGTTATCTTCTGTAAGACTTACGCATTAACCCACTTGAAAATTTGTCTCTGCCAAACACCATCAGCAGCCAGTCCCAAACCTGTCAATGCCATAGTATTTTCTAAATTGATGTTTAATTAATGAAGTACTATAGCAACAGGTTCTCTCTCTCCTTTTTTAATTTGATCTCCATGGCATTATAGGAACCTAAAGCTTCCACTAGGCATATATTCCTACCGTTTCCTTGTCAGAGGAAATGTATATTCATCTTAGACTTGCGGAGGCAATTACAGTAGCCACCAGTTGCCTACAGCAGCTAATCAAAGTGATAACCTGCAAGTTCTCAACTCCCCGTGAGACAACCCACTTGCCTCCAGCTGATGAATGCCAAAAGATCAGCATGGGCCCACCAGTAATGACACCATCATCTAAGAAAGGTTTTTAACTAACCCATGGTTTTATAAAGACTCTATTAACATCTCATAAAAAGAGGTCTAGATAAAGGATTCTAATAAGATTTTTTTTAAAGGGAAATACCAGGCCTGATGTAAATGTCTGTTGTAAAATAGTAAGCTGGTATTTGCCTACATGTAGCCTTTGCACCTCTCAAGTTGTGAAAAGTGATGAAGTCTTCCTCAAGTATCTCCAAGCACATGACTCACCTCTGACTAATACACCATCCATGTCCTTGCCCCAGTCCAGCCACACCATCAAGCACATGCTTCAACTTAAACAAATGTCCAATTCCATCAGTTTCAAGAGGATTCAGGGGCTTAAATCAAAACATATGGGAGCACTGTAGAAAAATGGGCGTAATCTACCAGAAACTAATACCCCAGATTGTTAGTTATACATATTCATAGTTGCTGCATACATCAGCAATAATGAAAAAAAAAAAAAGATGTAAGTACAAGAAAAAAGTATTTATAAACAGTTCACAAATATTTGTTAGTAGAAGACCATCACACTGGTAGGAAACCTTTAGGCTTTTCTGCATGACCAGTCCCTTGCTTTTGCTGGATTTTTACTATTTAGAGCATAGGTGTACTTGGCAACAATGTGACCCTCTCCACAATCTGCCACTGTATTAGTGACAACGGCAGCATGAAAGACACACACTATATTTTCGTTTTATTCCATCAGTATATTTCAGAGTTCAGTGTATAAAAATTTAAACCAAGGTGAATGAAAAGATTTGAAGGCTGCTTCTCAGACCTTTACTTGATTCAGTGTCACAGATTTTGTAACCAAATAGAAAAGAACAGCTTTGTAAATTCATTAAGATCCTCTGAGAAAAAAAAAAAAAAAAAAGCCCACAGGACCCCATTCCCTCCTTAAACGAAACAGCTACCCACATGAAGAAATTCTCAGTGGCTATGCTGTTCCTGTAATCCAGTTATTAAATCTGAGGTTTCTCTTTAAGGCTTCCGGCCAGGTTTTGACATTGGATTTCAGGATATTCTAATTAGCTGCAGTCCCAGAGGAGGTGTTCCTGGCTTCTTCCCCGTGCCGGGAGTCCTGGAGGAGCCTGGTCTGCAGGCTGCAAGGAGAGCAGGTTGGCTTAGTACAATTTCCTACCCATGTCGCTCTCGTTGTCTGGGGAATGGACTTCTGCTCTACCATTTCCTAGTCTCATTAAAAAGTTGGTGAGCTTTTAAAGGTTTGCAGTTTCCATTTTTTAGGACTGTCACCACCTGCAGCGGCCATTTCATGCTTTAAAAGACACACGTCATTGTGCTATTATTATTACTTGCCAGTGCTAGCACTTAGAGGACCTGAACGTGGCCAGCCCAGTAGCTCTGGGTACTTCTCAGCAGTAGAAGAAGAGGTGATCCCTACCTTGGGAGTTTATGGGATACCCAGCTCAAAGAGCGCGTCAACACAGTGATGTAGGAAAAACCATTTTTTTTTTCCCATAGCAAATTTGAGGACAAATTATTTGTCTTAACTTGAAAAATTAAAATAAAAAAAAAAAAGTCTTTCAGCAACTTTCTCTCCAAACAGCACCAAGTAGGAGAGTACTCCCCAGCTGCAGCGATGCCCAGTCTGGGGTAGATGGTGTCCCCAGTGTTGTGTTTTGAGTTGGTGCTCACCCTCCTGCCAGAGCTGGGCACCCTCTGCCTCCAGAGGAAGGAGTGGGGTGAAACTCCTTTACTGGCTTCCCCAGCACCAGGGAGGCCAACCCAGGTTGAGGGGGGTAAGCACTGCGGCTCAGGCTCTCTGGCCAGGTGTGCACTCATCCTCCATAGGGAGAACTCCTGGTGATAGGGGTGCTATGCTTGCTAAAGCAAGCAGGCTATTTTAATCTTTTAGGAGATTACAATAGTCTGAAATAGCTAGGTTTCATAGGTGGGAGGCAGGTGTGGTAGATACAATGAAAAGACATTAAATAATAGATAGCCATTAATAAATAGATAGCCATCATCTCATCTTTACAATTGAATACATACCGCATATGTAGGCCACTTTTGATCAGTGGCCCCAGTACACCAGCAGTACCTGAATCCCAGAAACTCTTTGCGTGTCATACTTCTAGGACTTTTTGACTTTGTCTGGGGGCCAGTGACAGGTCTTGATATGAATTCATCTTTGTTGGGGCAGTCTATTACAAGTGTCCGCAATCTGGTGGGATGAAATGGTGAAATGCCAGAAATGCTACCATTTCAGTAGGATTTGTGCATGGCTGTTCCAAGGCTTCACTTAGTTCTCCAAATCTTCTTGATAGCCTCAGGAGATAAACATGAGAAACTAAGAATCCACCACACCATTTTTTTTATTTTTATTTTTTTTCTATTTCCCCCATTTCCACCAGTGTCGAGTGCAGTTAGAGCACAGTGGGAAAGTCATAAACAAAGACACTTTTTTACTCTACAGCCTTGCTTCCTGTTTGTGACAGAACCAATGACTTTCTACAGATTTTGAACACCAAAATCATTTTTCTAATATTTTTTCATTCTCTCAGCATAACATGCTATATAGCTCGCATATCAGGAGGGTAGTCTAGCTAATGTGGGAACAGAAGCTGAGAACTGCTTGGAAAGTGGGATAACATTTCCTTGAAGATTTTGGCAGTTATTTTTTTGCATTTCAAACTCCAGCAACACGAATGTACACAAAGATTCAAAACTGCAAACTTCAAAATATTTCAATTTACCTTTCGAGGTAGTGGTTAGCTAAATTTTAATTGCAGGACCAAACCCTCTTCTTATAAATGATTTACATGAAATATAAGATTGCTGTATCTTTGGAGCCACGAGACAAATCTGAAGACAGTTCGAAAGTAAGAGAAGCAAAATTTGTCCTGTATAATCTGTTACAAATAATAACCCCCATGTAAGGAGCCACTTTCCTTTCTAGGCCAGCAGGAATACCTTTTGTTAACTGCATATATTTCGTCTGAGACATGGAAAGACAACAACCAACATCCTTCCCACAAGTATACTTCCACAGTATAAAATTTTCTCATTTTAGAAAGTATGGATTAAGATATTAATCCTTTGTATTTCAGATATCAACCTAAATAAGATGGTGCTCTTAAAATCTGATTTCATTTTCCTCCAGTAGCACAGAGAGATGACACCTAACAGACAATACCAGCTGTCAGCTTTATGCAACCATATCTGTAGACTTCAGACAATTATCTGTAATCAATAGCTATAGCATCATGGTAATAAAATTATAGTACTTACATATAATTACACTTATGTTCAAATACATCCAGTTCCATTCAGAGAATATATCAATGGACTAAATCTTGATAAGTCAGTAATTCTCAATAGAGAGGACAGAAGGTCAGACCTGTGTTTTCCAAGAAATCTGGTTCAGAAAAAAATTAAAACTTTCCCTTTTACCTAACCTTTTAATATTGCCATCCTTTTAGATTTTAGAAGAAACTGTTCTCAGAAAATCTTTGTAGACATATCCCTGATAATCCTGCTCATGCTGCTTTTTATTTTCCTTCTAAATAAAACTATTGCAATTATGTATATATGACTGAATATAACACAGTCTATCATGTACCAATTTACTCACTTAAGATCAGAAATTAGAGGATACTCTTGGATCCACTTGTAAAGCCACCACGATGAATTTTTCATACCATCATAAAAACAGGCCTTTATTATATTTCTCATTTTGTGCTTTCCGCATTCAGTTTCAATGTTGTACCTCTCCCTGCTCCTTTTCCGTTCTCCTTCTGTTCTTTCATTTCCTGATCCTCTATTCATTCCAGCTTTCTCCTTTAATTTTCTCTCCTACTACTACTTTTGGATTCTTAACATTGATGTTCAAGATACTATTCTCTGCCAAAAAGTGTTTGTATTGGTATTAAAAAGAATTCTGCTCTTCTTTTCTTTAATTTTCTTTCTTTTTATTTTTTTTTCTCTCCATATATATATACTCTAATACCTTGGCCATATTACAGACCCTGAATTCAGTGGTTATGGGACTTTTCCTTACATACGTAATGAAATCTCGGGTCCCAGTCACCCTGCTGTTATGAAAGAGGGAAAAAAAAAGACCCTTAAAAAACAAACAAAACAAAACAACAACAACAACAACACACAAAAAAATGCAGGTATCTGGGCATGTTTCCCACCAGTCACCGCTGCTGTTTAAATGCATTAAAAACAGATCTGTGCAAGCAGCAACAGGTAGGAAATGAAGGTCATTATAAAAAGACTGATAGGATCAGACTTTTTTCTTTATGACTTACACGCGCAGGCTTTTGGCAAGAGTTTCTCCTCTTTCTAGATGAAGAGGCTTTCTCAAAAAGTGCAATGCTTAGGGTCAAACTTTGTGGTTTCCATCAAAAAGAATAGTTATTAATTGTAGATTTTATACAAAAATACATCTTTTTTCCTAACCATCACTACCTGCAGCTGAGAAAAAGAAAGTGGTGCACGTTGATGGAGAGCCTGGTTTGGCTATGTCTACGAAGATGTTTCTGAAGACATTTCTGAGTCAATTTTGAACAAGCTATCTTGGTGAGGTTGAAGCAAGAAGACTTCTTGCCTCCTTCTGTGGCCTTTGCAGCCCACCCAGGGTTTGCTCCCTCAAATGTGGCAGTACCAGCATGTACCAGCAAGACACGGGGCCAGACTGCACCACATATGTGCCTTGTGTGTTTTCCATGAGGCTTCAAGAGACAAGGCTCTTGCTTTGTAAATTATGAGGACAGATGAAAAGAAGAGGCAGTTTACCTATGGCGTGCTTCCAAAAAACACACAGAGTGTAGGCTCCTGTAGCAAATTGTCCTTATCCTCGCTGAGAAAACTGACCCTAAACTGGCCTGGAGAGAAAAGGTCTTTCCAATTGCCCCTACATGAGGTCTTAGTATCAGATCTACAGTATTTTCTGAAACTGCAACCCAGTGCCATTATCAAAGTGAATCTAAGTGTTTAAAGCCTACAAAATGTGGACACTCTGAGCAAAAATTTCTTTTTGGGAAAATAGGTCATGTCCTGAAAGCCAAGCATAGTCAGAAGATGGTCAGCGTGTCTTAGCAAATGGCATATAATTCCTTAAGTGCTTGCTAAAGAAATAATGTACAGCCAGAGAAAAAACTAGAGCTGTCATATCCTGAAAGATATGATTTACAAAAGATTTTTATTTTTTCTTTTCTTCCTCTTTTTTTTTTTTTTTTGCTAACTAGAGTTAAAAACAAGGTAATCACACCATAATTATAGCTTTGATCAGTTCTCTGCTGAAGACAAAAATGATTCTATTTAGGTCACTTGCAGATTCTTAAGTTTCGATAAACAGACTCATACCATGATAATATCAATTTAAAATCATGTGCGGTATGCACACACAAAATCTGCAGCTGTTTCAGGTATTGTCACTAATGGCTTATTGTGTATTTCACTATAAACTCTTTATAAATTATGTTTATTTTCTTGTAATTAGTAGTACTAACAGTGAATAATATCAATAAGGTCATTAAATATGTAAACAATAAATAATAGTAATATTAATGCCACCAAGCAGCAACGCTTGACAGCATTGTGTATATTCAGTCAGCGTAATAGTATATTTCTCTGCACTTCAACAGCCAGACATGGAATAGTGCCAGTCATGGGGTTAATGAGCATCTAGACAAGTGTAGAAGAAGCAAAGTTGGTTCACAGTTGGTTAAAAAAAAAAGAAAGAAAGAAAAAAAGAAAAAAGGAGCGTATCCTAACTCTTCAATAATTACAGGAGAAGATGAGGACTTTTTGGATCATTTTACCACTTCAGTTCTACAAGCCCATCCCCTTTTCCTAGACAAGCAGTGAGATTGAGATGACCCCCTACATTGGATACTATAATCCCTTATTTTATTTTTTTATTTTATTTTATTTTATTTTATTTTATTTTATTTTATTTTATTTTATTTTATTTTATTTTATTTTACTTTATTTCATTATATTTTTAGACAGTTCCTTTGAAGAGGGGTGAGTTTGCTTTTTTATTTGTTTTTCTAATGAGAGTTTTACACTCTGATCAGCTTTTGCTATCTGCTAAATTTGGTTGGCATTACTGGAGAGGACAGTTATGGACTGAAGGAAAACAAATTATTTTCAAACCAATGGAAACCTTGTAGAAGCATTGAATTAGGTTCTATATGGTCTTTGCCCCTTCAGGTAGAGAGGGTACATAAAGATGCCTTTATGCTTATGGATAAATTTTCTTGTCTCTCTATCCCAGATGACCAGAATTTTATTATAAAATGAAAATGGAAACTCTTTTTTGGAGAAAGGGCAATATCACCTTTTTGCCATTACCAGGATAGCACACTGAGAGGGCCTGTGCACTGATTAACATTTGGCATGTGATTCTGAAATATACTGTATGTTTTAAAACTACCTCAACCTGTGCATTCATACCAGACCAAAACAGCAAAGCCATGGGATTTTCTTTTTCTGGTCTTTTATTCCCATGTGGGCAAAATGAATGATCTTTGCCCTTTCAGCCCTCACAGTTTGCTACACAGGAAGTCCATCCCTGTTTTAGATCAGCCCGTCCATAAAAGTCAGCCCCACCATCATATGACCAGAACTCCATCGCTGTGGCAGGTGCTAATGGGGTTTTTGGCCACTTGGAATTAATGTTTCCAACCAAGTGACTATCTGGGGAGCTTCTAGCACACATCCAAAAGCATTTAATGCAATATTAAACACTTTAACAACAAACAAGCAAACAGTATTCTTTGCTAAAACCCTTCAGCTATTTTGCACCCAGGCTACTTGTGACACTTTGCTGGACTCAATACAGCAAGAATAACTGTAGCCCAAAAAAGTCTTGTATGTCATTCTTCTCTGCTTAAAAGCAATAGCTGGTATATAATCTCTGTTTTTGTTTTGTTGTTGTTGTTGTTTGTTGTTGTTGTTGTTTGTTTGTTTGTTTGTTTTTAATCACACTTTTACTTAAGAATTCTTAAGTTCCTACATAAGGGCTATTTAACGAATACTGTTTATTCTCCCACCCTGAAATCTCTTTTCATCTGTCTGAGGATCCACACATTACAACAGGTGAGCTCCCAAGTCCACTTCATCCACTCTTTAGTTCTGAACTATAAACTCTGGTAGAGTTCAGAGACAGCGTTAGGTCCCCAGAAAACGTCATTCCATTTCTTTCAGATTAAATTTCTCATGCATATTCTCTCTGTTTTACTGTTTTAGCAACCTTTTCTGTACAAAACAGACATGAAACAACCTTCTTGCTTTTCTTTTCTCATATTTTGCTATTTCATCATTCTGCCCATATTCTATTTCTCTGGTTGCAGACAGACTCAGCTTTTCTGGCCCTCTTTCCTTGTCAGCCTCTCGCTTTCAATCCAGAGACCTCCTCCACTCTCTCACTAGAAATACGAAGCTAGATGTTTAACATACGGATCTTTGAAAGTGCTGGGCACCCTCTAACAGACAGTGATAGATCTTCCCTAGTTTCTATTGGAGTTGAATTTCCTTGGCACTTTCTACTATCATGCCTGTATACTTAGGGCTTTTCCATTTTGGAGCTCAGCCTTCGCTACCTTTCAACACCTCTCCTGTTTCTGAGGACTGTCTTTCATGCAGTTCCCACTGCTCTTTTTCAGTCTGCTTAAAATGCTATCTTTAGCTGTCTTCAATTTTAGCAAACTCCGATTTTGTTTGAAAAACTAAATCAGACTTTAGCGGTCAACCTATGCATGTGCATAAACTTCAGAAATGACTGTCGCATTTGATATTCCAGGCTGCAAATGGAATGTATCTCAGTTTCTGTGTGTGATGATTGCTTCCACCTAACTAGGAGTAAAACAAAGAACAGAGTTTTTTGAATAAGAAGCAGACATTCTGCTCTGTACTGCAATGAAATCCTAATAATGCCAAATACAATAGCCACATTGGTTGCTTTTTCATCCCAAATTCCCAGTTTGAAACCCTGAGTGGTCTGATCTTGCATTCCATGCTCAATTTGAGAACAGTATCAGTTTGAGAGGAGGGCCATGGAAATAAGGTTTTCCTTACAGTTGATCAATAGAGGGCATAATTAAGGACTGTAGGCCAAATCCTCAACCAAGGTAATTCACAGTGATTTACTCCACCTGCAAATCTAGCTCCCAACATGGAACTGCTGTTGCTAAAATGTTAAATCACTCCCAATCAAGTCAGAAAAAAAAATGTATTCTGTGCTTACATTCCCATTCTTACTTTGAATTTTCCTTAATCTGAATGCCTGTCCCTCAGGAGACGGAGACAACCATTTCATGAAATAGGGAAAATGTAAATTTTAATACAGGGTCTGCTTGATCCCTCAAAACAGGTCAAAGTTGGGATAATTATGGTATCTGACTGATGTTCAGATGCTCACATTCCCTGATGAATCCATAACTAACTCTATGTGATGGAAATATCTCACATTATTCCTGTGTTTGCCAGCTTGCAGTGTCATTCCAGATGGCAAACACAAAAATAGCCTGAAAAATTTCTTTCCGAAATTCAGGCTCTAAAAGGGTTTTGTTAGTTCTACAACAGATTTTCCAAGATGTTCAAACTGTCCAGTGCTTAAAACATAGAACATCCCAGCAGGAGTATTTTGTAAAACCATCGTTACAGTAAATTTCAGGCCATTACTAATTTAATTACTGGGTATTTACTAAAAGTGTATTTATTTGTTCATTAGTTCTCTAAGAAATCTACCTCTGCTGGATTTTATTCTTTGCTTGATGCTGCTTTCATTAGAGTAGGAGTATCTTCAGAGCAATAGAATTGTAAAGGTCTCAGTTGTTAACATGAAAGTGGGACTGCTTAAATTTGATTACTGTGTTTAATGAAGTGTCACATTTATTTACAAGATGACATGATGAATCACATTACAGTTATCATAAATCAGCTTATAAGAATGGACAAATGGTTCAATAAACCAATGGATTTACAAATCTAAGATGAACGCATTTGGTTTTCTTGTCATATTTCCCTTTTGTAAAAAAAATGGCAGTGCACTATTTACTTTAGCCCAGGAGCTAAATTGGCAATTTGCTTTAAAAAAAAAAAAAAAAAAGAGAGAGAGAGAGAAAGAAAGAGAGGGAAGAGAGGGTTTGTATTTCATGTTGTGTTATAACTTTCTGTCTCACTGACCAAAAATGCCAGATTCACATGGGCAAATCCAGTCCACCTCAATGTGTTCATTAACCTTAGGGCCATACATGAGTTATTTCCTTACTTTTCTAATGACTCCCATTCCATGCCTAGCAGAAGACCTGTCCCACATCCATAGCAGATACTATATCTCCAAACAGAAATCATTTTGCCTGTTTCGTTCATTTGCACATATGCTGGGCCTTAAACTGGGGTTCAAATTTCCCCCAAGAATACCATTCCTAAGATTAAAATAAAATTGTATCTGCTTGCCTTTTGATACTTCCATCACCTTGCTCTGTGTAACAGCAGTGACGTGAGTTGACCAAAGCCTGAAGAAAATCAAAAAGTGAATAAGCATCTGTGCAGCCCTTCTCCCCTGCCTGACCTTGGAGTCTTCATTAAAAAGGTCTTAGTTCACTTCCATACAAGGGAAATTGGCTCATTTGTGTGCTGTACTCTCTCTCTCTCTCTGCCTGACTTGCAGAGGAATTTGTCTGAAACATTATTTTTCGGCACATTTCTGTTTATTTGTGTTTGCCCTGCAGAAATGCTAATGCAGGTTCATTGCATTAAACAGGCCTGATAACGTCTGAGTGCACTCACATATGTGTTGGCTGAAAAGCAGCCACGTAGTGGGGAGGGAAGGGGGCTGAGGAGGCCATGTGTGTGTTTTAGGGTATGCATGTGCATGGGGGGGAAGTTTCCAAGTAGCTGAGCTCGGGCTTTCGTGCCACATCTGCATTTAGCCCTATTTGAGTGACAGGTGTACATGGATGCCACATCGGCTGCCAATATGTTATGAGACCATGGTAACAATCGCTCATCTCTGGGGAGCTATGCTGCCTCGTTCCTCACTATCAGACATGAAAGAAATAATTTCAGGTGCCAGAAAAGGAACTGTGATAAAAGAAAACATTTCGGCTTTCATGGCACTGGAGTTTGCCCTGAGGCAACAGCTTTGATAAAAAAAAGCGTCTCTTTCTTTACATTCACAATTAATCCATGATTATCTACAAGCAATCCTTTGGCCTATAGGATACTGACAGAAAAGTTGTTTTTCTTTTCTTTTTTTTTTTTTTTATTCCTTGTACAGTTCACC
This sequence comes from Anser anser, assembly GCF_964211835.1. NCBI lineage: Eukaryota > Metazoa > Chordata > Aves > Anseriformes > Anatidae > Anser > Anser anser. The sequence continues at coordinate 62,332,549 of NC_139721.1, forward strand.
TCTGTGTTTTTTTTTCCTGCTACATGCACCTATTGTATCACACAAATCTTCAAACCCTGCAGAAGCTAGAGACAGCTTCCCACCCCCACTTTGGGAAGTTATGTAGATATCAGACATATCTGTGTAGAATAGCTATTGTTAGCTGAAGTATTAACATATAATGTTTCTTCAGTTGTATATTTAAGAAAGATATGAAAGAGGGCTATTATACCACAAGCAAAGGTGAACCAACTGCTCTCTTCTGCATCATTCTGTGTCATCAGCCAAAAGAAAATTTCTGTATATTTTAAGAGCAAAACAATGAGCTTCATTCAGGAGGTGATATTATTCCTCTCTGCATGAGTTCACTTCCATTTGATATTGGCTGGATTCAGTATTTATCGTGTCCACCTGATATTGCCGAGACCATGCTTCACCGTTGAGGTCAGGTCCTGCTCAAGGGATGTGCTGGGTCACATCATAAAACAAACAGCACTGGAGCTTCAACCCAGGCAACCTTCATATTTCATTAAGCCTCGGCATGCACTGGTGGTATGCAGCCTCCTCCACAAGAACTTCAATACCCACCACTTCAAGGCACCATTTACTTGCTGAAAGGACACAGATATGTCACAGAATGTGAGCATTTTTGGCCAGGTGACACAGCATGCCCCACCTCGTCCTGGTGAGCACCTGGACATCCTGGTCCACACACATCCCTTGCGTATCCTGAAGCACAGGCTGGAGTTCTTTTTCAGGGCTCATCCAAGAACTGTTCAGGCAAGACTGTTCCTGGCCTGAAGGAGGCCCAGAATCACACAAGAAAGGACCCACCAGAAATTATCCTGAGCACAACCACCAGAAATTATCTTGGACACAAATCCCTGTGGTCCAGGCCTAGCACTTACCCTTCCCAATCTTTGTGTCCTATGTCCCAGGGAGCCTGCAAAGCCACAGATTGATGCAGTGCTACCTTCCTTTGGTGGGGAAGCCTCCATATCATCTGAATTGTTAAGCAAATCTGCTAGTCATCTTCCGTACATATCTGAAAAATTATATACTCAAATAATTCTCCACCTAATAGTTCCACAGAATAACTCCTTTTGTCTTTACCAGAATATATTAACTTTTTTCCAATGACAAGCATAGCAGCCACAAAGTAAAAAAAATACGGCAGTGCTTCTCCAACAAGTTGGGTGGCCTGGGAAATAACTGTCTACATAGAAGATGTGTGGGTTTTTTCCTAGTTTTTTTTTTTTTTTGTCATCTCAGCAGACGCTTGTTCTTACTGCATGAACAGCTTAAAGAAAGCAAACAAACAAACAAACAAACAAACAAAAACAGTCCATGGACTTACTGTGCATCTAGCATTACACACTTTCACCTGGACTTTCCAATGGGAAGAAAATTTTACATATATATAACTTCACACCTCTTTGCCTCCGTTTCTTAGTCTGAAACACAGAAACATCCTTCCTTATGCAAACACACATCTAAAGATCTGAGAAAAATATCAAAAATTGATTTAACAATAATATTTAACATCACATAACAGTAGCTAATAATGAGTTCAGATTTCTCTTCTTATTCATCTCAGTCATGGCTGACTTCTTGAGCCCATCCCAACTTTCAGATTTTATAATGGTGGCTCTTAAGCAGCAACAAGTTGTCTTCTCCTCATGTTACTTATTTCAGGTCATTTTAAGGGGTACAATGATATAGAGTGTTTTCTCCTGGTGGAGATTAACTTTTGTAACACTCTCTGCCTACGGGGTACCAGTAATTAAGCAGCTTGTGCAAGAAAATTGAACAAAAAGACAAAGAAATTACCTTGGTCTGAATTCTTCAGCTACCACAACTGTAGCAACTCTTTGTTTCTGTTTTTCCTCCTCATTTTTCTACATCTAGATCTATCTGTCCATATGGACGGATGTTTCTTTTTCTTTATCACTGTGTCTCTCTCTCCTTTTTTTTTTTTTTTCATCAGCATGCATCCAGTTTTACATTACTGTCTTCCAATTAACCCAACCACTAATATTTTCAAAGATGGGTTGATTGTGGAATGGAATAAAAACAATCTGAAGGATAATAAAAAACAGATTGGGGAGATGAAGGAATTATCAGGGAGCAAAGCCCTAACATGGTATTATAAGTTATGTACTCTTAGCTCCAATGCTCTAACAAGCAGCTGCATAAAGCTAGGTAGCTTTTCTTCTCAAACAAAGCTAAGGGAAAAAAAAAAAAAAAAGGCTTCTGTGTGTATGTTGGTACGTGTTTCAGGGGAAAAAAAATCAGGACATTGTGAGCAAACTGGCTCTGCAATGGATCGACAAGGGTTTATTATTCTGAGCAGCACTCAATCAAATGTGGCCCCTATGAACAGAGAGTAATGTTGGCGAATCATCCTGGGGGCTTTTTTTTCTGTGTGTGAGTGGTATCCATCTGTCAGCTGTCAGTGCCAGTGAGAGATATACAGAGCTGTCACTTCTTGTCAGCCAGCATTTGTGAGGCCTTTTGCAGCTGCTACACAACACATACTGTCCTTATTGAAGGCCAGCAAGGAGTCTTGGAGAAGATTCTGCTGGGCAGGGTGAAAAGGGGAAGAGAGATGTCAGGACCACTGTAGGAGAACAGCCTTGACCCATCAAAGATTTTTAGCTTCAGTCTCAAAATCCGATTCTTTTCTGAATATTAATGATAATAAAAGGCAGATGGAGAGCTGAGGTAGTAGCATAGCTGTATGCTCTGCATTTCGAGATTCAAGGCAAGTCTTGCACTCCCTTTAGTACCTTTGGAACCTGTAATAATAAATATGGTGGGATGCAGGTGGTGATGCATTCCAAAGAGTCCTATGCTGCATCCTGAATGAAATGAGGAAGGGGACAAACAATTATTCCTCCAAGGAAAAAAATCTCCATCCATCACTCCCCAGATATACATACATATACAAGATAGATGTGTGTGTGTGAAAAACATATATGCGTACCCACACATTTTAGAAGTGTTGGAGCTGCACTGGGACTGTGCTGAATTTAGGGCTAAACCGAAATTCAGGTTCCAAGGCACTGAAATCTTGCCAACTGTTTTCTCAAAATGTTGGCTCCAAATGCTGAAAATCTCATGAGATCAGCTGTTCTTCTGAGCTTTCCTCCATCATGGGCTGTATCAGAACCAGCTCCAGCAAATAAGATGCCTTTTTAGTTTGTGATCTGCTGCAGATTTACAGCACTGATAAGGACCAAAAGTTTTGTGTCCAGGCTGTTTGATCTTGCATATTATCAATCACAGATGGAACTGAGATACTGTTTCTAAGTAAAGGATATGGATTTTAGAATATTATTATAGAATTGTAGAGCATTATTACAAATGTGTCTGTATGCCGATTTTTTTGCATCATTTAAAGATTTATTGTTTAAATCTATAGAGGACATTTTGTTTTGCTTTACATATTTACAACTGCCCTCACAGCAAAGCTAAATTAACGTGTCCAAATTGCAAGGCAACAGGATAGGAGAAATCCATATACATGGAACTGGAAAATGCTAAATTCTGCTCACTGCTTTTCCACTGACTCTACAAGTTGCCTCAAGCTGCTCATGCCAATTGTCTGCCTGTTTCCCATTTGGTGATAATATTTAATTACCACCTTCACAAGGGCACCATGTTGATGAATCTTTCAACCAGTCTCTGAGCTTGTAAAAATCTCTGCAGGTGCAAAGCTCTCTCAAGAATATCACCAAACCAATTGAGCTGTGTGATTCCAGTTGTAGGTTCATAGTGCAAAGCTAAAAAACATAGTCCTAATTCTGCTCTAATAATTATGCAAAGGTGGAAGATTAAGTGATGTTAAAACTCTCAGTACAGTGCAGCTTTATACATTACTAAGCCAACATTTAAGCATATGATCTCATGCTATAGATATATATATTTTTTTGGAGGTTCTCTTCTTTTTCTGCTGATACTTTTTCAAGAAATTAGAAATTCAGGATTAAAAATGAAATCAAGGGTAAATTTGTATAGTACATAAATCAGTGAGGTCCTGTTCAATGACTAGAGCTTGCGTTTAATACATAATAATGATAACATGGTAACCATACCTATAATATAATAATTAGATATGTATAATATTATACATCCTATATAATATTAAATAGAAAAGAGAAACAATTCATTTTAATTACTTTGCATGATTCAATTACTTCACATGCAGATGAAATTTAAAATCCTGTAGAATACTAAAAAACAGTAAGTCTGGATAGTTATATAGTTTAATATTTTTTACTAGGTTTCAGAAGCAGACTGCTATTGTGAAACCCAGGCAGGAAGTACTTCACTGATTCATTTTGTGCCTGTAGAATTTTATTTTTTTATATTTAAAAGATGCAAAAAAGATTTATAATTTAGCTTAGGGTTGCTTGAAAGCCTGCTCTGTTTGGTTACCAGTTTCAAACACATATGGTATAACTCATATTGCTGCAAGTAAAACAAGACTGACTGTTGAATGAGCATAACACTGTAATAGCAGAATGTCTGCATTTAGCCCTTTTAACTCAGATCTGCTCACAAGCCAAAATCAAATAGGAAACAATTAGTGCCTGTCAGAAAATGATTTCCCCCTTCCCCCTGAGAAAATCCAAAAATGCAAAAGAAAAAGAAAAAATGTTCAGCTGAAAAGTATTAATTTTGTGTTGGAGATGCTGTTCCAATAGCTCTTGGGAATTGTAGTTCATATGCCTCATGTCCCAGTTCTTTTCAATGACTTAATCCCTTATTAGACTGTCTCTTGCCCTTAGTCTCCCCTACACACTTCCATGAATAATTTTGTCATATCATGGAGGATCTCACTATTTGTATCCTAGAAGATACAGGAAACCCCATAAAGGGAACCTGATCCATAAATGACAGAGGGAGTATGAGGTTCTAAACAACTTCTGTCAAGCCCTGTCACAAAGCTCTAAAGTTTGGGCAATTTTGTGATTTGAATGAGAAGTCACAGATACAATTCTCCTCTCTAAATTAAAGTTTAAAGCTTACCACACCGCAGACTAAGAAGGCTCTAGATACTTCTCTTTTTCACTTCCACAATAACAGTAGCTAAGATTCTGAGGCATCCTCCAAGATGAACCTCTTAAATAAACTGCAGTGAGCGAACAGTACAGAAACCATATTGCAAAAGTGCAGTGTACCTGGAAGGTTACAGCATTTCTTGTGAAAGTTACAGGTATGCACAAAATCTCTAGGGTCATAGACGTGAATTCTTTCTCATGAGCCCTCTGGAAGTGTACTGCATTATGGCCTTTGTCCACCAAAGCACAATTTGCTGGATTACCACAGAGTGCCTTATAAATATTATTATTTCCTGGGGGAGAACAAGAGAAGGGCACTGCTTCAGAGATGAGGGGCATGATAGTCGTTATTGTGATTAGGAAGAATAGCAGCCTGGGGATCTTTATAAACTTAGTTATTCTTGGGTTTGGAAAATGACAAGCCTGAAGTAAATTGGGATTGAGACGAAGAAGCTTGTTTACAGCAACTTGCAGTCTAACATCTATTCTGGAAAATTCTGGTGGAAACAAAGACACTCCATTTTTCCTGTGTTGCAATCAAAACAGCATGGTGGTCTCAGTTAAATATGGCCACTATCTATTTTCCTATTAGTAATATATTTGTATATCCCATACCTCCCTAAACCAGACTAGAAGGACACTGAACTCTTTTCAGTCCTCCAATGTTGTTTTAATTATTGAATTGCAGGACTCTGCTTCCTTGATGTTTTGTGCAGTTGTTTATTTGCTATTGGGCATTTCCCCAGCCTGCCTACACCATCTACATTTGAAGAATGCATTTTATTCACCCCCCAGACTTCCTTCTCAGGCTTGCTTGCTGTCTCTGCTGATCCTGCCCCTGCTTTCCCCTGACCATTCAGTTGGACTTCTCCCCTAGATTCCCAGCAGAGAGCCCAACAGAAAGCACAGACACAAAACAAACAAACAAGCAAAACAATTGTGTAGAGCAGAGCAGTAGGTAGACATGGTGTAGACAAGATACAGCCCAAAGCAAGAGAAAGACTACTCACAACAGTGGTTCCACATCTAGCCCACAAAGGCTCAGTTGTTGGGGCACCAGGCCTCTTGGGCTCACCAATCCCTGTAGATGTTGTTTGGTTTCCTTGCTATTCTAGGCATGAGGAAAGGGCGGAAGCAGTCTGGAGACTGGCTACAGTTTTTCACATTTCCTCATTTTCTGGCTGGCAGAGCTACACAGGCTCAGCAAAATCAGGGAACACGGCCTAGCACCAGGCCCAAAGAGCTTGTGTGTCTCTGGCACTCAAAGCTTCACGAGTAGGGTGCAGAAATACTGTTCCCCTCATGTCATCATTGAGAAACCTCAGGTATCCTTGGTAAAGATAGAATCAGGCAATATGCAAGGGCCCAGAGTAACACAATTTCAATGAATAAACGACGGCAAACAGGTCACTGAGAATGGAGGTAAAAGTAGCAACATTGGGTATTAGCAGGGCCACAACAGAATTTAAATAAACAATTTAATCAGGAAATTGGGATCATCGGCATTATCTTTCTGTCACCCATAGTGTCAGTTGAGGCTTCCGGCCTCATCCAGGTAACACAGATGGAGAAAGAACTGCAATGGGAGCTCAGTGAGGAACAGCCCTCATGGGAAGCTGTGGAGACACCAGAAAATAATTGCAGGGCACAACGCAATGCCAACACGTATCTGATTGACATTACTGGCAGCTGAGAGAACCACTGCTTCTGGCCTAAATGCTAAAGGTAGCAATGTCTAGTGAAGACTGACAGATTTCCTTGCAATCAGGTGATAACCTTGGAAAAAGCAGAGAAGAAAGTCTGTGTCTTTCAGATGCCTTCAGAAGAAGAAAGGAGACCATATGGCAAGAATCTTTAAGACTGAGTTGATGTGTGCCAAGCTACACAGGTACACACAGTTTAGTGGGACACCAAGAAGTGGGAAAATGGGCAGAGTCTACAAACCGTTAATAAGCACATTTACTTCAGGCATCCCAAAACAGGAACAAACAGGACCATTTGAATTATATAGTGCCACCTATAATTCAGTGTTGCTTAACACATAGCTTTGTAGACAGTTTCCAGTTGCTCAAAACACTAATAAATTTTATTTACTCTGGCTGACATTTCCCATACCTCAGGCTAAGTGTCTGTGGAATATTGCAGCCAAAATGTGGCTCAACTATTTCTAAGTACTAGGCAGTTGTGCTTATAGCTTGGGAACTGCCTAGCTTCATCCTTTGCATTGAGGCCAAGATGACTGATGAGGTTCAGACATATGTGTGTGTCCATCAGCTGAAGACTTGGATGCAGGTTTGTACCATCTAGAACACTTGATATTATATGGCAGTTTAAAAGTTTCCTTTGGCATGACAAAGACATACATATTACATGAAAGCTACCCCAAGTTAGTCACAGACCAACACCTCATCAACAATTTTGTTGATGTAACATTAAAGACAAAGGCCTAAGGAACAGATTAAGGATTTTTATATAGTGCAATATTAATATGTATTTCTTTGGTTTGAAATCCAAATTTAATCACTTACTATGTTCAAATAGTCATGGAGGGGAAAAATATTACCATAATTTGAAAATCCTCTCTAAATCATTAAAGATAGCTCGTCTATGCACTAAAAATATTTTGCAAAGTGAAAAACAGAAACTGAAACATTAAAATTGTTATAAGTGTGCTGCAGTTATCAAAACAACCATTAAAATCCAGGAAATTCAAATTTAAGGTTAAATTTAAAAGGAACCTGAGATATATGTTAGACCGTGACTTCAAGGAATAAGTGCTAGTAAGATTCAATGGTGTATTATAGAACCACAGGATCACAAGGATCACAGAATAGTAGAGGACGGAAGGTAACTCTGGAGGTGATCTGGTCCAACCCCCTGCTCAAGCAGGGATGCCCAAAGAAGGCTGCCCAAGACCATGTTCAGGTGGCTTTTAAAGATCACCAAGGAGGAATACTCCACAACCTCTCTGGACAACCTGTTCTGGTGCTCTTTCACCCACATGGTAAAGAAGTTCTTCCTGATGTTTAGATGGAAGCAAATTGACCCAAATTCAAACTCAGTGTAAGCAAAAAGAGTTTGTTATGTTAGTGATAAGAAACCATTGTTACGTTGGATAGAGAGTCCAACTTCTAATTTTCTGAGGTTGTCCAAACAGACTGACTTAAAGTGGCTTGCATATCTTAATCAGTAGCTATTATCACTGTAGACACTTAGGTACTTTATATATATATATATATATATATATATATTTATTTATGCCCATTTAAAAAGAAGTGTTTTGTCATTTTTGAACTTAAGCTGGGCATGACTTCATTCTATCAGTTTTTAGACATTTTAAAATTGATTTTCCTGATCTTCCTTTCATTTTATTCCTTTTAGAATACTTTTTTTATTATTAATTTTTCGCCACTGTAAATTTGATACTATATGAAAGCAGGAGAAAAATTCAGGGATGGCCCAGTCCTTTCTGTAGAAATATTCATTTCCAGATCCTGTACATTCTGGAGACCCATACAGTTGTTGTTTTTTAGTAGAATCCCGTGGAAGTCATCCACAGTCTTTCCAAGTTCAAATCTGTAGTTTGAGGCACTTTTCTATTAGTCCACTCAGACCTTAATCCTCTAATACTTGAAAAAGCTGATAAACAGTGTCTTCTATGGGACTCTTGGTGGATGTAGATTGACCAAAGGCAAAAGAGAAATCCCTTTTTTAGCGAGAGGCTATCTGAAGAGTTCCACTGAGTCTTTCATTTATTTTTTTGTTTCCTTACTCTTTTTTTTTTTTCAAGAGTCTGAAGAAAAAATGCAGACAAAAAAAAAAAAAGTTGGGAATAATGTACACATATCAACTTAACTTCACTTGAAGCATATCTGAACAGCTGTCTCCCACATGAAGTGTTATTCTTCTCAGTGATTGCCAAAAAGAAAGAAAAGCCAGTGGTATTAATGTATATAGCATTCTAGATTTCCCTGGCACTACAGAAAAACAAAGAAATTAAAAGGTGGTGCAACAAATGAAAGAACGTTACCCCAAAGCAGGTTGTTTGCTTGCTAACAGAAGTGTCAGCAATTTTTCCTGGCATAGTCACTTATAGTCACTTTGAACAGTATAGAAACAACAACAGTGAAACACATAAAAAAAAAAAAAGATCAAAATATGTCTGTGTCCCCAGGATCTTCCTCCCTTTCCTTTACCAACAACTGCAGGATATGAATCATACTCAGTAGGGCCACCAAGCTCTAACAGCTGATCTCTACTCTGCTTTCCTGGGAAAGGAGACACTTTTTTCAACTTTCTCTGTCAACATGTCACAGCAGAAAGGAAAGCCATGCAAAAATCAAGTCAGAGCTTTCCCAGTGATGAAGCTTTTTACAAAAAGCAAATGTTTTCCTTTGAATTATTACCATCTGAGCTATTTCCACGTTGCAGCTGAAGGCCAGTAGTTTGCAAGTGCAAATACTTGAAGGGGTGGGAGATCGTTTCCATTTTTGCCAGTGTGTAAATCTTGTTTTCTGCTGGCTGCAGTCACCCTGACGAACTTGGACTGAGTGAAGGCTCCACTGTTTCATGACATGAATATGATTTTGAAGTCAATAATGTAAATGCTTTCTTATATTCCACACAAGCAAGGCAGGAGAGCAGATAGTCTCATTTACTGTCAAGGTGTTTAAAATAGCCATTAGATGTGCATGTACCCTAAGCTATGTGTTCCAAAAGCTCTGCATATGTGTGTCTACTGCCTAGGTCATTCCACTGAAAAAGCTGAGAACATATGTAAGTCTCTTTGGACTCATCAACTCTAATGCTTTTGGCATGGTTCTTCATCACCCCATCCTCTTCTGTCTATTTGTTTTTTCTATTTTCTGCCCATATCATATGATCCTGTAAATACATAGAACTAACTATATGCTGTGATTAAAACCAGGGATAGTTTCTCTTGGAGTAAGTAAGGTTAATCATGCTCAGAAATGGGCTCTTAATGCAGCATCCCAAATATCTTCCTAGAAAAAGTCCTATGGGCCCTAATTATCTCTTTCCAAATAAAAAGGATTGAGTCCAGAGTTTTATATATCTGCTTAGTTTTCAACAGGATTTTGCTGGTTGTTTAAATAAGCATGCTCATTAGCATCTGTCAGCTGCCCAGACTTATTATTTCGTTGCTATGTGTTGATTTGACTTATTAAGACCTACAAGCCTTGATCCTGCCTTAAAGATGGACTCCAGAGCAGATCTGCTGCAGCAGTTACAGTCATCTGAACAGGTAATGTTAGTGCCCACAAGCTCACAAAGTCTGCTGTCCTGCCCTGCTGAAGGTTTCCACCTGCAGATTTTTTTTTCTTCTATCTTGTGACTGAGCCCACAGCTTTTGACTGTTAAACCACATTGACAATGCTCCTGGAATCTAGAGTAGCAGACATATCAGCCAAACAAGCAGCATATTCCTTTCTTCCCCTGCCCTCTTCTCTCCCCAGTCCTTGCTCCCAAATGAGAAATGCTAATATACTGTGTGATGCGGAAATAGTTTAGCATGTTTCTCGCCTGCCCCAAAGCTGATGATTGTTTGGGACTATGGCATAATTCCTTCTGGAGCTGCTCTCAGCATGGTGGCTTTAGCTTTGCGCGCATCATTTGGGGAGAACTGGGAGAAAATATTCCTGTGGCAGCCCATCTTCATTTTTCCAGCTTAGGGAGGAAACTCACAAATATTTTTTTGTTTGTGGTTTTATAATACTTACGTATGTTTCTAAAGGACTGCTGGTGGGAAAGGCTGTCAGACCAGTGAGTGAAGGAACTACATGTCGGCCTTCCTTGTGATTGTGCAATGCAAGTACTCCCCTAAAAAAGGCTGGCAGACTGTGACAGCTTTCACATTTTTTTCCCTTCAAATTCTTACAAAACTTCATCAGCCTAAACAGTATCAGAGTGCCTTCTGTGGATGTTAAGTAATACAACCAATTTCTAGTTTATTCAGTTATTTCTTTTCTATTATTTCTCCCCCTCTTGCTTTCCCCACTCCAGAGGGAGCCTTTCATTTTCCATCCAGGTCCTGTCAAACATTATTATGATTGCTTTTAGTCCACTTCCTGTCTCACAAATGCTTCGGGGTCTGCTCATATTCTGGAGATGAAAGATCATTCCAGGCTGCCCCCAACTGATGGGTGCTTGAGATAGGGAATTGGTATTGGGAGCATACAACCCGAAGGAGTTTGGAGGGAGCCCAATGCCACTGTGTGACAAGGGGTACCTGACACTGGGGCCAACTTGCAGCCTTGCCTTGCCTGCAGCCCAACTCAGAGTTGCCTTTTAAGAGAGGAAAGTCTTCTCTGCCAGTCAGGCAGCAAAAAGGTCTAGACTGTGTCATGTGCCAAGGTAGGGCTGAAGAGGTAAATGCTGTTTCCTAACGAGAAGTAAAAGCAGCTCCTTGTCATCTACAAAGGGTTAGCTACAGTTTAACCCCACATCTTTCCTCGAGTGACAAATACCCACCAGGACTGATGAGCTAATTCTAGCCTGAGATGAATTAGCATCCATGTACTTAACAAAGAAATGCTGAAGCAACAACCTGCTATGCCACTTGGCCTGGGACAATGAGACATCAATAACCTCGTATTTTAAGTCATTTCACCTAGCAATGTTTGCAAGCACTGTCCATTAGCCCTCCTCCAACCCCCCAATGCCACTTCTAGAGATGATGAAGTAAAATTCAGTTTGAGATCACACTTATTCCTGCATCCAAATCCATCACATATTATAGCCTCTCATGTTAGCACAAACATCCTTTAGAATGAAACTTTCCTATTACCATTTCCATTACAGAATCATTTCATCTGTAATAATTTTCCATCAGAGGCTGAAGAGGAGTCTGCTGCAGCTTTACCTGCTGTTCATACCAGGCACGATTGAGAGATACCATTTTTCTTTGTGTTTGAAACCAACAGGAGGAGGAAAAGGGTCTATAAATACAGCCGATCGAGAGTATTTTATATCTATCGGTGCGCCGTGAAGCCCACCTGTAAGAAAGCTGGAGAGCAGGGGGAGGGGAGGGGGTGAGATTTAGGAAAAATCAGGGCAGAATTAATCCTTCAGGCTGAGCCGCCTCTGCGGAGCACGACTACACAGTCCTGCCGGCTCTGAGGGCCATTATTCAAGGGTTAAATGTCACTCAAATCAACCTCATTATGAACTGAGGGATGAGGAGGGGCTCGGGGGAGACACTGCTTTCTTATGCATTTCCAATTGAGCCGCTCTGGCCTGGAGATGACCCGCCACACGATTTTTAAATTATCTCTGTGCGCGCTCTGCTTGTTTTGGAAATGCTCTAAATAAAAATAATGGACTGTCTTTTAATAAGTCTCATTGTGAAGATTCCACATATCAAACAACGCAGCGCAGCTTGGAGGCAAGCGACGGGCATGTGTGATCTAGCTGGAAGAGAGACAAATGGTGATGGGAGCAACTCCATCTAGGGACCGCTGACAAGAAAATGGCATTCGCAAACTGACACATCTGTCAGGGTGGAGAATATTGGCACCTGTCACGCAATTTCAGTCATGACTTTTAATAAAGCTGCTTTCCCTTAGGTAAAATTGGAACTTGACTGTAATATTAGCTGCAAGCACGTCTTGTTTTCCCCTTCAGAGCTCTTTTGTACGTGAGACGTTTCAAATGAATCTTAAAGCTGAAGTAATGATGTTTACTACTTCTTTCCTTCCCCCCCTTCCCTTACCAAGTCTGGATTTGAAAGAGATGTTGTTCTGAGTTTTTTTTCTTTGCAAAATGTCTCCCCTTCATCTACCAATACCAGATTTTTTTGTGTGTGTGAGTGTGTGCGCGTGTGTGTGTAGCGCTTTTTCTCTATCACTCTTTTTTTTTTTTTTTCCCTTTCCTCCTCCTTTTCAGCTGGGCTGTTGTTTGAGTGAATTTAGCCTGGGGAAGCATGTATATCATAAAAACTGGGTTGGGATTTGTTGGCTGTCAGTCAATAAATCAGTCAGAGTTTAATTACCAGGCATGTGATGGGAAGCGGTGACAGGCACCAGGTCTGTTGGATAGCATTTCTTATGGGGCAGCCGCTACTAAAAACAAAAAGTTAGGGAGTATGTGTGCGTGAGTAGACGCCGGATGGGAAGGAGGGGGAGAGATGGAGGAAAGGAGGGGGAGACACGAAGAAGGAGGAAGGGGGAAAGGAAAACTTGAGGAGTCCTGCAGCTGGAATCTGCTATTACAAGGGGGAAAAAACAAATGTTTCATGTTCTTAAAACAAAGACTATTACAAGCGTCTGTTTCAGGACAAAAAATAGTATTTTTAACTGAGGCATTCCCATGTTTTGCCTGAAATATGTCAGTGTGTTTTGAGTGCTGTCTGATGCCTGTCTTAACTTACGCTGCACTAAAGTGCGCCCCTTTGTTTAACACTTGCAAATATTTTATCAGAAATATTTTTTTAAAGGAAGGAAAATAACTACAGTTGAGAGAACACATCGGGGAGATGGGGCTGGAAGGAGCTGGAGAACTATTGTATTACAAAATGACATAATGTGTTAAAGGACCTTTCACAAAGTGAGAGTAAAGTTTTTTAATAAAATATGAAGGTTATATAACATTCCCAATGAGGAAATCAATAACCTTTTTTTTTTTTCTTTTTTTTTTTTTTTCTCCCTCTTTCCCATTTTTGGAGGGTTTCCAGGATGTCTGACCATGGAAATCATATACAGTTTTTTTTTTCAAAGGCAATTCATACTTGACATGGTTTTTATTTTTGACTCGTGATGAGAGATGTCATCTTCTTCCTGTCATATGCCATGAAGCATTATGTGGAGATACCGCAGGATGTTTTGACTGAAAAGATGCTCTATTTTCTTTTAAGTATTCTCCTGTGGTGTGTCTCAGTGTGTGTTTCAGAAATCTTTTGTCCACTTTAAGGCATTATGGGTAACGGACACAAAAGTCTCTGGCTTGAGGTAGTGTAGCTGCTCCTCTACTGGCAAGGCATTTGTCCGTCAGCACAAGGGAGCACAAGGGATTTGTGAGGAGAAGAGGAAAATGATCAGCAGAAGAGCTAGTTACAAGTGGACTTCAGCCGGTGAAAATTTAGCAGAAAATAGAGAACAGTTCAAATTTCATAGAAACATCTCCACACACACACACACACACAAAAAAAAAAAAAAAAGTCAGATTGCATAGGGAACTTTGCCCTATTTAGACATCTAATTTAAGCAGTGTCTTGATTCAAAAATAAGAACAAAACAAGCTGTTTTGCTCAGATAGGTGGACTCCCATGCTGACAGCCTGTTTATCTCCTTGTCAGGTTGCTTCACAGCTGCCTCTGTGACTTCATCTTTGTGACTCTGGATGCCCAGCAAGACCTCCCGGAGTTCACCTGCAGGACCTCTACCCATCCAATTTTAAATTGTTCCTGTCATTTCTACCTGACTACACGTAAACTTCCTATCATTTTCTCCCTACTCTCTGTCAACTTTTTTCACTCTTCTTAGATAGTAAACTACTCGTAGCAGAAACCTTCCGTCTTGAATGTTTGGCAAGTGCCTAGCATACAGTGGGGACTACTATAAATGTGCAACAAGTAACTCTAGACCTTACATTTCATACATATTCAAACCATATGGGATGTGATATACAGAACAGGGTTGCAGGAGCCATCTCTTAACTGCAGTCACAGAGGGTCAGAAAAGGGAGGTAGAAGAGGGAAGAAAGTAAGTTTCAGATGGGAAAGGTTACGATCACGTGAAGACTTGCATTCAGTGAAAATTGTGAATTTTCCCCCTTTAATGAGCATTTTTCCCCCTTTGCCTCCCTTTCCTCTGATAGTGGCCGGGAGTTTTTGCAGCTGAGGAAAGCAGTTTTGAAATGGATACCTTTATCTGTTTTGTGTGAACCACCAACAGCATTGGGTTAATGAGACCTCAGTCCTAAATATCTTGCGGATCTAAAGAAAAATAAATACACCTATTTAAACCTTCACCTTGGAGATGCATGCTCCATTTCCAGCCCTGCCCTGGTGATTTTGCAAGTTCCAGGTCAGATTTTCTCAGACCAAGGAATGTCCTACGGTGTACTTCCAGGGTCAGCTTGCCCAGCCTCAGTAAAATTTGTTTAAACAGTTGAGCACTTGTTAAAACAGACTCGATGGTGGCAGCAGCACCTTGTGGCTGATAAGAATTCAGCCAGGCCCTCTTGCAGGGCATTTCACCAGCCTCCGTCTTCCTGGGACCATGTGAAATTTCATTTTACTGAGTTTGCCCTGCATGGGATGGCATCCCTAAATCTCAGTGCCTGAAGACGAAGCATCACAAGGACTCTGGTGCCCAGTGCATAAAGCTGGTCCACTTCCATGCCGAACACCCTGGCAGCAGCACCAGCACTCTGTTTGCTACCAGGGGTGACTGGGGAACAGGGAATCAGGGAAACAAGTTCATAACCGGTTAAGTATCCATCTGTGCTTCAAAACTACATGGAAACCCGTCAGGGTTGAAGTCTTAACACAAAAATAATAATGGGACATGCAGCTCTGGAGTTGTAAGTGAGAATCAGCCTCCTGAATGAGTCACTCTGGCTATTAATGTAATGTAAGAATGTCAAATTATTGTAATCTTTGTCAGAGGTCAACCTACGTTAGAACAGCAGCTCAACAGACACAGGATAAATACCTCTTAATAATTTAGGAAAGCTGCTTTTTATTTTTTTTTTCCCGGATAATAATTGACTTCACTATCCAAACACTTGCTGCTGCCCTGCTGCTCTCTTCTTCAGGCAAGTGTGAGTGCCGAGCTCTCCAGCGTGGAATTCAGCCTCTTTGCAGACCTGCGTGGAACCACTGGCTTCACGGGATCAGCACTGCTAGTTTCAGTTGCTGAGGATTTATACCTCCCATCTGCGGCTTAGAGTTTTGGAATAAAATATTTTCAATATAGAGAATTTTGACTAGCTTTAAATCACAATCAGGGTTTTTTTTCTGCATTTCCACAGAAAAAATCTGGATTCCCAGGACTACTCAAAATAAGTTGTTTGCCAGATAATCACCTATGCCTCCTAAATGTCAGAATACGTTTACTCATGCCCAGACCCACTAGAGCTAAATCTGTGGAACAAATTATTGTTCCACAATTGTGTGTCACAAGGAGTGGGGAGGTTTGGGTGTAAGAATCTGCTCCAAGCCTGCCTCTGTGAGAGGGAAGAAGTATGCTAAAGGCTGAAGCAAACAAGACACAGACTTTGGATTTGTGGCAACATTTAGAAGCAGGTGAACCTTCCCTGTCGCTCCATTTCAATGCAAATTTTGTTTTCTCTTCTTCTTGATAGCCTCAGGAAAATGCACTCCCAGTCAGATTTTTTTCCCCCTTTCTTTAATATCTACTTACCATATTCAAAGGAAAAGGAATTTTTTGTAGATACCATGTCTGGGCCAAAGGCTTCCTTAAAACAGTGCTACCTTCAGAGTATGTTTTGCAGCATTTTGTGAGACAAAATACCTGACCTCTGAACTTAACTATGAGTGCTTAGAGACAGGAGAGTCAGGGGCCAAGATCCCACCTCCCAGTTTTCCCTGTAACTGCGTGCGTTAATTGATATTTACTTAGGGAAGTGTGTGATGGCCTCTAGTGGTGCACACTGTCGGTAAACACAGAAGCATCGCAGCTTCTCTTTTCTGTTTTTTTTGAGTGGCACCGGAGGAAAAGTGTTCTGGATATACTGACATGGGTGTATTGTTACCATACGAGTAACGAGACAGCCCAGTGACAGACGGGCAGCTCCATTCGTGACATTCATTCCTCCATAATCCAAGGAGGAGGGTGCTCGGCGCACACTGGGAGCAGATGCAGAGACTGATATTTAGCAATGACACCTTATGTACTACAGATTGCCTATGAAAGCACCATCATGTTCCTCTGTCCAGTACTGGGGAATGACAGCAGACTGACTTCATCATGGTTTTCTTTTCCTGCTACCTACCAGGCACATGTGCATACTGATACGCTACGCTAGGAAACAAAAATATTGATTTGTTTGTTTTCTGCTGTGTTTTTCCCCCTTTATCATGATATATTTTGATGGTATGATCAGATTAAGACCTCAGCAGAAGAACCAAGACTATGGGACATTTTCTTGCAGTGATGAGATGGACTGACCCTCAACAGTACAAACACACCAAGTCTTCCTGCTGTAAGTGCAGCCTCTGCCATTACTACGCTGAACGTGATGGCCATTAACTAATCGTCATCAGGAAAAATATAGCTCTCTCTCCCTCCTCCACTGCACACAGAGGCACATACCATATAAACATCATAAAGGACACAGCGAGAGAGGAAAAACACACTAGAGGCCATACTAAACCACATATAACCCTGATTTGAGAAGAGACTGTTATTCAAAGCAGTGAAAGCTTTCATATACTGTATGGCCAGAGAGTCGGATGTTTTCTCAACAGTTTCCTAAGCAATAATACATAGATAAAGAGGCTGGAATCTGCCATCCCCTTTATAACATATGCATGTCTATTTATGAAGACACTTAAGCATGGATTTAGTAAGTCCAAGACAAAGCTCTAGAGGCGGCTGTCTCTTTAAATCCGTCTCCTACCAAGTGAAATTTGTGGCCCTGATGAATGGCAGAGCAGAGTCATCCATAAAAGGGCAGAGGAAAATCACACTCATTTGCATACAGTAATTATTCTCTGAATCAGGCCACCTTTATTGCTGCCAGAAAATCTACTGTCAGCATCGCTCTATAGATCATGCTGGAGAAGCCGGCAGCCGAGGAGCAGGGTGGCTCGGGATCCGCTGGCCAACCTCACTGTGGGGGCACGCTGCCTCGAGCCTCGCTCCCCATTCCATGCACGTGCATCCGTCTCTGTCTTCTCCTGGGTCCTGTCCCAGATCAGCAACATTATGGGAGGGCAAATGTTTGCACCCATACAGTGACAGGGTGGTGGGAGCCGTGCAGGGTGTTGGGGGAGGTTCCTGTCTCTACTCGTGTAGACTGAATACTTTTTTCACCTTTTTTCCTTCCTACTTGATATCTTCTAATAACAAAAAAAAAAGGAGCAACTTTGCACAGGCATGGTAGAATAATGGAATAATTTGGCTCTAGCTGACTGGCATTTCAGCCTGCTCATGGAAGAAGTAACAGGGAAAGGGCACAGCCAGACTGCACAGGAAAAAAAAAATCAGGAATCCTGAATCAGCAAACTAGTAAAGATTGATGGGGCCACATTCCCATCACAGCACAAATGAACTTAGCACCAGCCTGGAAATCCTCCCTCAGCTCTTCTCCTGCTGTGGCCCAGCAGGCTGGTCACAACACACAGCATGGAAATAGAGCTTATAAAGGTACCCTCAGGTAACTTGAGGAACAGCATCTTCCTGTCTGGCTGTCCATCCATGTATGTCTGTGTACCTGCAATGCTGTTAAGGAGCTGAAGTCTGTCAGAGGCTCCACAGTAAAGATGTCCTTGGCATGAATCCAGTTGTGATCATACTTCTTGTGATACCAAAACCTGACATGCAGAAAGCACACATTGCCCATAACGAATCACAAAGATTAGAGCAGTATGGAGCTGGAAGAATTTTAACAGCTTTGGTGCCAGCACTGCCATTTGCCACACTCTGGAGCAGGTTTCTCAGCTACAACCCCTACATAACAGCTATCCACTGCTGAAAGAGCTGGGAAAAGAAGATCCTTTGTCCTCATAATGCAGGACCTGCCCACCAGCTCGGGTCTGTGTTCGCAGCAGTCTGAGCAGGATCAAATCTAAATCCACATCTCCTGTTCAGGGTGGCTGGAAGTGACCTCTGAGAGTCAGTGTGGCTTTGGGCTTCCCATCAGGGTGGGATTTCTGGACATCTCTGGTGCTAACAGGACAGAGGCAACACCCTATACTCCACATACCCTGAGGCATCATCAATTAGCCAATGTATGGAAGAAGGTGGAGCTCTTTCTTGAAGGAAAGCAATTCAGTCAGCCATAACATGAGACAATCAAAAATCCGTGGATCCTGTGTCCACTGCCTGTGGTTTTTATTCTTTCCTAGAAGGTCTAGGCCTAGAGTCCAAAGGTGTGGGGAAAAGGTGGTGACTTCACAAACACACAGTAGGGTTGCTTGCATGTTATGTTAGCAGTATGTTATTTTGTTTTTCGTAATCATTGGGTGTTGCAAGCACTAGGTGTGAGAAAATGGAGTAAGAAGTACACTAGAAACTTCAGTGGGTGAAAAGTGTTCTAAAATATGACCAAAAAATCTGATCCAAGTTCTGCTGTAGACACAATACTAACTGATCAAAACTCTGCCTGACCCCATTGGTCACTATTTTTACTTAATTGACTTCAAGCATCCTAAAGTTATCGTTTTTCTCTGTACTCCCACCTCTGTCAAGAGACAAACTCAATACCTTTAACTTTAGTTTAATTTGTGATCTAACCAAACACTTTGGACTTCAAAACAGCCACAAACAGCCAAAAAGCATTTTTCCACCATTTTTTAGTCAAGCAATATTGTAACCCAAAACGAAAACTGCCTGACATAATACAATGCCTTTTCAGTATTTCCTGCAGGCTCTTTCAGCATTATCATACCATCCAATCATAGAGTTATTCTGGGGCTGCTTAAGTAAGGATGGTTTTTAACCTCCCAGAGCTAGTAAGCTTTTAGGGATTTTGTTAGCAAACAACATTTTGTGCTTCAAATCTATAGCAAAAGTTTCAGTCTTTTTTGTCTTGGTTTTTTTGTTTTTTTTTTTTCCCAGTAAGTTAGAGGTGATGAAAACAAACTTTAACTCAGACAGTATTTGCTGTTCTCAGGCATATGAAAATTAACATGAAAATGACTGCAACCTACCACGGCTTCATGAATCTTCATTAGCCTATTTAAAACAACATCTACCTCACAGTCCTATTTCCAGAGCAGACATCTGTCCATACCAAGTCCACAGTGACAATCAGCACAACTTCATTCCTTTGTCCCTTGGCCGATTCCTCAAGAAATAAGTAGCACGTGTCACAGGGAAAGACCTCTTCTAAAGCAAGTTTCTGCTGACCACACCTTGTCCTGCCATTGGCATGAGATAGGCTTTTCCCTCTCTGGGGCTGGCAATAGGCTATTTTGCAAAAATTAAATTAACTTAAATAAGAAGCAGAAGAAAGAGAAAAAATGGTGAAAAAATGAAAAAAAAAAAAAAAAACCCTGTAAGAGGAGGGGAGTCAGCATTGCTGAGCAGTGATACTTCTTGCCTAAAGCTCTGTCAAAGTACCTGACCCCTGACAGATCTAAAGTAAAGTCATTTAAATGATGTAAGGGATATAAATTTTTTTAAGCAAGTGGCACAGCTCATGGCTTTACTGTTTATTAGAGAATGAAGCTGCCAATATTGGCTTGCTCAGATGAGCACTTATAAAACCACACCGATATATGTGTTTGCATTCCTCTTTGGCTAAAAATTTGTCAGAGAAGAAAGGCATTAAACCTGTCACCTCAGATAAAGATCAGATGTTTGATTTCAAGCAGAAGAAAGCAAACACTCTGCTATAGACTCCATTAACTCCTTGAGTACTCCATGGGAGCTGTGGGATAGGCCTGGCATGCGCACTGCCCGCGACACGGGTGGCTTGGGGGATGTAATGGCTACATGCTGCTTCTCTCCCTCCTCACTGCCTCTCCAGAGGCTGTGAAGCAGAATGCATCAGCTGTCTGCAGAGAACGGTGCTGTCCGAACCAGCAACTGGGTTAGATGTTTGTTGATGGTCCCAGTGCCACTGCTGGGTCTACCTTTTCAGAAGATGTTTGTTTGGGACATTTGATGGGCAAGCAGAACTGTGATCCGCTCCACCACAGTGAGAGGTCTGGGGTATTTTAGAGATCTCTCTGATATTTATCTGATGAGAAGCTGTGCATTTTGTACTGTATCCTTTTCCCCCTTAGACATATGTACAGCTGTTGAAAATGTACACTGGAGTGAGATTACATCCTGCATTAAAACTCTACTACCTATTTTAATACCTGAAAACAAACTGAAACTTTCCCATAACTAACTGGCTTAGAGTGAAGTGCATAAACTTTACTGAAGAAGAAGATAAGAAGATATTGCAAAAATCCGCCTTCTGTTTCCAAACACCTTCACACACAAGTCAAGGGTTAAACCATATGAAAGAGGGGTGTAATGAGAAGCACTAATAAATATTTTCATCTGGAAAATCCGAGCCGTGCAAGACTGGGAATGTAACTATGAGGCAAACTTTTACGGTCTCCAGTTTGAGGCAGATCGTTTGGAACATTTGGACACATGTGAGATCATGGCACACAAGTGTTTGCTATATTAATCAAACAGCACAATAGTTGCCTGGATACCCACATCATTTCATCAGCTGTGGTGGCCTGTTACCAGTTTTCAGAAAATGAAATGCGACCCCTGAGGACTGTAATTGGGTGAGTATAGTAATTTAGGAACGTTCGGGGGATCTGGAAAATCTGTCCAGCCAATTCGCTTACAGCCAGCCATGGCAGAAGGGTATTTCAGCAACGAAGAGTCACGCATGGTGCCTGTTATCAGCACTGATACCCAGTACCTTCCCTTCGCTTGTTTGCCACTCGGTGCCAGTTGCGATGAACTCCAGAGTCCTAATGAGCCTAGAGATAATTCTGTTTAGCAAAGGATTAAGGCTGTGCTATAGAATACTCAAAAAAAAAAAAAAAAGAGGAAAAGGAGGGAGTGTAAAAAAAAAAAACAAAAACAAAAACAAAAGGAAAAAAAAGAAAGCTAGTTCTGTGCTGGCAGAAACCATGGTGCATTTGCAATATAAACTGCTGTCTACTCTTACACAGAATGTTTGTTGTGATACAACTTGAAACATAAAGGGCAGTGATCTCATATTTTAGCGCAGGAGGCAAAAGCCCTTCGGGATTCATCCAAGCTTGTGGCATTTAGTTTAACCCAGTGTAACCTGATGCAGTTTTGAGGCAGGTAAACTGTGTGTGTGTTTTAATTACATCTGGGCTATGTAACCAGTCCAAAGTTCGGGTCAATAGAGTGATGAATTCTCTAGCCACACAATCTTTAATACCGGCTGGGCAGGTTATTAATTTTATTTATTTGTACTGTTAAAGACCTATATAATTTGTAGCTTTGATCAATTGTTTTTTAAAAGCTCAGAAATGTTCACACACTTCAATCAATTAATTTTCTTGGGGTAATAAACTTATTGTATGTTATTTTCATAATTTATACAGGGTGAAATTTTTACAAATCTCTTATCTATTCTATTTCTAACAGGTCATCAGGGTTCCTATTTCTGTGGCAGCAGATTGCATTAGCTGCATAATACAGGAATACTAAAGGGCAGAAGAAAACCATATGCTCTATCGTAGGCCGCCTTTTAATCCCCAAAATACCAAATCATCAGCTTAATCCTTCCAGTCTACTCGAGAGTGGTCTGTTATAACCCTGAAACTGGGAGGGGGGACAAAAGAAGGTACGTGGCCAGAACTTCTGCTAATATAAATCAGTGCATTTCCATCGACTTCAGCAATAACATCTTTGGGACCAGCTGAGGTTATGTCCCATATCCTTCAGCTCAAAGGGAAAGGTGAACTTCCCCAAGTCTATTCTCCACGTCAGACACTGATAGCACATTATTCAGGGGTAAACCAAGCCATCTGAACTGTTCTGAACACTGTTAGAGGTACATTGCTGCAATAAAGTTATAAAAATGTAATATGCTTTTGTTTGGAAACCTCCTCTAAGGTCTTTTCTGAACTCTTTCAAGACGAGTGCATCCCCCATATTGTATGAAGACAGTAAAAATGGCTATACTCTATATTTTGATCAGTACTCATCTAAGAAACCTGCTTCAAGATGGTTTTGGACTGCTACTCTTCAGTTTGTTAGGAGGCTTTTCAATTGTTCCTTTGAGTGTTGCCACTCAGCTGGCAAATGCTCCAGCAAGGATGGCTGGACATTTTAATTCTGCTGCCAGAAATTACTTTCTTCTATGGTAAATCCAACTGCAGTCAAAATCCTATTGCCATTCCCTTGGCAATTTACCTAGGAAATTCATAGTTGGCCCTCTTAGGAGAGAAGGTTTCTCTAAAGTTTTCAATGATCATTGCAGATGCTTACTTGTGCTTCTGCAGTATATAGCAACACTCCCAAGAAGTTATCCTATAACACATGATAGCATTTTGAACCAGCTTAGGCTGATTTGGCAGGGAGGCTGGGTCTAAGAACATTTCAAAAGAATCAGTATCAGGCTGCAGAGTTGTCCCAAGTGCAACTTTTCAAAGTGAATTTGCTTCTTCTCATTCAGGGGCCACATTTTAGTGGGCTTGACACGGTGCACTGCTACCATACATAAGTCTCCTCCGAACAGGTTTCCAGTTTCCATTAGCAGTGTGGCCCTGGGTTATATGTCGTATGAATTCCAAACGACAAATTTGTGTGTAAAACAAGCAGCCCTTGTTAAAAGAAAGAAATCCACGAAGAATTATCCATCTGATAACAGTTTGCCTAGTCTATCCATGACAACAAACACCATTTTAAACGGTCTGTGAAAATATATTTTAAAATGATTTGGGAAAGTATTAATAAAAATTATTTAAGCTTTTGTATGAAGCATCTTGTTGATGAGCCTTCTAAGAAACAGCTGGGGAACAGAAAACCTGCATCTTTAACTGATTTTGTAAATACTCTCAGCTCCCATACTGCATGTTATTTTATTGATATACCCTCACTCCAGAAGGCAGATTTCACTGCAACAATCCTTTCCTACCCCTGAGGAAAAAAAAAAAAAAAACTGAAACAAGAAGATGGGTGCATAATACATGGCTCCTCTGAGGCAGAAATTCCTACAGTTATTCACAGGTTTCTGCAAAACAATATTTAGTATTCTCTGTACTGGAGAAGAAAAAGACTAAATTTGAAACATCTCTCTACCCACTTCTGTGCACCAAGAACATTACAGCCGTGATGCATAGCACTCCAAAAGTGAAGAAAATTTTATACGCGTAACAAAAGTAACAACAATGAAATCCTAAATGATACTGAGTCTTATGCTGATCGCATAAATACTCCTATTAATATAGTACACAAAATAAAAAGGCTGACAGAAAGATGTCAGTGGAGGTGTGAGAAAGGGGGGAAGAGAAGATATATTACATTGCATTAGGAGCCAGGAGAAAAAAAATCCTAATGATTTCATGATTTTTCTATTTTTTTTTCTTTTTTTCCTGTAGGTAAATTTCCTATGAAGAGACTATTTTCTTAACAAATTTGCTTTTCAGAATAATGTTCTGAACCTCTGTATTCATTTTAGCCAATGAATTACTTGTGAACTGTTTGCTGAATGTGCTGGATATTTGTGAGTCAATATTTGCACAGATTATTTGATCCCCCAAGTCATATGGTATTATATTAATGGCTTTATGCAAGACCTCCATGGAACAATATAAATGAGAAATCATTTCCTAAAAATGCTTGTAGGGAGAAAAGAAATCACCAGCTTGAATGCTTGCAAGAAAAACGGCCACTGATTCATGAATCTTAAGAATTTTTGGTTAGACCTTTAGAAATATATTTTCCTCTGCTTAGACTGATATTGATTGTGATCACACTGTCAGTTAAAAACAGCTGTTCTTGTTGAATTTACATTGTAAATAGGGATTTCTAATTCACAAAAATTATATGAACCAAAGCAAATTAAGACTTTTTCCCATTTAAATTAGTACAACATTGAAAATGCTAATTGGATACTAGATTTTTGGATGCCTAATGTAAGCCCTTTAATAAACTTGATTTTCACAGTTTTACATTCTAAATGTCAAATCTTTTGTAGACACTCCAAGTCAGTTGTCAAAGTCTAAGGACCCTACAAAAATACAACACAATTCTCCAAATCTTTATCTTTCAATCTTCTGGTGATTCATTAATAATAGCTTGTGTTCTCCATATGTTTATATAAGTGTGTATATATATATATATATATATATCATAGAATCATGGAATCAGTCATAGAATCATAGAATCGTAGAATCACAGAATGGTTTGGGTTGGAAGGGACCTTAAAGCCCATCCAGTTCTAACCCTCTGCCATGGGCAGGGACACCTCCCACCAGACCAGGTTGCCCAAAGCCCCATCCAACCCGGCCTTGAGCACATCCAGGGATGGGGCATCCACAGCTTTTCTGGGCAGCCTGTTCCAGTGCCTCACCACCTTCAGAGTAAAGAATTTCTTCCTAATGTCTAGTTTAACAACCCCATCTCTCTCACCCTGTCTTCATAGGAGAGGTTCTGCATCTCTCTGATTATCTTCGTGGCCATCCTCTGGACTTGCTCTAACAGATTTATGTCTTTCTTATTCTGGGGGCTCCAGAGCTGAACACATTAGTCCAAGTAGAGTATATGTATATATGAATGTATATTTATGTGCACATGTATGTATTGGGGATGTATATATAAAATTAATTTAGTGATTGGCAGAATTGATACTCAGCTGATCACAGAAAAGTTTTGTGTGATTTGTGGACTTTTCCACAAGACTTTGTCAATACAAGAGCAACATTAAATATATATAGAACAAAGGACCTGAAAATCTTCCTAAGTGACATTGTCCAGGTCCTTGCTATTCTTGACCAGCATTTCTTAGAGGTCTGTTCATAAATGCATTGACCTTCATCTTAAAACCAGTGACATTTCTGATTAGTGTCTCTTCAGAGCTTCATCTCTCTGATGAGTAGAAACCTTCAGTCAATGCCTGGGATAAGTTTATTTATGCCTAGATTTATATTCATTTGTTCTTGTCCCAGTAGCTTTAACATATGTATCTTGAGTGTCTTTCAAGCATGCATAGCAAATACATTTTTAGGAGCTTGGGGTATTTTTATTTTGATAAGACCTCAGAGGTTATAAAAGTGCAACAACAATAAGCTCACAACTTATCTCATCTGTGATTTGTTGCATGTTTTATAACCTACTTTTATGCACAGAAAGTTGTAAGGAAGCTCTGAGCAATACAATGATGTGGTATCCTGACACATCTGGGCAATACAGAAACATCTAAATGAATAAAAATAATACAACCATGAATAGACCTGCTGCTTCTCCCTAGCTAATATGCCCTGTTTGACAGCAAGCAATCCCTTTCCTGTGCCCACAAACTCCCTTTTTGTTGAGGGGATGACAGTGGACAATAAGGTCTGGTTGCCCACCTTGTTTGGACTCTAAGGCTTTGTGAACCTGCCTTAGCCAAGAGAGAGATGAAATCTCCATCCTCACTCCATTCTAGCTGACCCTCATTTCTGCAGCACATTGATCCTCTGATGAGCTCCTCAGAGCTTATGCTTCTCCCTGTGTTAGCCACTTCAGTCTGTCCTAATAGTAATTTGCACAGAATTTCCTCAGTGGCTTACCAGAGTGCAGGACCCTATACTCAAGAGTATGTATGTGCTGTGTTCTGATAAATGCTCTTCCAGTTTGCCTACAGCTGGAGCAACATGCCCACTCAGAAGCCATCTGGTCCTGACCCCATTTCCTATTCTGGCCCATCCAGAATTTTGGGTAGTGTTCACCTTTTTAAATCGGTGGCTCTTATTCCTTCACTCTCATAGAAATCTGTTAAGTACAAAACCAGGCCTATCTCCCCATCATCTGTGTGCATACAGACCAAACTAAAATGTTTTCTGTCTCTCTTGCTGTATCCTTCCAAAGTCTACTTTCACCAAAGCTTGGATTACCAGTGGACCCTGCAGCATTACCAACAAAGAACGAATAAAAACAATATTTTACTATATTCTTACTGTAAAGTATTGTAGCCTTTTTTTTTTTTTTTTGGGGGGGGGGGTGTCAGAATCTCAGACTTCTGATATTTCAGAACTTAAGGAAATACAACTTGAGAGGGAAGTAGTTTCTTAGTTTAAGTCCTTGGACCTGGAGAGCTTTTAGTGTGATGCTTTGTCCAGACCAGAATCATTCAGAGGGTGGGTGATCTACCTCAGTTCCTGCTGAAGCTGTTTGGATATAACTAGGGCAGGGGGTATGGCTTCTTCTCTTTTCCAGATGTGGACAAATTACCAGTGAAGTGAATACACCACAGACCATAAAGTATTCCCCTTCCTTCTTTAGTGTCACCTCTGATGTGATCGGGCTAACTAATTCACTCTGAACATCCATTATTACACTGATGAGGTCTGACTGGCTGCCCTTACTGATTGACAAGAAAAAATGAGCCTTCTGAATATGGTTCTAATCTATATTCCAGACAAAGAAAAAAAGCAAGAGGAAAAATTAGTTCTGTCTCTTTAAATTTTAGAAATTACGACAATTATGCCCCCAGGTTTTTAATTTCCAATTTACAGATGTGGTGAAGTACACTGAGTCACTTGACCTCTCTAAGAAGCAGTCTCGTCTTAGCGTCCTCATAGGTATCTGTGTCCATCTGGCAGAGATATTGTGATTCAAATCTCAAACTACAACTGACTGCTGAGCTGTGAGCTGTGCTGCTTTCATGCGCCCTGTCATTTCCCCCTCCCTAACTTCAAAAGACTTAGAAAAATGCAAAGGAAACAATATCATATGGTGAATCCTGTTTACGTGGCATGGTTTAGTCATCCTTATTTACATCACCCTGCCACCTAAACAGACCTATTCACAATGCATAGCTGTCACTCAGGCTGAACCTTAGATTACTGTTAATGTTTGCAAAGGGTTGGTTATGCAACACTACACAACAGTACATCAAATACAAAGCCCAAGGCCAATAAAACTCAGTCCAAACTGACCTAAGGACACTCAGGCTTCTGCTCTGCATACTGATGCATACTGATGTATCCTATTACATGAGAATACAAGAATACAACTCACATATTTATTTATTTGTTTGTTTATTAGGACACCAATTTATTCTCACACAGGCTGTCACTATTGCCTCATGTTGTCAAATACAGCATGTACCCATCCTCTATGAAACGTAATCAGGCCAGGTTTGTTTTTGAGTAGCAGAATGTTTCTTCTTTAATTTCTATATGAAGTCACCATAGCAATTTTATAGATGGAAAGCTTTGGAGCAGTGGAGTGAAGGACAGGTGATTTAATGAACAATGAAGCATCAATAGAAAAACATCTTACCACACAGATAGGAGACAAAAATGCAAAGTTTAGAATCAAATTGACTATCATTTAGCTGAACCCCTGGTCTATTATTCTATCGTGATGCCATTCAGTCCTCCTCTTCACTTCTCCCCCCCCAAAACTAGCAGAGCCATCAACAACAAGGGGATGCTACAGATAGGCTGGAGCAAGCGGATGCAGTTCCTGGGCTGAAAAACTCAAATCTGAGACAGAGGCATTGAGGCAAACCAAGGAGGAGGCCCATTTCTGAAGTTAAGTCATCCCTTCATAGCGGTCAGAATTGTCCCTGGAGGATACTGGCACCAAGGACCACCTCTACTATGTGGGTCAGGACCTGGCTGGTGCAACTCAGGCCTCAATTTGTGTGAAATAAAACACTCATTTTTTTATGACTGGCCATAGGAGAAGATTAGGAAGGTGGGGTTTGTTTGCTCCTTTACAAATACCCAGGCAAACCGTATAAACTACTGACTCATCCAGTCCTCTGATGCTCATAACAGCAAACTTAGCTGGTCCACTGAACCAAGAATTCAAAGGGGAGTCTTTTTCCTCCACACATGACCTCAGCAGCAATAAAGGACAAGTGGCAACGTCAGACACAGCTCTGCAGCTTGACTGCCTGCTAAGGACCCTGCGCAGATGCCATCTGGGACTCAAGAAATTAAGTCTTGCATATGATGCTTAAGAAGAAAGAGCCTACGGAGAGTTTTTCAACAAGAGTGTTGCGCATTAGGTAATGCACTTTATTTCAGATTTGAGTGAAACTGTACTTGGTACAACTAAGGCAAAAAAACTCTTTTAAAAAACTCTGAACCAATCCTAGCCTAACTAAGCTGTCCTTTTTACTTCAGACTGTGGCCTACAAACACTTTCCACTCAAAGAGGCCACTTAATCTCAGCACTGCAGCTCTTCCTTGCGCCCAGAATACATAGTTGTGAATCACTTAACTTCTATGCTCTAGCATCTTCAGCAAGGATCCCAGCTGCAAAAGTAAGTGGCCTCTTTGAGTGCTTAAGCTGCCTAAGTAAGTTCCAAACTGGGAGATAATAATGCAAATGCTCAAGAACAAGATTTGCTCTAGCCTGCTACATGTTAAAACATAGGTAGTGTATACATCCACAAACCAACCCAAATTATTGTCAAAATCAGTCCGGCATGGGTGGTAGGCGGATAAATAAAAGGCCAGATCCTCAGCTCTCATAAGCCAAGCTGTGGCAGTTCATCCAAAAAGAGGAGCTGGCCCCAAGCAAGCCCACTGGACAGTGACATGACAATTTTCCAGAAACACAAACCCAGCAGGAAAAAAAAAAAAAAAAGGAAAAAAGAAAAAAAGGAAAAAAGAAAAAAAGAAAAAAAGAAATGCATTGCAGAAGCAGTAAAGGAAGAAGCAGCTGTGTGGAAGAGAGCAGGGCTGCAGAGCAGAGTAGGCAATAGGAAATTCTTGGTAGTTCTGACACTGCCATCGCAAAGACCTTTCTAGGTAGTTATTTACCAGCCGCTCAGCACTGTGTTGTTGTTGTTAATAAGCTATTACTTATATCTCAATAAACTGAGACATGCAGGTAATTACTTAATTAGCTGATTCCTTTCCCTCTCCCTCTCTCCTTTCTTCAAAGAGATTTTAATGTGAAAGCCATCTCCTGTGTCTCTGTGCAGTAATGTACACTAGAGCTTTCAAGCCCATGTGTCACAGAATATAAGAAAAAAGCAACCAAATAATAGAGAGCTGTAATTCCACTGATGGTTTCTGGTGATAAGAAAAGCTGCAGTGGCACGGCTCGAAAGGGTTTGTCACCATAACTCCAGGATCAAATTTCCTCATATTACAGAAAGATGGCAGAAAGAGTCTGCAAAGGAGACTCAAGGAGACGTATAATAAATGCCATGAAAAGAGCAATTCTTTCTGGTAGAAAAGCTTTAACACAGTCACAAAGTGCCTAATCGTGGAAGTGCTGAGTGACTTCACCCCCCCTTGAACTTCAGCAGGACACGCAGTGCTCAGCACCTCTTTGGCAGAGGCTCAGCACTTCAAAGAATCAGGTCCCAAAGCAGGAGGAAAAATCATGTTCGGAACTACATGTGGCAAGATATAAATTCCTACCTAATAAGATAAATCAGGTTATATTTAAGGATTGGCATACAGGAAAAAAAAAGATATTGGATAGGCTGATACATTTAAAACAATCCATTTGTTTTCTCCTCCAGAACAGAATCCAATGTAAGAGACATTTTGAGAGTTTGAGAGGGGTTTAACTGGCTCTAGCTTGTACTAGTCATTTGCACAGGGGTGAATCACAGCCTTTACAAATCACTTCATACTTGTTCGAGGCCACAGCTCAGGCAAATCAAAGGTAAATAGCATCAGAACCTGTAAAAACAGGTTTTGCTCAATAAAAACTAACTTTTGGCCATGACTTAACCTTCTGCCTAGTTATTTCAAGGTAAGACGTTTCTAAAACAAAATCTCTAGTGGAGTTTTTTTTTCTTCTTTTTTTCTTTTTTTTTTTTCCTTTTGTAAAAATCAAAATCATCTTAGGAAAAGGATCATACCTGAAAGAGTAGCCTGCAGATGGGAAGGAGGTAACATGTGGAGGAAATGGTCCTAGGGATGTCAAATACCTTTTCAGTCTCCCCACAGATAGCATACAAATTATACGCAAATTCTTTTACATTAAATCAGAGAACTCCAGGGGAGTTCAGCCTGAGCAAAGCTTATCTCTTTCCCCATTCTCTTTGGAGTGCTGGAACAAGCAATCCTTATGCTGCCTTCAGGCTTGGAATTGCTTTTCTAGCTGGTCTTTATACAGCTGGGTCAAGCACATATGTTTATGACTTAGTTGCTGTATTGTGAAATTTCAAGTAACATCAGTGAGTGAAAGTTCAAAGCAACATAACTGGAGGAAGAGCATATTTAGTTCTTCCCCTCTTAAACTGTCACATTATTCGAGAGGTCCAAGGACATCTCAGATTACGTTTGCTATGCTGTACTGTTTTGAAAAGCCATGATTGCAAAGCATCCTAATAACCAAATTTAGACCCAAAAGGATTTGGAAAGGGCAAAAAATCACTGATTCTGTCAGATTAACTGTCAATTCCAGTTGCAGAATCAAAGAGTGTAAATTGTTTTTAAAGAGCATTTGTGGAAACAGCATTGAGATATTCCAGGTCCCTGAGCCTCTCATGAGAGCCCCACATGCAGCCTTCACAATTAGAGGAAGCTGAAACTCATTACAAATTCCTGAACATGCAGGCAAGTGGTGTCATATAGTGTTTTCCTGCAAAACTGGAAATATTCTAGACTTGCTTAAAGCATGGCCCATGCTCAATGAAGCGATGTCTAAACTGGGGATT
Source organism: Anser anser (assembly GCF_964211835.1). Classification (NCBI taxonomy): domain Eukaryota; kingdom Metazoa; phylum Chordata; class Aves; order Anseriformes; family Anatidae; genus Anser; species Anser anser. The sequence continues at coordinate 62,364,075 of NC_139721.1, forward strand.
ATCTGAGAAGTTATAAGCCATGTTGTAACACCAGAGCAGGACAAGTACTGGGCACAAACTCTGTGACATCTCCATTCTCTCTTTCCCCAAACATAAATCTGAAGCAAGTCTGAAGAACGATTTGGACAGCCAGAGGGGTCCAGGGTCCAAGGTCATAAAACAACATGTACAAGCCCAACAATAGAAAAGCTGCATACATGAATCTTGATGAGCTAGACTGGGAAGACCTAATAAATCTAGAATCCTGTTGAGTCCCATAGGAAACTACATCATTCTGTCTGCTAGCCTCTGCCTGAGACGGGCATGGGGAACTGCCTGAAGCTGGGATCACAGTGCTGGTCCAAGCACCTCTGGTTTCAAGCCACATGAATGTCTCTGGTCTTTATTATGAGAGTCAGAGTATTCCAGTTTTTTTCTCTTTCTCATTCTGAAAGCTCTTTTGTTTCTTTTTTTTTTTTTTTTCACCTATCATATTCTGGGTATTTCTGTGACTCATAGCTGATCCTCATCATAGCCCAGTTACTCATTAGCAGAGGGCTGTTCCTCAATCTAAGTAAAATAGTCTGCATGTCCCCCTCTATCTTGAAATGCTAGTGTGATTTACAGATGCTTAAAATCCATCTTCAGGAGTCACACCTCATTTTCTGGTAATGAGCTGTAGGGTCTATGCACTGGACTGCCTCTCACTGATTGCTAAGGTGCTAACATTAAAGATTCTGGTATGACCTATAAAATCACACAGTTGTAAATAGAGAACCTTCCCACTGAGTTATCTTCATAAATGAAGTTTCTGTGGCAAGCTTTTCCAAGAACTCATGGTCCCATATGCTATAGTTAAACTGGAATAATGATTTACAGTGTATGAAATAACCTCCTAAAGCTGAACTTTTGGGATTACACAGGGGACTGTTCATCCACATTCCAGGTTTGATTGCTCAGAATTTATCTTAATTATAAGGGGTTCAATTAGAGTGAAGAAAGAGGGACTGAGAGAGTGAAAGCGAGCAATGTTATAGCTCTACACCGAATGACTGGCAGTGATCAAGCAACTAACATGTTGCGGCACTGCATTTAAGTAGGCCCCATTCTTTGGGCAGGCCTGAAAGGTTTGCTTGGTTCTGCTGTCTTTTGCAGGTAGCACAATGGGTAAAGGGGCAGAGACACACTCTGCAGACACGGAGCTTTATCGTTGCTTGAGTAACTACAGCTATTTAAGCAACAGAACTCCACAAGGTAGAGTGACACTGTGCAGTAAAAGCATGCTTGTGGTGCACTGTGAGAAAGGATTAGAAAAATAAAAACTCCCACCTTGAACAGGAATAAAAAACATCACACCATGCTTTTGTCAAACGGATTCAGATGGTTCCCTCCAGAAAGGTCTAATGATGGAGTTGTCCCTTCCAGCCTCCTCATTGACTTATTGTCTCAATAGTTCTTTTTCCATATTATTGATCTAAAAATGTGTGATTAATCTGACATTACAGACACAAAACCCAGATGCCAAGGAGCCTACAAACATCTTGGACATAGAGCAGTGAAGTCACAGAGCAGTGGGTAGAGAACAGGAGGAAAAGACATAGATGCAACAATGAGATCATTCAGTTACTCATTGCAGGCGCACACTCATGATGTCAGAACATTTTGTACAAAATGTAGCTGGGTGAAGCTGGGAAGAAGCTGTTCTACATTGCCGTAGTGACCTTTAAACATATTTTGAGGCTTTCCTTGGTGGTATGAGCACCCAGCATTAATGCCTCACTGGCAGCATCACCTGAGCTGTGTGTATCTGTCTGCATTCAACAGTGCCCCCAACATGTGTGGGACAGACTGGGAACAGCTGGTGCTGTCCTCATTATCTCCATGGCAGCTGAAGATTTTCCTGTATTCAAGAATCCTCAGCTGCCTTTTACCCTCTTTTTTTTGTTTTTTTTTTTTTTTTCCCCAAGAGGGTATATATTTCCTTTGAAAAAGCAACAGGGTTAATAAATAAGACTGAATTCTCCCTCTGCATTAATTTACCCTTGATCATATCTTTCAGTAGCAACTCATGAGAACAACACGAGGGATGTATTTGTTCATCTACAGAAGTGGAAAACTTCCCTTCTCACTGCAGTTCTGAATAGGATATCACAGTGGATTTGTCATGGTCTTAAATGTGGGCCAGGGACACATGCAGGGACAGTGAACCCTGATGGGACACCATTCTGGTGTCTAAAAAAACTGTGAGCAGAAGAACATGGCCACAACGAGGGAGAAAGGAATATGGGTTGGGACCTAAATTATCTCTTCTTCTCACACTAGCAAATAAAACATTCAGAGCACCAAAGCATGATACACAGTCCACAGCTTTGTGGGGGAGGCTATACAATTGATTCAAGTCCCTCCAGCTAACAAAACTCACAGCCTCACAGAGAAATTTTCTAATAAACATCTGAAATTAAAGCTCCATTGCTGACAGCAAAATTACAATTTACAGTTTAAAGACGCATTCAATTATAGTTACCCAGAGACAAAGAAGACAAGAAAAATAAAATAAATCTGGAAAGAAAAGGAAGGACTTCAAATTTGCATCAAATCTTAATCCAATAATCTGCCTTTAATTACCCATGGCAGACTCTCTCCTAAAGTGATCAGTTTTGCCTCAGATCTCCAAATCTTTTGGCCCAAAGCCAAATGGATAAGTACTTTATCACTTGAGGCTGAGAGAGCATCCGTGTCTGCAGGCTCAGTGAGACCATTTATAGCTGGTATTCTTGGCTGCCATTGTGGATTTGGTTTAATCTGCTGAGAGTCTTTTTACTTCTTTGACTCCGTTTCATGCTTTGAACCAGTAGTAAGGTTTTACTGGATTACTCCATTTCTCAGGACAGAAAGAATATTGTTCCTTAGCCAACTTCTGAAAGTTCCCACTTTATCCTGTCTGCATTTTCCTTCCATTTGTGTACCCTTTTTCTGACACTGGAAAATTTGCCAGTAGTGAAAAATTTAGCAAAGGTGAAAGGGTAACAAAGATGCCTACTTGGGGCATTTTTCAATTCAGTTTTGTATGTCCTGGCCATCTGATATATTGGTAATGTTTAAAAATGTAGTGGAGAAGAAACATTCCTAAGGTAGTACCTTCATTACCTTTTTATTTATTTATTTATTTATAGTAACACAGACAACACTACTTCTTTGCTTTCCCATTTGGGCTGTCTCCTTGCTCTTCCTACACTTCTCCGTATCCCCTTCCCTAATATCTCAAGTCACAAAATCTTTCACTCCAATTACAGCTTTCTCCTATATCCCAGCAGCTGTCAATCCTTTTGACCACTGACAAGATCCTACTCGTTACGTGACTATTGTTAAGTTCGGCAGAGAGAAGAAGGCTCTGCCACAAAGTAAATACAAGGTGCCTAGACTCACTCCCTGCAGCGAACGGATCCTGGGCCATTTTCTGGCATAGTTCTGGTGGTGTGAGGACAGCTCCGAAAATTATCACAGTGTCTGGGTGGGAAGGCCAGGACCTTGCCCCTGCTTTCAGGAAGTCTCTCCTTCCCATATCAAGACAGACCCCACAGGAAATACCACTTCAGGAGTCAACAAAGCCATATGAGGGAGCTACATGGACTTCCCCTTTAAAAGGCACAATTCAGGGAAAGAATCTAAAAGCAGTAACACTACTTTGTGCTGGGAATCCTTGCAAGACACGCTCAAACAGCAGTCTGTTGTAAAAGCGTCACTCACAAAGGTGCCAGAAACCTGCGTTTATTGGATCAAGTCAGAGGCGTCTGAATAACAATTCCAACAATTATAGCCCTGTCCCATCTCTCTGTGTTGACATCAGCAGTTAGTGCTATAGGCTTCTTTCTCCTCCTCTGTTGATAAATCAAAGAAACATAGAAACTGCTGTCATTGAAAACACAACCGGTAAACAAAACACAGAGTTAAGACAAGCGTTAACCAAACCTCAGGACAGATCGGGGCAGAAGGACATCTCTTAACTCCTGTCTTGGAATGGTCAATGCCCGTTTCAACACAGAGCCATTTCTGAACAGCTGCTGGCAACAGGCAATTTACTGTGGGTGAAAAAAGAGTTGGCAGGACTGGAAGAAAATAGGTTCTGCTTTCTGCTGTGCTACCAATGTCTTCTGCTTTGCCTTTGTTGAAGAGTTTTCTTTGTAAAAACTGGGGAGTGGTAGATAACAGTTACCTATTTACTACCGGTAAAAGTGACTATCCTGATACATCTTTTTTTAGTATATGCTTTTCCTTCATAACACCAGTATAGCCTTTAGTGCAGACAGGAACCAAAATCAGAATTTGTGAAACGCTAAGATCCCAAACTCAGAAGACGCTGTACAGAAAAATCACCATGTTTTTATACAGCTATGTGGGTACTGTTGAAAACAATGAATTAATTAATCTTTCACATTTCAAAATATTTGTAAACTAACTGCACAGTTCTTGAGTTTTTTCAGCTATAAATCACAGCACAAATTCTAACAAAGCTAGTTTCTTTCAAAAGAATTGCTAATACATCAGGTACATCCAGAGTCAAAATTGTCCTTTCCTGAATGGGTCTCCTGTAGCAAAAGAGATCTTCATCCTTACCTCTTCAGTATATCTGCTTAACAAAAACGGAGCTGCTGATTGTAAACTGTCTCTCATGGTTAAATTTGTTCTCACTAGTAAAAGACTTTCTACCAGCTATCTGTGATGAAACAGTGTATGCTCTCATTAAATCAAGGCATCCCCAAGCTTTTTGATTGAACTGGCTTTCACCTGCTGTTTTTGCTCCCCTTTAACCGTCATTGTGCATACAATGTTTTCCACATCCAAATCTGAAGCACATCAGCTGCCACACCTCCTGCCTATGTTGCTTCATCATGTTCTCCAGGTATCTCCCTTTTTTTTCATCTCCCTTTTCCAGTGCATCTGTGCACTACCAAATGCATTTGGCATTCAACTCCAAATATTATTTCATTTTCAAGGTTATTATTATGTTGCAGGTAAGGCATATGTTCACATGCAATGTACCAAATGTCACATCAATACACAACAAGCAGCATGAGTTGGTCAGACCATGGATGAGATGCAGGGTATAGTCTGAAGAGATTAATCATCACAAGATACTTGAGACTGAGTTCAAATACAAATCAGTAATAACATTTTTCTTAGTCAACAGATACACACCAAAATAAGACCAACAGAGGCTGGATCGTGGTAGTATGCATGCAAGTTATAGCACAGTTTCTTGAACCTGGTGTTATTTGTCTCTCAGGGTAGAAGAGATGTACTTTCTGAGTATCCTGACTTGAGGGATGTTTCTAAGAAAGGACATGGGTTATATTGTGAGTGCTGTAGAAAGAACTATAGTGTAAAGCACTGTAGCATGCAGAGGGTAGTACTAGAACATACTGTTATGGTTCGCTGTACCTGTAAAATTCATGAAATTATTGGCTTCTTTCAGCTGCAGTACAGTACTTTTACAGTAATTTGTCACTCTGTTTTCAGCAGGGATAATGGACCATGCCTTTTTCTAGGAGCACATTATTTGGCCACTGGCAGCTCTTTATATTTGCCACAAGATCCCCAGTAGCTGCATGTTCCCCCTCACCCTCCCTCCTTGGGACACTGCAGGCAGTAATAGGTCTGTGGGATTAAGATTTCTTTATCACAAAGTAATGGCATCTGTGATGATCTGTGTTAATTGGCCTGGCTACATCAAGTGTGCCTACACCATTCCAATCAAAGAGAACATAATTCCTCCACTTCTGCCTGCACACAACAACGTGAGATTGCTGCAGCCAAAATCAGCAAGAAAAATATCACAGCCATTGCTCCTCCCTATCTCACCTGACACTGCCTAATATTGTCATTTTTATATGACCAGCATCTAGGAGCCCAGTAATAACCTTTTCTATGGCTGGAGATAAATGTGATATAAAAATGAATGAAAAGGAAGATCAGGGAAAAAGTCCCTTCTGACCTGAGGGCTGATATTTTTCAGCTTTAATGTTCTCTTCTACCTACACCATAACATCAGTGATGAAACTACTCTTTTCCATCTTATTTGAAAACGCTAACATGCTATTGGCATTATTTTCCATGAGAAATGGTAAGTCATTAGAATTAGGAAGGAAATTGTTTTCCTGTCTGGTGACACGTTGTGAGATTTAAAAATTTCTCTCTGTTCTGCCTCACAACAAACCCTAAACATTTCTACAATCCTCATAAGAAAAAACAGGGTGATTTTTGCTCCAGAAGAGTCAATGATGTGGAGACTTGGCATCTGTCTAACATACAGTAATGTGGACAGCAGGGACTGAACCTAACCCTCTCATAGCTCCTGTTAAAGATATATTTTCCACATGACAATGTCTTTCCTTCTCTTTTCCATCTGGATTTTCACCACGTGTGGTCATCCTGATGTTAACAAAGAGGCAACCTCCCCCCAGCACCTACCAAAAGGAATTTTTCACAAAGCATTTTAGATTTGACTAACCATCACTTTTATAAGAATTTTTCTGTGGAGTATGATGCAATGTAACACTCCAGAGCCAGAGAGCACATGGTTGTTCTGGAAAAGGTATATGATTTCAAGGCCAAGTTATTGTCTCCCAAGGTAGGTAAAATTTACACACTCTCCAGAACCAATGGAACAAAGCACAAGTCTCAGAAGGAAAAAGCCAAGTTTTATTTAAAGTAACAATGAGGAATATTGCTAAATGCAAGTAACATATTTTTTTTAACTGCTCAATGGCTACTAAAAAAAAAATAGCCATTGTGTTTAAGCTTAAAGATGGAAGACTTTTTTTTTTTTTTTGCCTGACACCAGCAAACTGAATTATGCCACTGTTTTTAAACACAGGTAGTGCCTTTCAAACTGCCCTGGGTTATTCAGATGCTTAAAGATAAATGTGCCAAAAGATAAAAGTGCCAATGCACTTTCCTGAAATAGGATTTATCACTTCAGGAAAGGGGAAGGATTCATACCAGTCAAGTGGTGAAGTTGCCAGATTCTTCCCTGAGGTGCCACATGCAGCCTGGGGAAAGACAGGCTCTCTCACAACTCCCAGCTTCAGCTTCTTTACTGGAGACATCTATTTATGGAAGGAGATGCTGGAAGTCATGAGAAACTAATTCCTAGTTTGGGTACCTGGATTACTGTTCTAGGGTTGTGTTACACATAATACCCTTGGTCCTGTCTTACAAGCTTTCTTCCAATCTTTCTTTCTGCCAATTCTAATAAAACAGAATATTTTGTGTCTAATTATGTAACTCTGCCCACATTTCTGGGAAGAATTCTTGTTAACCGCCAATACAAAACATTGAAGAACAGATAAAATTAGTAAAAGCCTTGTTTGTCTGTAAGAACTGGGACATCCAGCATCATGTTCAGCAGTTTGTTCTAAAAATCCTATTTTAGGCATAATGCAGGCCTAAATCTTCAGCCATCATTTGCTAAACTCAGTAAATACATTCTCATTGCCAGCAACAAGCTTTTGCTGTACAAGTGCCTGTTCAACAAAGACAGGTCATCAGATGCATCCCCACCCCTGAAATTTCACATGGAACAGAAGTTCACCAGGCATAGAGAAAAACTGAGAAAAGTGGAAGTATCCATTAGAAATACAATGCTATGTTTATAAATATTTCCTGTGCTTAGTTCCTCTCATTTATTTAAATTGAAGTTGAAATTTCTAACACTTGCACTTTGAGCCTTAGACACTATCAAATTGATCACCGTCTGGAGGTCAACAAAGCTGTGCATATATGTCTATCTGAGCCCTGCATTAATACAGTTATCCAAACCCTAGAAGAATAAAACCCCATAATATTGCTGTAAAGATTTCTGAGCCAGCTTTAAAGCCAAGAAGTCTGAAAAGGGGGAGTTGAAATAGAGCAAAGGAACAGGCTCCTGCTTTGGGAAGCATTTAAGAGCGCCTTGGTAAAAATCTGCCCTAATGCTGACAAACTCCATGCCTTGAAGATTATAAGCCATGAATGAGCTGTAGAATTCCTCTCATTTTTTTCATTAAAAATTCTACACACAAGCAAAGTTGCCCTATTCAGCCATGTATTGTTAAGCTGCATTTGAAATAAAAACGAATTGAGGCAAAGGTCACCTAAACTGTATAATCATATTTATCCTGCAATGTCTGTAGTGAATTGATACCCCGAATAAGCAGAAATTAGTCTTTCAGGTACCAGCAGCTATGAAACCAGAGCAGAAAGCTATGTCTGGGCACATTTTCCTGTGGCTGGCCTGCAGCAATACCATCATCCCTGGGAAACCAGTCATCACTGGGTTTTGTCCTACTTATTCTTTACTACTTCAGAATTTCTTAGTCTTCTTATAGGACTATGCTATAAAATCCTGGGGTTCTTGTAACTGAATGGAGGAAAGTGCTTATGCTTTGACTTTGCTTAAAATCCTTGATTCATTCTATGACTACATAAGAACATGGGCAAGTTGACATTTTAATGATTGAGTGAAAAGATGATAATATGTTTTGCTGGTTTTATAATGTTTCCACAGTAGTAGTCTGAGATGCTGAACACTGCGGTTTGTCTACAGGCACCTTACTTTTGCATGGATACATACAAAAAGTTACATCATTCTTAAAGATGTTTCCCAGTGACCTTCTCCTATACGTGGTATGTCTCATACCCTCCCCCACCTAACAGCACTACTGGTGGCCCTGCTATAATCTGTGCAGATGTTTCTACCACATTATTGCAGCTTTATATTTGCAAGAGTCTTCTTAGAGCAGATGTTCTTTCTGTGTGTATACACCATGCTTCCCACTGCAAACACTTTTACTACACAAACAGCAGATTGTCTTGCTTCTGTTGTTCGGATCAAAAGAGAGAAAATGCCTCATTCTAATGATGTTGGTTTTCTTTCCGGAGTGCTTAATGTCTTCCCTTCCCTTCTCGCTGGCCCTGCTCTCTGCAGGTGTTTTGTCGCTGTTCCTTAGGCTCTCCATCACTTATCTTTCCCTCTACAGGGTCTTCCTAAAAATATCCTCTTCTTGAATCTCCTTTACTGCTTTCACTCTCACTTTTAGTTCCTCCTTCCTTTATAAAAGCTGCTATGCCTTCTTTAGCTCTGCTCAGTCAGGAGCTAATTCAATGGATTTGAGTGGGAATGGCTTTTCTTGGGTAAAACAGTATAGATCAGTGAATATAATTCCTACAAATTGTAGAATAGGAGGCAATACTCCAACACTGATGGCTCAAAAATTATATTTCTTTGAGGAGCCAAAGGCGTCTCTTGTCTTCACTGAGACAAAAGGATTTTTGGCAAGTCTGTGTTGGCTGGATATTGCAAAAACATGATGTGAACACCCCCCCACTCCCGATTCTTAATCAAAACCCTGACTTGGAAGTGGTATAATTTGTACAGAGTCCCATAAAATTATGACAACATTGCATACGTTTGGCCTTTTTAACAGTGATTTTGATTACTTTCAGAGGATACTTTGTGCATGACCACTTCTGATTAAAAAAATATCTGTTCCCATGCTTTTAACTTCTCTTTCTTTTCACAGGATATTTCTCGGTAATATAAACAGTAATAATAATACAAATGTCATGACAATTACAAATAGTAACATTTGTCATTGAATAGTAATGTGTCATAAAGAGGAGACAATGTGGAGTTCTCAGCTGCCGCAGCTAAATTTTCTTGAATGCTTGATCTAGATTGTTTAGAGCAAACTGAAGTATCCTTGTGGCATTCTGCACAGTATAGATGTGACAGCATGTTGAGAGCAGTTTCTCTGAAGCCTCAAAGCCAGGGAAGCTGACCACTCTTGTGCCCTGCAGTCTCCTGAAACAGAGACTCCATCCAACTCCCAGTATCTGTTAAAATCTTACCCTTTGCTCCCTTCTTCCATTCTTTCCTCTTTTTAAATCCTTTAAAATGTCCTTACCTCTAGCTTTTTAATAGACCATATTGTGCCATTTTGCTCATGTTGTTACCCTGCATCCTCCATGCTGTAGTTCTCTTTCACATAAATGCTGTTCCACTGAAAAATAATGTGCCACCTCCTTATACTTGTCTCAGTTTTCATAATACAACTTCTCTGTTGCTCCTCACATAGATGGACTAAACAGCTATTTGGCCAGCACAGTTCCAGGTTCATAGATACAATATGAGATTGTTGGCACCTACTATGCAGGCAGGCTTTGCAGCTTTTGAAGCTAAAAGATGTACTTATAAATGGCAGTCATAGAGCCTAAAAGGTAGCTTCATTTCCACACACTGTAAAATAAGATTATGGCCACACTGGATAGAAGTATGAGATTATGATAGGTTGAAGCCACAGCTCACAGTTTCTTGAAAAGCTCAATGATCCCCTCCTTTGCTCTTCTTTAAGGTCTGTAGAATTCACAACCAATCTGCATTTATTTGGAAATCACTGATTTCTATGCCTGGTAGTCTTTGAAACTTTGTACAACTGTTTACAATTACTTGGCACCTTGAAGCAAATAAGTTGTTCTCATTTTCACTCTTTTTTTCTTGTTCACAAGTGAAATCTAGCCATTCTTTAAAAGTAGCTATATACCAGTGAAATAGTAATAAAGCCTAGCTGTAAAATTTTCTCTCAGAAATTTATATAAACCAGCTCTATTACCTCTTATTAATGCATTGCGAATACAATCCACACTACACATATCTACTTTAAGATTATGATGTTGTAAAAAGTGCACAGCCATTTAAAAGACCTTGTGTTTAAAGATACTGGGTTACAGTCTTGTCAGTTTTTGGTGTTTTATCATAAATGTTGAAATGCATTTGATGCTTTTCCTCAAAATTCTGAATGCATTTGAACAAGGGAGATTATCTGTGCCTACTTGAAAGGTGAATAAATTGAAGTGAGAAATTAGAAGACATATATACAAAGCCCAAAATCATCTGAAAATGGATTATTGCTTTTTTTTTTTTTTTTTAAGATCTCATGATTTGTAATTTCTTTGAGTTTTGCAGACAGGATTGACTAATGAGGTTTTTGTGTTGATTTTTTTTTTTTTTTAGACTGTTGAGGCTGGCAGCAATGTCTTATCTAAAATTATTACTGCCTTGTCATAATGCCCTGAAAAGTCATGAGACTTATTCCAAAGGCAGAATGAATCTGCAGAATAGCTCAGAATAGCTCCCAACACCATTCAATCTAGCACTCCCCTGAGCTAAGCATTAGCACTAGTTAAATATTCTTTTGAAAAATAGCAGTTGGGAAGACAGTGGGTGGAAAGTGAGGAAAAATTGATTTCTACTGTTGTCCTCTCTGCTCCGTGCCCATCCAGCTCATTGGTATCCACCATGAGCCTATTAATTTTCTTTCCCAAATGTCCTGTGCCATCTGGTGGATTGAGGAGCAACAAGTGGGTACAGGTCCCCAGTTACTGCTCAGCATGACAGTGGCTTGACATGTTTCTCCATACTGATATTTCCAATGTTAGTACAAGTTTCCCACTGTGTAAAGCAGTTCTACTAAGCTAGACCAATAATAGATTTTTTTTAATGTGAAAATTAGTCTTTCACAACTAAGAACAACTTGCTAGCTGCTGGAAGGGCTCAGGTAAATGCAATGACATCCCATGAGGAGGTCACCATGTTACTGTTAGCATTTAGCTATTACTGCTTAATACTCAGCCCTCCACATAGATCTTTCCACTTGTCATCATTTAAGAGCAAAAAGCCTTTAACCTTTATCTCCCCAAGAAGTCAAAAATCTCTGATGCCACAAGTTTCGTAATTCACAATACTGATGTTAAAATAGTAATTATATTTCACTTAGTATAAAATAAACCCCTTGTAACTCAAAGATATCTTTGAGTTAACATGACGCACTGGATACTGTTCATCACCAGACTGTTGCTTATTTTACCAACATTACAGGGGTTTGTACCATATCTTCAGAAAAATATGCTTTATGCTAAGGGAAGTGCACAAGATCTCACAGTTTCTTAGGCCGTACCTCTGAGCCATCCTCATGCACCATCTTAGTTGTGTCAGCCAGAAGAGAATTAACCCCATCTCTTCAGCATAGTGCTTCCCGTTCTACCCCAGAAGATTTCCCAGTTCCTTTTTCACTGAGATGGGTGTTCTCATGGTTTTCAGAATGAGAACAGTAAAGGCAGTAGCATTTTCTGACTGCTACATCCACATAAAATTATAGAAAACCATTTACTTATGTGGAATGAGACTGGATTCACACAATAAACAAACTAAGAACAAAAACTGATACACATCAAGAGCTTCGATTTGCTGCAGTATTGCAGGGAACCAATGAATTTGGAATATTTCTTCATTAGCACCAGCTTGTAGGGCAGCAATATTAAGAAATTAAAGTTCTGAAGTGACACCACAAGCCATACAAAATCACACAACTTAGTCCCTGATTTTTGAACATACTACATGAGGACAATACACATATTGGCATGTTACTGCAAGAAAGTGCAGTGTACTTTCAACACCAATGTGCTTAATTTCCTTCCTTAGGAGATTTTAGGCCTTGGGGGTGGAAGACACAACAAGGAACTACCCAATCTAAGAAACTGTTTTATCTAGATAAAGATTTTTTTTGAGATCTTTTTTTTTTCTTTTTTTTTTCTTTTCTTTTAAGTGAGAAGGATATGGAGCAGCTGCCTAAAGCAGAAATGCTACAAAACTCATTAGCCATAGCAAAATTAAATTAGTGCTCTCCAGATAATCCTAAGTTATTATCCATGAATCTTTGTACAATAGTGCTCCACATCACTTTTCCTCTCACATATTATTTCTATCTTTGGTCTGTAGTTGGTGCCTTCTTAAAAGTCTTTGGCTGAATCACTGCCTAAACATGATCCCTGTAATAAGACACTGGGAGGTTTTTTTTTTTTTGGTTGATTACTTGTGTTTTTGTTGTTGTTGTTGTTGTTTTTTGGCTGTTTAGCCATTTTTTTATTTGTTTGGTTGTGGGGTTTTTTTGTGTGTGTGTCTGTGTGTGTGTGTTACGTTTGGTTGGTTGCTTTGTTGTTGTTTTTCTTTTTTTTTTTTTCAGCTGAAGTCCTCTTCTAAAACAGGAGACCCAATTCTCCAACATCTTCTACTCCATCCATTTTTTCACATCAGCACACAAAGGCTCCGGTTCTTGTCTACATTCAAGGAATTAAGATCACAGCTACACAGAGAAACTGCAGAGATGCTCTGGAGGCACATATTTAAACATCCCAATTATAGTGGGTGCCAATTTCAGGGGCCCAAAAGACCCACAAGAGTAGAAATGGCAGCCATGGCTCAGCAGAACACGGAGAAGTCTTGCGCCTGCTCCCTTTTCTAAATTAATTTTGCTTTTACTGGCTGGAAATACACATTGTTCATCTCAATATGACAATGGCTTTGTAAAATTTAATGACATTTTTTAGAAGGCCAGACATATGAACTCATTGACCCATCACTGAACTCATGGACTCCAATTTGCTGCGACCTCTGACATCTCCATTGCTCTTGGTGCTGCAGAGCTGAAGCTTCAAGGTCTTTCCCTAATAAATTGCAGAAGAATCTTTACATCCTCCTCAATACATGGGTGAATGGTGAGAAGGTGTAGAAGTACTTGCATAATTGCCTTCTTTGGCCGAGTTGGCCATGCCATGCTTTGGGAATGTGGGCAGTCTACAAGACTACATGAAGGCAACATCTGATCCCTAGCCTATAACCAAATTGAGGCAGCTTGTTCAATCAGAAGTCCCACAGTTCTTCCAAGCCACATGCTTTGTATATGATTAGAGAGACGACACTTGAGTTAGAATTTGAAATTAACTCTGCCATACAGATGCACTCTCAAATTCTTTCTCTCACTTCCACTGTTTGTTTAATCATACTTGCATTGACAGCCAATCAACGTTTTCTCAATTAAAGTGTTTTTATTTTAAATTGAAAATGGCTTTCCATTAAAAGTGCTTTGGATTAATTTTCTACTGCTTGAACAAAGAGCTGAAAGAAAAATTTGGTTTTCAAGACATTGGGTTAGGAAACCCCGTTCAGTTCCAGCCAAGAAACAGCTGAGAGTCTAAAGGCAACCTCTCAACATACCATCTGATTATTTTGGAACAAATTTGGACAGCTTTCAGAGAACATACAGTGAACTATCGTCAGCCATGGGAACAGAAAAGTAAAGGGAAAGGATACTTTCAAGGAAAAAAATAAGTGAAAAAAGAGTAATCAGATAATCTTTTCTCAAAAAAGTTTTCCTTTTGTGAAATTATGATTAATCAAAACCAAAATTGCCTGCTGGGGGGAGAGGCAGGACTGGTTTTAACACATCTTAGTGATTATCACTTTAACATATTTATAAAAAATATTTTTTTATTTTAGCTGGGATCAGGAAAAAATATCTCAAAAGTTTTATTTGCTACTGCCAGCTCGCATTTAGTGAAGATTCTATACAGCCCTGAGAAACATGCAGTTAAGAATAACAACATAAATGTGCAAATTGATCTGAAGGCAGTTTTTAATATCTCTTTCACTATACTTCTCTGTGTCAGGAATAAAACATCCTCCTGATATCAAACATATACATTCATTGGCTGGTGGAGATCATTTGTATCCACAATGATGGCACAAATTGAGGTGGTGGCAGCAGGCACCTTCTGCTGAAAGATTTAACTCCCACTGCAGCTAGCAAGCAAATCATAGGTCAGATGAATGTCTCTATGAAGCAAAGATGCTATTAAAACTAATATTTGGGAGTAGTAGTTACTGGAGACATTCTTGTGGAAGGTCTTGAGAAGTTTCTTTTTGAAGTTTTTCTGCAAAAATGAAGGAAGAAATTGTCCCATCTCTTTACTTCTCATTAAGAATCATTACTTCTGAAGCAGTGCTAAACCATTTGTGTCAGGTAGCTTCCCTGGAGTTTATCATTATAAAGCTAAAGAACATATTTTAGTCCAGATTGCACCAAACCAAAATGGAGGGTTGGTTTTAGTTTCCAAGAGAAAGGTTTCTGTACATAATCTCAGCTTTTTTCCACTTCAAGTCTGCAGAAGCTGGGCTGTGTGCCATAATACCAATAAGTTTGGTGCATCACTAGAAAGACACAGTTCCCAATATTTGGTTGATGTACATGTTGCTCGCAAGACTTACAGATTGCTTGTTGATACAGTAAATTAAAAAGTTAAAACCAAGGCCAGCAGAGAGAGCAAACCTGTCTGCAACATGCAAGTTGCTCAGTATTGTTCCTCCTGGGACCACAGTTCTAGAGAAATGTGCAAATATTCTCATCAAATCATAGCTTAAATATCAGTTTGTTTGCCAAGTGATTCTCCCGACTCCATGTTCACAGCCATGAGAAAACATTTTATTTATTAATTATTATTTGTAATATGGGAAAACAAATGGCTATGTTCCCAGTCAGTCAACTCCTCTATCTGCATATGTGCATTCCAGGAACACAAGCCTTACCACTAGCTTAGAGAGGCTTTTTTTTTCTTTCTTTTTTTTCCCTGGGATCCTGCATTAAAACATTAGTAGTACATTACTGCTTAGCAGGTGCACAGACCCCTAGCCAAATGTTACTTGTTAACCATGGTGTGACATTATATGGCCATAAATGTCTACGTATTAATCACACGCTTTGATTTGTATCCAAAATGTGATTTATGCACCTGATTTCTAAGACTGTGTGTTAAGATAACAAGGAAGACTGAAGGAATTTTCTTCACTCAGACAGCTGAATCACTCCCTGACACAAAGTGGATGTAGCTGTCGGCAGAGAGGAAAGTCCTGGAAGAGCAACTGGAATCAACCATGTCAGAAGTGGAGCAGGGAGGGGAAAAAGAAGGCATCTTTGAAAAATTCAAAGGTCTTCCATTCTATTCAGGGCAGGGTATGTCAACAATATAGCTGCCTGCTGGTACTCATATGCTGATTTATGTGTGATCCCTAGAGGGTACACAACTGTCCTGGTTCCAGTTAGGACAGAGTTAAGTAGCTCATAGTAGCTGGTAGGGTGCTATGTTTTGGATTAGGATGAGAAGAGCGCTGATAACATGCTGATGTTTTAATTGTTGCAGAGCAGTGTTTACACCAGGCCAAGGACTTTTCGGCTTCTTGCTCTGTCCTGCCAGCGAGCAGGCTGGGGGTGCAGCAGGAGCTGGGAGGGGACAGACCCAGGACAGCTGACCCAAACTGGCCAAAGGGGTATTCCATACCATCTGACGTCATGCTAAACAATATATAGGGGTGGCTGGCCGGGGTGGGGGGGCCGGCTGCTCGGGAATAGGCTGGGCATCGGTCAGCGGGTGGTGAGCAATTGCATTGTGCATCACTTGTTTTCTTACACATTATTATTGTTAATACTATTACCATTATCACTATTATTATTATTGTTATTATTATTTTCCTGTCTTAATAAACCGTCTTTATCTCAACTCACCGGCTTCACTTTCCCGTTTCTCTCCCCCCATCCCAGAGAGGGAGGGGGGAGGGTGAGCGAACGGCTGTGTGGTGTTTAGCTGCCAGCCGGGTTAAACCACAACAGTCTTTTTGGCGCCCAACGTGGGGCCCGAAGGGTTGAGATATCGACAAATCTGACCAGAGTGTGTTAAACTAAAATTGGTATAAGTATTGGACCTGCTTAATAGTTGCTAGTCACGATGTTGATTGCCTTAATCTCCAGTCTGCTGTACCTGTATTCCAAATTGAGTTTTATGGTGCGTTACTTTCTGTATGTGCTCCCTGTTGCACTGTTTATCCTTTCCGGGCCCTGGTTTAAGATTGTTATGGTACTGTGCGGTGTAACAATGGCTTATGAAATGATGAAATATCTGGTCACGACTTTAACCTGGTATTTGTACTCAGCACTGACGTCGACCCTATACTTTGGAACCCATATCTCGGAAACTATTAGCAATTACACCTATTGCCTGTTTTCGTTAGGGAGCCAATCTGTGAAGGGGACAGGGGAAGACATGTTTCCCTACCTGTTCACTCTCCCTTTCTCCTTCACCACCACCCTCTTATCCCCCGAGTTAGTTACGGTGGCTCTCCGAGATGTTGAATATCCTTGGGATACTCAGACCAGCCTGCTCTTGTTGTTATGTCTCCTGAATGCGCTTCAGATTTTGTGGAGGGTTAAACAACTACTTAGGAATCTCATCCGGAGATCTGTCTTGAGGCGGGATAGTTGCGAGTGGCAGGGAGTGTGGGAGGATATGGGCAGGTTTCTAGAGCAGTGGTCACCTCCAGTGTTTTGGACATTCACCCCTGAACAACTGCAAAATCCTAAAAAGCTGGCAGAATGCTTGAAAAAAAGGTGTCATGACTCTGGCAGTTCCAAAGTGACACAAATCACTGTAGCGTGCTGGGGTCTGGCTTGTGCCTATCGAGCTGCAATTGATGTTATTAGCAACCTAGCTCCAGCTCCTGCAGCCGCTCCAGTTCCAGCTCCTGCAGCTACTCCAGCTCCAGCTCCTGCAGCCGCTCCAGTTCCAGCTCCTGCAGCTACTCCAGCTCCAGCTCCTGCAGCCGCTCCAGCTCCTGCAGCCGCTCCAGTTCCAGCTCCTGCAGCTACTCCAGCTCCAGCTTCTGCAGCCGCTCCAGCTCCAGCTCCTGCAGCTACTCCAGCTCCAGCTCCTGCAGCCGCTCCAGCTCCTGCAGCCGCTCCAGCTCCTGCAGCCGCTCCAGCTCCAGCTCCTGCAGCCGCTCCAGTTCCAGCTCCTGCAGCCGCTCCAGCTCCTGCAGCCGCTCCAGCTCCAGCTCCTGCAGCTACTCCAGCTCCAGCTCCTGCAGCCGCTCCAGCTCCTGCAGCTGCTCCAGCTCCAGCTCCTGCAGCCGTTCCGGCTCCTGCAGCCGCTCCAGCTCCAGCTCCTGCAGCCGCTCCAGCTCCAGCCCCTGCAGCCGCTCCAGCTCCTGCAGCTGCCCCAGCTCCTGCAGCTGCCCCAGCTCGTGCAGCTGCTCCCACTCCTGTGGCTGGGTCAGAGAAACGAGCTGTAGCAGTGCAAGTTGACCCCGCAGAGGGTATCCCAACCCCTGTGGCAGACCCTGTGTCTGGGTCAGAGAAACGAGCTGTAGCAGTGCAAGTTGACCCCGCAGAGTGTATTCCAAGCCCTGTGGCAGACCCTGTGTCTGGGTCAGAGAAACGAGCTGTAGCAGTGCAAGTTGACCCCGCAGAGGGTATTCCAACCCCTGTGGCAGACCCTGTGGCTGGGTCAGAGAAACGAGCTGTAGCAGTGCAAGTTGCCCCTGTAGACAAGGTGAAAAAATGGTATAGAGGCTCAGGTCGTTTAAAACGCAGACAGTCTTCTGCTAAGTCTGGGCGAAGTGAAGACGAGGCTGGGCCATCAAAGGTGCAGGAGACTGAAGATGAGGATGAGGATGGCGAAAAATCAACAGTAACTACCCGGACTCCATACCAGCCATCAAAGGTGCAGGAGACTGAAGATGAGGATGAGGATGTCGGAAAATCAACAGTAATTACCCGGACTCTATACCAGCGTGAGCTACGAGATGTGCGAAAAGATTTTGGTCGCTGTATAGGCGAGCAGCTTGTCACCTGGCTGCTCCGGTGCTGGGACACGGGAGCCAATTATGTGGAATTGGAGGGCAAGGAAGCCAGGCGGCTGGGATCCCTTGCTAGGGACGCATGCATTGACAAAGCAATTGGAGATGGAGCACAATCTCGCAGCCTCTGGAGGCGTCTCCTGTCAGCTGTGAAGGAAAGGTATCTCTTCAAGGAAGAACTTGTATGTTTACCAAGCAAATGGACCACCATGGAGAAGGGAATTCAGTACCTGAGGGAATTGGCCGTACGGGAAGTAATTTATAAGGACCTAGATGACGCACAAACATCCACAGATCCAGATGCAGTCCAGTGTACACCACCCATGTGGCGGAAGTTTGTACGGAGTGCCCCATCATCATATGCCAACTCATTGGCAATACTAGCCTGGAAAACGGAGGAGAATCCCACAGTGAATGAAGTGACTAAAATACTCCGGCAGTACGAAGGAAATCTCTCCTCTTCCCTAAAGGCCTGTGTCTCAGCTGTGGAGAAACTCTCTGAAGAGGTCCACCAACTTAAAGAGAATTTATCTTCCCCTCCACCTGAACGAACCAGTGTCCACCAGCTAAAAGAGAATGCTTTAGAGAAACTTTCTGAAAAGATCCACCAACTTGAAGAAAGATTATCTTCCCCTTCACCTGAACGAACCAGTGTCCACCAGCTAAAAGAGAATGCTTTGGAGAAACTTTCTGAAAAGATCCACCAACTTGAAGAAAGATTATCTTCCCCTTCACCTGAACGAACCAGTGTCCACCAGCTAAAAGAGAATGCTTTGGAGAAACTTTCTGAAAAGATCCACCAACTTGAAGAAAGATTATCTTCCCCTTCACCTGAACGAACTAGTGTCCACCAGCTAAAAGAGAATACCTTGGAGAAACTTTCTGAAGAGATCCACCAACTTAAAGAGAGTTTATTTTCCTCCCCACCTGTACAAACCAGTGTCTCAGCTATTAGGGGTAAACGTTCATCTATGCAAGGAAGACAATATGGTGGGCACACACACCGCGCCACCCTGTGGTTTTACCTACGTGACCATGGAGAGGACATGAGAAAATGGGATGGAAAATCTACTGCGACCCTAGAGGCACGGGTACGTGAATTGCAAAGGAAAACAATTGGGAAAAAGGAGTTCTCTGAAAGGTTTGCTGCTCCAACTTCCAGCAGGCAGTCCTTTAAACACAGAAATGAAGATTCTGACCAGGACTAGAGGGGCCCTGCCTCCAGCCAGGGGGAGGAAAGGGACAATCGAGTTTATTGGACTGTGTGGATTCGATGGCCTGGCACGTCAGACGCACAGAAGTATAAGGCTTTGGTAGACACCGGTGCACAATGTACTCTAATGCCATCAAGCTATAAAGGGCCAGAGCCCATCTGTATTTATGGTGTGACGGGGGGATCCCAGCAGTTAACTGTATTGGAGGCTGAAGTGAGTCTAACCGGTAATGAGTGGCAAAAGCACTGTATTGTGACTGGCCCAGATGCTCCGTGCATCCTTGGCATAGACTATCTTAGAAGAGGATATTTCAAGGACCCAAAAGGGTTCCGCTGGGCTTTTGGCATAGCTGCTTTGGAGACAGAGGACATTAAACAGTTGTCTACCTTGCCTGGTCTCTCAGAGGACCCTTCTGTTGTGGGGTTGCTGAGGGTTGAAGAACAGCAAGTGCCGATCGCTACCACAACTGTGCACCGGCGGCAATATCGCACCAACCGAGACTCCCTGAGTCCCATCCATAAGCTAATTCGTCAACTGGAGAGCCAAGGAGTGATCAGCAAGACTCATTCACCTTTTAATAGTCCCATATGGCCAGTGCGAAAGTCTAATGGTGAGTGGAGACTAACAGTGGACTATCGTGGCCTGAACGAAGTCACGCCACCACTGAGTGCTGCAGTGCCGGACATGCTAGAACTCCAGTATGAACTGGAATCAAAGGCAGCCAAGTGGTATGCCACAATTGATATCGCTAATGCATTTTTCTCCATCCCTCTAGCAGCACAGTGCAGGCCACAGTTTGCTTTCACTTGGAGGGGAGTCCAATATACTTGGAATCGGCTGCCCCAGGGGTGGAAACACAGCCCTACCATTTGCCATGGACTGATCCAGTCTGCGCTGGAGCAGGGGGAAGCTCCTGAACACCTGCAGTACATCGATGACATCATTGTGTGGGGTGACACTGCAGAAGAAGTTTTCGAGAAAGGGAAGAAAATAGTCCAAATCCTTCTGAAGGCCGGTTTTGCCATAAAACAGAATAAAGTTAAAGGACCTGCACGAGAGATCCAGTTTTTAGGAATAAAATGGCAAGATGGACGCCGTCAAATCCCAATGGATGTGATCAACAAAATAACAGCTATGTCTCCACCAACTAGCAAAAAAGAAACACAAACTTTCCTAGGTGTCGTGGGGTTTTGGAGAATGCATATTCCAAATTACAGTCTGATTGTAAACCCGCTCTACCAAGTAACCCGTAAGAAGAATGCTTTTGAATGGGGCCCTGAGCAACGACAAGCCTTTGAACAAATTAAGCAGGAAATAGTTCATGCAGTAGCCCTCGGGCCAGTCCGAACAGGACCAGATGTAAAGAATGTGCTCTACACCGCAGCCGGAGAGAATGGTCCCACCTGGAGCCTCTGGCAGAAAGAACCTGGGGAAACTCGAGGTCGACCCCTGGGGTTTTGGAGTCGGGGATACAGAGGATCTGAAGCCCGCTATACTCCAACTGAAAAGGAGATATTGGCAGCATATGAAGGAGTTCGATCTGCTTCGGAAGTGGTCGGTACTGAAGCGCAGCTCCTCCTGGCACCCCGACTGCCGGTACTAGGCTGGATGTTCAAAGGAAGGGTCCCCTCTACGCATCATGCAACTGATGCTACATGGAGCAAGTGGGTTGCACTGATTACTCAGCGGGCTCGAATAGGAAACCCCAGTCGCCCAGGAATCTTGGAGGTGATTATGGACTGGCCAGAAGGCAAATACTTTGGGATATCACCAGAGGAGGAGGTGGTTCGTGCTGAAGAAGCCCCCCTGTACAACAAGCTACCGGAAAATGAGAAGAAATATGCCTTGTTCACTGACGGGTCCTGTCGTATTGTGGGAAAGCATCGGAGATGGAAAGCTGCTGTATGGAGTCCTACACGACGAGTTGCAGAAGCTGCTGAGGGAGAAGGTGAATCGAGTCAGTTTGCAGAAGTAAAAGCCATTCAGCTGGCTTTAGATATTGCTGAACGAGAAAAGTGGCCAGTTCTCTATCTCTATACTGATTCATGGATGGTAGCAAATGCCCTGTGGGGGTGGTTACAGCAATGGAAGCAGAACAACTGGCAGCGCAGGGGCAAGCCCATCTGGGCTGCGGCATTGTGGCAAGATATTGCTGCCCGGGTAGAGAACCTGGTTGTAAAGGTACGCCATGTAGATGCTCATGTGCCCAAGAATCGGGCTACTGAAGAACACCAAAACAACCAGCAGGTGGATCAGGCTGCTAAGATTGAAGTGGCTCAGGTGGACCTGGACTGGCAACATAAAGGTGAATTATTTATAGCCCGATGGGCCCATGACACCTCAGGCCATCAAGGTAGAGATGCAACCTACAGATGGGCTCGTGATCGAGGGGTGGACCTGACCATGGACACTATAGCACAGGTTATTCATGACTGTGAAACATGTGCTGCAATCAAGCAAGCCAAACGGTCAAAACCTCTTTGGTATGGAGGACGATGGCTGAAATATAAATATGGAGAGGCCTGGCAGATTGATTACATCACACTCCCTCAAACCCGCAACGGCAAGCGCCACGTACTTACAATGGTGGAAGCAACCACCGGATGGCTGGAAACATATCCTGTGCCCCATGCCACCGCCCGGAACACTATCCTGGGCCTTGAAAAGCAAGTCTTATGGCGACATGGCACCCCAGAGAGAATTGAGTCAGACAACGGGACTCATTTCCGAAACAACCTTATAGACACTTGGGCCAAAGAACATGGTATTGAGTGGGTGTATCACATCCCCTATCATGCACCAGCCTCTGGAAAAGTTGAACGATACAATGGACTGTTGAAGACTACACTGAAAGCAATGGGTGCTGGGACATTCAAAAATTGGGATACACATTTGGCAAAGGCCACCTGGTTAGTCAATACCAGGGGATCTGCCAACCGAGCTGGACCTGCCCAATCAAACCTGTTACGCACTGTAGAAGGGGATAAAGTTCCTGTAGTGCACGTAAGAAACATGCTGGGTAAAACAGTCTGGGCTACTCCTGCCTCAGGAAAAGGCAAACCTATTCGTGGAATTGCTTTTGCTCAGGGACCTGGATGCACTTGGTGGGTAATGCAAAAGAATGGGGAGGTCCGGTGTGTACCTCAAGGGGATTTGATACTGGGTGAGAATAGCCCATGAGTTGAATTGTAGTATGTTAATTATTATATAATAATGTATGTCATCACTACCATGATTGCTATATATCATAGATGAAAATGGTGATTAATTAGAATGTATTGGACAGAGTGTAACCTGAGCATGACATAAATGGTATGGAATAAGGGGTGGATATCTGTCCTGGTTCCAGTTAGGACAGAGTTAAGTAGCTCATAGTAGCTGGTAGGGTGCTATGTTTTGGATTAGGATGAGAAGAGCGCTGATAACATGCTGATGTTTTAATTGTTGCAGAGCAGTGTTTACACCAGGCCAAGGACTTTTCGGCTTCTTGCTCTGTCCTGCCAGCGAGCAGGCTGGGGGTGCAGCAGGAGCTGGGAGGGGACAGACCCAGGACAGCTGACCCAAACTGGCCAAAGGGGTATTCCATACCATCTGACGTCATGCTAAACAATATATAGGGGTGGCTGGCCGGGGTGGGGGGGCCGGCTGCTCGGGAATAGGCTGGGCATCGGTCAGCGGGTGGTGAGCAATTGCATTGTGCATCACTTGTTTTCTTACACATTATTATTGTTAATACTATTGCCATTATCACTATTATTATTATTATTGTTATTATTATTTTCCTGTCTTAATAAACCGTCTTTATCTCAACTCACCGGCTTCACTTTCCCGTTTCTCTCCCCCCATCCCAGAGAGGGAGGGGGGAGGGTGAGCGAACGGCTGTGTGGTGTTTAGCTGCCAGCCGGGTTAAACCACAACAACAACATAGACTGGCAGACTGTCTGTAGTCCAGTTCACTGTCTTTTTGCAGTGTTATTTATTCTGTTAAAAACTGCACCATTGTGGGGGTCAACACTAGAAAGGTTGTTGTCATTGCTATACCACCTGATAAAGTGGTGACTCTGTAAAACCCCTGAATCACTTAGCTATGTTAATGAAAATACACAATACAGATCGAGCTTTGAGCACAGCACCTCACTGGGGACACACATATGTGTTTGAAGGGTGCTAAGCAAAGTTGCAGTGAAGACAAACGGGAAAGCCTACAGAAGGATGTTAGCTCATTCAGCAACTATGATTTGGTTCTCTTCTATTACTTTAGGAGAAAATCTCGGATGATCTAACATGTAGCAAAGCTTAGCAATGAATGAGGCTGCCAACATGGATTGTTGCAAAATCCTCCCCTCTTCAGTGCTTCATTTGAACTTCCTAATTTATAGTTTGATCTAAGGACTGAGGGTGGTGAGGCACTGGAACAGGTTGCCCATAGAAGTTGTGTATGCCTGATCCCTGGAGGTGTTCAAGACCAGGCTGGGTGAGGCCCTGAGCAACTTCATTTAGCGGGTGGCATCACTAACCATGTCAGGGGGGTTGGAACCAAATGATCTTTAAGGTCCCTTCCAACCCAAGTCGTTCTATGATCGTGATTCTATGACTGCATCATCAAGGCTACCAGAGAAAACAGGTGAAATTACTGCTTGTATCCCAGTTGTTCATTCAACATGGTAAGTAACTGGCGACAGCCCCAAGTCACAAGAGGAAAACCCATAGGATTACACTCCAAAATAAATATCTTAGACATTGTAATTTGAAACACCTGAAACAGGATTAAAGTATATCCAGTCTCTCACAGAACTATCCAAAGACCAAACTCCATCTCACTGCATAGACTCCCACTTTTCCAAAGGTATCACTGTACCACTATATTCCTCCTCTCCACCTAGCATGCAGAATCCTGTTTACTGGTACCTATTGTATCTTCATCTCACATTCATAATGATATGCCTAGCTTTCCTATACAAGGCAGAAACACTGTTTCTGGCCTGAGATGCTGAACAAGAGAATGCATGACAAGACATATGCAGGATATACTATATCCTTCATCCTTGACTTCTACATCCCTCACTGTGACATTCACATTCTCCCATCATCTCCAAGACCAGTTAGGCAAATCACAACAATCAATTTTGGTCCATCAGATTTTTTGTGTGACCTCCCTTTTGTATATGTGTTGCTTCCTATTAGCTAATGCCACACAATTAATTTCTTCTTGCTATTCCTTTTGTGTTCAACAAGTGGTCATAGTTGTGGCCAACCCATCTTTTCAGTGTAAACCTTCCGACTCTAACATGGGAATGAAATCACTATAGATCTATTATTTCTCGGAACAGGATATTTCAATTTGCATAAAATATTCTGCACTTGACACAGTGCCAGGAAGAAACACCTAATGTCCATTCTTCATTGCATTCTTGCTGTGGCCTTAGGAACAGAAGGAATCACCAAGTTAGTCTCACACCTATTACTCCCAAGTTCCTCACTTTTCAGTCCCATCTCTGATTTACACTCCCATGACTCTTTGAGAGCCCTGTCAAGGCAGTGACCAAGATAATGGACAAAAGGGAATTTCTTACATGATGTAATTTCACATTAAACAGGATGGTTCACAGGTTGTAATAGAAGGTCAACAACAGATATTATAACCCCTAAATTGGTTGGGAAAAAAATGGTGATTTGAATCAAAACTTAAATATAGATCTGTATTAGCCAAGGTAGCTGAAGTCAAGTGTCTCCCTATGTGTCAGTGATAAGCCTGCTAATAAATTGAAAGGAAGGCAGATCCCATCCTTGTTCATTTTCATAGCATTGGGGTTTACTGGAGGGGAATGGCACTAACACTGTCTTCAAACGTACAGTATCTCCTTTTAAGTTGGATGGCTATATTCCAAAGTAAAAAAATTATCTGAATGTCATTAGTCCAATGGGAATGCAGAAAATGTACATTTTGGAGACAAATCAACTTGTTAGGCAAGAAAAGGAGACCAAGAAGAAATTAATTAATTGAATGGATTCATGAGCCCCCCATTTGTTATTAATAAAACACTGAAGAAGAAAATGTTGATGAGACACAGTCATTCACCTTGGATTGGTATAACTATGCAAAAGGAAAATTCACACCGCTACAGACGGCTATGAAAGCCATATGCACAGCTTTATGTTCTGAGTTATGGATGTTGTAATAGATGGCAGACTCAATACTGTGTATGTGTACTTTGCCTAGGGATGAATTTTACACTAAAAAAAAAAAAAAAAAAAACCACAATAAGGGAGATTTGAGAGGAGAAGAGAGCTGATTTAACACAATGTATAACATGTAGTCACTAATGGACTTTTAGTTATTCCAAAAGATAACTGGCCCCATAAAAGATTTTTAGTCATTCTTATCATTATTTTCACACACTTCAAAGGCAATCAGTCTTTTAAAGTTATTTCTTTATTTCTTTATATTACAGAGCTATATGCATCTTAGAATATTGCACAATTACATATGCATGTTACCTTCTGCTTTCATGGACAGAAGTGCCCTGAAGTAGTGACAATGGTTTTAGCCTTTCCTTTTTCAGACGTTAAATGTCTTCTGAGTCAGCTCTTAGTTCTGCTTTTTATGTTCTTTGTGCTTTATAGGTATATTCTGTTACTCATAGCACTCTGGCTGTTGTTTGTTTGTTTTTATCTACAACATAACCAAAATTAATTTGATTTTAACCATTGCATGGTGTAGTCAAACCCTGTTCTTACACAGCTGTGTCCATCCACAAGATCTGCTGCAGTCCATTTTCCAGGGAGAAAAATAAAAATATATAAAATATATAATTTACTGTTGTTTTAAAAAGTACTTTGGTTACTTGAAACTCCTGTGGGGTGAAATCCACTCTTGAACTCTGGGCCAGTACAACACCCAAGCATGCTGTGCTAAAGTTCATTTTGAGGATATAAGTGTGACTGAGGTTGTTGCACAGGACTGGTTCTAGTAGTCTGTGCAGGAGAGAAGTTGACCGTGTGTTTTCAGGAAATAAAACAGGATTTTGAATTTCACCCAACTTTCAACAACTATGCTAATAATTCTACTGGGCCCTTGCTTCACTTTTTAAAGTGATCACAGAGGAGTAAAAGCACTCTAGGTTATGGTAGAGACACGAGTTATCAAAAATATCTCCTAATAATTTCAGGGTCATGATTGTTCAAAAGGAAACAAACCCTCAAGGCAATTTTAATGAAAGGAAACAAGAGGTAGATTCACCTAATCCACTTCTACTGAACCTTTAAAGACTATTCTCCTTTTTGTCTTTGCTGGAAATTGGAAGTCCCAAATATCCCCATACTGGCATGCACTGTGACTGGTTAGGACCAAGCCTGATAGTTTAGAAAAGTAATTTTGCACTCAGTGAGTAAGTCCTGGCAGTATTAAGTTGCAAAAAGGTAGAAAAAAGAGGGGGAGGGGAAGAGATTTTTCCATCATGGAAAAACCTCAGAAGCTTCATTGCATCTGTTTACTGCTTTATTCCTGAATTTCTAAAACACTGGCAGATTTAAAGAAGGGCCAGATAGTATTGGAAGAGATCCTGAATAGTCAGTACTAGTTTAGTGAGATCAGTCAGGCCATAAAGCCTTGCCAGCATTGCTCCTCCCTCAGAAATTTTTGAGTCTATATTTAAACACCCTTGATCTGGCCACAAGAGATGTGATAGGGCTGACAGCAAGGAAAGAGGGGCAAGGAGGAAATTAGGGCTTCCAACAGAAGGGAGGGTGGGGCAGTACTTCTAGAAAATCTGGGCTCTTTGGACATAATTGTCTGGCAGTGCATAGGTATTACTAAAACCCAGGATTATTTCCAACACTACATCATCATATCCACTACTGCTGTCTGCCAGTGTGTTAGTAGTAAATCTGAAGAGCCAGGAAAATAAGTGGAGCCTGTCTGCCTGCAATGAGGGTCTGGCCTCCACTCTGCAGCAGTCAATGTCTTTCTCAGGGAATTAAATTATCTGCTAAATATCTAAAATATTCCTGGGAGAAAAAATGCTTTTTGCTTAATTTCTGGGGGTGGAAGGTGGGAGAAGGCTGGGATTTGAAGAGGAGAACACTAAAGGTATAAATGGAAGGTAAAGCGGTCTTGGAGGTGAACGGCCAGTTTGGCATTAATACACTGGCTTCACCAGCAGCCAGTCCTAGCCTGGCATTGGTGTGCATTTTGAGCTTCTCTTTCTTCCTTGGCATAATAAAACTTCTGTATTACTTGGTAGCAACTCTTTCCACTTGATTCTTTCTGGGTTTGTCACACACCACATTAAGATCCCAAGGGTGGGAAAAGTAGTTCTCCTCAAACAGCCCTAGAAAGACTTGCCTTTAGGAAGGGTACTGAAGAAGAGGGATGAAGCAACATGAAGATGTCAAATCTGTTTGTTTGTTTGTTTTGTTGGGTTTTTGTTTTGTTTTGTTTTGTAAAGGAAAAGAAAGACAGGAGATCCACCAACTTCTGAAATCTAGCTTATGAGCAGATGATTACTTTCCATTTTTAACGAGACATTTTGCCATCTGATCGTGACTTCTCTCTTGCATAGTAGCACAGGTGGAAAGACAGACTGGGACAAACCTAACCCAAAGTGAGCCTCCTCTTGGCATTTCAGCTCACGCTTTAGGATAAACTGCTAATCCAATGTTGGAAAAAAGTTAATCCCTTTGATTTTCTTTATTAGCAATCTTTGAACTTCAGTTTTCCAGATGAGTCTAAATTGTTGGAATCCCAAAATAAGACAAAGTATAATTACTGTTTATAGTACAACAAACCCAAGTTACAAGATGAATTCTCTCAAAGAGAAACCCCTATACATTTTAATATCTATTACAGTGGGTGTAAACCATTGCTATGATGAGAAGGGCATGAAGTTCATTAGAGTCCTGTTAAGGCTGTTCTACAGGGCAAGTAAACATGGAAGTTTGCATGTCCTTACAGCATGTTATAAGCTTCTGCATCGGGCCAAACATGGTTGACAGAGACTGGATCCAGTCTACAATGGAACAGAGAGCACTGGAGGAAGTCTGCAGCTGGAGGCCAACCCCACTCATTGATTCTGGGATAAAGGAGAACACTCCACTTCCCTGCCTCTTTCATGCTTCACCTCATAGAGTGCAATTATTCAGGTTTTATAGGCATAAAGTGGATTTTCCCCTCTTTGAACATCTGCTAGCGCAAGGGTTTTCACTACAATAATATTTTAATCTGGGGCCATATTGTGCCATCAGTTTTAATCACAGTTTCCCATTGATCCCAGTGGGGAGTTTTGCTTTAAAATCAATGTCACAATATTGCCCTTGCACAGTGCAGCCGGAAGCATTAAGGTAGGTACTGATGAGCATTTGGAATTGGACACCAGCTGCCATTATGGAAACCATTTGACACAACAGCAAACTCTGTAAAATACTGGCTGTAGGTGCTGTTAACTCTGCAGGTGCCACACTGACCAACCCATTGGTTAGAATGCAGTTAATATGAGAGAGGCCTATCTTTTCAAACTTTTCATCCATGGCTAGGTCTGACACTCTTCACCGGGCTAATCAGAACATTCAGAAGGGAGCCCCTTGTTGCAGGAATCAACCCCCTCGCTCTAATAGGTGCCATTCAGTGTTCTTTCCAATGATGCCCATGACCTCTCCCTCAGTTTCCATGCTGAATTTGTTCCCATTCCTTTTCATTTGTTTGCACACTAAAATCAGCCTTCAATTCAAACAGCTTTTCTCCCAGAGTGGTGTTTCTTTTCCCTCACATAGGAGATAACTTCATCTCTTGACCTCTATTTGAAGGCCAAACAAGCCAAGCTCTTTTCCCTCATTTCACATTTTCTGCATGATCCTGACTATCCTGTTAGGCAACCCCTGACCCTTATATTCACCTTTCTTAAACATAGGAGGCCACCACAGCATGAAAGACTCTGGATAAAACCTTACCACCACAATGAAAGTTATGTCTCCGTAAAGTATGAAAGTTTTTGGAACTATGCATGCAGGTATTTTTACCAAAGTAATTTAGAAAACAGCAATAAAAAACATTTTATTCACATCTCTTCTTCTTAGTAGGGCTGATTTTTTCTATGTAAATGATGGCAGACAAGAAAAAAAAATAGGTGACTGAAGCCTGGAACTACAAGGAAGGTTTTTAATAACTATTTTGCTTGGTATAATTGCAGTGGATATTAACTAACAGCTATACTTCCTCACAGAAAAATTATGTTTTGAATAACCTTAAAATAGAACTTTCCACTGAGAACGTGTTAGTCACAGCACAGAGCAGGATTCTTGGGAATTTTTTAAGTCATCAGAGAGGAGACTCCTAGGAAAGCTACAAGATAAATGGCTTGTGGAGAATGAGATCTAAATGCCAGTTCCATGAAGCCAAAGCCTAATAAAGCCTTTGAGGGGCCTGTGTGACAAAATGACACACCTAAAGATCAATCCCATTTTCGGAGAAAAACACTAACAGATGTCATAGATGTGTGGACAATATGTTCAGACCCTTAACATATTATCACTTTCTAACACGTCACCATAAGAACCTCATAGGAAAAATTTCTCCTCTCTTACAAAAGAAAAAAAAAAAAAAAACACATTTGCAAAATGTTTCAGCTTCACTGTACAAACAAAACCAAGAACCTCTAAAGTCCTGTATTAAAAAATAAATAAATAAAAAATCTCCCTGCTTCTACCCACCCTCAGCACCCAGTCAGAGCACTCATCCAACTGCTGGCTGAGCTGGTTCTAACCCATACTCTCTCTTAACATGCTGTGAGAAGAAAGAGCTACTGCCCATCTTCTACAAGGAGGCCACACAGTACATTCTCAGCAACCATGTTCCTTCAGGACTGATCACTGCAGCATGAGACAGTCACTTGAGTCAGAGAAGGGGATCAAGCCCTGATCTCATGCAGCTGGAGCAGTGGCTTAATTAAGGTCTCTCACATCTTGGATGTAGTCTGTGTCCAACAGACTTTGAGGCTCTCGGGGAGAGGGTTGTTCACTCTAAAATGAACTTGTGAAGCCAGAAGACTTTTCCTACCTTTGAAATGAAATTATTTTTATTGAAAGTGCTCCTGATCATCTTTGATGAGCATGTTGTACCATCAAGGCTGCCTCCTGCAGAGAGGAAGGTAAAGGATCAGCACATTTCATACTTGCAGACTGAAAGGAAGCTTCTAGCCACATTTTACTCTACTCGCAGGAACTCTTTCATTCCTTGCTGGCCTCCACCAGCAGATCCACTAAAATCACAGGCTTTAGCAGAAGCCAGGGGAACTCTCACCATTCTCAGCGCCAGATCTCACTACCTTAACTCCAGCTGGCAGACCGTTTCTCCAGACAAAGCGCTGCTGATTTTAAAGATTGGGCTCCTTCTCCTAACCCTTGCATGTGGGACAGCCCTGAATCTCCTCCAGCTGGCCAATTTTCCTGTCTGGTTTATACAAGAGGATAGACTATGGCCTTGCCTGCTCTTCTCGCCATTTGGGGGTTTTTTCTTCCCAAGAAGAGCTGTTCTGCCTGGATCTCACATGAGACGTACAAGCCTGCAGTTGCTCTGAGAAGTCCTGGCCACCACAACTATTTTTGTTTTCTGTTTATGGTACTTGTTGTAAATGTTATTCCTAAATCCTCATTTATTTCTGCAGCCCATAAACTTGATGATAGCACTAACACCGCAAGTCTTTCCAGCTTAATACATTTTCAGCCTGAATAGTTTCTCTGTAGAAAAAGAGACTCTCACAACCCTTCAAGGATGTGCTTGATGCCTACAACTAATGCTTAGGGGTTAAGACTTTGTGGCAAACACCTGCCAAGTCAGCTCCCAGTGCTACTTACATAAATATGCTTTTGTTCTTAGAATGTTACACCGGGTTTCATAAAAGCACCCGTGTACAGCCATAAAAGATTTAAAAGATATAAATAATAACCTAGGAGTCATTTAAAGTTGGGATCAGCAAATTTCAAGGAAGGGATCAACCAACTTTGGTAATTTAACAACTGTTTAAAATACATTAGCAATATCTGGTTTAATCTTATTGTAATTTATAAGCTATGAGTTTTTGTAAGAAAAAAAGTCACAGTAATATAGGAAAGTGATAAAATAAGTGAAAGTCTATGAGTGAGATTTTTAAAGAAAAAGCCTATCATTTTACACAATTGCTAAAGATGCGTAAGCATACACATAAACAAATGAATGAGTAAAAAAAATGTCTAAAAGTGTTTCAGATAACTACAGAGGGATTGTTCAAAAACGAACAGATATATTTAATTTGCCCCTTCCT
Organism: Anser anser; assembly: GCF_964211835.1. NCBI lineage: Eukaryota > Metazoa > Chordata > Aves > Anseriformes > Anatidae > Anser > Anser anser. The sequence continues at coordinate 62,396,117 of NC_139721.1, forward strand.
TTTCTATTCTGTGCAGTGGTATTAACAAAGAGCAGGTACTCAGAATTAGCACATAGACATTTTTCACGCTTGAAAAAGAATCAAGTCTGTAGCACCCCCCAGACAAAGAGAGACTTGTAAGGAAGTACTTTATTGTATTCATACCTAATGTCTAGTTGCACATGTACTTCATTATACTGTGTCTGGGGGTTCAGCACTTTTTTCAACCTTTCTTCTAGACTTTATTGCCACGAAGAGGTCAGCACATGTGATACTGTGTCTCTGCAAGAAACCCAAGTGAGATCTGTTCAGCCTCCTACAGGAACATGAGCAGAACCAGTTGTTCAGCTCAGCCAAAACTCATTAGCATAGAAAATGCAGCGTTAAGAAAGCTTCTGAAAACAAAGCAAGGTGAGCATACACCAGATGTGCCTCACTGAGGTTAGTTTTCAACCCACCTGGGTCAGTTAGGAGCCTAAGTCCCCATCAGGAAAGTGATTCGGGACGTGTTTTTTTCACACTATGGAGAGGAGAGCTGGCCTTTTGCTCTTGGAAGAGCTCTCAACAGCTGGGAGAACACAAAACACAAGACTGAGGCTGTACCTGGAGAAGTGTTGGGTAGTTCTGATAGATGCCACGTGTTCACGTGTTGCACAGCTCTATATGGCCACAGGTGCCCAACAGGACCTGGGCAAATCTCTGTGTCCTGGACCTGCTACACAGATCAGTTTTATTTTGGCACCCAGTTGCCAGTGACAGCCAATGTGTCATGGGACCACCAGCATGACTTCTGCTTTGAAAAGTGGTTTCATAAATGGACATACATTTTCAGTGTTGCTCTTCAAAGCCTTTAAGTTTAAAACCAAAGTTGGCCTCTTTGAATTGGAACCACACCAGGATAAACTATTTTAAGCAGAATTGTTATACGTTGGGGGGTTTAAATTATCATTTTTCTCTTTCTTCTTCCTCTCTCTCATAGCAAAAATATTAATTGAAATCTCAAGAATGTAAGATATTAGTAACAGATATCACATTCTTCATATTAAGTTCTGTTTTAAAAGTTCTTTCCGTGCTTGTGGGGCTTTATTTTACAAATGACACTGAAGATAAATTTGGTCTTTCAATATGGTGTTTATGATTTAAGTAACCAAACAAGATTCTTAGCATTGGGAACCATGAAATCTAGGCCTACTTCTGCAATGTGACTTTGAATAATTTTTTTTCCTCTCCGACCTCCTCCTCTCTTTAGAGTAGGGAAGCTGTCTTTCTGCAACCCATTGTCCCAGTCTCAATTACAGCTGCCAAGTCTTATCACAACACAAAAGTTTAATTCATGTTCTATGGATAAAAAACAGCAAACAAGTTAATACAAAACTGCCATTATAAAAATAGGTTTGAGGCTGCACAAGGGGAGTATCAATGTTATTAAAGGAAAGGTTTGCATCATATTATGTGCTTCCCATGTAAAAATAAATAAATAAATAAAATCCTTCATAGAATTCTGCTGACCTGTACTTCTGCAGCAATATAAATATCTTTCCTTCACTTTAAATAAATAACCAAATAAATGAAGAGAGAGCAGTGAAACTATATTATTAGCAAAGTCATGTAATATCAGTAAGAAAAGAAGATAGTAATGAAAGTAATAAAGGATGCAAAACTAGCAGTGCACTCTTCACATTTTTAAAATGTACAAATTTGCAAGGGAATATATATTCATGAAAGCAAGGTACTAATAGTTTTGGCTCTTGTAGGGCTCAGTCTGTCGAGAACTTCCCAGGATTGGCCTCTGGTGTTCAGGGAGACACAGAACAAGTTGCTTAACAGTTTTGCCAGAGTACTTCAACACTGACTTGGAAAAACCCTTGCAGTTTCTGTCCTCAATCTCTCTGAAGCAGAGTCTGCCAGTTAGACCAGTCTGCAAGGTAGTTTAGCGGTGTGGACAAATTGGTGTTTTATTTCACCTGTCCTCATCTGGGAAAATTTGGAAATCATACATTTTAGCCCCTTTCAGCATTCCTGTGAACAGAATAGGGAGCTTTCCAGAATGTACAATAAGCTGATCTGCCAGAGGTTCAGCAACAAGAAAAAGCCTTGCAGCCTGTTATTGATAACTCACCCACATACATAACAAAACTGATCCTTTATAAATACACTTGTACATTCAGGAAATTTGCTTTTCTTTCTGATATTTGGAATGCCGTTGCAGAAATAAAATCCTCACTAGATGTATTCTCAGTCTGAAAAGACTGTGAATGTAAGAAATGACTTAGTTCAGCTCATAGATAATGAAGTCTTCCAATTAGAACAGTAAGATGTTTCAAAAAGAGTACAAGATGGAATTTCATTATCCTCTTCACATATCCAGTTTTTTCTACGTTTGCCCATGTATTGCCTGATTGCTCTCCACATTCCCAGAGACTACAAAGTATCTTTTCCCAAACTTAATAGTTTAAAAGTTAAAAAAGAAATATAGAAAGACAGAATCCAGAGGGACTCCTATGGTTTTATAAATAGTCTTTTACAAAAGATAAGATCTCATGAACTGAAAAAAAAAAAGGGGGGGATATTATCTCTCTAGTTCTGAGCACAGTTTTCTGGTTAATACCTTTTTGTATGCCTTTTTCTCATAAAACACAGTACTCTCAGCAAAGAATCATCCCAAATCTTGCTTGTTTTTCCAGTTTCCAAATTTTTATATGAATCTTTTTCCTTTTGGAAGATGAGCTTGCGCTAATCATTTTAGTAATTAATAGTCACATTTTCCATTAAGAGTAATCCTTTCTAAAGAACATATTCATAGGGCAAATATCCACCAGGTGTTTCAGATTCATCCTCACAACCTGGAAGATCTCTGCTGTTTATAACAGAGAATTTTCTCATTGGAAGTCTTCTCATGCCCAAATATACCCTTGCCATTCAACAGCTATGTGGGCAGGTTTCAGGAAAGGGAACTCGGCTCATCCAAACTTTAAATATTCTGTTCCCTTAAGCCATATTTCTTAAAGTTTAATGCTAAGTTAGTGTGATTTTATGGATGGTAACTAGGAATGACGTAGCTGTTCTCATCCTTCTGCTCCCTGTTCTGGTTCTCCCAAGGGGTGGAGTTATATTAGAGAATATACTGCCCAGGCAGAAAGCTGAATAAGGGATTCAGTAACCTTTCCGAATACACATCTTGTTTGAGTTTGTACATACATAATTTATTTTTAGTGTGCATATATTTCACCTATCTAAATGTTTTTAAGATGTCTAGATGTTGCCACTGTAGCCTCTTCTCTTTATTTAACCAGACACTTAATATTCATAGCAGTGCTAATATCTTGTGGGTGTTAGCATGACATCAGCCACACCACTGACATTTTGCACTGCTTTACCTGCATTCTTGAGTTAGGTTTCAGCTCACTTCTGGAAGTAGAAAGGCTGAGATAAGAGCAACTCTGAACATATGCATAACCCACATATACTGGGTGCATGTTGCTGGAGTCCCTGTGAAACGCACAGATCATGCCCTATGCCAAAGCTCCTAAAGACAACCATGCTGCTGCTGCCAGCACCAAGGAGAGCAGGAGTCAGGCAGCAGCTGATCATAAGGCAGGGACTGCTCCACTTTCAGGTGCAGATGTCACCTCTACTGCACCCCTCCTGCCACCAGTAAGGGAACTGAGATCCCAAGGCCCTCTCCACATGCATGCACATACACACAAACATGCAGTTCTTCCTTGGTCTCTGCCTCCCTTTCTGTGCCTTAGTTCCTCATCACTGAAGTGGCGAAGTTTTTAATTCAGTAAGAAGCTTTGACTGGCCCCTGCACTAAAATGTCTGTTTTGCAAACCAAAGGTACAAAATGCATTTTGCTATTAGTTCTGTTGCTCTCCTTGAGACCATCACTACACAGGACTGGAAAATGTGTGGAGAGATTCATATATGATAATGCTGACATTCAACTCCAGGACTGAACTGTCTAAAGACAATCTCCAAACACTACTCCAATGATTAATCAGCTGAACATTCACGCAGAAATATTTGATGTACTGCTCGACTCACCAAAGTCTTTTATTGTATAGTCAAAGGTTATTTGGAATTTATCTCTCCCTGCCAAGAAGAGGCTGACTGTTATTAGGCAAAATCTCGTTGGTGATCTCTTCTCTCTGGTGACCAGCAATAGGACCCAAGGTAACAACATAAAGCTGTGACAGGAGAGGTTCAGGCTGGATGCTAGAAAAAGTTTTTCATTGAAAGGGTGGTCAGGCACTGGAATAGGTTCCCCAGGGAAGTGGTCACAGCACCAAGCCTGCCAGGGTTCAAGAAACATTTTGACAATGTTCTCAAGCATATGGTTTGGTTTTTGGGTGGTCCTGTGTGGAGCCATGTGTTGGACTTGAAAATCCTTGTGGGTCCCTTCCAACTAGAGTTGTTCTATGATTCTATGAAAATTCAACCTGGAGGGCAGGGAGCCTATGCAAACAATATGGAGTAGTTAAATTTAAAAAAAAAAATGTTCAAAAGTAGGTTTGGGACATATATTTAAGGAAGACTGTATCCATTTTTTAAATTAGTCTCACACAGTCACAAGCATCTAGTGAGAATGTAGTCCAGGAGTGTCACAAGAACATGTATTCCTCCTGTCTCTATGATCCACATATCTCAATGTGTTATAAGCCATCTGAAAAAGGCCAAAAGCCACAGCTATAAATTGCCATGGGAATGTTGCCAATATGATAGATCCCTATCATAGCAAGAAATTTTCTCTTCTGTTCTTTCTTCAGATGGACAGTTGCTTTAAAACGTTAGCATACATCTTCAGCTCTTGGAAAAGAAAGAAATGTAAGTCAGACAAATACTGGGATTACACTGCAAAGGTAGACTCAAATAAAGCCCTTTTCCACTACAATTCAGGATTTCTGCTCCCTGTTTTGATGTGAAAGAACTGTCTCTTCTTAGTTTTTGTTGAATGTTTCACAGAAGGAAAAAAAATCATAGAATCATAAAGACTATACTTCCAAAGTATAATTACTAATATTTTAGTCACCTAACACTACGGAAACAGACAGGTTCCTCTGGGGATCCTGAGCAGCAGGATAATGGCACTAAGTTGTAGTTATCCCCACATTACCAGAGGTTATGAGCAAGGGGTACCAGTCATAACTCTCTTATTGGTCTTTAAAAGGAAGTTATAGGTATATCTGTGGTACAATCTGAGTTTATACACTGGGTATCTCAAGAGCGTTCTGACTTTTCATAAAGCACAATAATTTCATAGTCCAAGCCTCCTCAGCACCCTGAGAAGCAACTTCCACTGCACTCCAGCTCTTATTATGCTCATGCATATCTGTTTTCTTCCCAAAGTAACTGGCAATTGTGTACCTTGCACTGGGTTGCTAGGCCAGTGTTGAATGCAGTTGTCCTGAAGGTTGCATACAGCCAAGAAGTCTTACAGGGAAACCCATAAAACTGTTGACTTTTGAATGAGATACTCTGACAGTGTCTGAAGCTTCTTGTTTGTGTAGCTCATCACATCTTTATGCTTGCACAGTGTTTCCAGCTGCAGGTATGCAAGGTAACACTTTTGATGACACAAGAGAATGTCACTGCCATAAAATAAGAACATTTAACACCATTGTCCTTCATTCTTGTCATAAATTGTATAAGACCAGAAACCAGCAGGACACAACTGTTTCAGTGGCTGCGTAGATAGCTACATGGTAAAACTTCCCTTGTCTAGAAAAATTTCTGAAGTGACTCTCAGTCTTCTTTGGTTTCCACAGCCTTGATATTGAAATCCAGCCCAAGGTTATGAGAAGAATAGATGAAGGTATCCAGCAGATGAATTGGGTTAATTTGTCTTCAAGCCATCAGTTCAAATCTTGTTTAAAATAATAAGTTGAAAAGCATTATATGAAATGAGATACTGCTCTTATACATTTTCTTATTTGTGAAGTGTTTTACATCACAAAACCATTAGAAAAATCCATATTATGTTACCGTACTAATGATAATTTCAGAAGAAATGCTGAAGGCTTGGGGTTCTTTAGCCACCTGGAAAGTACACCTAGCAAAGGGTGAGACAGTGGCAAAAACATTCGTCTTAAGGCTATTTTAAGCTTAAGAGTGAGTAAAAGAGAAAGAGTCAATAGTTGAACACACCGTGCCAACCTGTCTCTCTTTCTACGAAGATGTGATTTTTCTTCCTTTTTTCAAATGAAAAAAAAAAAAAAAGGCTTTGTCTTTTGGCATTTAACTTCATGTGGTTTACTGATGTACCATCAGGAGGTACGAACTTCTACCCTAATTCTTAGTGTGTTAATTCAAGTCTCATGGACAGCTATTTTAGCAACAACAATTTTGTAGTGTTTCACTTTAGCTAAAAAAATACTTACTGTGTTCAGTTTTGAAATGCCAATTATTTGAATAGATTGCTCTTAGTTCTTTCAGTCTCTTCTCTGTATGTATTATAGTTGCTCATCCACGCATTTCCAATCTTTAAAAATACTTCAGAAAAGATATATAGGGTCGTAGAGCCAAGACAGCTCAACTCTGTTTAGTTGGCAACCATCTTACCTTCACCACAGGAATAGCTATGGTACTAAAAGCTAATAACACAGAGGTTATTTACATGGACAGCTAGCTGGAACCAGGAAAATTGCACTTACAAGAAAAGTTGTTTTTTCCTAAGGTCTAACATTAAAGCTCAAAGCTCAGTGTTTTTTTTTTGGTTTGGTTTTGCTTTGGTTTTGTTTTTTTTCCTCCCTTGCCTTAAACCCCAGTGTTAAACAGTCTTTTACTGTGAAAGTAATCCGACCAGCTATCTTCAAAATCTTAATAGGCAAAGTGGATTGACCTCAGTTCATCTTCATGGAGCTTAGGACAAATTGATCAATTTACTTCCCAAATAATTACCATTTGAATGTTGATTTTACCTTCCTAAGATTAGCACATTAAAAAGCCTGTATTCAGTAATGCTAATGCAATGCAGTTCTGTGCACATGCACATGCATACACACACTCACCAGAAACCCAATATATTCTTTATATAGACAAGCTTCAACTGATTCTGGATAATAAGGATTTGTTTATTCTTTTGTTGAGGAATGAAAAAAAATAAAAAAGAAATAAAACAGAAATGTATATGGTTAGAGCTGTGGAGGGAAAGACTTTAGCATTCATATTTTTGAGGTTAGGCATTAAGATTCTATGGATGCAACAACTCTAATCCAAACTTTATCTGTTTAAAACAAGCCCATGGAAGAAAGATTGCAAGAAATGATCCGTGTATCAGAGGAGACATCTATAACAGGAAAATTAGAACACCATCTAATTATTTCATAAAGCTTGTAAGGTGAGTAGTAAGACTACAACAGAGCGTATTGATTGAGCAATAACTTTGGAAGCTTACTTTTCATAAATAGCACTGATGATTGGTTATCAAAATGTGTCAAGCATTTAGGCAGGGCAGACTCCCACACGTATAAATATTCATTTCATTGAATGTTAGGCTAACTTAACTGATATGCTCAGAGTTTTCCACCTAGATGAAGACTCAGCAGTCCAGATGCTTAGTCTTAACCTAGTTAAGCTCCAGTCCCATAATCACCCTCTCCAGTGGTCATTTTCTTCCGTGGGAAAAAAATTCTCTGCTGCAATGGCTGATAACAGATTTCTCTCAGCATCTTAAGGGAAGAAAGGCAGAAAAGTTTTTCTGGTTTGGCACCAGCTAGAGCATCTTCCCCTCTGAACGTGCAGCAAATGAGGAAAGTTTAAAAATATGTATTTCAATTTAATGAGGATTTTTTTTTCTCTACTGTGTACCTGTCTCAGTTTCTCCTGTTTTTCTTGGTATGAAATTTTTCCATTTTTCTCTGCAACATTTTGCATTCTGATTCCTCTCTATGTATGTTACCAACATGAATGTTGTTTATATCTCCCCATTCATCATCTCCTGGCATTTGTCTGTCCTGGAAATTCTCCATGACAACTTTAATATCAGTTGCTTTCTCTTCACTGTTTCTCATAAGAAAGCCTAAGTCTCTCTATGCTTCTTATAAAACTATGTGAGTTCTGATTCCAATATATAACCCAAAAGCCTGTTTTCCCTCTGTCTGGAACAAATATGAGCTCTGAGGGGACCATCAAAATCAGTACAATCTGTTGAATTCTGTTATTCTCAGTCACTGTGTTATGGGTTTTTAACTATAGTTTATCCTGGTTTTATTTGATTGATTTTTGTTGTTGTTTTGTTTTGTTTTTTTACAATTCCCACAGAAAGAGTTTTGTCATGAAAGTCACAAATAAGATATGTTTCCATCCAGGGTCATTTGGCTTCTCCAGTTTATTAAAAATGCTTAAGAAATACAGGTAATTGGTTTAAAAGTGTTTTTTTGTTGTTTGTTTTGTTTTGTTTTTTTTTTAATGGGAAATGGAACGGGTTACCTCCAGTGTCTGGATCAATTTAAGCTCATGGCAATAATATCCAAAAGTTGTCAGCTGTTTGATAGCAAGAGTTAAGTCAGTTTGTGGTCTCAGTCTAGGCTTCAAGAGACAAATGTCCATATTATACAAAGCCACTAAATATAGCACTAATGGATGTTTAATCAGATTAAATTTAGAACAGGCATGGAAGTAGAACTAGCCTGTAAAGTTATCCTTCCACATTAGAAAGTAAGTTTGTGGCATGGAGAAGCTGAGGAGATGTTAACCTTACTAAAGCTATGGATTGCCTTAGAGGTCTTCAGTCTTCCTTGCTTTTGGCCTGAGTCCCTTTCAAAATTCATTTTATTGTGAAAAATGTACTGGAGAAAGGTAGACAAAACAATTACAATATGATGGTTTGCTGTAAGCACTGTTGCATTCTGTGCATACGTACATACAAGTTTTGTAAGCATTTTTGTTCATTTGTTTTCAATTACCAAGGGTATTTTCCTTGTTTGGATTGCCTTTTCTCTTTTATGTTTTCAGTATTATTAGTATTTTATATAATGCAATAAACTTTTTATTGTTTGAAAATAACAATCATGCATTAAAAAATGAAGAAAGCTGAGCAGGTTAATGTTAAAGAATTGCACATACTCTGAACCTGTCAGTTCACCAAAATGCCTTGCACCTGGAAGAATTCATAGGGACTATACAGAAAAGTGATTATGACTGATTCAGAGTTTTAATTTCATTATTTATATGCTTAATTCAAGCCTGGAAAATTACATTTGTATATCAGCTGAGTTAGAACCATATATATATTGCAATTCCAATAGCTTAAAAAATATTTTCTTATTGCCTATTTTGAAATTTCAAAGCTTTTACTCAAAATAGCCAATTTTAGCATAGGATTCAGTGTGATCAGCATACTTCAGACCAACACCCCAGTGACTGTGATCCAGGGCTGCTAATGCTTCAAAAGACTTGCTTTCATCACCAGGTGAAATATCTGATGATCTATGAAGCGGTTCCAAACTCAATCATTTTTCAGCCCAGGTTTCTCTGAACGTTTTAAGGGAACAGAGAACCTAAAGATTTCAGTCAGTCATGTTTCATCAGCTGGTGTTTGGCAGGGTTGCTTGCAACATCTATTTTTTTCTGTTTCTTTGGTCAACTACTGGCAGACAGTTCCCTTCCAGGAGTATTTACAAACACAACATTGTCATTATATAGCAATGATACTGCCAGACATAAAGCAATGCAACAAGCAGTTAAACACATCACATTAAGTGAGTTCATTTTAGTAATTCTTCCCTTATACTATCCCAGTATCTTATCGAATCTGTTTCTATATAGCCAAGCATGCTATGTGTGTAGCAAATGTGTGAAATTTGGAGCAGATAGGTTGGTCCTGGTCCTAAGAAGTAGTACACAGAGTGAAAAATGTTAAGAACCATTGATTTAGACAAATAGACTCCAAAGTGACATTTGTATTTTGCTATCATTGCTATAAATACTTTGTCTTTTTTAGGGAAAGCTTTTCCTAGATGTTATTCTAAGAGGATCAGTCACAGTGCTTTTGACCTTTTACTGTACACTACTCCATTAACATCTTGTGGAGAAATTCTCCTTATATATGTAATTGATGCATTTTATGAGACACAAATCAAAATAGATAGTCAAAAAATAGATAGTATGGAACGCAGGAAGAGCTGCCTGCCTGAGTACTTCGTTGGCATATTGCCTATAGTTGATAGTGTCAACTCAACATATGGCCCTTCAAATGCACTGATGAATCCTCTTATGGGAATAAAGTAAGTCTTGCCTGTGACGTGTTTTAAGTTTCAAAGCAGTCCAACAAATAAAGCAAGTTGTAGCTCTAGTAAGGATGAGACTTGTATGCAAACAGTACAGCTTGCCACCACAAGGATTTTGTAATAATTTCAGCAGGCCAGTGTGAACAGTCTTGCACAAAACAAGAGTGATTATTAAAATACTTGCTATTTAAACACAGCCAAACTATGTTACAAGCTGATCTAGCTGGATCAGTGCTAAACTTGAAAAAGACTGTTGTTACTCTTGTTCTGAAGCCATAGATGTATCCTCAAATTAGGTAGAACTTGTAACAGTGCAAAAAAGAAACGATGGCAGAATTAAGCAACTAAAATTCTCATCTAATCTACTGAGCAAGATCCAAAAACCACAGAGTGTCTGAAATTATATATTCAGTGTTTATATGTGGCAGTGATAGAGTAAAAGAATTTGTACTGGTTTGGCTTTTCACATAGATGTACAAAACAAACACAAGTCTCCATGCCAAGAAGTGCAAGGGTATGCAGCAGAGGACTAGAAAAACAGAGGCAGCCTGACCACCTACTCATTTGAATGGAGTAAAGGGATGGGCACCTGACCCAAAGGGTACAGAAATGTCTGAAATAATGAACCAGTTTCCCTTTTTAATGTAGCTTTTGTTACAATGAAGCAAACACTGCTGTAAAAGGATTTTCTCTCCGTTATTTTTACCGCTGCTTCTCATGGTCCTTCCAGGCAATGAATAAAACTTGAAGGGCAGTCTGGTGCACAAATGTTCATGTTATCTTAAAGGGGTCAATGGTCAAAGGTGAAAAAAATTCATAGAGTAGTTATGATTAAAGGTAGGTTTTTAAATGCTTTTGATAAAGGCTTGTAAAACAGCCAAAAGAGATCCTGCAATTTTAATGTTAAGTGGCTTTTGTATTGGAAAAATGCCCAAGGGCCATGTCTAGCACGGTCACTTACAAATGACTGATGGGAGATCAATACAGACAGAGTGGGGATGCAGCTTTGTCACTGGGATATGTAGTTAGTATGTGATTAGCCTTAAGTAGCATTGACTTGGATGTAGATGGGCAGTAAAGTGCTTAGTATCCAGTCAGCATGATAGCTGCTTGTATACAAAAGTTAATGAAAGAGGAAAACTACATTATCATTAGACACCCAAAGGGGCTCCACACACCCATTCAGGGATTTTAGGAAAAGATCAGCCTGACAATGAGCTGTGTAGAACCGCTAGTCCCAACAGCATTAACTCTGAATTTGGCTTTCCTCCATGACGAACAATCCCCTAGGACTTGGTAAACCACCTAGTTAAGCTCTGTGTGCAACCTTATTATAAGGGAATGAGGAGCCCACTTTCCCTTTCTCAGAGGCAGAAAAGCCTGTAAAATAAGCAAAAATAGAAACTAAAGAGTGGAGAGAGGAAATGAGAAAGGACTTTGAGGCTCCTTTGAATTATTACAGAATTCAGGAAGGTAAGATCCTCTGGCACAGATAACATATTGCCCTGAGCGTCCTCTGTTCCTTAGTGTGGGGGTCATTATACTTAATTAGATCCAGAATATCTCACTAGGCATTTCACTTTTCTTCTCCTTTTGATCACATGCAGTATTGGTAAACAGGGATTTTAAAATGCTTTTTTTTTTTTTTTTTTGCATTCTTGTTACAGCATTTTGCTAACTAAAGAAATAGCACCTTCTTATTTCACAAATGCACACACTTGCATGCTATTTTCAAAACATAGACTTAGTGAAGGACCCATATTTTTAACTTAAGAGTCTGAGCTGTGCCCTGATTTGCCTTTCTGGAGGGGCTTGTGTTTCTTCTTTCTTCCTATAAGAGCTCTCTATTGTACCTTTGTTGGACAGCAAAATAGCCTAAACCAGATGCTCTAAATCCTCCTTGATATCAAATTATAAACTCCTTCATATGTTACTCAAAAAAACACAAGATCTTTCTGAAGAGAGCAAACCTATGTAATGGAGGACAAGAATTTAGATGTTTCAAGTGTTTTGATTAATATTTACTTCTTTTTTTTTTTTCTTACATGAAAAAAAAAATCATGCTCTGAAAAAGCATCACCTATGCTGTCTTCTATGACCTCTTATCCTCTACTCATGGTATTAAAAGACTTGCCTCAATTTTGGTCACGCAGAGTGAACTGAAATTATTTCAGTGCTAACCTGATATTTCCAGGGCCATGGTGAAGCCAAAAGTCTGTGGCCTAGGGCCATCACATGCCTTTCTAATAGACCCTCAGTACACAGTTAATTATAGGGAGAATTTGGATATCTAGCTGCCAAAAGCCACTGTAGCACAGCACCCAACAGAAAGGCTCCACACTCAGGATCTCTGCTGCATTCAAAGCTGGACACCTTTTACAGGCTTCCCACTTGAAATGGAGATGACCCAGAAGAGCCCAGAAGGCTTAGTGTTGGACAGTACATGCATAATATTTTGGGGAGGGGCAAGCTTTATAAGACCATGCATCTAAAATCATTAAACCTCTTATTAGCAAACGATAGTGCACACATTGTCAGCTAATTAAAATTGGGCCTAACTACTAATGGAGCCATAACCTGGGTCATTGATTCCCAAAGCGTTCATTCTTTTAGTAAGCTAACAGACAAGCTCTGTGGTTCAAACAAGGCAAAATCCGCGCTATAGTTAGTCTATCTTTTTCAACTGTCTGAACTCACCGTTGACTGAAGCTCTTCTGAGGGCATTGAACTGAGTTAGTAGCTCAGCTTTTACAATTGTGGTTATTTCTTGCCTGTTTGTTTGCTCCTAAGTGAAATCTAAAAAGCATTATTTATTAATATTTACAAGAAGGAGACACCATTTCTTCTCTGAAGAGTCTAGATGAACATACTTAGAAGACAAAACAATCTATTCTTCAGATTACTTGGTACAATTTATCAAAACCGAATAATTTGCCCCGGCAAGATTTGGCTACTTATCAAATGAAGCATGGTTGCCCAGTCATTTTCCGGTAGGAACAGTAACATATTGGTATCTTTTGAAGTGTTTTGTTAAATCTGCAGTCAGCTAACACTCAAGAGTAAATATACAGCCACAGCTGAGGCCTTCAACTTGACATTTCCAGGTTCACAAGTCCCAGACCTGTCACACATTTCCTTTGTGACCCTGGACAAGATATTTAATCTCCCAGTCCTCCATCTGTATAACAGCTAATATATTAGTTGTGTTTATTGCTATAGACTGTGGAACAAGAAGAGCGTCCAGTTACAAGTATGTTGAGTGCTGGATATGATGGAGATGTGTTGATAGCTGAGGCCTGAAAGTTGACATAAAAATAAAAATAAAAAAGGAAGAAAGAAAAGAAATCAGAAATCTCAAATGATATTTTGATATTTTTGGCATGATGCTTTCTGAACATATTTCTATAGTCTTCTTACCCAGACCTTCCTTACTTGTGAAATCTCATAGACCCCCCAAGGCTAATAGGGCAGGTGAGGCTCAGTCGAAGGTCTGTTTCCATCTCCAGAGGTCTCTGGATGTATTTAAGAACAATGCTCATATGAACTTCCAGAAATTCATAGCTTTTGGAATAGTCCTGAAACTTTACACCTTTGACACAGTGAGGGTGAATCATTAATTTGGCTCTCAACTTCCATGGAAAGTATTCAATTTGTTTGCATGGTCATATATTTACCACACCAAGACTTTGTCTCCTAGAAGTATAATGCTTGCCAATGAGTTGTTTCTCATGACCTGAGAAGCTAAGTGATGTCTAATATTGATCAGTGGTTCATACATTAATGGAAATAACTAAATTGAAAAAGAACCTCTTTATACACCCAGTGGCAAATTGTATCTGTTTGACTGGAGAGGGCAACCTTTTATTGAACTGCATAGTGGTTTGCTTTTAGTTGAGTTTATTCCTTTCTATAAAGGATTTTTGGCTTTCTGAATTGTTCCACAAAAGAAGTATTTTTTCTCTCTCCTCTGACCACATTTAGTACATGCCTATCTTAATAATGACTCTCAATTTACCTTCAATCACCCCCATGATGTAGGAAAAGACAATCTGAGTTTTCAGTGTCAATGAAGCACAGTGCAATAGGGGATTAATTTATTCCTGCAGACAACAAGTAAGAGTTTGTCCTTTTCCTACAGCTTTTGCCAAGGCATGGAAAGGAAAAGGAACTTCACAACAGACCTTTCAGGTTAGGCTGCAGCAAAATTTTTCTATTTCTTCTTTTCATCAAGTGATACTCATTTCCAAAGTAATGTTGCCTTCCTCAGTCCAAGGAGAGATTCCTTCACCTTGCACCATAGCCATCTCTCCTCTGAAAGAATTATACAATATCGGAAAATGTTGCACTAGAGTGTGAGTTGTTCTCATCCCAAGTCCTGTTTTATTTTCTGTGTCTGATTTTACATCAGCATGCCTACTTCAACTATGTTCTTGTTCCACTTCCTTCCAGTATATTAGCCAGCATCACTATGCTGGTTGACAGGAAGAGAAAAAAGCAAGCCGTACAGGGCAGAGCTAAGGACAGGATTTAGGCTGGCTTAGAAGGATCCAGGTGATCCTGACATTACACAATAGCCACAGGAGATTTTTCAGTTTAACAGCTTTGCTTATGAAGGGACACAACAAATGGAGTTTGTGCAAATTAAACTTGAGGTGAGTTGATAGAGCAGTTTTATTGCTCAGGAAATGACTACACTCTGCTTGGCATTAGTCATTGCCTCCCGATCCCATCTTTGAAAGATCCCAACATTTTATATTTATTTACCAACACAAATTACATTGGCAGCCAGTCACTTCAAGCAATCTGCCTGGTCTGGTACAGCCAAGCATACAAGGTTTCTACAAAGAAAAATAAAAGATCTGTTCTTCCTACTGAGACGGTAACACATATAGCATAGCCCAGGCTGTTGGTCAGCCAGCTGGCACTGAATTACATCACACTTTTTAAAAAAGAAAACTCCTTATTCCACTAATGCTTTCAGTGGGACTTACTATTACAGAAAACAATTATTGGCAATGTGGTATCTTCAGCTATACTGATTTTCTTTCTGTCTTTAACACATTTTTTGACACAGCACTGAAATGTGATGAACTGATACAAAGATATATCTCTGTTGTGGTCAAGCTGTGTTCTCCTCATATTTGTTTTGATTCTAAATAACCAAAACAGCAGACAAAAAAAGGTCTTATTCTGGATTTGTATAAGAATAAAGCAGCAAAACTAAGTAGAAAGATGTTCTTTGTTCTGTAGAGCCTCTCATTTCCATAAATGTTTTGTGTGATCTATTTGGTAAACTCCCGTTAACACTCATTATCTCTGTCCCATGCAGAATTGCTGCCTAGTCATTCCACAGAATAGAAAAATAAGAAAAGTGTTGTCACGATTCATATCTGAAAAGCATTTAAGAAAACAGGCAATTATGGATTTATGAGGACATCTGACTTTTTTTAATAAAAAAAAAAAAAAGGAAAAGTATCTACAGGCAAGCTGGTGCAAGGGCAAGGCTTATGGCAAGGATACCTTAAGTAACTTATTTAAAATGTCAGATTTCAATTTCCCTATCAGTAAAACGTGGTAATAATGTATAAAAGAATGCTATGAGGATTAGTTAATGGGCCAGTTTCTTGCCCTCACCCTCTCTGAATGGCCCTGTGGACATCAGCAGAACTTACTCCCATTAAAAGAAAGAGTTGGCTCAACACACGTGGTGGCTCAAATCCATGAGTTGCTAAACTTCATGCAGATCAAAATGACAACCACTTCTTAGTATGAGATGTGAGTTTTGCTGTATGTTGTCAAGCTCATCTCACAGTCACATCTCATTAGACCCACAGCCTCTTTTTGAAAGCACTTCATCCTCTCCAGCTAGTAGGTACTGGCTCAGTTCAAAAGGTTAAACTGCTTTTTCCAAAGGATTCAGAAGAACAAGTCCTGACAAGAGAGCTGCAACTCCTTGATAAATCATGCACAACACTCAGTCGTGGGACCTGCAAAGTACAGAATTAAATTGTGATCACGTTGGCCTGTGCTGACTCATGGAAATGCAATATGGGAATCATTGTTTTAATCAAGTCACACATGTTAGGTCTTTTTGTAAAATAAAAAACTAGGGTGGGTTGTATAGACTAGGCATAAATACCAAAGAAAAGAGAGGGTCTGTGAAAATCAATCTCTCCTTTATATACTCCCAAATTATACTCATAAAAAAGAGGCCTCCAGCAGCTCTGTCAGTCACGATAAAGCTATCACTCTGAGATTTATTACAGGTTCTCTCCTTGTGGTTTCAATGGAAAAGATCCTACAGGTGTGTTTGCATTACAACCAGAGGTATATGAAGATTAATTACACGTCTGAGTGCTGAAATTCATTGACATATTTTCAAAGATTTAACCTGCATTCAAAGTCAAGTCCTAAAAAGGGGTACTAGCTAAAACAGTCAGAATGGGAATAAAGTACTCTCAAGGATCAAAGAGTAATCACCATTTAACTCTTGGACACAGGAATGTAGCCTGAGTTTTCTCACTGGTGCGTTAAGGAAGCTCTGTGCTTTGCATTTGATCTCCTTTGACAAAATCAAAATTCTACATTATTCACTTTAGCTTCCCCCAAAAAAAGAAGTTTTTGACCCAAGAACATCATTTTCTGAACTCTTTGGGGTCCTTACCTGCGACAGCAGCAGTCCCATGCTCTTCTGTCTACACAGAGAGGCAGAATTTGGCTTTTAGAGAAGGTAATTCAGTTGTGGCTGTTAGGCCACACTGCTTAAATTATTTTCCTCTGCAAGGACAAAACACACACTGCTTAATTTCCTAGGACAGGAAATACTGTTCTTTTCAGTCTGCTGGTCTCTCTCTCTCTGAACCCTCAGCACGAGTAGAGACTGGAGTTCACTCTGTTGGGAAAAAGGTAGGAGAGGCAAGATGTTGCTTCCTTCAAAGGACAATAAAATTAAGCACAGTCCAGTCAACACTCTCCCTGTCATGAGCTGTAGAGTAAACCTGGTTAGAAAGGGAAAATGTTTAGGGTTCACTTTGCCATGGGGCTAAACACATAAAATAGCAATCAGCTTTGCTGTAAAAAAAGCTGCTATGTGTTTTAAATCCACCATCTTGACAAACATCATCTAAATAAGTTGCCGCAGTCCAAATGTATTGGTCCTGTCATGAGAACTGAAGGTAGACCAAGAAAGGATTTTGATTTACTGCTTTTCAAGGTCTTAGATGAACAACTATAAAGTGGTGTTTTTTATTTATATTCTTGCAATTGATGCTAAAGTAGCACTTAGGCAATGAAGTATATAGGTTGCAATTGAAAAAGGAAAAACGTAATCCCTAAACATTGTATATCTTTGTCCAAGTAAAGAAATGAAATATCTAACCAACACTGCCCAAAGTTTCTGGATCTTATTCAGCAGAAAGTTAAACTTCCTGAGAGCTGAGCTGGTGGGGTGGTACGGTGGAGGCAGCATCACCCTGGTGAGAGAAACAAGATGGGGTCCACTACAAAAACACACAAAAGTTCTTGTCTCACCACCTCCCTCCCCCTGCCTCCTCACTCTTTCTGCCAGGGTCGGAGTCTTCCTACCCATTGAATCCTCTGAAAATGGTACAACTAAACACCTCCTAACACACCCACCCCTCCAATTCAGAGCATCAGTACACTTGTATCAGCAGGGAAAGAGACTGAAAGAGTAAGTCAAATAGACAAGAACAAAGCTGTGCAAGACAATCAGTTTATTTTGAAAGATATCATAACACTAGTCAAAAGAAATATAAGCAAATACTAAGAAAATCTTTTTAGCTACATGGAGGACTAACAACTTTTAAATTCCAATATTAATTATTTTTCTTTTGTTATCTTCAGAATTACAAGAAACTATTTATTTTGAAAAAGGATGTTTGACATTTATATGAGATGTCAGAATAAATTTTTCCAAGGGTATCAGCAGAAGACATTTTAAAATAGGGCTACAGCAGCCAGAAAAGTGATGAGTGAGCTTAAGGCATTTTCTGGGTCATCCTACATTCAGGGCCTTTATCTCCCTTACATTCTTTTACTTCTGCGCAGCCACAGCTTGCTGCATTTTCAGGTTTGATTTTCTTTCTCTTACCTGGAACTTGCTGCTGTTGCCACTACCTACTCCTAGGCAAGAGTAGTCACTCCTCCACAGAAAGCTGCCATTCTTTAAAAGAACAAATAGCTGTTAAATTGGATTACTACTAATGATTAACATTTGTACAGTTATTTAATTTCTTTTCCTCTCAGCCCTTACTGATCTAGGAAATTTAGATGTTTTCTGGGGACCACATTAGTGGCAAAGTTTTCACATGGCAGGCTGATGAAATCCCCTTAATGAAGAAAATTTTAAGTCATTTTAAAAAATAAATATTAAAGGCACCAGGCAAGAAGAAAGGCCCATTGAATTTCAAAAAATGACTCTGAAACCACATTTGTTAGTGAAAAAAATTGAACATAGAAATTACTGATCAAGGTTTATTAGCACGGAACTGCAGTCAGTATTGACAGAAGTCAAAACTCAGAATTCAAAACAAGAGATACACAACAGCTTTGCAAGACGACAGGCATTTGACAGCAGGAAGCCAACAAGTAAATCCAACATGTTAAATTTCTTCATCCATTTCTGGGTTAAAATGCCACAGGAAAAAATGTGAACTCTTACATGTGGGTAGCTTTTGATACTTCAAATGATTTATACAAACAACAAAAAAAAAGTATCATATTCAATCTATCAGCTCTCTTAGTCATTAAATCACAAGTGCACATTTTACACTTTTTGCAAGTGTTAACAGAGTTCTCAAGTCTCACTTAGCCACTGCAAGCTTTCCTTCTAATATTACCTGCAACAATCCCTGTTATGAGAGGATTGGGCTGGCTCTAGAGGACCCAATGGATGTCACTTTTATACCAATTCCATAAAATTTATGGTGTTTAGATACAGATCTTTGAGGGACACAGCCAACTTTAAAAAAATAAAATAAAAATAAAAATAAAAATGGATACATGTAAGTCCAACTTACCTATAATTTTTATTAAAAAAAAAATAAGACAAAGAAATATAACTGAACGACTAAAGACAAATATTTTTTCAATATAACATTGCACAATTTTCAACAGAACTGCATTCGGCTGTATTGTTTTGCCCACATAGTAAAATTCTTTGTTTGATGTTGGTCTTTCACACAACAGAATGGAAGGAAAATGTTTGTCAAATTGGAAAATTTGTTTCTAAAAACTAAGCACTGGCGGAGAATTTCCAGGACTGATTTGGGACCTACTATGTTTATAAACATATTTATAAACAGATTTACAAAACAAGACATTGACTTAAAATCAGAAGATTTTAAAAACAATCTATATTGTTTTATTTTTCTTTTTGTCTGGGACTGAAACTTTTCTTTCATATCACCTAGCTTTTTCACTATCATTGAGAAGCACCATATATTTTAATAACAGAGTTTTTCAGGTAATTTGGTTGAAACAATTAGGCATATAAGAAGAACATCAGTTATAACAAGGTGAGTGATAATGTAATAAGGGATTGAGTATGGAATAATCTGAAACCACATTCAAATTATTTTTTATTAAGTTGCATTTCAAGCAGAAATTTGATGTCCCTTTAACACAGTAAAAGGTAACCCAGTTTATAGCTATTTAGCAGTTCCTGTATTAGCAAGATAAGGCTATATTGTATTCTTATACTTTTAAAATCTCTGTGGTCAGGGCAATGAAGCATAATCCAAAAATATACAATAATTTATAGCTGTCTACAGCAAGGATTACGACTCACAGAAGTTTGGAATTTTTCTAACTTTTTCTTTTTAAGAAGGCTCAGAAAAAAGAGTATGTCAGTGACTTCATTTACAGTTAATCAAAATTGTCCCTTTCTCAGAAAGTCTAAAAATTTGTGATAAAAGTCTCACAATTGGAGAACTTGGAAGTAAAAATTTCATGTTTAGTTAATTTTAAAGGAAGTTATATCTCAAACATGTTTATTGATAAACTAATTAAGTAAAAAATTAAAATATTCTTTCTCTTTTTTGCTTTTTTTTTTTTTTTTTTTTTTTGCTGGAAGGAGAGCAGTAGTAGTAAAAGGAAATCCCTAATTCTTTGGAGATTAAGTCAAGAATTCCAGACGTACATAACACGTCATATCAAAAGAAATCTAATACTGCTGGTCAAAAGTCAAAACTAGACATTTCTGATAACAAAATCTTACTTCCTAGCAAGATAAAGCCAGTTGCCTTTGCTTCCTAGTAATATTCTAATAATAATAATTAAAAAAAAAAAAACGATCTCACACACCTTCCTCAGACAACACTTTCTAATTTCATTGGAGGCTTTCCTGAATAAGAATTGCAACATCTGGCCAACACATATGAAACTTGAAGCAAACAGTTGCATCTTGTCTAATACTTAGATTGCAACCCTTAATGATAATTTTTTATATACATATATTTTCTCTTCCAGTTTGAGAAGTGCATAAAATACCTAAAACTATTTACCAAATTCATAGTCATTTGAATTCAAAGGGGATTGAACATTCCATTTGGCTCATCTCTAGCTAATTTTATATTGAGTACAATAAAAAAATAAAAATAGAAAAAAATACAAATAAAAAAGGTAAGGCATAATCTGTAAAGCATACTTGAGATTTTTTTTCCCCTAAATTTTCACTTCTTTACCTGGGAGTGAGTTTTGCTATTAAAAACAAACAAACAAACAAACAAAATACAAAACACACACACACATTTTAGTATTTCAATTGTATATGAGGTGGTAGGGAAAATATTCAGAGATATGTCTTAAACAAGCACAGTCTACACTTAATCTCAGTTATTTCTTGACCGTATCTCAAACAGCAGAAAGGTCCTTGCAATATAGATGTGCTGGAATTATTTTGTGTGCATAAGGATCTGTTTTCCTGGTCAAGCTAAGACAGTGGAATGATTTTTTCAAGAGATCTAAGGATAATAACAAACTTCACTATTTGCATTTCATAAAGTCTGCCTTTTTCTTTTACTTTGTTTAGCATGAGTATAGAGCACCATTTGTAGAAATAAACATATTTCAAAAGGCCTTTCAGAAACTAACATCCATCTCACTATACTTCTGCCCCTCACGAGAAGAAAAAGAATAAGTAGTGTCCATGATGTCATTTAATGGAACTAGTATATCACATGTAGAAACTGTGGCAAGTAAGCAATGTGAAAACCTACATAAACCAGGACATGAATCACCTGTACATTTTTGTTTCAAGCACTAGTAAGCTGTAGTTACATATAATGGCATCAATAGTTCTAAACTCACGAACAGACTCAATATCAAAATAATTCTAAAATTTCCATCCCCTGAAGGAATTGTGTCATTAGGGTTGGGTCTGTAGCTGCCAATTCAAACATGACTCGTGATGTTCTCAGGCACTGAATTGTTCATATGTCTACACCAGTGAAGTCATTAGAACATTTGGTTTCTGCCTGGCCTGTCCCAAGGAACCAAAGTCTCCCTTAACCTTTTCCAGATATGGTTTTGTCTTCAAAAACTGTTGTGGCATAGTTCACAGGTAGGAATCCAGTTTTAGAGGCTTACTAGTAGACAGTTCACTAACAGACACTCAATCCACCTCTATGCCAAAGAACATACCTAAACATGTCCAGTTTACCAGACCAGACATAATCTATGTACTCCAGACCAGAAAATATTTTTTTAGTGTTAACACAAATCCTAGTAGTTTTGCATGTTATGGCCACAAGTCCAGCTCCTCATAATTTGCACACACAGTCAGGAGCAAATCATGCCTATGATGAGTGACGTGGTAGCAGCATGTACCTCATACGTGTTTTTTTGGCAGAGCATTAGAAGAAAAAATGCCATTGACAATTGTCCCTCTTTCACACTTTTGTGCTCTGGATATTTCTGAACTTTGCAAACATTCAGGACAGCCTAAAATTCAGTTACAGATCAGAACAAAAGCATCCTACTGCTGCTCAAAGACTTGAAGTGTTCACAGCATTTAACATGTTTTGTACCTGCTTGCAGAGTTTCTGCAGTTCCTGTGGATGCATTACAACTGCATAGAATTTTGCAGTTTCAAATCCATGGATTCTGCAATAAGATAATCTATCAAAAATAATAATAAAAAAGATAACAATAATTAAAACTTTTATTGACATGAAAATTTTAGTACTTCTTATATATCTCCACACAATAGGGCTGGCACTGGTATAGTAAGCCTAAAACTTTGACATATATACAAACACTCTACAAATGAGGTTTGCAGGACAAACTCATGTTATCCAAAAATTTTGATGCTTTCATTTGCATCTTACACATTTCTATGTTAAGCAATAAAAATCATTTTAGATACAATTCCAAACATAGCTAAGGAGATCTGGAGGAGGAGGTTTTCTCACCCAGGTGTTAGTCAAGGTTTCAGTGGGGTAACATCAATGTACATCAGGTGACGATCTTGACTAACAGTTTAAAATAATGGTATAAAATAAGAAAGAGAAAAAGAAAAATGATGTCCAGGTTACATGAATTATTGCTACTATTCTTTTAATGACTGCAGAGAATGCTTTTCTTGATGATGAGGTAACTTGTGACTAGCCTGAATTTTGCAGATGAAATCAGTATTACTCCTGGTACACAATGAAAAAACTTGCTGATTGTAGCAGTATGAAAGGAAAAGCAGCAGGAAGGGGGAAAATGTATAATTTGTAGGGATTCAAAACATACATCAGGGTTTAATATCTACTATTTCAGTGCAGATGTAGATGCAGCATTTAAAATTTAAACCAATCCTTCAGAGGCTTCTAGATATGTTACAATCTGTAGTTATTTTGCACACATTTCCACGTTCTCAAAAAGTAAAAAAAGTTATTAAGAAAATCAAAACTTCACATAAACTGAATCCAACTGTTTCATCAGTTATCTCTGTAGCAGTGGCATATTTCCCTTGAGTGTTTCAAAGCCGTAGGAACAAGAGAGTATCTCTTGGTAACTCCACAAGGTACTATATTTTATTGGTCAGCAATGCAGAGTATATATCTATACATCCCTTTCCAGATACAATCAGAGATGCTGGCAGTGACCAACCTCTAGCCCTGTGAAAAGGAACCCATCCTCTGAGGGTGAAGGATCCTCATTTTCTGCCCTCTTCTTATGTAAAGTACAAATTGCTAATGCTGTCCAACATGATAACATGGTTTTGGTTTTGTTTAGTCCTTCTTGCAACTGTTGTGCTTTTTTTTTTTTAATCTTTGTTTTGTTGCAACTGACTAGATGTGTGTATAAATATATACAAGTCTACATATATCACTATCAATCAGAATTAGAAATCATTGTGATGGGAGTGTTTAGAAGACTGATAAATCAACTTTTAAATAAAACTTTAGCTGACTGACAGTCATTAATGTCACCCTGTGCCTGTGGTTCTTACACATTGCCATGACATACCTTTTCATACACAAAACTATCAGTCCACTCTATTTCAAATGGGCTGTGAGTGTGCAATACCAGGGAGCTGATGTACCAGTGGTTCTAGTACTTGGTAGTTGATGGTTGAGGAGGTCAAAGCTGTCAGGCTTGACAGCCCTTTGATGGCGAAAGTTCCTCCGGATGCCTGATGTTTTTTGCAGCTTGCTCCTCTCCCAGAAAGGGATCCCATCTGCTCCCAGTGCTGCTTATCTTGTTTTTGGCTTTGCCAGCCATCCTTCTGGGATACTTGTGTACTCAGCAGGATATCCTGCCCATTTGCTGTTCCTTGTGCTTATCGTGGTCTTTGTTCTTTATCTTGCAAGTTTTGTTACTTGGGTTGCTGTTTACATGTTTTCCATGCATACTACTTGTAACTACACCAGGGGTTTTTTACTCTTTGACAGACACATTGTTCACTTATTTATGTGAAAAGCTTATATGTTGTGTTTGGCTATGCCAACATACATACGTATGTATGTTGCTGGCTACACTATTGTAGTATGCTCCTCTTGGTATTCAAGGCAAGTAAATATGAATTATATCCTAAGTATGACTATAACTACAATGTGTATCCTAAGTATAACTATGACAATAATTCATAGGTGTCTGCTCTGGCTACAATGCCCACATCTGCCAGATGGTGTGGTGGTGACCTGAGGTAAAACCATTCTCTCTGGCAGAAATAAGCAACCCAAGAGCTGTTAATTAGACAGATAGAAGAACAGAATAATTAGTACACTTCAATAGAATGCTTTAAAACAACAATTACACTTGTAACACCACTTCTTATAGTCAGTACCGTCTCACTGTAGTGGTGGTCTGCACATTTACTGAAATAAAATCTCTTTCAGGGCAGCAAAATAGAGATTATGTGAAGATGACATTATACAAGGATTCACTATTCATAAAATGAAGTTATTCTCCCTTGTGCTGCAGAATCTGTTAAATTAAAGAACACAGTGGTTAGTATCTTTGATGTAGAAAAGAAGGCAAGAGAGAAGAGAAGGATAAGTGTTATCAGCCTGTCTAAGGGAGAAGCAAAAAAAAAACAGATGTAGGAAAAGACTGATTTTGACTTAAGTAAAACATTTTTTTCAGCCCTAATGAAATGATTTTCTAGACCTGATGTGCAATGGAACTAGCAGCAGAGGCTCTCTGCTTTGATACAGATCAACAAGTGAGAAATCACATGCAAGTATGTTTAGGAAACCTGACATGACAGCTGGTTACCTAGTCTCTCTACTCCACAGATGCACTTCTGCACTGGGGAAGAAAAGGCATCAGTCATACTCTTCAGCCAGAAGGCAAAGTAGGATCATGTTAGGAAAAGTTTTCACGGCTTCTGTGGGAAAAAGATAAAAAATAAAAATTAAAAAATGGAAGCCATGCCAAGAAAAATTGGATGCTGAGAAAAATCTAGAAGAGCCTTTTTGTGAGGAAAGTTCAATTCTGGGGTTACTGATGGTGCTTGCTGAAGAGAGCTTTGCAGGAGCTGTGCTGGGAGACAGGACCACCATAGCCCCTGGACAGAGCAGGCCAGACCATCTGCAGTGTCTTTCAGCTAGGGCAGGCAATCATCTGTACTCGGTAATCTCTTTATCATTTCTTCCTTGCTTAAACAAACTCCCTGCAATCAGTGACACAGAAGGGAGAGGCATCAGCAGCAGAAATCCAGGTATGGTGAGGGGGTTGTTGGGGAGGGGTTAGTGAAGGTGCAAGAAGAAGCACAGCAGAGCATCTGTAGCCTTCCCATCTGTCTCACATACAGCAGCGAGTCTCTGAGACCTCTATTCCACCAAAAAAAGCCCTGCTGTGGGGATTTGCGGTGCACATCACCTCATGAAGGTCCGAGATTCCTATTAGTCACAAGGAGCAAAATGACGAGAGGTAAATTTGTCCCTGGTACCAACACCTGCCAAAGGATGAATGAACACTGTGTACGTCCTTGGGCCTCCTTAAAAGGCTTCCACTGACAGTAGTAGGAATTACTGACCTACCTCCAATATAAACTTGGCCTTCGTGGAACGAGGGATGTGTAATGCATACACTGTGACTGCTCTACTGGTGATCTCAGTCCTGACCCAGTGGGTCTAGTCTGAAATTAGTGGGCTTCTAATTGCTTTTTAATTTAAAGCAATTACAAAAGGGGGCACTACCAAACGTCATTTGTACTTGTGGGATCACATATGGAGTTTGACTGGGAAAAGCATACTGGACAATTTTTTCATTAGAAATTTTATTCTACCCACAGAAAATGCTGGAATGCCTGAAACTCAGAATCTATATGGCAACACGTATGGGCATTTTTATGCACAGACCTTTATTTTGCTTGGAATATTGAAGTAAAAAGCAGGCTCAACTATTTAGACTGGACTGAAACTTATGATTCATGTTCTTAGCTCTGTGGCACTGTTCTTTATTGTTTTAGCCACTTAAGGAGAGACCATTGTTAAAGGTTAACTGAGCCAAAGAGGCATCTAGAAAGAAAATAAATTCCTGATGTCTCTTTATCTTCCTTCAAAATTTACAGCAGCATGGAACATGACCTTGAGAAGTCATGTTAACTGACACAACCATGGCCATGGCTTGCGGTCATTGCAGACAGAGATAAGTTGTGTCCAGCAACCACTTTGCAGATTGTGAGTCAGTTCTCACTAGAGTAAGGTTTTTCCGTGATTGAAACAACACTTTGTCCCTGCATATACTGTGCAGTCACGGTCATTGTTGCATTAGTTAACGTGACTTCTCAAGGACATGTTTTAACTTGTCATATGGTTCCTGTGAAATAAAGCCCGGTGAGAGGGACATCAGGAGAGTATTAGCAAAGTATGGGGCCAGCTCCATCAAAAAGGACAGATTCTCCGGCAGCAGTTCCTAATAGAGAAGTGACATCTCTGCATTGCCACTTCAAGCCCACAGTGCCATCTGAAGTGACATCTCCATGTTGCAGCATGAAGCCTGCAGTGCTATGTGGAGTGACATCTCTGCAGAACTGACTGAAGCCCATCTTAATTGCAGTTCAGTCTCGGGAAAAGAGTTTTACAAAAACATTGCTGGAAACCCTCAGAGGAGGGCAGGCACCAGTTAGCAGCACTGATTCCTGAGTACCAGAAAGCTATTACTATTGTTAATGAAATAATAATGTGCCATTTTTACCCTGAGTTATAAGAACAGTCACCTTTGATAATAAGAACACATTGCTCTGTTTATCTGAGGGGAAGAAGGTGCTACATTTTTCTTCTTGCAAATATGTATCAGGGAAAAAGTAAACATCTTCCGTGCACTAAAAACTGTTCAGCTCTGCTTAAGCAAAATTAAACATGAGGCTTTCTTCCCTGAAAAAATTGTTGAGTCTTGCCTGATTTCTATCCATTCAAGGCTGTGCCTGTATGGCTATGCCTTTAAGCAAACAGTCATAAGCTCTTCCTGGGCCTGGCATCAAGGCTCATGGGTCCACATCTATCCTTTACAGAAGAGTTGCTCCCTTTCTTTCAAGGCCTCACTAGGGCTTCCTCTTTAATTCTGGCTTTGATGTCTGTTTTCCCGACATCCCTCCCCCTCTCCTCCCCAGCAAAATAGTCCAGCAGACTGAGAACAGCCAAAAGAAGTCCAAAACGTATCTGCAACAGAGGTTAAGACTTGAGGGTCATTGAAAGATGAACAATAGTTGGAGTGGAGGAGGGGGGTGATAAAGCAATAGTAGGTTTCCATCAGTTTGGTTTCCAGCTTTCACAGGAGAAAGGGCAAGCAGGAGCTACTCCTTCTCAGTACTAGAGGGCTGTTTATTTACATATTTGTAGATCATTACGGGAGGGCCAGGAATTAAAGTTTGAACACTAGCCAATATTCTCAGGTGGCCAAATTTCAAGTGCTTGACTCAAGTTTTATGTTAGTTAATGATACTTGTGATGAAGTTAAGATTTTTCTTTTCTGGTTTAAGGCACTTTGGAAATAAAGAATGAGGAACCCATGTAGAGCTTGCCCACATCCGATCTCAGTTACTAATAATTTGTTTTCAGACTTGTATTGTTATCCTTGAACTGATTTGATTTTTATGTTATCTTAGTTCAGTTAACATGTTTACTCATGGGTTATGTTTCTGGGATGTGTACTTTTAATAATTCTAAAAGTAAGGAAAGGAAAAGTTTTCTCCTTTCTGAAATTCTCTTTCTGAGACTGCTTTACAGAATCATACTTACACCCTTCTGCTATACTAGTGAAAACATTTTCTCCAGCTGGAGATATTAAAAATTGTTGTATTTACTAGGAACCTTAGTTTTGTTTTTCATATATGGGACTGGTTCAAATTGGCAGTGACAGAAAAGTTGCCTATTGTATAGTACAGGGGAATTCAAACCTGCTGTAACAGTTACTCTCTGCACTGACCTGATGCAATTTTAAGGGACAAGGTGAATACCCATCAGTAGAAAAATGTCGTTATTCACCACAAACAAACAGAATTACCTGTTCTTAACCTTAAGGTCATCTGTTTCACATTCTATCCACCTTGGTCTGATTAGAGAAAATTAGATTCTGAGCTGATTAGCTCAAGACATTTGCTGAAAATGTAGAAATTCATTATTTGATTTTCTTGCGGTAATTCTCACCGAATTTGTATGCTCAATGAACAATGTGGAAGTACTTAACCTTACTAGGGCCCAACCCTGCAACCTTTTGTGTGCCTTATGCTGAGTGGTCTCATCAGGTTAAATGGGACCCCTCACATGAGTAAAGACTGCATAATGGGCATAGTGGGAAGGTGGTTTTACAGTCTGTCAGCAGCATCTTTTTGGCTACTTACATCCTAATTTTGCAGAATTCAGAAATTAGCAGTTTTAGTTGCATCTTTTCAAACCTATCAGGAATGAAGTTGTAAGACCAACATTGGACAATTATCACTATATTAGAATGAGACTGCATTTAGACATGAGAGGTCAGGGGTCATCTAAGTCGCTCCTTTTTTAACTTAAATTTCATTACTTTTGCACATTACATTTGTCAAGGCTACATTAAAATAAGTCCTAAATCAGGTCATCTATGGAGAATGTGGGAATGAAACCATAAGGTGAAGGTTTCTAATCTTTGCTTTGTTTTTCCTTGCCACGTGAGCTTGGGCAAATCATATAAACACCTTTTTCAGCTGCTAAATGACAAAAATCATGTGTAATGTACTCTGTGAGTTTTACTTCACTCATAGATATTAAATGTCTTCAGAATCTTAGCTATACTCAAGAGACCTCTCTCTATATAAACTATACACATCCAAGAAACAATGATTTATTAACAGTATTTTGTCATTTCTTATGTCATCATTTAAATATATTTCCATGTTCCACTACCTCAGGACCATAACCATTGACTTCAATGAGATTCATATCTGTGCTTCACAGATGACTGCCTTAAAATCAATGAACATTTAAAAAATTCATATTCCTTCATTATGTTTTCTGGAAAGCTTTTTGTTTTTGTTTCTTTGGTTAATTTTCACACCTCCATCAGAATATTTACTCTTATTAAAGATAAAAAGGGACAGGAAAAAAATAAATTATCTATGTCACAAGAAGCTCTCTGCATGAAAGTCTGTGTTGAAATGCTGGAATCTGAATAGTAAAAATAATTTCATGTTTATCAGGGCCTAGGATCCTATTTATGGGAGAGTGGACTTTATTATGCAAAAGTTTTGTAAATATGGGGAAAAAACATTTCCCTCTCTCATTATGTAGATAGCTGTGGTCAGTGCTTGCAAGATTTACAATCTTCAACAAAGAGGTTAGACCGGACATCAAAAAGAAAGCATGTTGCTTAACATTCCACATACCTCAGATCTTCTCAGTAATGCTGCCATTACTGTCATGAATGTGAGAAACAGTGATGCCTCCAGCTTTGGAAACCTGTGTTTTCAAAGTCTAGATGGGCTGGGGGGGAAAAAAATCAATATACCTTCAATCCAGTACCAATTACATAATATTTAGGAAAGGCACAGCTCCAATCCACATTTCCATAAGTTCTTCCTAAGCCAGATCTATTATGGAGAGGTTGCCAGTGATTTAAACTCAGTTGTCTAGTATGCCACAGTGTGATTGCAAAGATTTCCTGAAGTCACCTGAATGCCTAGCAGGACAGTAACTAGAACTCTGTGTATGCTGCCTATGGTCATACCAAACCATAAAACTTATGAATTGCAATTAAATATATTCATTTGAGGCCTGAAAGGCAAACTGGCAAAGCAGATATTGAACTGCTTTACAAATCAGAAGTAGAATTGCTGCATGGATGCATGTTTGACCTTTTGGTTTTTGTCTGACACCATGTTAATGCAACTACCCAGCTTTAAAATTTCAAATTACCAAAGTCGAACTATTACCTTTGCTGCATCAGTGTTGTGGGCAGATCTCTCCATTGCACTTAATTGCACACTGTATGAGTAAAACATCTGCAGGCTGGTCTGTGCAGTGATGTCCGATCAATAATCTACAAATAGTAAGAGTCCTTTCAGTTCAAGGTAAAGATACTCTAGGTTTGTGCATCCAGGGATTTCCTTCATTACAGGTGAATTCAGGGCCACTCTGAGGGTCAGCACCAGGAGACCAGACACTACGTAAATTCCCAAAATGGGGATGAAAAAAGAATTAGTGGCACAATGACTTGTTACTGGATGAATTTCCCTCTAAACGGGAACTGCTTCATTAGCACATACCCTCTCCTTATTGCAAGACTAAAACCAAATAAATCAAACCCTGGCTAGACTTAACCAATATTTTTTGTCATCATAATGTCTCTTTTTCAAAAGAGTTAAATGATTCAAGTTCATTTTAATAGAGAGCAATGAAGAAATTATAGTTGTTTCTATTCACACATAGCTCTAATGGGAAAAGCTTGACAGTAACTGCTGTTGCAAGAAATTCCTAACTTTTTCAGGAAAGGCACTGGTGTTCCTGCATGGGTAATTACATCCTGATTCTGAGATTTTCCAGGAAAAAAACAAACAAACAAACAAAAAAACCAATAACTTTGTCCACCAGATTGGAAAGGGCTAAGAGAAAAAAAAATATCTTCAGGTTAAAAAGATTTTTTCAAAAGTAAGCGATTGTGATGGATTGAGTAGATTGCATCATTCATTTCCATAGCAACTAAACTTGTAAAATAACAAGGCTACTAAACTTGTAATATAACAATAAAGTTAGCAGAAGTTATTTGAAATAGTTTCCCTGATAGTTGATGTACAACTCCAGTGAAAAGATGAGACAGATAAATAGAAAGATTTGCTTCCTCTATTGAGGTTTGATTCACTATTTGTCTTTCTTCTTGATTTTTTCCCCATTATACTTTGAACTTCTTTCGAACAAAGAAATACCCCTTTGTCTCTTTGATAGCATAAAAGCAATTCACTTTTTTCTTTCACTCTTCCTTGGCCTCTCATTCTCCCTCCCCCATCCACTTCTGCCTTCCTCTTTCTCTGTTTTCAGCTACCTTTATCATTGCCTCCACCAAAATAAAAATTTTTAACATAGTCAACAAAAGAACTTACGTAACATTAGAATTAAAAGCCAAGCAGTAAATCCCAGAATAAATATCACAAAATACTGGAATGATGATTGTTGAGGAAATCACACTGACAATCTGTATCAACAAGTACTTCTTCAGTTTTACTTTTCCTCTCAAATGCTACAGTATTCTTCTTTAATCAAAGCTGGATTTAAATGTTCTTGCAGTCTAAAAGGAAAATGTTTATCTATTGGAATCAGAGTCTTCTTAAAACTTCAGCTGCACGAAAGCCTCTTTTCACATACAAGAAATATAAATATGTTCTTTAAGTCCAATAGAATTTAATGTGACTTCTCTCAACATTGCTACTCAGTAGTACAAGTAATAGTAGGTTCAAACTTGTTGAGAAGTGCTACACCAAAATAACTCCTAGAAATGTTATGAACTTTGCTTTACAGCCAGTGACTTTTTTTACAAGAAATGTGGAAAACATTAGCTAAAATTGTGTTGGTCTGTACAATTTTATTCTGTTAAAGACAGGTTTTATGATACATTTAGCCTTTTAAATGACACTAATAGTCTCTGGAGACACACGGTCTTTCCTGCAGTTCAACAATTAAGTCTATTTCAATGTTATTTGGATAAGTTGAAACAATTCAGTTACTGTATGTCTGCTCAGTGGCACGTACTGTAAGGCTGATGGAAACCACCTAGAGTTAACTAAATAATAAGGCTTTAGCCAGCTTTAGACATCTACCTAACTTTTGGAGGGAAGGTTGAAAGCTGGGGGTGAGGTGGGGGTGGGGGGTGAAGGGGGTCATTTTATTGGCAGAGAAAGCAGTGTATTTTTCATCTCTCCTTCCACACATATGCACCCCTCCTCCCATCCACCACCACACACACACTTCAAAAAAAAATGCCCTAAAATTTACACAGGTCATAAGTCTGACTTGATAATGAGCATGATTAATCACAATAGTGTTTCTGTTTTTCCTTTCTCTTTCTACTTTTGAAATGTGTTACTTGCTAAATTGTACTAGCAAGGTTTTTAGATGCGTATGCATAAATACACATGTAGTCTTTACACATATATATACATAACTATATGTATCTATATATATATATATATATATGGCATGTTCCAAATTACTCACACTTTTGTGTAGTAAATGTACGTTTATATAAATTATCTTATGTTGCCATGGCTAGACTGCTTCCGCTACCAAACCAGATCTTTTAGACCTAGCTTAATATCTCTACAGTGAGCTACTATGTAGACGTATCTGTAATCAGATTTTTACCATATGATTTAAAAAAAAAAAAAAAAAAAAGAGTGAGAGGAAGTAATTAAGAGGGCTCCAGATTTAAAAACTTGGCTTTATTTCAAATCCCAAACCTTGGACTAATCAAGCACAAGAAGGACACAAAGGTACAGAGGGAGCTAAATTAATCACAGGCTAAAATGCTTAATAGCTCTCCATCAACCCACACTCAGGGTGGGAGAAAGAAGCAGAACAGTACTGATATAAATCTATTTCCTACAAAGCTGAATTTTCCTCAGATTTTTGGATCTTGAGAATCAAACTGAAATTCTTCTTTTAGTGCTGATTCAGACTATGTCAGTTATTTCTCTGGAGTCTGTTAAATGTGTTAAATCTGTGAGGCAGCAGAAACATATCCTGAAATGTTAGATGTTTTAGCATAGGACAAAACTTGGCCTGGTCTGTGTATGAACTACATGAGGATGCTTATCTGATCATGTCATACCACTGAAGATACAGCATGAGAGAACAATTGCAATCCAAGGTACGAAAACTATATGCAACATGTGACCATTCAGATTTGAAGAACCTGAGAAAAGTCAAGAAAATTTCACAGAAAATAGACACATTTTTCAAAATGATTTGTGCTACCAGAAGCTTGACTCTACACAAACACATGCACACAAATGCACACAAAAAGAAAATGTTCTTGAAGACTATTTCAATATTGCACAAAATATTCAACTGTGGATGCAAGGTGAAGCACTGTACTCTCTCCAAGTGAACTCTGCCTAGAAAACCCTCTCATCCATCAGGATCAAAGGTGGAGAGCTTTTGAAGTGGACATAGTGGCAATGGACAACTCCACAGTATCCTTCAATACTAATTTATCAAGTACTGACTTAAAAGTCGCTTTCTGTCAAAAACAACAATAAACCACAGAAGTGAGGTAGGGGCCATACACGCATACCCACATTGATGCCACCACACTAGTGGTGGGTGTCTCCAGACTCAACAACACAAAAAGCTGCAAACATACTGGGCTCCAGATGAGATGGGCTGCTGCAGAAATGATGCATTGTCATGTATCGAGAAAGCCATAAGATTCTACCCAAAGTATCTAAATAGTAGCATACATCTAAAACTGATAATCTACCACCAAATTCGGTAGGGTTGCAGGGTCTACAGTGCCACTTTCAAGGACTTTCCTTTCTCTTTAAACTCCTCTAGAAGAGATCTGCTGTAGTGATGACCCTCCAGTGAACTGCCACAGTAAAAAGTTTTCCTAAGAAGACTCCTGACAAATAACATATGCAAGTAAAGGCATTAACTATACTGAACATTGAACTTAGGGGTAGTCATCACTGAATTTGACCTAGGAATGATGAGAATATTCCATTACAAACAATTAGTTCCTTTGACTGGAAGGTGTCTTTTTACTAGAGTTAAAGGGTAGCAGATTATGAGGTCTGGATTCATTCTTCTGCATTTATTTTAGAAATTCAACAGATAACAGGAATACAAAATAAGGTCTGCAGAAGAGCTTTTCTTTGATCTAATACAAACAGACTACTATTCTGCAAGCCGCAAAGGTACATTTTAATTACCACAGTGAAAGCAGATGTAAAATCAATAAGGTGTTTTATTTCTCTCATTGATATGTATAAATACTTACTTTACAGCAAGGTTAAGCTGAGTTTTCTGTCATTAAATGTAAGGATTGATGTAGGCCATTCAAACCAGGTTAAAGCAGCAGAGAACAGAGTAGCCCTCCATGTCACACCATCACCTGAAAATATTCACCCAATGTTTCAGAAACAATTTCCTGTGCTATTCAGAAATTTCACTCATCACCCAGTTAGGATTGAAGGCTTTAATGGACAAAACTTTATTACAAATAACTGGGTCAGCCTTTTCTCTATTTATACAACTGTGCTTGCTTGTCTTAATTTATGAAGTAGTTCAATTACTATAGAATTTCTTGGGGATGTCTCATTTTAATAGAATCATTAATTCTATGCTCAGAGGATGTATACAAATTGATGGTCAGTTCCTGATCTTCATTTTAAGCAGGCAAGAATACAATTCAGAGCCTCCCACTGAAACTTTCTCAAACTTTGAGGAAAATTTCTACTACATTCATAAGTATAAAATACATTGGTTTTTGCATTATTTATTTACTATTTTTTATTATTATTATTTGGAGCAGGAATCAGTCTCCTGTGGTCCTTGAGTTAATGCAGTTCCTTCCTTCATACTGGTTCTCATTTGCATAGGAGAAATCAGACCCTTTATCCACTAAAGTCCATCTATCAAAAACACATTCCTACGTCAGTGTGAGATTTTTGTTTGATTTTGTTTTGTCTTGTCTAATTTTGTTTTTATTTGTTTGTTTAACTCTTCGCTGAAAGTATGTAGACTTTGAAAAAGTCCACAGGTGGAAAGGCTGGCCCAGCCACAGCACTGATTAGCTTGAGACATCACTGGACTCTACCTTTTCTAGAGATGTATATGATGCACTAGACAGAACAATAAGTCTAAAACTTCAGTTGACTTTGAACTTAAACATGGTCTACCACTAAAATAAAACACAAAGTTTGGCGTTTTATATCCGTAGATTTTTTTTCTTCAGTTTTCTTTGTCAGAAATTATTTCCCTTCCTGACAGTGGTTCTGGGAATATGCCTTCAATGCTGAGAGGCACACAAATGCAATAGGTGCCACACAAGTACTACTGATTCAAAGCCAATTCCACATTATTCACACAATTTTATGTCTTCACTTAGAAGTTCATTTAAATGAATATCTCACTATTGACAAGGCTCTGCAACTGCACCATTATGCACATAGTGCCCAGATGACAGTCTAATCTGCTCTACAAAAATCTATACAATATTTCTCCTCCTTTTTAAGAAGTACTTGCTGTAATTTTAAATTTCATAAACTTGTTTTATGACCTGTTTTTACAAATTCTT
The DNA here is from genome assembly GCF_964211835.1 of Anser anser. Lineage (NCBI taxonomy): Eukaryota > Metazoa > Chordata > Aves > Anseriformes > Anatidae > Anser > Anser anser. Next base: position 62,431,543 of record NC_139721.1, read on the forward strand.
CATGTATCCCATTGTGAGGGTTCTTGAAGAAATCTGCAGGAAAGAGGTACTTGCAGTGTCTGTACAATGATGTGCAGAGGGACCCAAACTACAAAACATCTGGTTATACTGTACAGACAGGGGAACCATGGAAGCAAGTTTGCCAGTAGCAGAATGTTAGCCTTGAATAAATTAGAAGGGAGAGATCATTCACATGCTCTTTTCTAGCAAAATTATATGAATATCAGGTTAACATGGGACAAGAGCCCAGTGAGAATAGAGCCCTTATGATTCAAAATGCAGAAATATCAGAGGCAACATGTCACAGAGATAAGGAAGAGCAAGCATAAAGATGTTATGTGTTTTTTTTTCTCCTTTTTTACTGCAGTCACAGAAGACAAAGTACCTTATCAATGCACATGTTTTAAGGGGCCAATTTTGCATCTAATGAAGTCAATGGAAAAAAACATCGAGTTGAATGATGCAATATAATGTCCTTAATGAAAAAAAGTAATCTCATGTTAGGACCTACTTTTGAACCCATTTAAGTCAATAGTAATCTTTCTTTTGATTTAAAAAGTGCCATATTAAAATACCAAGTATTCAAAAAGAAAGATATCTAGAAGACCTCTTTACAGGGAGTGCATCCCATCTATTAAAAGTTTAGATTAAATCATATACAGACCAGTGCGTGATCCCACAGGTATGGTCAGACTGCCCATGTGTCTAAAATGATCCTGGGCTCAGACATTGGCAGGACAATTGTATCTGAGTATCTTTATGTTTAACTCTTTCTGCCAATAAAATTCTCCCTGACATTTATAGAGCCTGCCATTTTGACTTACTGTATGCTTATGTTAAAATTTCATGGAAGAGGCATAATTTCTTCTCTCCCTGTATATATTCTACCTCAATAAGGAACAATTCATTTTACTCACACTTTTCTTTTTTAATATCACAGTAGCCCTGAGACCAGGCAGAGAAAATATCAACCCAAATGTTCGAGGTGGGAGATGCTAGCAGTGGGGGAAGACATGGAGGGAAGAATATTGTGAAGGGAAACCACTGTGGCTGGCACTTTTTTTAAGCAAGAATGACTGCAGAGAACATGGATCTTCTTGGTCTGAGTTCAGAAAGCACAATTTGGGAAAGAAAGGGATCGGTACTTCTGCTGCCAGGGTCAAGTTTATCTCCAAATAAAAACAGAACTGCTGGCAGATTCAAAAGCTCAGTGAAACTTGTTTTGCTCCTGCTCTGGACAAACGTGTAAGTCAAAAAAGGCAAATTCACATTGACAGGTATGAATTTTCTCGAAAGCTGTAGGAATAACACAGAACATGAAAGAAAGCCAGTAGACTCCAGTTATTTTTGGCCACTGATGAGAAGACATCATCTCCCCACTACATGATGGGAAGGTTCCCAGCTAGCTGGGTGCTCTCTGACCTGTGACAGTGGCAACTGAGACTGGGTCTCCATGTAGACATGCTCGTGGTGCACATCAGAAGTGACAGGTCCCCAGCACCAAGGGGAAAGATGACTACATGGGCGCTTAAAAGGGTAAAATATTTAACTTAGATATGAGTTTCAGTACTTCCCCCTCTCTGGTACTAAGCATAATCTAATCCCCTCATAATTACCTAACTACTCAGAGGATTCAAATTATTTAATGATGCATCTGAAACTTGGAGTGCTAGAGGTCAGGAAATGCAGTTTCTTCTATCGTTAGAAAATAAGAGAGCAACTGAGCTCTTGGAGACCTATGCAGCCTATAATGTACCAGAAACAATAGAAAGAGAATAGGGATTATTCCTTCCACATAACCCCCCAATCTGCTGGCACTGGAATCAAAATGTGGAATCTGAATTTTAACTGAGGCTTAATTTCCTGAACAAATAAGGAACAGAAGCATCCCACCAGCATTTAAGTCCTCCAGCAGAATGACCGGAGCACCCAAGGATATGACTTAACCTTGCCTACCCGAGTGACATCCCCAAGCTACACTAAGCATGTATACAGTTAAGCAGTCTATGCTTTTCATTTTAGGTGGGAAATTTGGAGGCAGGGACTATCTTCTTCCATATATCTGTACAGCTATGCAGCACAAAACAGGCCCATTTAACATCAGGGCAGAGAATTCATCCTTTGATGCATATTTAATATGTCAATAATACATCAATGTTAGTTCAGTATATAAACACACATATGCTCTTGGACAAAAGCATCCATGCATCAAAACTCTGCATCCGTATTTTAATGTATTTAATTAAGAGAGAAACCCATTATCACTAATTATAGTTTATATTTTCATAATACTGTTTTATGGTTATTACTTATTCCCTTCAGTTCTATTTATCTATAAGCCTTACATGCTATGATGCTATGACATGATCTAGAGAGCTCTTCAGCTCTCCAGAGTTAAAACAAAACCTGAAATCAGAACCTAGACTGATCTTAACAATTTGACACTGAATACTCTGCAGTATCTGGAATGCAAACTGACTTTGTCTTCTCACACATCTGCTTGCAGATAATCTCATCAGGAATTTCACATATGATTTCTCATTTTATGAAACCTACACACGCACATGTGCCCACTCCTCAGGAGGCTTTCCCGGCATTTTCATGAAACCCTTCATAACAGCAAACATCACTGGGACAGAAAAGTTGGTGTAAAGATTGGCCAGAAACTATTAATTGTTTTTAAAGCATATTTTTGTTTACTTAATTTTAATTATATTTATTGATTGAAAAGACTGAGATTGAGGTGAGTCTTTCTTTTAGTTTCTAATAGCACCTCCAATAAGAAGCAGTATCACTAAATCACTGCAATATTTCTTATAAAGAAGATAGAGCTTTTAGGCTAACACCTTATTAAACTACATTTACCAGTGCTTTTCAGAAAGATTTTTCCTTCTCTGATCTGCAATGGTTTCCAGGCAGGATCAAATACTGGATATTTGCTTTGTGTCTTCCCTGGGGTCTGCATTGGGAAAGGTGTCTTTGCTCCCAGCTCACCACAGTAGGGATGTGGGGTGAAATCCACCCCATTCCAAGTCCACGTAGACTTGATCTGAAGCACAGCCCTTTGATTTTTGTGAGTGCTGCTGGTGGACCGCTGCAACTGCACAACTGCACCTTGGCATCAGACCAGCATGGCACAGGTTCCTTGGACGTGTCACAAGAAGCAAAGCTGCCTCCACAGAGATCTGCCAGGTCTCACAGATTCTTGACACGACCCACAGCTTTAGCTGGGGTGGTCGCACTGCAAAATGCTTCAGTTTTCCTCATCTATATTGTTCCCTTTAATTTTTTCTCTGGCTGCCAGGGCAGACATCAGGCACAGAGGAAATGGGTTAGGATTTCAGCTGTCAGTTCAACAGTGCAGAAATAATACAAAAATAAAAAAAAGTAAAATAAAATAAATAAAAATAGAAGTAGGACTGTAAACTTTTTCGTTTTATCAGGATTTGAAGCCACTCTCTCTTGATGAAAATTTGTCATCAGTAACCACTGGGAGGTTTTTTAAGGACTCCAACCAACTCACATAGACTAGAGCAACTGCAAAATAATTTAGAAATATTAAAACAGATTAAAACAGATCGAATATACCTCAGTACTCACAAATAATAATGGTAATTTTTGAGTGACAAATAAAGCAATAAATGTTAGCATATGTATGAAAGTAGGCAGAAAAATATCCACCCGTAATTCAAGTCATTCTGCACTGTGTCTTTAATGAATACAGAGGTAAAGATGACTAGTTCCACCTCAGCCCTGTTCACGTATGCTCAGCCTGACCCTCTCATCTTCTCAATGGTAAAATACATTTTATAGAAAAAAAAAATCAAGAGAATCAAAAAAAAAAGGGGGGGGGAGAGAGACAAAAAAAAAAAGATAGACAAAGACACTAAGAAAGAAAAGAAGAACTATTGAAAGCCTGTGCAGACAAGTATGAATCAATTATTCTAAAAAGCAGATGTAAAATGAAGCTGCTTAAACATATAAGGCACTTCTACATTGTATTCAAATAATACTGAAATTATAGAGCTGTCATTCGCAGACCTGTCGAGGGTGCCTTTCTTACTACATTATGATTTAGCATTTCTCTTGGAAGGTTGTAGCAATTTTGACATTAGAGTCATTGGACAGAAAAACCATAAAATGTACATGAAGCACCACCTCTCTTTTTTGAAGTCTCATATAGAGCTCCAAGAACTGATTTTGTCACTAATAATAATAATAATAATAAAAAATATATATAGAATGACCTGAAAGGAAAGTATTCATGGAAGTGCAGAAATGTTATTCTCAAGAGAGAGAGCGCATGTCTGTAGAACAAATGTAGCTGTGAAGATTTAAATAATTTGATGGCACATAACCTAATCTGACATGGCAGCAGGTTATTTTACAAATTGTGAAGAGCTCTGCCCACCAGTGTCATAATAAGAGCCTCTTTGAGAGACAACTCAAAGATACAGATTTTTTGGAGGCAAACATGCAGGTGACAGAAATGGAGATGGAGCAAGCGAAGGGGTTCCTGCAACATGCTCAGCTCTGGGTGAGGCAGTATATACCACATTTCTTCCCAGATCCCTGTGCAGCCAGTGGGCAGATCAATCCTAGCACTAACAGTAGGACACAATTTCATAATTATTTAGCAGACTGCACCAGGCAGGGTCCTGTCCTGCAGGTGGGTGGATGGGGGTTCTCCCCGGGGTTGCCACAGCACAGCTCACCTCTGCCCTGTGCTCGTGTGCAGCTCTGGGAGGAGCTGGGTTACAGATAAAGGTGGCTCAGTCAGGGAGCCTGAATTGCTCGGAGGTAATTGCTGACCCTCACAGGTCTCATTATCTGTTACAAGCTCCCTGAGACAGCCCACGGGACCAATCCTTTTCCACACACACACATATTGAAACTTTCATTGCAGTTGGTGTCATGGCTACAAGTGTTGCAGTTGCTTTCCAACTGATCAAAGATATGCTAAGAAGAATGAATGCTGAACCAGCTCTGGACATGAACATATATATATAGATATCTATATTTATATTGATATCAATATCAATATAGATAGGCATGCATGCATATCATTTAAATACATGAACTGCAAAATGCTGATGAACTAGAAACAAATGCAATATATTTCAGGGGGCATTTTCAATCACTTGTTCTGATTGTTAAAATTGATGAGATAATCCTAACCATTTAGCTCTAATAAACTCACAGTTCATGAACAATGGCTGCATTAAATCTATTGTCACCAGCAGTAACACAAGGAGCAAAAGCTCACTGGCTCTTCTCACAGCATTTGTTTTTATTCACTCAGTCTCATTCTACATCAGCTGCCATCTGGACAAAATTCAGAAACCAAGACACCTGCTTGAAGAATAAGATGCTGATCAGATGGAATGGGCTGGGGCTTTATCTTGAGAGCAGAAATGTGAATTGTTGGTAACACAATCGCTTAAAAGGTTTGTAAATTATATGCCTTCAGTTCAGCATATGGCTTATGTGAAATATGGACTTGTGAACTTTTCACAAAACTTGGGCTCAGATGATATAGTGGTGGCTGTTTTATAAACGTGTGATAAATAAGTACGACTTTCCATGTATACACACAAAAGAGAGCATCAATGTCTTTCAGCACCCTTTTAGATAATGTTACTATTTTGTGTTTTCTTAGAAGCATATCAATATTTATTTCACCCAAAATATACAGGCAGCACTCACAGTACTTCTGGAAAAGCAAGTCAAGAAAACCTGGGACCTTTTGGCTATACTGCCCTGGAGTGGAAACAAGCCCCTTCATTGTGCCTGGTCAAGGGGTACTGACACAAGTCCTCCTTGGGCTGGGCCTGTCTCCCCATCACAAAAGGATAATTTCTGTAAGGATGGGTAGGGTAGGGTCAAGAATATCCTCTTCTCCTCTCCTTGGTTTGCATTCTCCACTAGACTACTTTTTATATGGCTTATCAACTAGGAGGGTAGGAGACCTTTCCAAATAAAGGTCGAGATGGCAATTAGAGATGAAAATGAGAAATTTTCATAGTGCAGGATTGTTATTTTATGTAGGATTGCTGTAAAATACAGAAATCAAAGCTGAAAGCAAACTCTGAGTAAATTTACAAACACATATATTTGGCTAGTACTGTACCTGTCAAACAAAGGCTTTGTTGAGTAGTACCACATTATACTGGCTTTTCTGATGACACACCAAACCTGAAACTGGGTATTGCTGTCATCAGAGCATAGGATGCTGCTTTGGTCCCTCTGTGGATTATGCACAAAAACGGATCTGCAATATTCACTGACCACTTACCTACACACTTCTTCTAGAAAGTGATTCATAAAGACTGTCAAAGCTTTGATGCTGTGCAGACTCACCTGAGCAAAGATAGGAACTTGAGTGAGTTATGGAGGGCAGGAACAGTGAACAGCTTTCATCTTCACTAATGAGTTTGTAGCACTATACAAACCAGTTTGCACACACAAATGAGGACACTGTAAGTGTACCAATCCTGCTTTTGGTGACCCTCTGGGATATACATCTGTGTAGGTTTCTCACATGTCATGAAGGGATTTCTGGGTGCTAATAGTAAACCAAATCTGAAGAAACATGGCCTGTTATTGCCCTCACTGAATATAACTAGTGCTGCTGAGACATTAATGAGTGTTGGCTTTTATTTCCCTATTTTGAGGAGAAAAAAAATACTGTTCAGGACTTTGGGAAGGAGGAGGAGGGCGATAGAGATTTTCAAAAGTTTGTTCCCCACTTTAATGCCAAGTTATGGTGCTTTATAGCAGCCAGCTTTTCAGTGTTAAATAGTCTTCTGCAGCCTCATCCTTCTGCCTGCCTACAAGAAATAGTGAAAAATTACAGTTGGGGGGGAGACTGAAGAAAGAAATATTCCATTTTTAATTGCCTTTTCATTTTCTTTTTATAGCCATGCTTAAACTGTGAGTTATCAGAAGCTGTTCAAAGTCTTTTTCTTTTACCATTTTAAAATATATTCCTCCTAAAGCCAGATGAAAAATATGGTTAATGGGGTTTTGTGACTCCCACAAAGTCCCCTACAAATTAAGGGACTTTGAAAAAATGTCAGCTGCCCAGTTCCCAAGAAAGAAAAATTAAACAATAAAGGCTTATCGACTTGTTCCTGAGAAGATAAAGCACTTATGAATGAGACCCTCTCATACTCTCTGGTTTGTGATCAGAGTCTTCAGTTTCCAAGATTCACAGAAAATATTCTGATTAGCAAAAGATATGTCCTGATTAAATGAGTTTTAAGATTTTATAACTGAATCCCATCCTTCCTTCAACCTGTTTTCATACAATGCGCTGTCTCTCTCAGTTGTGCTGCTATCACTACCAATTATAACCAGTGCCATAAAAACATCACATTCATGCAGATCAGCTGATTGTGCCAAGTTCAAGAAAGGACAGCAGGATGGAAATGACAGCAGCTTCTCCTGGCTCTGCTCCAAAGTCCCTTCAGGCTTGTTGTTGTTTCTCTCTGTTGCAGACCCCCAGGATTTCAGTTCCACAGAAATATTAATGCCATCCCTCTCTCTAAAGGGCCTGACTCCCAGGCTACTAATGCCATTGAGGGTATTTCTGTTGACTTCAACAGGTCATCTGCAGATCTCTTCATCTTTCATGTCATTCTCTTTTACACTATTTGTGATCTTTCTGTCATGTGTCAGCCTGAGCAAAAGCCATAGACAACAAACCCCAGTCCCACTATCATATACTCAACATATACACACCACATACATATAAACTGCAGGATTATGGCTGCCTTTTTGCTGTGCATGTGACTTGTACATGGCCTAAAAGGCCTTGGAGCCAAGGGGGAAAGACACCTGTGAAAGACTTAAAATTTTAAATTTTCTGACATGTGGAGCCTCTGCTCATTGCCATCTAGAGAAAGGGAGGTAACACAAAAGGCAAAGGAGGGATTCTACTAGCTCTGCCTTGTCCAAGTACGTTAAACTCCAAGTACTTCCAGTACTTGAAGGAAGCGTATAAGGAGGGGGAAGGCCTGTTTGCATGTGTTGATAGTGATAGGACAAGGGAGAATGATTTTAACCTAAGACAGGGGAGATTTAGGCTAGAAATTAGGAGAAAGTATTTCACTCAGAGGGTGGTGAGGCAATGGAACAGGCTGCCCAGAGAGGTTGTGGATGCCCCATCCATGGAGGCATTCAAGGCCAGGCTGGATTCAGCCCTGGGCAGCCTGCTGTAGTGGCTGGCAACCCTGCCCAGAGCAGGGGGGTTGAAAGTATATGATCTTTAAGGTCCTTTTCAACTCGGGCCATTCTATGATTCTGTGAAACAAGGCATCTTTCTAGAATCTTGTTAGATTACTGTTCAAAACACTGGTACATTTCCAGATTTCATTTCTTTGGAAACTGAAAACTGTTTCACCTGGAAGATAATGATAACCATATCTAGATATCCATATTAATTAGGATGATATAGAAAATGAAAATTGGTTTTAAATGTTTTACTCTAACTAAGGCCATTAGGAAGAGTGTGCTGATGAACCCAGAGTTTCAGCTCTTCTTATGCTGTGCAAAGGAAAATGAGATTTCTTCTGTCACTCCATTTTCCTGATGTTAGAAATGTGAGGGCAATTTCATAAACAAGAGAGTGGTCACTTGCTGAAAGCAGGACCATTCACTTTTCTGTATGAGCAGCAAAAGAGCCTGGCCTAAAGTATCTACTGCAGATTTAAAAAAAAATCCTACATCACATTTAACAACAAATAAAGCATTTTGATCTTATTACTTTACATCTTAAATAAATAAATAAATACATCTAACTTCAAGGCAGTTGCATCAGTATTCAACCATCCTTCAGTCTCTTAACCTGCCCAGTGCTGTATATTTTTAGCATTTAGCTGATTTGGCAAACTAAGCTTGACAACACTAATTGCTGCAGGAGGCTGACGTGGAAGAAAGTAGTCACATTCTTTCTTTAACATGGCACAGTCTTCCATGACTCTGCAGAGTGACACAGTGAACTCAGAATAGTAACCAAACTAAGTGAATCTTCCCAGTGCCAGACAGGGATCATAGAAAATGATGGATTGTCTCCAAATTAAAGACAAGAAGTTAAAAACTATGTGAAGTCTGGAAAGCCAACTCATGCCAAAGGAATAGTTGCTTTGATTTAATTGATGATAAAAGAAAACCCAGAAGAAGGGTAAGTTTGGATGACATTCAAGTGTTTGTCCTGTGTTAGGAGGAGGGTAGAGATACCATCTGCTTACCTTTGTTGCTAGAACCACAATGGATAAGTACAACTATGAAAAGAGCCTTTGCTACACAAGAAGAGGCCGTAGCCAACAGTCAAAGATTTGTAGTTTCATCAGGTGCTGGCCTCTCCACTAAGGCATCTCCTCTGCAGCTGCTGGAGGAAGGCAGAGTTAGCAGCAGTGGCAAGCAGCAGGAGGAAGCTCCTTGTTCCCTTAGGAGTGAATTTTCCCCATACACATTCTCTTCTACATGAGAGAGAAATACCAAAGCAGAGCAATAATGTTTCCGTTATTCCACCAGAAGTAATTCTGGGCCCATTGGTCTATTGACATGTTGAAAGTGATGCACAGAAATTCTGAAAAATGAAGGTGTGTTTTTTTCCAAGGTGGTATAAACAAGCAAGGAAGCAGAGAAGACATTTTCTAAGCTCTGGGAAGAGAAAATACTTTGTCTTCTCAAACAAAACCAGGATTAAAAATGAGCCAGGCTTCCTTCATCTCATAAAATACCTGATCACTACATCTCTCTCACTCCAGTACAAGATGCAGGAGGCATACAATCACTTTCCTGGTCAAATGCTAAAGAGTCATTGTATATAAAATGCACAGACAAGCAGAATAGGTTTACATAATGTTAATATAGACAAATGGCATGTACAACATATCTAGCTGCAATTTAATTAGATTAATTAGATCAATATAATTAGCAGTGCTATATTACACTATCAAGACTTAGCCTTGCAAAGAACAGTGCTAAAAATGGTTTACAGTCTTAAAGCATTGTAACAGTGCATGCTGTATCCATGCTATCACGCATCAATATCACCACTAACACACTGTTCATACTGAGAGTTTATAGGACACTCAAGAGACACATAAAACACTACCCTTGCAGAGGAAAATTTTGATAATGGAGTCTGTGAAATTATTTCGACTGTTGAAAAGAGCTCACTCGAACTTAATTCCAAACTACAGCATGGTCATGATTATATAGCAAGTTAATTTAACCCATCGAGGCAGGGGTAGACATAATGAACAAAACAGATCGAGGTAGCAGGACTTACCAACGAGCATTTTGCTCAGAGTTCTTCATGAGTTTTGTACACATAATAAATCACAAGTGGCTGTTTAACTATTGCATCATCAACTTGGACATGGACTAGATGTCACACTTGGTGAAATCTCAAACAGTTATTCTTGCTTTTAATAGTGATTTTGCATTAAACAGGGCTGTGAGATTTTGCTAGGACATCTAAACCTCCAGAGTGGTAAAAATGTTAATTTACATCTGTAAGTGTGCTCAGTACGCTTGGGCTTATAACTCACCAAACAAACGATGTATGTGTAACATGTAGAATCAACTACCGTGATGTTCTATATTCTGGAAATTTCCTTGCAAGGAGAAAAATAAATAAACTAAAAAAAAAAAAAAAAAAGCAGCCTGTTCAAAGTACAACAGCCTCTAAAATTTAGCAACATGAAGTCATGAAATGATGAATTAACCAGAATTCATGTCTGTGGATTTATTCCACTAAACAGAGAAGCTAATCCTAACTATTCCATCTGCACTCTTAACTTGATACTTGCCCAAAATTTTACTAAGATAAAAACTGGTACAATAACCACTTAGGCTAGAACAAGGCTTTTTCTCTTTGCATTTACACACACATAAGAATAAATTTTCTCATGGAAGAGATATAACAACAGCCTTGGTGTCTGCTGTCCATGCACTAGATACACAGACAAAGCCAAAATGCCAAAATGCATATTTCCTTTAGTGGTGAGAGACAGCTGAAACTATATGCCCATTTGACCCTGGAGTACTGAGGAAATAAAATCAATCTATTTGGTAAGGAAGACCAGATAGTTCAGTTGCAACCATACTCATCTCCCTAGAAGACTGAAGAGTATCTGAACAATCTGGTTTGTTTCAATCTATGCATCTAGACTGACCACAAGAATTAGGTCCCAGCCATCCTCAAACTCATTAAAAGAGCAAGTACAGAGAGTTTAGATGTGATTCGAGTTTTCTTAATAATAGATGCAATTAAAATCTGTATATTGTTCTGTAACTGTCCAAGGAAGTCCCATTTTCCATAGTTTTCAGGGTTCTACTGTTCACCATTATGAATATAACATGGTTTATGCTAGTGGTACTTCAAGCCATCTGTTTTGATCATAGTTTTTGTGTCAAGAAAAAGTTATATGCATTATAAAGAGCCCCTCTGCCTGACTGTTGGGAGTTTACATTAAATGCTGAACTGCTAGAGAAAGCATCATTCTGGCTTTAACTGTCTTCAGTATCATACTGGATGTGCAATAGCTGATTTTGACTTCGGTTAATTTTGCATCATTCTGACCTACAGTCTAGTCATCACTAGATACACACTGCCAGACAAATAGAATAAAGCACTGAGGATTAATATAAAGAACGTCTTGTGTCTTGAAATAATCACCTATGTTATAGAAACTGTGAAAGCTTAAAATGAACATTATAGCTTTCCAGTTTTTTTAATGTGATGTTGCTTTTAGCTTCTCTGGTAGAAAACTTTGCTTGCTCAGTTTCTGCATGACACATGCAGAAGAAAGTAGTATTGTTTTCATGTGTGAGCACAATTAGTAAAGAGCAGGCAGTCCAGCTGATATTAAAAGAAAAACTTGGGAGCAGAAGCCATCTGTGCGAGTTTTCCATTTTGTTACTCTCCTTTTCAAATAACTAATGTAGGACATTCTGTCACACACTAGTGTTTTATGGAATGCATATTTTCTGACAACTAAGTGACAAATTTGTCTGAAATGAAGCTATTCTTTGAAGAGTTAATTATAACCTGTGTAACATTAAAGAAAATCAATATATGTTTGGAACGAGTCACCATTGAATCTTATTCCAAACAGAGGAAACCTATTCTAAAAAATAAAGCTCTAAAAGTTCTAAAAGTTAAAGCTTTTGTTAAAATAACCTGATTTTAGTGTTAAATTGTTAAAAAAAAAAAAAAAAACTTTGTCAATATATCTGTTTAATAATCTTTTTGTAGAGTAACATTACATAATCTGCTTGTATGATGTTCAGCTGAAAATTTCACATTTAATACTGTTTGACAGCAAAACAATAGGCCAGACTGGTCTAATTGCTGAACACCTTGACATATGTAATATTTGGACTTTGAAAGGCATTGCCAAATGTTGGGTATCTGTTCCAATCTTTCAAGCTCGTCCAAATAAATAGACAAAGCTCTAAGAATTTACTCTGAGAATTGCTCATGGAATAAAAAAAGAAAAATGCATAAAATTTTTCCCATCCTTTCCAGAAGCAGGGGGTTTGTCTCAGATATCTCTCAGTAATTTCAGCATACAGGTTTGTCATTGTTGTTTGTTATAATGTATTCTATGTGCTACAGGAATAGTGTCTCAGTTCTGCAGCTATAGTCATCTGGAGTAGAATGAACTACAATTTTAACAAGAAATAACTAAAAATGTTTTGAAGTTGACCCACCCTTTTCTAAGAATGACTACAAGGCTTAGAAACAGACCTTAAATATTTCATCTGTACAAAGTGGCAAAATATTAAAATAATAAAGCCAGAATATATACTGTACTAAGAAAGAAAGATACTGAAATAGATTTAAAAAAACAATAATAATTAAAAAAAAAAGTTAAGGTTTATCATATCCATTGGTTTTATAGTTCCAAAAACAAAGTTTGAAGAAAAAAGAGGACAAGTCTAAAATAATTTCCCACTCTACTTAGGGGAGTACAACTTTTAGTTATATGTGGTTGTTAACTTAACAAACAATTATTTATAGGTATCTAGAATCCCATCTCACCTGATCATACTTCGGTCAAATAGGCTCTACAACTGAGTGGTCATTTCAAGAAAATTGGTTTTATCACAGTATCTGCAAAGAAGCCCGAGGTGATGTAAAACCAATCCATTGTAAAATTAGAGGCAGATTATGATTGGGATTACAGGAGCAAATCGATATGTCATCTGCATACAATGAAACTATATTTATGGGGTTTCCTAATTTCATTCCATGAAGCAGTTCTTGGTTGCTGAAAAATAAGGCTAAAGGTTCAATTACAATTGTAAAAAGAAAGGAGGGTAATGGACAGCCTTGTCTAGCTCCCTGGTGTCATTTTAAAAAGGGCGAGTTTAAATTGCTAGTATGTACACACCTGGTCAGGATATTACACAATATTTTTAATCCAATTTTTATGAAGGTCTTTCTAAAATGAAGAGTGTGGGGGTTTTTTTGTATGTGTGTTTTTGTTGTTGTTGTTATTGTTGTAGTTTTTCCTATTGTTGTTGTTGTGGGGTTTTGTTTTGTTTTTGGTTTTGTTTTTGTATTGGTGGGGTTTTTTTTGTTGGTGGTGGTGTTTGGTTTCGTTTTTATATTTAAGAACAGTCAAAAATATTTCCATTTTAATGAATCAAGAGTTTCCCAGTCAATTGAATGGACAAACCTACATTATCAAATTCTCATGGTGAATAAACATACAACTTTGAATCATCCTCAGTGAAGTACAATGGAAATAATCCAGACTGATCTTTGTGGACAAGGTTTCCTAATGGAAATCCTTTGTGATGAGGTGAAGAAGTGCTTCAGCAGGCCTCTGCTCCTCTTTAAACCTTCACTTAAGGCTTGCTAGAGATTTGAGTGCCTGTATGCGCACTTTGGGTGCAGAAGTGTATTATTTCAGCAACAGTAAATTAATCTAGTCCAGGGTTTAAAACAGATTTCCAATGCAGCAGATTCATAGGAAAGACAGTTCATTGCGATTGTCAAGTTGTGTAATAGTATGTTTTTTGATTCAAATGTTCAGTTAAACACTTCCAATCACAGTTCAGATGTGTATGTACGATTTCTCAATGAATGGTTACTGGCAGCTCATCTAAGCATGTTACTTTTTCCAGTGTTAGGCTTTAGCAGTATTTATTATTTCTTACTAAGTCTAGGGTTACACTTTGATCTGGTGAAAGTTTCAATAAAGTGCTTTTGTTTACAAACTTTATCTCCTGTTTAAAGCAACTTGGAAGATTAGAGTGTCTGACAGTGCTCTTTGAAAGTGTTATTTATGATTTCTAGATCATGTGTCAAAGTTTGAGACTTTAGTTTTAATAATTGACGCAGCTTGGGATACTTCATCTTATTCTTTACACAGAACATGTGCCAGCAGTTTCTCATTTGTATTCTCACTGGTTTACTTTATATGAAAGCTTTTCTGCAACCATGATGTGTTGTAGTTTGTTCACTCTTTGTCAGCTAATTCAGTTGAGGTTTTTTTTACTGCACGTATTAGTATGCATTGATTTTTGTCATTTAAAAACTATTATTCAAAATTACTATTGTTGTATCTTCTCTTTTTTTGAGGTCTGCACCATTGTTAATTGTGGTTTTTAATGATTCCTGTCTTGGATTTTATAGCATATTATTACCATCACAGAATCAAGTTTCAAATTAATATTTTGGTCTGAAAAAAAAAAAAAAAAAAGCACTCCTTTTCTTTTTTCAAGAAGTGTTTGATTTGTTCATGCAGTTTCTTGCTTGTGACAATTGTAAAAGGAAAAATTACTGCTCCTTCTACAGTGGGAAAACTGAAGATTTGCTTGGTCATTGATGGTGAAGATTTTCTGTGGAGAAGAACCTACATCCATTTCCAAGATAAATACTCTTAAGGTCCATTGTCTGCAGCATCCCCCCACAGTGGGCACAGGACTATCTTCCAAGTACTGCAAACACCAGGCTGGTTTTGAAGAGAGAAATATCAAAAGAAAAGTCAAAACTGTGTATGTAACTCGTGTGACATTTTCACTTTGGCCTCATTTTTCTAAAAGACCAGAGCATATTGATCCACTTCCCATATTTCGTTCATAGGCAGCCCAAGAGAAAATGAACTGAAATGTTGTAAGCCAGAGACAACTAATAGGCAGATCACTGAAGTTAGTCAATCACTCCAGGCAAATGAGCATACGTTTCTTTCTAGCCCTTTAAAAAGGAAGACTTTCCTCAGCATTGCCACCTGTGCACTTGTGAGTGACAGCACTCCCAGCTGAAGTTTGGATCTGTGAATCATGCTGATGATCAGTAGGGTAAACCTTCTACAAAAGGTGAGATCCTTGAAGTATTCCCTTTCCCTGTGAAACTCACCGTGTCTTATCCACAAAGAATTGGATCCAGCTTCTTTTCATCCATGTACTTGTTTCTCACCAGCACTGTGGCATCTGGGCAATAACATTGACTGCCTCTGCAAAAGTAGACAGGCAACTGTGCGAGTGCTCTTGATGACAGATCCCACAAATACGTTTGCAAAGGCAGAAGATGGGATTGAAAGCTACATATCCCATGACGGAGGGTCTTCTGTTATCTGTCCAAGAGGAACATGCAGAGTCCACACAGAGCTGCACATCCAGGCCTGCCAGGTCCTGTAAGTGAATCGGCTGCACCCAAGGGACTGGTGGTGTTGAAGGCTGTTGATGGATCAAGTAACATTAATATACACATCTTCCCTCTCTCAGTGGCCATAAGAAGCTCACCCACCAGGATCACTACAGCTGTACATCACGCTGTACTCCAGACTGATGCCTGATTATGGAAAGCATTGGATTTGGCAGCTGGAGTACTCCTAGAGAGTCCTCTACCAGTGTTTTGCTTAGACATGAGAGTTTATATATCTAAAGAATTCATGTTTCACATACTTGTTGAAGTGAAGATAGATGGCAGAAAGAGGTCTAAGAAGCCTTATGTGCCCTAGTTTTCAATCAGTTCTGAGCTTAGCTTTAATATAAAAATCTGTTATTTCAAACCTTAAACCTTCTGTTAGAATTTTAACTTTAAAATCAAAGGTTTCTTTCTCACAAGAGATTTAATTTCTTTATGGATTGTTGTATTAAAATAAAATCTTCCTGTTGATCTTCTCCCTCTTTTTATGATCATTCTTTAACCACAAGGTTCTTGGTCCTGTACAAGAAACAGACAGAGGAAAATAGAAAAATTATACATATATATATATATATTTACATATATATATATATAATGGACTTACAGGATAAAAAAAGGATAAAAATTTTTTTAAAAAAAAATTTTTTACAGGATAAAAAAAGAAGGAAAGTAGGACAGCAGCTTTATTATGCATAATAGTTATTGCGAATAGAGAGAAATGGTGATGCATTGTTTGTTACTGTGCAGTGACACACACAGTAGTAATTGCACCGTATCATGGGAATTATTGAAAGATCTTGTAAAAAAATTCACCATATCTCATGTATTAACTGTCCACATAACTTCCACTACAACTGCACATTGAGAAACAGGCAAGTAAATTCAGAAACTCAAGACAACAGGTCCTGCCCATAGAATATGAGAGATCATAGAATCATGAAATCATAGAATCACTTAGGTTGGAAGAGACCTAAAGATCATCAAGTTCAACCATCATCTAGCACTATAAGTCCACCAGTAAACCATGTCCCTAGGTGCCATATCCACACATCTCTTAAATACATCCAGGAACTGTGACTCCACCACTTCCCTGGGCAGCCTGGTCCAATGCCTAACCACTCTTCCCATGAAGAAATTCTTCCTGACATCTAATCTAAACCTCCCCTGATGCAATTTGAGGCCATTTTCTCACATCCTATGAACCCCCTTAAGTTGTTTTTCATATATTGATGTTCTAAATTCAAATTTCAAATCAACAATAGTTCCCACAGAATCTCGAATTAAATGCAAAGAAATGCTGGAGGTCTATAATTTATTTCTGCCATGCCAAGGCATCGCGTATAGCTGCAGATGCAGTGGTAACCTGGTACTGATATGCTGTTTACAAATACTAACAGGCAAACGTGAGAGCACTAGGAGAATGCTAGATGTTCAATTAGCATAGGACAGGGTCTGTACCTTATTTTTATTAATGTAAATATAACTGATTAAACCAGAGGGATCATTCTAATAAATAGTTCTTGTTTGAGCAGGACATTAACTGAAGGAAAAATTATATGAAGGCTTAGGGTTAGGATTTGATTGAAGATTTTAGGCTACTGAATCTATTTAGTAATTAGATAAGGACTAAAGGGAACATTTTATCACAAAATGAATATGAATTATTTTTTGGGACAAAGAGTGAAAGTCCCAGGTGTCATGCTTTCATCTACTTACGGCAAATGGAGGAAACTTGGCTTCCTAGCAGTGGTCAGTAATCAAACGTGAAAATTCAGTCAAGTTAGTATTTTATCAATTACAAAGCTTTTTAATGTATTGTTTTAAAATAATTGAAAATAAGGATCAGTGGGAATAAAGTCCTCATTTTAAAAATGTTTCTGCAGCAGGAATACCTAAACAAAATACAGCAAATAACTATTCTGAACAGTCTCTCAGGTAAGTGCTGATGTTAATTACATCAAGGTTCAGAGCTACATCATTTTCTACACTGTATTTTTCTGTTTTGTTTCCAAGGGTAATTTCACAGAGATACGGTGAAGAGAACCATCAGGAGAGGCCAAATTTGCACAGGACAAGGTTCTCCTCACATTCATTTCTATCCAGTACTGGATATACAGAAAAAGATTTTTTTAATCTGCAGTGTGGAGAAGGACCTCTTAGTTCAAGGTTTAATTGTGTTTGATCATTTACAAATGCATAATTACAAACATTTACATGTGGAAACTTTGCAGTGGCTTGTTCAGTCAGGCTTGCTCACCATGCAACAAACAAAAGAATGGCAGGAAGTGACCACCAACTTGTTTCTTCAAACATAAATTGTATCTTAAAAAAAAAAAAAAAAAAGACAAAAAAGCAGTTTTAGCTGTCTAGAGTATGTGCATGATGGTATAATCTACAGAAAGTAAATTGTTATATTCAGCTGAGGGATATCAACACTTTCTTAGGTAACCATATTTTGTCATTAAATTTGTTTTCCAGGGTTCAAGGGATTTGATACTTATTTTTCTTTTGTATATCACTTTAAAATAAACCAGAATCCATGCAAAATCTAATTCTGAAATTGTATTCATGATTCAGAATGCATGAATTTGGATTCGTCTTGTATTAAAGCACTATTCTGAAGGATCAAAAGGACTTAGATTTTGGGGGTGTTTATAAACAAGGAATGGAATGAACTTGTCTTCCAGCCCCAGTTTGTTGGGATCAGCCTCTCCAGTGAAGTATACAAGAATCTGAACCTTCACATTGATCCTTTCACATCCTGTTGATAAAAGAGGAGATATAAAGTAGTGTGATCTGTATATTTGTTACTAAAAGCACTCATCCTACTCTTAGGATACACAAGCATAGGTACCATGGTGAAACAGCACAGCCTTGTCTAGTATACTTGAACAACCTTTGGGCAAGGAAGGCATCTGAGATCCTCTTCTGACAGCCTTCATTGGGAAAAGATTAAGGACACAAAGAAGAGGTTGTTTGTAATATTTCCATCTGAAATCTGGGAAGCATCAAATGTGCTATGCAAACTAAGCCAAAATTCCAGAGACAATCTTGGAAGTAGGTTGAGATCTGCCATCTGATGTTTGTCTCAGCACCCATAATTTGAACTGAAAGTTTCCGGAGCTTAGGAGTGCTGAAAAGCCAGGCACAAGTTGACTACATTTAGATGTTTAAAATAGATGCACCCAGGAAGAGGATGAGCTTTGCAAATTCAGCTTCTTAGGCAGAAAAAAATTCCAGCCAAGACACTTGTGTATGAAGGCAATCTTAGGACAGGAACCACAGCCAAAAATGAAACAAAAGAAGCAAACACAGCATGAATTCTGTCTGTGTAGAAGATAGATCTCCAGAAGGGTGTGCGGAGATTTCATAAAATTCTTAACATATTTTTAAATTCTATTTGTTAAGAAAGTAAAAAAAAAAAAAAATCCTTTTGATCCCCCTTATACCAAAATGGAAATTGAAAATGATTTTGTAAACCTCTCAATTTTGGATATGGGGTATGTGACTATCACAAGCCTCCAACAAACATACAGCTAAATCAATCAGCTAAAAACATCATTAAAGCAAAACAGGCTGTAAGTGAAGTAGACAAAATTTGAAATATCAGGCAAATGGAACAGAAAGTAGCGTAACAGAGATCAATTTAGTGACTGACTAAAACTCAGTTCTAAAATAAGCTGAAGGACAAGTATGGGTAAAAATCCTTCCTGACGACAAGGTCCTTTCTTCATGATCAATTCCTTCATCTGTGCTGCATAGTGTTACACAAACTGGTTGAGATTAAAATCTTAAAGCTCTTTCTTTTCTTTTTCTTTTGGATTTGTCTCAACTGGCAGCTTATTCGAGGTTATTAATCAGATCTGATTCATAAGTCTCAAAATGTCATAAAGAGGGCTCACATAAAAATAAATAAATAAATCATGTATATCATGCAAACATCTTTCTGAGGATGACTCAGACAACTGTAGGTTGTGCCACAGTTCTGTTGCTTGCTGTGCTGCTGTTTGCTTGCTGTCACTGATTCCCACTGACTTCTCTGAAGTGGATTTTCCACGGAAATCCCACATTTTTTTCCTCTTTTCCTATCCTTAGAAAGACAGACCTTCAACATACCACAGTAATGGAAAACAGCACTTATATCTGGGTTGTGTTTTGGTTGGTTGGTTTTTTGTTTGTTTAAAAAAAAAAAAAAATTTAGGTCAGATCACTTTTACTTTCACCAAGCATGAATCAGCTATCAAAGGATCAACAGTCTTCAGGACAAAAAGACCTTTTCTTGTGCAATTTCAATTTCTGGACAAAATAATCTCTGAGAGGAATACAATAAATGTGGGAAAGCCAGTATGGAGATGCCATCCATGCTGAAGGTTTTTCCAGAATTCTTTGGTTTTCTGACTGAATGTGGAAGATAGGCATGTTATGTCAAGTCAGTTCAGTTGGAACCTCAAGACATCAAAATACTGAGCTGCAGACTGCAGAGTATGACCCAGATAGCTGAAATATTTTAAAACATTATTTAAAGACTTTTCATGAAGGTAACAGCCCTCTGGCTTAAGTCTGGAATAGAGCTCATTTAAAAGTCAGCATTTTCTAGGAAAATTTGTTACTTTTTAGTGGTAATTCAAATACTAAAGATTTTCTACCAAATTTATGAACATGTTGATGTGGAAATACTCCTAAGTTGCCACAAATATATATATGTACATATATATATATGTTATTAGACATCGTGTGTTCTCCTTTCTTGTTCTCTTCTGTTGGTCACTTGCAGACAGCTTTCACCCTCAGAAACTCATTATAACCTTCGCTTTAGGACAACGCAAAGGAAGGAAGCATTGCGCAGTGTGTGTCTTTGGCTACAGTGCACCAGTTGGAAATACATTGTATCTGGGAAGCCTGTCCCTAAAAGAGAATGGAGGCAAAAGAACAATAGCACTGCAACTCTCATGAAGGTTTATTTCCAATCAAAATACGTAGCTCTTCAGCCAAAGCTGCACAACTCTGTGATCTGTTTAAAGCATATATATATATATATGCTTAATTTGATTTAGAGAAATTTCAAAGAAAATTATCATCTTTAGCAAAACTAAAAATATCTGTTGAAAATAATATAAGAATTGAATTATTAGAATGCCTTATCTATTCAGCTTTAAATATTCACAATATAGAACTACAATAAATATGATTAATGCAAGTATAGATATTTGTAGAAAAGGTAATAGAGGCTCAAATAATACTCATACAGAAAGTTTCATATACTTAAGAAAATATCCAGAAATCACAAAAGATATTTCAATATTGCTTTATATGAAAAATATACAGATGTAATTGTATAGTTTCATTTTTCAGAACAAATTAAACTTCATAAAACAAAAAAATCCATCTTTTACCTGTCTATTATATAGTGTCATGAAAGGTAAGAAATGTTTTATCACTGTCAACATGAATATGCAGCTTGTGCTTTTCTTCCTCCATTTTAAGAATAGTCAAGAAGGAAAAAAACATTGAAAAAAAATATAGAAAAAGCCAACTAATGTAATGTGCTTTATACTGAAAAAGGTAAAAGGCACATTTTGCGATCTTCTGGGTGAACATACTCTTGAAGGTTTATCATATAAATCTGAAGTATATTTTAAAAGAATATTTATTTCATGCTACAGCTTGTAAATCAATCCAAGTTCCGCTTATTTCAAAATACTAAGGCAATCTTCTTTTAAGTATTTTCTAAATACATGTAAAATCTGAATGTTTTTAGTTTGAACTGTAAGTATTCAACAATCTATTTCAATTTCACAATTCTATTCAGGTTTCCTAAAAATTCCCCAATATAATAATAATTCCCCAAATTATTTTGATTTTTTTTTCAACTAGGGTATTAAATCACATTAATGAAATATTCCTGTGTTTGCATCCACCCAAGGTCACCAAGTTCAAATCTATTTTTCTCCATTTTCTCCATTGCTTCAAACTATTGTTGTCAAAGAAGGCTGGGGTGGTTTTCCATCATAGAAATGCAGACACAGTAGAAAGCATAACACAACTCTGTATGATCTGGAATAAGTCGGTGATGCTCTGGTGTGGGTTGAAGCACTCTTAGGAGAATCACTGGAACCTTGCTTTAATATTTTATTTTTTTGTGTGTTGTTGTTGTTAGTTTGTTTGCTTGTTTTTCCTGAATGATGGAAAGATTTCATGTGTATCATTACAGCTTTACAAGAGTAATTTCTGTACATCCACCTTAATATAGTATGTTACTATATGTTACTATTATAGTTAATATTATTATTACTAACACTAACAAATTCACACAATCACACACACACACACAAAAATAGAATATCTATTTTCCTGAAAATGAGTATAGAGACTGAATGGTCAAAAAAAAAAAAAAAAAGTGGAGGGTATTGCTGTTACAACTAGCTGCAAATACTTCTGATAGAATCATTTTTCAAAGGAAAATTCAAAACTGTCCAAAATAAGTTGCTCTGAAAACTTACATGGGTTTTTGCCAAAATTTTGTTTCAGCAAAAAATGAAGACAAAAGTTACAGCAATGAGGAAAAATGTACTGTTTGGCTATCTTCCAAATGAATCATTTCAGATTTTTAGTGATGCAAGCGTTTGTTTTTCAATACAAAAGTATCAAAAGAAGAGACTGTAATCAAAGGATGTGATTATTTCAGAGAGACATACTTTGATTGATCGGCAATATTTTCATGTAAGTGGAAGAAAGGATCTGATTTTCTTTACTGCAGTGATATGTAAAGCTTACATCTGTCACATTTTCTTTCCTTCACCTGCGTCCTTCCAGGCAGATAGCAGAATGGCAGTTTAGGTTAAATGAGTGCCACTGAAATTCTTCTTGCACAAGGTGATTTTCCTTTGTGTGGAAACTTCACCACCAAAATCTTCTGTAAAGACAGGTTGAGGTCCATGATGCCCACGATATGGCCAAACAGGTGTATATATAGCTTAGTCTACAAAAATCTCAGTAGATATTATTTCCCAGGGATGCAACTGTAGGCCATGACATGTTCTGGGGAAGGTCCTGCTCAAGTAAACTGCTTTCACAGGGCACATAAAACCTCTTACCCAGTAACATTATCAATGGCTCTGAGAGTTTCTCAAATGTTTTTGTACATCTGCAAGTTAGAAAAACGTGTACATACTTCAGTGAAGGAGCATTCTGGGTACAAATTCAAAAGCTTCATTTCCTCCAGTACATTAAAAAAAAAAAAAATTACAAATCTACGTTCAGATGGCTAGGGAAAAGAAATAACATTAGGAATAACTCCTGCACAGATTTTTGGCTAGCATCAGTAGTTTTGTCTAAGGACATTTTCTGTCTAGTGCCGGCTGCTTGTTGCTTCATAACACCTGACAAATTCTAGGTTCCTAAAAGCAACCATAAATGTTTTGTGAATTGCTTCATTTAACAGGGAGTTCTCAGGACCTCACCCTCATATTCAGTGTGGTTCTGTCTTTGCTTTTTACCTTATCTCTTTTTTTTTAATACATTTCCAGCTCTTTTTTTTTTTTTTCTAATCTCCCCTCTCTCTTTTGACCACAGAATAGATTTACCAACTGTAAGCTGGAATTTCCCCAGGCATGAGAACTTCTTCTGGAGGGAGATCTATTTTGGGAGGGCTAAGGCATATGGGAGCAGCCCTTACAAATCCAGCGCTTAGAAAAGAAAGAAGAGAGTAGAGTAACTAGAGATTTTGTGCAAGTGAAACAGGATTACTGAAGCATGTATTATATAATCACTCTTCAGAATTACAATATCATATATTTTGAATAATAATCATTCAAGAGACCAGAAGCAGCACCTTTTTTTCTTTTTCTTTTCTTTTTTTTTTTTTTAAGGAGAAGAATGGGGAAAAAGAACATATAGTGAGAATCCAGTTGAATACCTTGTGAGACTGGCTTCAAACGCTAGCCTTCAGAAAGGCAAGATATCAGCACCTTGTCTGTAATATTTTGCTGCGTAAGTTCTATTAAAAATGAGATAGCATATTGTAAATATAAGATCATGTGTTCAATCATTGTGCCAGCACTCACAGCTTCTAGTTCACTCCCAAAGTGCAATATTCCAGATATTATAACAAGGCTGTATGGTGCAGGCTTCCATTGCTCAGAAATGCTACCTTTTAAACTAGAGCATGTAAATGAAATACTTTATGCTACAAAACTAAACTTAGGACTAGTGTAACATAATCCTGATTCACTGCTGTATCCCGTACTACTGAAGGTAGAAAACTTAGCCTGCACTAATGAAAAATATCAGTCCTGATTTCACCAAGCACC
Organism: Anser anser; assembly: GCF_964211835.1. Taxonomy (NCBI): domain Eukaryota; kingdom Metazoa; phylum Chordata; class Aves; order Anseriformes; family Anatidae; genus Anser; species Anser anser. The sequence goes on from NC_139721.1 coordinate 62,455,528, forward strand.
TAGACAGGCACTTAAATAATAATTTTGTGCTTCTAGCTAGATTAACAAAGCAACACTCAAGTCAAAATGAAAAACTCAGAAAGCTCAAGTTACATTAAATATTTGCTTATGAATAGCTCCAATTTTGCTTTGATTGTATGCTTGAAGTCCACTTTCCTAGAATTCTATAATAATTGCCTGTATAATATTTGTTTTGCATGCAACTAGGGAAATGATGTTAAACAATCTATTTTCTCTACTATCTTTTAGTTGGTAGTCATAGTAATATCCAAAACATATATTATTTTTGTAGGCTCTCTGACTTCTTCAGTTTGGCAATAGCAAAATAACAAAAGCTATATCAGAGGACATTAATTCTAAAGCCATACAAGCAGAGCTAATTTAGCTATGTGGACAATATAATCGTCAGGAATTACCCTGGGAATCCTTGAAGATGCTCTTAGGATCTCTCACCCATTCCTAGGACAGCTCTGATTAGTATTTCCTTCCTATGAAATCAAAGATAGTGTTCAAATAGAAAGGGAATCCTCTTGGAGTCCTCCTTCCAATGTGATACAGTCTATCCTCTCACAAAACAAGAAATTAGCCTTGAAAAATGATTGCTTTGTTTGCATCAAGGAGATATGTTAGGTACCTGAAATTTTTACTCCTGCAGAACTATAATTCACACCTTGTTTAAAATGCAGATGCCTGAAAATGGGCCTGTAGCCATGCTCTACTCGTCTAACCGGCATTCCAGATACCTTCATAAAAAAAAAAAAAAAAAAAATGGGGACGGAGAGAAAGGCAGAGCCTTGAAGGACAAAAATGCTGATGATTAAAAGGAACAGTATGACCAGTGTATGCTTACAAGTTATGTTCCTTTTAAATAGCAGGTTGTTGGGAGGATTTTTGGAGGTGGTTCCTGGCTTTTTCTTTTTGCTTTACTGCATAGAGCCTACCAGCTGTTTAAGTCAAAAATATGGTCATCTGCACTCCAGCCATGACTGTGCATGAAAATCAAGGCTGGACAAAGTAATATACAAGCAGAACAAAAAGAAAATCTCTCCCAACTAAAATCTTGTCTACTGTATCATCACTTTTCCAAACAGACACTTGTAAAAAACTGTTACTTCCTTTGCCCATCCTTTGCTGATTTACAACAGGCAGACTCTAGGAACAGTTCCTCCTTTTATAGTATACCAGTTTGGTTATGTGTGCTCAGTGGTCCATTTCTACACTTCTACAACATTTCTCACCCTGGACACCAAAAACATAAACTTAAAAAAAAATAATAATAAAAATAAAAAACAAAAAGTAGACATTGTGAAAGTTTCAAAAAGCTGTATGTCACTAAAGGAATTGTGCCCCAAATCCTGCTGGTTCATCCCACTGTAAGCAGCACTACATGCTACTTGCATTCTCAATGTGCATCTCAAGAGGTATTTGGGAGCAACAAGGTCACTCATATTTTTCATCTTTCTTGCAAGACTTATCCGGAAAATTTCAGTGTTTCAGCTGTAAACATGATTAAATTGCAGCTAATGCATAATAGGTGCATGTCAGCGTATCTTTGTGTAAACTTGTTATTCTGCTGTTCTGTATTTGGAGCAGTGACAAATACATTTTATATTCCCAGTCCCTCAGAGCAGCTGGGTTCCCACCTAGTCTGAGCAGATTATAGCAATGGGGGAATGTAGATGAGAGCCCTCTGCTCCTGCAGCCTACAGCCTCAGTAAAGGTGACAATAGGCTTGCAAATATCTTGTGTTCTTTTTTTCTCTCCAATATGAATGCCCCTCATTGCTTTTGTAGCACACTGTAGCACGGTCCTTCCTTCCTAATTTTTTGAGGTAGCATGAGATCTCTACTTTTCTCAGTTTGAAGCTGTCTTTATTACATACCATCAGGTAAACACAAAATGTTCTTGGAAGATCACAAGATGCTCAGATAAGACGTACATGCCCATTTCTTTGTATCTAGACTGTGTCTCCTTGTGCAAAGAAAGTCCCTGGTGTTTTATCATGATGCAGTTACTAAGTACATATCCCCATATGCTCCCTGATAGGTTGGAAGAAGAGACGGTTCCCTCGTTTCCGAGTCATGAAAGTGCCCTGATGGACACTTCTGGTCAGTTTGTCCTCTGCTGGCTAAGCAAGCACATTGTGTTTCCAGCCCTTAGTGGCAGAGCTACTGGTAGAAACCTCTGCAGGCCCCAGATCTCCTGCTAAACAGAAAATACACCCATACAAACCAGTTTTCTGTCTCTGACAAATGCTTCTGGAGCCATGTTTTGATATGGCATCCATGCAAATAGGAAACCACCCAAAATGTAACTCCCTGCCTCCACACAGCTCCTCAACAAGAAGGCACGTGCTCTAGGCCTCTTGGTCTGCTGAGCTATACCAAACATCCATCCAGGCTGTGATGCCTAGAGATATGTAAGCATTACCTGACTTCAGATTTCCACAAGTACTGCTGGTCTCCTACCCAAAAAAGGAGACTCCAGTTCCTCAGGCAGGTGTGGATATAATACTGTGCATTAGAATGATATAATACTTTGCAGACAGAAGGACATTCCTTCACAAATTAAGGCCTCAGAATACAAAAGCAATCCTATATGTGATGGGCTGCAACAGGTGAGGACAAAGCATGAAATAAACCTTTAAGCTAGCCATCTCAAAAGAAGTAGATACATTACACAAAGTCTTTTCTCCATTCATTGCTGCATCTTGGAAAAGCTGCTGCTTTGCATTTTACTTTTTAATGATTCCACTTTTTGTTAGGAAACTGGACAGTAAAAGAAAAATATTAGTGGAAAAAATTGCAAGTATCCCTGCAGCTGAGCTCCCCTGTAGTCTACTCAAAACCTGACCAGTATATCTGCTTTTCAAGTCAGAGAAAATCCTCTGTTCCTTACAAGCAAGTTAAAATGGCAAATGAGCTTTGGGAATCAAAAACACAGCACCACAAGCATTGGTTAGTGCTGGAATGTGAAGCAGAGTCCTTGGGAACAGATGGTTTAATACATCACAATAAATCTCTTATGAGCCTTTGCAACATAGTACTTCAGATAAAAATAAGTTTAAGTTACAATCTGTGAACAAAATGCTGTCCTCACAGGCAGAGAGGAACTGCTTTTGACGTTCATGAGAGTTGCAGCTCCACTTTAGAAAGATTTTAATTAATTCGTATTTTTAAAGGAGCTAATCAAAAGTCCCTTCTCACCTTATTTCATAATCATGAAATTCAACCCAGAAGACTACTGAATGACTCAATACCAACAAACCCTCAGATAAAAATATGCCATTCATTGTTTATCCTGCTCACCCAGGACACCTGGAACAGCAGCTCATGATCCACCTGCTTCACAGACATTAGAGAGTGCAGGACAATTATCACAGCAAAGGAAGAATGTCATTTGAGCTACAAGCACTCACGTTACATACAGCTGACACATCAAAATACCTGCCTTGAGCAACCGTATTTGCGTAAGTGAAAGAGCTACAGACCATGACTGTCAGAAAGATGTCATGTCAATTGGACTGTGCTTCCTTCTTCATTAGGTTTTGTATCAGAGGCAGTCCAGGGAAGGGGAAGAATGAGGGGAAGAAAGAAGGGTTAGATATTCTGGATAACATAGTACAGCTGCAGTTTCCGATTTCAACAGCTTAAAGATCATATTTTTAGAATTACGAACTTATAGGGGACTAGGTACAAGATGGTAATTTCTTGATCTAAGGAACATTAACATTCATTTCTAATTCATATAAGTTGGCACACATCTTCAATTGCATCCACAATGTTTATTCCATCATTTGCTTCATTTCACATGAGTTCTTTCATTTAAACAATATTCTTGTGCAGTAGGGGTGATGGGTCCTAAGCTCTCTCCAGTGGTATCAGCAGCATCTTATGTCTCCCTTGGAGAAGTTAACAGTGGGCAAAGAGTTTGTACCGCATAATTTATCATACTCATGAACGCAGTTCATGAACAAACTGCAGCTTTTACAAGTTTGTTTTCTATTTGAAGCTGTCCAATAAATGTTTTGTGCAAACCAATTTCAGCCTACAAATTGCTCATAAACTGCTCACCGTGAGTAGTACTCCCAGTATTTGCTATTTGTAATTCAGTAGTCAGCCTTTGGGATTGGTTGGGCCAATCCCATGGCTTGTTTTTCTTTCCTGAACATTGAACCAATCTTGCCAAACTCCAAGCAGAGGAGAAAATTGGAGGTTGACTAGGTAATAAACCAGGATACGGTAGGTTTAATGCCCAAGGGAACTGGCAAAAATATGAAGGTCAGTAAGGAGAGACTAGTAAATGTTTAAAACAAATAAACAAACAAACAAAAAAAACAGTGTCAGCTTAGATGTTGGAGATAGAAGAAAATGAAGAGCAGTTCCCAGTCAGGAGCTATGAGCTACATTTATTCTCTCTATTCTTTATTTGGCAGGACAGCCCAGGCCAAGAGGAAATTCAGGCTCAATCTGGCCAATTACCGAATTTTCAGTGATAAATAAAGCAATTTCATTTCATCAAATTTTTAAAAGTTACATTTGTCACTACTTGACATACAATAAGACTATGCGCTTCCTAGATTATTTATTTCAATCATCAGTTCAAAACAGCCAGGTAGGAAAGTAGAAAGGTTTGTAGAATATGGACACTAACTTTTTGACACTTCTTAACACAACAAAACAAAACGAAACAAAGCAAAACAAAACAAAAGAATCTGAAAGTATTCTTTGGCCTGCAAGATGTGTTGATATTGTTTGAAAGTGCTTCAGACTCCACTTTATAGAAAACAGGAATACCAAGTATGGAATATCTTCTCCTACTTCTCAAATAGTAATTTTAGAACTGTGAGGGAAAAAAAAAAAAAAAAAAAGTTATTTCTCCATATTACACATAAGCTTGATCACAGTGCATTTTTTTTTCCCTTTGCCTTAAGGCAAAACAGAAATTTTAGAGAGGACTGAACAGGCATCGATAGTTGGTGGAGATATGCAGAAAGGCAGGAAAAGGACATAAAGGTATTATTGGTAACGCAGAATAAGTAAACAGAGACTCAGTAGGAGAGTTAGCTGAAATGTAGGTCAGAGCCAAGGTCTTCAAGTCCCTGGAGGCTAGCAAAGAATGTCTGAAACCACAGTAAAGTAACACAGGGGAAGTGTTTTTCAAGGTGTGATTGTGCCCATGACCACTAATGCTGAAGGAACTTGAAAGAATCAACAGTATAATGTAACTGTAATTTGTGTAGTGGGTATTGCAGGAGTTAAATTCTAAAACATTCTGGCACTTTTAATTCAGCACAGAAAATGGTGTTTAACAGGGTCCAAAGGCATTTTATTTCAGCCCTGAAATCAATATTGGAAGAAAAGAGAAATTCAGGCCATGTGAAAGGAAATCCAAAAGATCTATGCATTTGCTTCACTTGAGATGGGTGGATTTCTTTTGAGATTGGGTACGCTTACATGATGCCAAGGCTTCTGCAGCTGGCTGGGTTGTTTGTTGCTTCAAATACAGCAGCAGTCCAAAGCTTCCCAGAGAAGGAAGGGCTCATTCACAATGCAGACCTCTAACCCAGAATCTGCCCTGGACTCAGATGCGTTAAACACATCGTATCCTGCCAGTCACGGACAGTTAGTTATCTGTAAATGTTAGGCAGATGAAATACATGTTGAAGAATAAAAATAATACACAGAAATATTTTTATCTGGTGGGATGAGATTTGGAAGAAATCATGACAGTTTTCCAATCACCAGTCATGAAGAGAAAAAAAATCAGCTCCAGCAGAAAATTATCATGAAAAAGCTTGATAGCCTGGAAAGCCAAAGTTGAGAACTGAAGCAAGTGTGAAGTAGAGGCAATATCAATCATTACTCTTCCATCAGTTAGTGGCAATAGCATTGAGAAGCCAAATATTCATCACCTCCCACCATACAGGTGAACTGTAATTTTGCAGCTTGGAAAAATGTCATCCATCAATTGTACCTTGCATTTCAATAGGTAGCAAAATACTGCCGTCATGTGTGGGCACATACCATAATGTTTTCAATGCGTATCTTTGCACAGATAATTTTATTCTGTAGCATCCAGAGAAATTAAATGAGGTCATATGTGAAATACAAAGTGTTATGTGAAAGCCAGCAACACTTTGATTGCATCACCGCCAGCAAAACACCATACTAACAGCAGTAATAAAACCATTTGTCCAATATTGTTGGATACACACATTTTCAACTCCTCTGGATGGTAGTTATTGTTCAGAGACTTCTAGAATAATAACACATTCTGCATGTAACTCTGTTAGAAGGCATAAATAGGGAAGAGACGGATGATCTTTCCAACTTTCACTCACTGGAATCTTCTCAGCATTTGGTTTCCATAGTCTATCCATTTCATCTGGTCACTTGGGATGTCAGCAAGCAGTGATGATACAAGTATACAGTCAGATGCTGCTATTTACCAAGCATCATGTTACACCTATTGCTTGAATAAATCTGAACAGCATCTTAAAGCAAAGGAGACACTGCTGCAGTAACATTGACAGAAGACCTAGCTATTAAGCTGTCTACAGAGTCTAGTATCAGTGAAATGTTTGACAGCCGCAGGGACAAATATGTATTAGCAACATTGCTTAATCCATGTTTCAAGGGCAGAATTGAAACCATGCCTTCACCCTATGCAGGCACAGATTGCTGGAAGGATACTGTCATAAATAATAGTGCTGGAGGCCATACCATTATGCACCTCCTCTTCTCCCTCATCCTTCCACTTAGCTCCCCTAGGCCAAGTATATCTCATAAAGCAGAAGATGCACAAGCTCCTGGAACATCAGAGAGTGCAAAAGAAGTAATCACAGCTATAGTTCCTGGGTCTTCCTTTATCAGCTCAGAGTGGGGCAGTACCTCCCAGGAAAAACTCAATTTGTCTGTATCATGGGAAGAATCTGTCCATTATGAAAGGTCTATAGGTGTCATGGGAGACCTTTTCATATGCTGGGAAGTGAGAAGTTGACTTTCGAAAAGATATGCTCTAGTTCAGACAGGAATTAATTTGGCAAAGCCTATGGCCTGTGTTAAGCAGGAGGTCAGATTTGATGATCACAGAGGTCCCTTCTGGCTTTATAATCTATAAAGGCTAACCACTTTAAGGGGAGAAAAAAAAAAAAAAGACAAAGAAAGAAACCAATACTGGTATTTTAAACCTCCAAATTCACCACCATCCAATATGTTCTCTGATTTCATTTTAAGGTATGTTTGTGGCACTGAGACATATCAAAGAAGTGGACTTAATAAAAACCACAGCATAGAGCACCTCTTTCTTAAGGGATTAATTGGAAAAGCTTAGCAAGTTACACATGCAACATGCAGGTGACTCTCAAAATTAGCCTAATGGAGGAGACTGCAGAGGAATCCATCAATCAACATTCGTACAGGAAGGCGAAGAAGCATATTACCAAGTGTTATGCTTGTATTCCTATTCCCTTTTTCCTCACTTCCCAAACATTATATAAAAGATTTTCTCTGCTCTCTACTTGAATAATTTGGCAGAAGGTAAGAATTGTGCAAATCTCTGTTCTGTGAGAGCTTTTTCTGAAGCTTTGATTCACCTGGGTTCATAAATCTCTAGGTTTTGATTTGAGGTTTAAGGCCACGTAAGCTACAAAACTGCAAACCGAACTCACATTAATAGCATGCAAAATTGCAAAATTACAAAGCCATAAATGGATTTACATTTGCAACTTAGGAACAATGGTCTGACTTTCCCATTTGTAACAAAAAACTACAGTCAGGCACATGTTGCTGTACATCCACGGCACTTGTGCACACAGATAAACATGCAGCCGATTTACTTGCTGGAAATTTGCACTGAATTTAAAGAGTGAAAGCTCATAGAAAGAAAACAATTTGGAGAATATTCTTTCTCAAAGCACCCTTCATCTTAGGCTTCTAGGGATTTTCACTTTTATTTTCTCTTTTAGGAGTGAATGCTAAATCAAATAAAATCCACACCATGTAAAACAGGAAATCAGTCAGACTATTGAGACTGTAAGGCTTGTGTTTATATCAGAATATTTAAACAGAAAATACAAATCCCAGATTTAAATGCACAAATTAAAGTAAATTCAGCAGATACATTGGGTAACCTTTTAATTTTTTTCAGCACTAAGAAAAGGTCTTTTCAAGAAAAAGTCAGGAAAGAACCATTGTACTGATATCACACTAAGTATTATGTTTATATATCTTCACTAAAAGCAGTGTAAGCAAACTGCTTTACAAAAATAGTAAATTTATCTTCATTTGAAAGGGAATATTTTTGTGAAGGTAGTCATGGTGGCTGAAAGGGGCTGTTTCACTTTGATACAAGTGATTTGGCAGGGGAGGGACACGGTAAGGCATTTACTTCTCATTTTCCGTTTCACACCTGAAATGCACAGGAAAAGGTCTATCTCACTTTTGTCAAAGAACTGACTTTTGAGATCTTCTCTTTTTATGTCAACCATACAGATGTTCCATCGTTATTACTGCAGAGACAAGTATGTGTCTGTTCTCTTGTTATCATCATCATTACTGGTTATTTTGGGTGACAAAGAGGGAAGCTAGGCTTGAACTTCATTGTCTTAAGTGTTAAGCTTTGGCCTGAAACTAGGGCCCAGCAAGCCTATTTCATGTGTCTCAAAACAGCAACTTTCAGGTTAGGTACTAGAAACTAGAAACTACAAAACAGCAGCAGTTAGAGATACAAAACTGTGGAAACATCCATATCTAGAAATGGTCCAATTTTCAAAGGGAATTAGGAGCATAACAATGCAGGTAAGCAGAGACAGTTTTGAAAATCCCACTCTTAAAGACTTTTTTTTTCCCCATGAGACACATGAAAATTAGGCACATAGAGCAAGATCCTCAAAAAGGCTAAACATTTTTCTTTTCTATCCTTTTTTTCCAGCTTTTTTTTTTTTTTTTTTTTTAATTGTGCTAATGCGAAAGACCCTGCTGAGCTGGGTAGGGGTTCCTTCACCTCCTACCGTCCTTAAAGGACACCCTATAAAGAAGCACCATTGTTTCTGACTATACAGATCTCAGTAGTTCCTCCTGTCCTAGGCAGGAGTGTCAAAACAGCTAATCCTTGCTTTTAGACGTGGTAGATCATGTGTAGCTTGCTAGTGAAACTACTACCCCATGGCTCCCTGCGCCTTGTAGTTTCTCTGCAGAGGGGAAGAGGAAACATGAACATTTCTTACCTGCAAATGCAGCCTCATTTACCACCTCCCAGTCACATGCAGGCTCTGAGCACAGTCCTACCCTGATCTCAAAGACACACACACACAAACTTACAGGCAGACTATTATGCTAAGCAACTCTAGTGTTTGCCTTCTCTGTCACCCTCAAGACAAGTCAGTCTGGAGGAAACTACTTTGAGATTCCTGCTGCAGCCAGATAGCTTCACGACCAGGACCCAGTTAGCTTTATGAGCATCCATCAGCAGAAATTCAGGCACTCTCAGGCAGGGACTGTATGTATCAGAAGCACACAATTGGTACCTTTACTGCTTCCAGGGTCTGGCAACGAAGCTGCTGCAGTTCTGGAGAGGTGGATGAAGTTTCATCAGCTAGACAAGGGCACCAAGAAATTTCTGAGCCCTAGGTCTAGAGCCTTGCCTTTACTAACAACAGTGAGAATCCTAAGGCAAAGGCAATGGTCTTTGCTGCTGTCATTTTAAACACTACATTATTTATTCTCACTTGGAACAGAGCTACTAAACACAATATTTAAAAATTACTTTGTCTTCCCATATGAGCGCTCCCAATGGTTTTGGACCTGTGAAGCAACATTGAGAAGTATCTGCCAAAAAACCTCCCTCGAACCAGGAAGCATTAGGAAAAAAGTATCAGGAAAGCCTAATCCCTCAGTATTTGTAATTCACAGAAGTTTGGCTGAGTCTCCAAGCCTCTGGATGCTTATGTGAACTGGAATCACTGATCTTTTTAAAAATTCACTTCTCCCTCAGAAGCACTTAAAACACTCCAGTCTTGCTGCTCATTTGAACTTAGGTAAAATCTAACAATTTCGTGTCCCCACCATAGCTTTATGCCACCAAAGGCACAGCTATAGCACAGACAGGCTCCTAGCTGGCATGGATAATGTCAGACCTCTGGGCACGGACTTCAGCTCATGCTGTGAGATCTCACCAGGAATCTCAGGAGTGTGCTCAGATCACTGGTCCCTGCTGAAGCCATAACCAACGTGTGTTCACGCCTCTTGCTAAAACTCAGACATTACAGGCTATTCCACAGCTTCCTATCCAAGTAACTCAAAACAAGTGGATCACCAGGAGTAAACCCAAGTTTTTTTGTGATTGTTAAGGAGGACTAGGCCTTGGCCAGCTGTGCTCTAGCATCATCAGCCAGCTTCGCCTTCCAAGAGTGGCAAAGTTCTGGCAAAAATAAATATATAAATAAATAAGGGAGCAGTCAGCAAGGGAGGCAAGCAGAGGAGAAGGCTTTGCCCAGGGGCAGGCTGAGAGGGGCTGATAATGAATGACTGATGACAGTTACCCGCAATTTTTTACTTCCTGCAAAATGATAGACGCTGGCCAAGTCAGCCCCGCAGTGCCAGAGAGCTGTGGAGCCAGGCTGGAAAGCCAGCCCGCCAGCAGACCTCAGCTTCCTAGGCAGGTGGATGGTGGCATGTCCAGCTGCAGGAGACGAGATGCCCCGGGCACCCACAGGGCACCTTGCATGCAGCAGCTCCTGGTACCATGGCCCCTCAGCAGGAGTGGCCAGGGGGAAGGAATGGCAGGAGGTAGGGGAGGAGGAGAAAGCCAGGTAACAGAAGTGATTAATGGGTGGGTGATGAGAGGAAAGTTTGCATATGCACTTGGAGAGGAGAAAGGATGTTCACTAGCTTCCTCCATGACAAATGCAGGCAAGAAACAGGAAGGAAAGAACTATTAATCAGTGGCACAAGCAGATATTTCTTTTTCCCTCAGGAGGAGCTGGCCTAGGTAAACTGCTCAGAACAGTTGTTTCCAGCTTGCCCTTTTCAGCGTGCCACTCGGCAGACCCCACTGCTGTCTGCGATGAGCCAGCACTCTTTAAACTCAGCTTCTCCTTCATCTCCCCACACAAAGAGGAAAACAGTCCTAAAGACAATGTACGAGTAAAAGCCCTCATCTTCTTGTTCCAGCAAATGTTGTTATTCACAGTGCACCTTACAAGCATGGCTACCTGCCAGTCAAACAAATACCACTCTACCGAGTCCCCTAAACAGCCATCTGATCCTTTCCTAACTGTTGTTTAGAGTTGTTTAGGGGTGCCCATGGAGTGATGATTAACAGCTCCAGGCGCTCTGCAAGCACTTGGAATATGCATTTCTTACTAGTAGGGACATTTTTTCCTTCATATTTTTATTGGTTGTGTTTTATTAGTCACATTGCTCTTCAGCCTCCCTGCAGCATTGGCAGCAATGCCATTAGCCTGAGATGAAGGTGCACGTCCTCCCTTCATGGCTGAGGTGAGGTACCACAATAAAAGCAATATCAATAAACAGTACATTGCAGAAAATTAATAAGCGGTATACTGATGAATTGTTGGCAGCCAGTGGTGACTACAGAATAGGTAACACACTTAATATCAAGTCATTTCTTGTTTTGGTTTCCAAGAATGTATTTAGGAGTCTTGATAGCGTGCAGTAAAACAGATCAGGGAAGGTATACAAATATTAAGTGAAGTCCAAGCACATTAATTACTTAGTAAGTGCTTGTAATTATCTGACATCTAGAGCACCTTGCTTGATCTAACATGTGTAGTGTTACTCCCTTGCATCAGTCGCAAAAAAACATTGTAGAAACATTGGTGCTGTGTGATAAAACATTCCACTCTTTTACCCCAGAATCTCAAAGAGCCCTACAGCAAGCTGAGGACTTACTGCATGCCAAAAGGTAAACCTTTCTATACCTATTTTACAGGTGGGCGAACAGAAGCAAAGACCCCCAGAAGGCCTTATAAAATTATACACCGAGATAGAAATGGAAAGCATCATCTTGCACCAACACTCTCATACAGGAATAAGGACATCCAGCTTTTAATTTTTTGCTTTATCTTAAGGTTCATTTCAACATATCTAAAATAAGGACAGTAGTACATGTTATCATACATGTAAAGATCCTACACAACACAAATTAACTTGTTGTCCACCAAAAAGGCACTTCCATGTCACTAGTAACAGAGTTAGTCTGTAAGCCACAGACATCACTGTGTTCACTGCATACAGGAGGGCAGTTTTGGGTGGCAAACTCTTCAGGGTTTAGGACAACCTTTCCTCACACACAGGTGCGGAACAGAACGTAGGCAGGATCTGATTCTGCTTCATATTTCTAGATGCTGCTACAACCCAGCCATAAAGAGCACAAGCATGCACGCAGCATTCTCCATGTACAATAGCTGAGGCATAAAAAATGTAGAGAACATCATACAACACCTCCAGCTTTGCAGTGAGAAATAAGAGGTACCACTACACATGACTTTTTTTTTTTTTCCAGAACTTTCTGGAATACTTTATGGCTCACTGTTTTTATTGTGTTGTTTAAGGTTATGAAGAGAGAAATTATATAGAGGAAAGAAAAGAGGATTAACATATATCCAACCATGCTATTTAAATAAATAAATAAATAAATCAGAATCACCTGATCCTTACCATAACTTTCCTGAATAAATTGTTAAAAAGGAAAAAGAAAAAAAAAGTACAACATCCTATCCAGATGGTAGTTCTAGTGCTCCGTGGTCAGCCTGTTTATTAATGAACATCTGTTTTCCTTACAAAACAGTGTGGACTTTCTACTATAAATTCTCCTTTCACATATTTCTTGGAAAATGACATTAGGAGTAATTCACTGTCACATAGATAAGCCAAATTTAATTTTAATTTTAGATATTGCATATTAATTATAGCATTTCTGTCACTCACTAGATTATTGATGTATTTGTAAAACCTGCAGTTGAATATTGAAAATCTAAAAATATGACTTTGTCTTTGAAGATGTTTGGCTCCAGTCCCCTTAGTTGTCCTTTCCTTTTAGCTCTCTGCACAACTGGAAGAACGTTGCTGGTAGAAATGATAATGGACATCAGACTTCAAAGCACTACAGATATAGTGCTAGAGTTCCCTGAAATAATCAATAGACTTCAGTGCATCACTGTCTGGTCATGGACACTTTTTGAATAGAAAAATGGCTTAATTGTAATTCAAGGTAAGTTTCTTCTTAATTTTAACCATATCTTACCATTTACTGAATTCTATACATTAAATTATACAGAAAGACTGAGATTTGGTAATCTGAGAGGCAATTAAAATTTGGAAACAGACCAAAGCTACAAGTACATCACCATATGTAGGGCAATATTTTAATTACAAATGAGAACATGATGGAAGATTTCAGTCCAGTCTCAGGATTTTGAAACACCACAAACTAAAGACATTGAAAGGGAATGTTTAGATCCAAACATTTTAAAAATAAGGTTTAGATTTAAATGCAAAAAGCTTTAGTTTTCTATTAATGATATGCATCTTTAAGCACAAGAGCATAAAGATCTGGAAGCTCTTCTGGAACATTTCTTTTCTCAATACAATAGCTGTTTTTAAACCCCAGTGCAGAACAATAGTACTCTTCCAATATCTTTCCTTTTGTGCTCTGACATTGCTTTAAGAAAGAAACAAGCTTGGAGTCGGCCGGTATACCTGCTTATGCAGAAGTTTCAAAGCCATAGACAAGTGACTTCTGTTTATTTTAAACAGAAATATATGTGTACCTGTGTGTGTGTGTGCGCATCTGTGTGTACAAGTGTGTGTTTGTTTCTGCATTCACCCTGACATCCAAGGTACATGGCTATCTGCAGTTCAGTGGCTGTGATATCACTATGATACAGGACAGATCAAAAACGTGTGAATAAACAGAATACTGCTGGAAGCCACTGTTGCTGGAAGCCACAGTAGTGAGGGCAGTGAAACTGTGCTATTTAGAAACTATGGCTCCTTGCTAGTTTCAAACTATGCAGCATGGCTAGTATAAAACTAGGCTTTCCACATCCATCAGTGTGGTGACCATTACAGTTAAAAATTACAAATAAGATTTTTTTTTTATATATATATATTTTAAAAAAGGCAACTAAGTGAATGAGATGAAAGCCAGACATTGACTGTGTTGTCCATCCTGCAATCTGCTCTTCCAGCAAGAGCACGGATGTTCTTATAGGACATAGGTCAAAGCAGAGCAATACTGACCTCAGAAGAGGAGACCTTGGGAAGGGAGTTTGGTTTTCAACTGAGAATGTGGTTCCCTTTTTCCGATTGCTTTCTGTCAACGGTAATTAAGATTGCCATGGCAGGAGTTGACTGACCTCATACAAGCAGGGAGTGACCTGCTGGAGGCCCCAGTGGGCTCAGCCGCTGGGCAAGCCCTGGGCACCCCACAGCATCAGCCGGGCAGCTCCCACCTTCCCCATGCAGTTGCCATCCACTCACCTGGGAGAATTGCACTGTCCAACAATGAGCTGCTTGGTCATGGACAAGAGCCCAACCCCTGGTGTGAAGTTGTTGCCAGAGTAGTTTTGGCATCCAACCCTTCAATCTGAAGTGAAAGTGCTTGTTTAACATGCTTATTTAACGATCCACATGCCCCAACCTGCACCTTCAGAGACCTAAGGAGGCAAAATCAAGCCTGGATTGCATTTATCTTCAAACTACGAGCACAAAAGAGGATTTAAATATCTGGTCTTAAATGTTCCTAAAACTGCAAGTGTAAAACCACACAGAAACATGCTCCCTGAGGAAGGCTTGCAGCCGAGTCACGGAGCAGAAACTGCTCGGGTCTGTTCCAAGTCATTTACAGATGACACAAGTCATATCATTTTTCTGTGCCTCACTGCCACCTTTGGACTCCTCTGTTCAGGCAGTAAACAATTTCCAGAAGGAATCATCTCTGACTGTGTCTGTGCTGCTCTTAGTTCAGCGTAGCTCAGCTGAGGAGGTATTGCAACTATCTGTTTCTCTGCTGCAACAGCAAATCTCTAATTATAAGCTTATTTGAATGGCCTTAAAAAGGGGGCAGAGCATCATCTTCTATGTATATACATTTAATACAAATGGGGCTGGGAGACAGAATTGTTCCAGTTAGCAGCTTTCAGAAAAAAATTAAACACAATAGAATATTTTGGGAATTTTGGAGTGAGCTCATGACACCCGTGCACTGCTGCATCTGGGAGACATGCATTTTAAGCCCCAAGGTTCTTTCAAAAATCCTGGCTGCAGTAGTTATCGCTGTTTTATCGCCAACTGAGGGATCCCTTTCTAACCTTAGGGGAAGTCAGTGTCATCTACTGGATAACGTAGTGGCCTGGAACTGTACAGACTTGCCTCTAATCCTAGCTCTGCTGTTAGTTGGCTGAGATGGCCTTGAGTACATCACCTCACTCCTCAAAGCTCTTACTCCCCATACACAAAATGGAGACCCTGACAGTTACTTCATTTTTAAAGAACTTGAAGATCTACTGGTGAAGATGTCTTAGGTAACAGCCACATATTATCATTAATAACTCATGCTCCTTATGCAATATTCTCTGTGCCAAAGATGGAAGTCATTCAATTTGCAGAATCTGCCATTAATTGCTCTCTTGCTGTTAAAAAAAAAAAAGAGATCTTGAAAAAAAATTTGTAATAGGAGTAGTGGGGGCAAAATCAAAACTAGCTTTCATGTGAGACTGGTTGAATTTATTATTGATGCAATTGCCTACAACAGAATGAATGTAGGTCCACTGACCCAAGGAACTCCCTCTCCATACTCTTTCAGGGTGTCCTAAATGCTCTTAAAAAGGACAGAACTCTTCAGTTCCTCAATCACCAAGTCTCTAATTAAGCTGAAAAATATTTTGACCCTTTGCTCAATTTCAGTGTTCTTACTCAAAATAGCAAAAGGTATTCTAATTAAAAGTAGATTTTATGATGTGGGTTTCTTTTTTCCTTTTTCATTGGCACCTTGAAATTACAAGGTACCAGGAACCTGAAAAACAATGTGGCCTGTTTGCAGGCTTTTTGTTTTGTTTTGTTTTGGTTTGGTTTTAAATGAAGAAGGTTAAAAAAAATAAATCCTTGTGTGTACAAAGTGAACATTTGGTAGGTAAGGTGTAAGCACTTCTTTTTATTCCATAATTGTAAGAGAAACGTTCTTTAATGTGCAGTAATAACATTCAAGCTATGCTATTTTGCAACAAATAATAATACACACCAGCATGGGGCATGATAGCTAACAAACTTTTTCCAGCTAATGTATTGCCCACATCTATCTACCTTATTTTCCAGTGCCTTGGCTTTTTAATCCAGCCTTTTTTGATGGAAATCTGAGGCTGAGTGGAGCAGTAGTTACTTACCTTTTTAAGGAAAGAGTTTGAAGCAAGGCTGCTGAGTATCTCAAATCATTTCCATACAGAGCAGTGTATAATAGATTTCTTTTTCTTGTTTGTTTGAGTCAAATAATACTCAAAGTACAGAAAAGCTGGAGATGTGACTACTTGAATCCTTTAGTCCTGAAAAGCCCTAAGTTGTTTCCAAACTTGCACAATGTTATGCAAACAGGGGGGGAAACTGTCAGAAAAAAAATGCAGAGGTCATCAAGACCCAGCAATGTGCATCAGTTTTGCTCGCAAATGAAGGAATAAATTTATCATTGCAGACGTTGCATTAGTTACCGTAGACATGCACCATTTCCAAGATTTCTCGGGGGGTGAGAATACTGAGTATCAGAGCCAGCTTCTCCATTAGGCTTTTAACCGCAATGCTTCCTTGTTTTGTCGATGAGGAGTTAGATTTAGAAGCATAGGGAGGGGAAGCAAGCACACACAAAAAACACCAACTCTCTAGCTAAATTAAACTAAAACCTAGGTGAAGCCTCAGTGGGAAGCCTGCTGCACAAATTGGATCTCCAAATGCAGAAAAAATTAATTATTTGATGCACAGCAATGAAGTAAGCAACACCTTGAAGTTAACCTGGGCAGAGCTATTGATTCAGCAAGAAAAAAAAAAAAATCACTTTGCTTCACCCTCTCTGTTGTTCTAATGTTAGTTTGGACTGTTGCCTGACCATTTCCAGATAGCATTTCGTTCATCTGCAGCTGTTCTAAATGTGCACTCTTCCCCAATAGTTCAGACAAAAACTGATCCCATCTGAGTCAATATGTTGGTTTTGTGGGGGAAATACTGTGTGTGCAAAAAAAAAAAGAGCTTGCTGTAAACACAGTAGAACAGACTTTGCCACCAACCTGGAGCTCTGAAGTGGACAACTCTCAAGGCCTCCAGGGCAGCAGATAGAATTGCTCATGCAGTTTTGCCTACCTCTGCTCCAGCAGTGCCAGTAAATCACTAGCAACTGATGACTGTTCTCTGACCCAAAGAAGTCTCATCTTGCCCCGTCCTACAAAGTTTTCTACCATCTCCACTTCTATGTGCTGTGTAAATGGGAATGCTGTGTAAGAAAGATGATTTGGGTTGTGCACAAGAGTGATGCAGGGAGCACACATTCTACCTGACTGCAGTAGCCTGCCTGAATTTTAGAGAACTATTTTTAGTCTGTTTGGTGGTCTGAGAGAGGGCTTTCTTAACAGCAGTGCCCATTTTGCTGTTCAGAAACCCTGTGAACCCCAAAATTTTGCTGACCAAAAAACTTTCTGTTTCAGATTTGCTCTGCTGATCACAATCAGCCCCTAACCCAGCACAGCTCCATACTGAGAACTGGTGCTGCTAGTGCACACAACACATGCCTCTGCAATCATTGTTGCCTCCTCGTTCAGCCCCACTCAGCCAATCCTAAAAGATTTGGATCTGGGTAGCTTTAGCCACCCAGGCATCTTTTCAGTTGAATTGTCTTGAATGATAGACTCCTGAGTTACCTGGGAGGAAGCACAGCCACAGGACTCTCTAATTGAGGGGTTCCTGGTTCCAGACTTTTTATTTCCCTCCTTAGTTTAGCAGAGCCAAGATTTATTGACCTTCAAGTCGTGCTACAAAACCTTGCTGTTGTTCTTGGCTTTTCCTGAGGAGGCTATGGAGGCAGACTGAGGCACTATGGAACTTTCTGCTGGAGTACTTTTTCAGATGCTGAGCTATTAAAGTCTCTGTATTTTATAATGATTGCTGTTGTGTCTGAAGTTTCAGTCGACTGCCTTTATATAAACCAAAAATAATCAATCAATATATTGTTCTTTATGAACAATGATAAAATCCCATTATTTGTTAGTGGCTCATCTTTTTACTTCAGCTTCCACTGTTTTACAGGAACATGAAGAAAATTAAGATACATTTAAAAGAAAAAATTTACCTTTTGCTTATTTGGCAGGCTGTATGTAGAAGGTTCTAATCAACTTTCTCTTTTTGTGTCCTCTACTTTGTAACAATGAAGACAAAGTAAAATTTTCCACTGTCTTAATTAGGAAGAAAACAACTTTGTCGCAGAATGAAAATAAGGCACTCCTCCCCTCCCCACCAGCACTGCAGAGTCCTTTCAGCTGACTCACACAACAGGCCTGGAAGAGCATGATCTCACTTCGCAGAAGGTCTTAACAGCTGACATCTGGCGGATTGAAGTGTGTCAACACTAAGGCATTATTCTTTAGGGTAGGAAAAAATTTACAGTAATGAGGCTGGGATGAGGATACAAAACCCTAGGTATGGTGATGTATTATTTCACTTCAAGAAGAAAAAAAAATGTAGACTGATTCCGTGAAAAGGTTTCCTAGGAGTAAAGTCTGTTAGACTGTGAAATAGTTTTAGAACAGAGAGTCTGCAGTAAAGGAAAAAGAGAAGTAGTCCAAAAAAACATGAAGCCCATTGAAGGCTTCTGTGGCATTTACTAATTCTAGGCAAAAAGCAAACTGAGATAGATTTGTAAGAGGGGTGAGACTCAGTACTCTAGCTTTCAGATATCTTGGCACCTAATGCAAATGCCAGCTACAGGTCAGGTGTCAGTAGTTGCCTACAGATGGAATTCAAAGAAGCTAGCATTGTCAGCCAAAAAAACTAAGAGAGCTTGAGGGATTTTTGCCCATAAGCAAAAGAAGTGGCATTAAACCTGCTTTTCAAACAGTATTGAAGCTTGGCATTTCTTTCCCCTTGGGATATGCAGCCATGTAACTCTCCTTGGAGCATGGATGTCCAAGAAACAAATAAGAAATCCAAGCTCAAATCATTCCTTTGCAAGAGTGGGGTTTGACTCTCCCACATCCCAGTTGGCTGCTCTAAATATCCTATATTAATTAAGCCATAAGAGTTAGGTATAATTACCTCCATATTATATTTTCTGAGCAGTTTAATGCTTTCAAAGCATGACTACCATATTAAATCCTAGTTGCAGATATAGCATGTTAGTCCGATTGGGCTTAGGCACAGGAAGAGCCCAAAGTGCCTTCACACTATCAAGACAGCTGATTTTGCATACGGTCAATAACAGAAATAGCCAAGAATCTACATAAGAAATCTAAAGATATCTCCAGAACCAGAGAAGAGCTCTGAGTATTAATGTCAGACATAAATATCTAAAGAGATGTTTAGTCACATAGTTTCTCTCCCTCCCAAAGTTACAACGGTAGCAAACAAAAGCATAAATCCCTGAAACAGTATTGCTTTCCTGATTTCTACTTTCAACGTCAACATTTGAATTTGGATTATCCATAACAGAGAATTTTCCCTTGATAAAAGGCTCTGTACACCCTTGAGCCATCTCTGACCCTCTGTCCCTCTGAACAGCAAACTCTGTGGCCATGCCAAACACCTTGACAGTAAGTACTGTTTGAGCTTCAGTTTCTTCACCTCAGTAGTTTCTGCTCCAAAGGGGAAGCAAACTACCAGGAACAATGAAACTAGTTTTCCTATCCCTAATGCTATGCTCAGCACAGGACTTTTCTAGAACACAATGCTTCTCAGAATTGGTTTGAGACCTGGAGTGGAAGTGCATTACACGGCATTAAATATGAAGTGGACTACGAAAGCAATAAGCATATGACCAACAAGAAATTTGACTGGTCTTAATATATGATACTACATCTTTATGACTTCAGGTAGCCAGTTCAATTAAATACAGTTAAGTGCTTTAGTGACAAAAAACAGAAAAGTTAGTCAAAGTTGTCATTGACTTTGATGTCTATTTTTAACACACTCAGTCCCTTGGTGCAACTAGGTTGTTGCAAGTTAATTAATGACTGCTTAAATGTAAAGAGCTTTACATTTCCTTTCATTTAGAAAACACATTACATTTCAAGGGAAAACAGAAAGCTCATCAACCTGAGTTATCCAAAATGATTCAGAGCAAAATGTAGACACTGAGACAAAGCCCACCATTAATATAACAGAACGAGGACGTTCAGTATGACTTTGTTTGGAAAGGGAAGCATACCATTCCCAGTGAATAAAGTTAATCATTTTTCTAGGCCTTTTTTTCTCTCCATGAGTTACCTGTTAAGTCCCAGTTGCTTCAAGTTTGCTTAATGTACCCCTTGGATTCTTCATAAACATATGGCACAAATATTAATGAGTTACTGTTGCCCCAGTGTAATTGGTCATCTAACCAAATGGCTCTGTTTGCATTCCTTGATTGGATTACCTCATTTTCTTTACAGAAATGTCTAAAAATTGATTGGAGCTTGGTTTCTTTCAGGAGGTTTTTTCATTACCAACACCACCTTCGCCCAAACCACCTACCAACTCCTCATCCTTAAAATGATTTCTTAACCCCTATGTTCCTCTGCAACAAGCTCATTCTCTACATCCAGTTAAATTATCAATCTATGGTAATGAGCATGGAGGCTTTAGCCTAAAAGACTTGTGAATTTTATTTGTACTCTTATGAAAAACACATTTTTTCTTTAATAACTTCAGTTGCTCAGCTAAATATTCATAAATAATGGACTAGAAGACATTGTAAATGCCAACAAAACAAGGTGGGATTTTTTGTTGGTTTTTTTTTGGTTCTTGTTTGGAGGGGGTGTTTGTGTTTTTTTGTTGTTGTTTGTGTTATTTTGTATATTCATCCTGCTGGAGGCAAAAGGAAACCCTAGTATCTATAAAGATCTGAACCATACATTCCTCCTAGAGTTAAATGCTAATACTTTTAGATAAACTGAACTTATTTATAATAACACCATCTGCGGGATTCTGATAGTGTTGGGGGGAGAGATTAATTTATCTTGCATTTTAAATAGAGATGGCCGCTGGCATCAAAATCCAGATCTAGCTTTTAGCCACCCAGTTATCAGAGAATTCCACATTCAGGGTACTGCATCCCTCACCAGAATGTTTCCATAATACCAATGGACATGTGCTATGAGGTGATGTAGTGGAAGCACAGAGCAGTCCCTCCTTCTCCCCAAAGCAGGCAGCATGTCCAGATGGATCACAATGCAGAATTCCCCCAGTAATGATAAGATCTAACAGTTAAGACTGGATTTAATTTCTAGGTTTTTAATTAGCACATCACATGGCATAAGCATCTCACCATATTTCTGATCAATTGAGTAGGTAGCTTTACTTCTGGAACAAAGGCTTACAGGCCCAGGAAATCTCCACTAAACAGACTATTTAATACATACATACATACATTACCCACCCTAAACCTGTTGCCATGCCCTTTCTTTTGCCTCACTTCATTCAGCATGACTTGTACAGCATTACCAAAGGAGATGCACCTAGGACAGGAGTCCACATGAGCCATTGTGCTGCATTGCCCCTTGCTCAGTATTATACTTCATATGCTACAATTTTTTATTTTTTTTTCCAAAGTATTGGTTCTTGTAAACTTCATAGCTACCACAACAGTAGTTGCTGAAATAAAAGTGGTTGGAAAAGAATGTAAAACAAAGTCCTCTGCAAAAAAAAAAAATCTTCAAACGACACAAAGCAACCTGGGAATTAAGTGTTCCATGTGATAATGCAAGAGAGACTGGTTACATGACACCCTTCAAACTTCACAGCAGCAGCCTATAGGGAAAGGAAAGGAACTCTGAGACTTTAGGTTTTGTTTCTAAGTCTTGCTGTCTTTCACATATTTCCTCCTCTACCCACCTGAACAGTGACTGTAGATGGTATATATCTGATTAACGAAATCTAAAATGCAACACAAATACTTGCAGCAGATAAAATTAACATTTGATTCCATCTATAACATTTCATTAATTCCAAGTTGCTCAACCATTTCCTAATGAACATGAAGAAAAGTTTTATTTGCCCTTCCAGAAGAAATAAAATACTGGTTTCCCCCCATGAAAACCAAAATCTGTCTTGTTAAGACAAGTCCCAACAAGAGTCAGTTATCACATACCAACATTTCCTTCCTGTGACCTTTTAACTCATTCATGACATCCCAGCCTGTTTCATTAAAGAAGTCATATTCAACCTGTAAAGGAAGGAAAAAAATGTCATGCTTCAGTAATGAATTACTGCATATGCACAAAGTGATCTAATGAAAGAACATTCATGAACACAAGCTCTGGTATTTACTAACTTCTAAGTGTTTCTGTAAAGTTGTAAACCAATATTCTTTTAATATCAGTTTTTCACTTAGTGCCTATGATTTACAGGTATGATAAAACTGGGCCTACAAGTAAGTTGCATAAAATTCTTTACATTCATCTCTTAGTTGAACATGTGGGTTGCACAGGAAAAATGGCTGCTGTTTTTGCCAGATAGGACACTGTAAACTTATATATAGGATGCATGCTTTGGAAACATATGTAAGCTAATTTATGAACTGGAAGCAATATAATCATGTTAGTGTCACCAGCACAATCAAGGTGAATTTGCTCCCAGTTGCCTGAACTTCACTCAGGTACCTCCCTGCAGCACTCACCACAGACATACTGCACAGCTGCACACACCTTCTGTGGCATGCTACAAGGTGTCTGAGCAGCAAAGCCAGTAAATATATGCAATTCTGTAAAAAAGAGGGATTAAAAGACACTCGAGAAAGGATTCTATACACGTGAGGCGATATCACGTAAGTGTGAGTACTATGTGTGAACTTGATACATGTCAGGCAGCATCATGTAAGGAGTGTGTGTACCTAAGAATTTTCTCTAAATAGCCAAATATATCTGTGTATCCTGGCCACTCCACCCCAGGCTTCCACTCTAGGTCTCCTGAAGGCACAGATTCAGAAACAGATGCACCCCCATTTATTAAAACACCACATTTACAGGGGGGGGAACGGGATTAAATAACAAGAAAACCTTCCCCTCTTAACACAACAGTCTTTAAGAATCACTGCTTTCTAACTCTTAGAAAAGACAAAAGCCTTTCTTAGTTGCAGAGTAAATGAAAAGGATGTTATGGAGAAGGGGAGTTCATGAGGATAGCAAGGACTGGAGGCAGGGAAGAGGAGTGTATTTGTATTCATCACTCTTGGTGTTATGCATTACTGTTGCTTTAGCTTGGTCAAAAATGTCCATGCAAAAGGATTGGGGGAAGCCTCCTTGTCCCCCCTCCTGCCATGGAGCCTGGCGTGAGGAAGGATGTGCAGGAGGAACCTGGCAAGAGGCCTCCGCGTGCCAGGTTTTGACTATGTGAGCCCAGGGAGAAATCCACAGGCGGCTACGGGGAGGTGAGAAATCACTCCTGACAACACATTTTACCTGGCAGTCCGACATTGTTTATCAGCATAATAAAAAGTGCCAATATTTACCACCTGTCTAAAATATGCAGTAATAATAAACACAGTTACAGGGCATATTATGGTCAATGATGAGATATTAATTTATACCCTTGGAAGGATGGGAGGAAGGCGAAGGCTACAGTGCCTTACAGGGGGGTGAAGCTTGCTGTAGATGAGGCCAAGGCCTTTCCCTCTCTGATGAGAACAAATGGAAAATTGCATTTATATATATATTTTTTGTATTTGTTTGTTTGTTTGCTTTTTTGTTTTGTTTTAAAATAATATCCCTGTTTATATGATCAAGTTACAGAAAACAAAATGCCAGGATATTACCTTTCAGCTCCTGTGTCAACGCCTAATATCTGCATAACAGCATGTGTTGATTTTGTACAGAATTAAAGATAAATTAGCTGGTGTGTCGGGGCAGCAGGGGCTCCCTACAGGGTCCATCAGTGAAGGGCCTGGCAACCCATCCCCATTCCACCACCCCACCAGGATCGGAGCAGCTGGGGACATCAGAGCAGCCCCAGTCCCAGGCACTGGGCACCCCCCTGGGGAAGAAGAGAGGCCAAGGCCAAGCCTGGAGGCAGACCCGCAGCTAGGCCTGGCAGGGCAGGGCCCATCAGACAGGGCAGGGCTGTGGGTAACTGGAGGCCAGCTCTGCTGGGGCCTTGCTGGGGCCCCAGGGCTGACATGGCGGCCTGGGCCATGTGGGAGGCACAGGGACCAGGCAGGGACAGGCAGAGCCGGCAGTGCCTCAGGGCCATGGTAGCCAAAATAAATATCAACATGCAGCGCTGTCTCATCAGCCTCTATGTCCTTCACTGAGTTTTTTCCCTTTCCCCCCTCCTAGCTCTGAACAAGAGCTTGTTTAGGATGCTTTCTTCTTCTCTCTTTGGGCTGTTTTTCCCCTGAGGAAGGTGAGAAGCCATCCAGTGGCCACCGCTGCTGCCAGCACCATCCTCACAGAGAAGGAGGAGAGGCCGCAGGACGTGCACAGCTCTGTCACTACCACTCATAACCCAATTAAATTCAGTTACCTCTAGTGCAAATTTGGAACTGTGGGCTCACTGCCAAGTAGCAATATATAAATTCTCTGCGCACAAAAGCATTTTTACCTACAAAAGCCAGGGAGTCACCTTCCATTCACGAATAAGAGACTTCTGAGCACCTCTGCACAACAGAAGCTGCAGGTGGTTGTTACAAAAGATGTGTTTTAATGGACTTGCTCTATTTTTTAATTTGGTGATGCAATGCATTGCTTTCAGAAGAATATCTTCCAGGGCTGTTTTTCACAGTTTTGTTCTGCAGTTTATACAGAAAATTGCGATGGTCAATTAGGCCACCCATGTTGAACATAACCTTGCAAACATCACTGATTATCTGCATAATACAGAGAACTTATGTTGTATTTTGCCTTTGGGTTAACATCAGCTGTAAAAACACTGTCATTTGAAAAGGCCAGACTGTACATAGAGTGGTAAGGGCTGGCACCGAGTCACTCAACAACTGCATGTTTTTCTATATTATGGTACTGGTTAAGAATATAGTTGGCTGGGAATTTTTCAACAAAAGGCTTATTCTTGGCCATGAAATTTCAATTAGCTCAAGCTTAATTTAATGTCATGGCCATCAATGGGGTTCACTAGTTTCCCGAAAATGACACAGCACAAGAGCATATCATAGGAAATAACCATACACTTAACTATAGTGAAAGAGGTGGACAGCTTCTTACCATGCCTGTGGTCTTCTACAGACAGCTCTCTGCCTATAACTTCAGACCTGTGATGAAAAGTGGAGGTAGCCCTATAATTTAAGACACCCTTAAGTACAGCAGCAACTGAGCATTCCTCACTGCCATGCCTATGAGTGCAACCATCTAGGATAAGACTGGGGTTTCACTTGCCTTGCTGTGCAGCATATCTGGGAGAGGAATGTGGATGGAGAAGCACACCTTCCCCTGACTTACTGCCCTCCTGCTGCAACGCAAAAACAGGGTCCAAGTGCTCATGTGTGGGAAAGAGGAAAAAAACAACAAAAGGAAAAGGTCCTGCTGTGTGAAGAGCAGACCTCTTTGGGCCACCTGCAGGATGAGCACATGGGGCTGCTACAGCATCTAAAGAAGTAGGGGTGCACAAAGAGCTGGCACAAGCTCTTTTCCACATACACCCAGGGATGCATAGATTGGCGGTCAGCCATGCTATAGCAAATACAAAGTCACGTGTAGATTTTAGCAGAGCAAACAACTCTTAGTAACTATGTTAAATAGAACTTATATTCCAATATCTGTGGCCAGAGAAAAATCTTCTAATTAGCACTGTAGAACACAACAGAAAGTCCCAGGAGAGAGAAACCCTAGGATGTTCTTGTTTAAATGTAACCCCCAGTTTTGCTGATGGTCATGTAGAAAGACTGGGAGTTTTCTGTTTGCCTTCGGCTTTTGGACTAGAAGTACTTTTACTGCAAGTAACACTAGAGAGCAAAGATGCAGGAAAACAATTATTATTATTTGGGGAAGTAATTAGACCTATGCATCACTTGCCTGCACATTTGTTCCATATTTCCATAGCATAATATGTGGAGTCATCCCTACAAATGAAATAAAGAAGACAGTCTCCCAGCTTCAGGAGTCTGAGGGCAAGTCAATTCTAGAAATCCCACGTGGAAATTTTCATGGTCTGCCACATGAAGTCAAACACAGGATTTATTTCTCCCTCCTTCTCCCCCTCCTTTAGTTGTATCAAGAGTTATTTAGAATTGGTCTGGTTGTCTACCAAACATCTATGCTCTTTCTCTCACACAGACATACACACATGCACCCCCACACTGCCGCACTGGTGTGTGCATACACATCTCCAGCTGTGTCCTGGAGGTTCCTGGGAGCCTGAAGGGAATGCTCATGAAACATGACTTTCACAGATTCTCAGTCCATCTGGAACACTAGGGCAGCATATGGTGGGGCAGCACAGTAACTGTTTGTGGACATGTCAGACTATTTTTATCTTGTGTATTACCTGATTAAGGTAAGAGAAGATGTGCTGATTTAAGCTCTTTCTCCCACATTAACCCTCTCCAATTTTATTTTTCAATTTAAAAAGAGAAGACATTTTAGCCAGCCCTGGAGGGATAGTATTCCCCGAAAGGTACAAGAATGTTCACATAAACATGCCATTGCTGATACAATTATACCAGCTTAGCATAGACAGAGATTAAAAATAAAAAAAAAAATTAAAAAAAAAGGTGTGCAAGAGAAGGATGTTTTTTAATATAAATTGTAGGGTTATCCCTGGGGCTGGAGAAAAAGGTACAGTTAAAAAAAAAAAAAAGGATTAGGAAATAATAACTAAAGCTGCATGCTTTATTACTTCAGGTAAAAATATCTTATGAATAATATAATCATTGTCTCTGGTTATTGGGTATGAAAAAGATAAGTGTAATCAGTGTACTGTAATACAGGAACATTAACACTTTCACATTGACTGGATACAGACTTAGAAATGAGTTAAGAATCACTGGGTCATCTAAGTGGAGGATTATTCTACACACAGGCCCCTAGGTCAATTTAAATTATTTAATTTATCTCAGTGACCGCAGGGGCCTAACCATCCCTGTGCCTGCATTTTTATCTTGCAGTCCTGTTAGAATAGGTTTAATTCTAAGGGATCAGAAAAGCTAGGCTAACAAGACAGTGCACCAAAATGCAGGCACTGGCTCTTGTAGGGTTAATAATAGAACCACAAAGAGAAATGACTCAAATTATACCAAGGACATTTTATTACCCAGCAGCCTTAATCAGTATTTTATTTTTTTTTACACATTATTATACCAAGGGTCCTTTCAGTGCTCATTGGCTTGTTACAAGCATTAAAAGAGGGGACGATGCATTGCAATTAATTCCATGCCTTACTCTGAGTCTCACTGATTTCTTTGAGTAGAGTTGGGACGAAGCAGACAGATGCAGCGTACCCTACTGCTGAAAGCTGTCCAAAAATTACCAAGAAGGAAGATGAAGTAAGTTTACCACCGCACTACATTGTCACTCATTACTTTCACAGACCATTGCAGTCATTTGACCATGGGACATATTCAGTGCCAAGGCATGCAAGGTTTTCATAACCCACCATCCAGCCCCACTGCATGTGAACGCTAGTCTGATTTCAATAAAGGGTCAGCGTATCTGATATTCCCACTGATATGTTTTGGAGCTATGAAAATTTAAAACTTTGGCTCTTGCACCTCTAGTGAAATATTGTAAAATAATTGCTATTTGGTAGCGCTTCTCTAGAAGTTTCAACTATAGTGGCTTTCAAGCAGAGAAAGAAAGAAGAGAGTGCAGTAGGGCCAAATGTAAGATGCAAAAGCACTGACAAAACAAATCAGGGAATAGTTACTGGCTAAAGTCTGTAATGAATTATTGACAAATATACTCATGCTTCAATTTGAATTTAAATTAAATCAGTTACACAACCAACTCATCTTGACCCCACAGATAGGAAAGATTAAAAGCTCACTTTAAAATAAAGTACAACCCTCTTTAAGAAACCAAATCAATGACACCTGTGGGCTGACACAAGACACAACCAGGCTGTGAAATTCCCAAAGGCCATGTGCTCTTATTTTCCAGGAAGTTAGGAAATTCATATTATCAATTTACTCATACTCAACAATAGATCAACATGATTAAACTTCTCATTGGTTTCACTTTTGAAATGGAGGGAAAATTGTGGTAGATATTAAGATACTTCCCCTCACGTGGTGCTCTTTGCACAACGATATGGTAGGATGTTATCATGTCTCTGTGATCCCTTCAGCTGTGAAAAGCCTCAGCTAAAGTAATCGCAGTTATTGACCAAGAATATTTTTTTTTTAAATGAGAAAATACCTGCATTGAACATATCCCTAGAATGATATTTAAGGATATTTAACAGAAAGCTGACAGCTACCAGTGCTCATTTTGTGAAGGATTATGCCACCAGTTTTGTCTTTCAGTAACAGCTGACCAAAAACCATCCAAAGCAATGTTAAACACTGTGGAAGTTTTCCTACCAGGAATAAATCAAAAGTTGACATACATTGTTTTGCAGATTCAACAGGGAAACTATGCCCAGTGAGGCAAGTTAGTTCTGTAAGGTTTTGTTTCTTCTCTATCCAACTTTTTCATTTTTTTCAGTTCACTTTAAATTATAGGCATAAAAAAATCCCAGAGAAAGAAAATTTACCTGAAACAATCAACTTTTACCTATTAACTGTCTGCAAATCTGCAATAGCTCAAGGTTGTCTGTTGAGTGAATCTCAGTCTTGACATACTCAAAACAAATTCAAAGAAGATATCCTCTTGGGAAGCTTAATTTTATGCCAAAACTGGATGCAAAGAAAGAGTTACATCTGCTTGGTTGTTTTTGTTTGTTTGTTTTCCAGAGGGCAAACAGAAAACAGACAACTCTGCAGTGCCAATGAAATTCTGATCTGGATAAAGCTTCTGCAGCTTTAAGTCATGGCAAGGTTTCAAATTGGTTACAAATATTAAAAAATGCAACAAAATCACAGACATGGTGTAGGTTAGCAGAAGATTTTTTTTTTTTTTTTTTTAATTAACCACTGAGAGGTCAGTCTTGACAGTATTCCCAGAGCTGGTACTTTCCACTCTGACTGATTAGCCTAGGTTACTTTCAGTGGTTTCATACAGCATACTCTTTTTAACATGGCAACCTTTTCCACCAATGTCAAAAAAAAAGGGTTCTAGTCTCCATGTAGAAACCTATTTACATGCAGATTTAAGCAGTCTATATACAGTGTTTCAGAGGAAACTCAAGGTGGAAATTGTTGAATCTCTGTATACATTACAACATGAACCTGAAATAATAGTCATTCAATACAAGTTAGTCAGAGCTATTTATTTACTGCTTATTTTTTCCTTTAATTGGAAATTCACAGCATCAATTTTAAAAGTAAAAACATTCTTTAACAGATTACCTTTTAGAACATGTTTAAACTTAAAAAAAGGTCCTACAAGATACTATGCTTCAGTCAGCCAGGTAGAAGAAAACAAACAGATACTTTAGAGTTGATAGGCACCAGAAAAATTCAGAGAAATCTGGAAGTCTTGAAACAAAATCCTATAGATCAGCGGCAGAGCATTTTAGTTGAAAAACATTAGGGCACCTATTGAAAATGATTCTGAAAGCATTTGTAGGTCAAATATTCCTCTATTGTTACTCCAAGGTGCTCAAGAGAAGCAAATTGTTTTATTTGCTAACTTTTTTTTGTATTGGCCAACAGGCCTAGAAGTCCACAAGTGTAAAACTGCTTCTTCCAAAACATTACAGAAAATTGTTGATTATTACCCCACTGCAGCAATGCTCCTTGCCTCAATCAGTATTTTCTTTTTATTGAGGCAATGCTTTGTTTTCCTTCACTGAATAAGCAGCACACAACCAACCTCTCCAGCAAGACTTCAACTTTACTCCTCTTATCCCTCAAATTAATGGTGGAAAGTGAAGTTTGTAAAGACACTAGAGCTCATAACATTAGAAACTCTTGCCTGTGTTTGCAGTTCCCCATATGCACAGCCTCATTTGCTGCTCAAACTCAGTAGTTCTAACAGTTACCTATGCAGATCTTACTCTAGAGTTTGAAATTCCCCACCTACAATATATATAGTTAGTCTTAATAAATAAATGACTTGGACCATGCATTATATATCATTCAAATCCATGAGGACACAAATTATGTATAATACATTGGCTGTGTAATTTATTTATTAAGCAAAACGTGAATTTTCCATGCTTGTGTTTTGAGGCACAGTTTGTCACACACAGCTAAATGATGTATTCTTATTAGTCCCACTCAATTACCAAGTCATCCCTCTGTGCACTGTATATTTGTTAATGATAGTGCCACAACGCTGCATCTACAATACCTGTGATTTTAGTGATTCATAACCACTCACTAAAACTGTGAAAATGATAAATTGACTGCTGTTGATTAAATGCCGCCAACAGTATGTTTCGTATGTGTTTGTCGCAGTTAGAAGTTAAAGAAACAGCATTGCTCCAATCATTTAAATATCTAATTAAGCAGAGCCCTGGCTAGATAGAAAGAGCTTGTTGGAATGAAATATCATTAAAAATAAAAAAAATAAAAAAGTATAGCCGTGATTTTTGCATGTGTGTACATAAAGACTTTTCATCACAACCCTGCTGATCATAAATATGTCATGAACAAAACAAGACCAAAAGGTAAAAATTAAAAAGGATGAAAAACTTAGAACGGAGTGGAGTCCTCCCAGACTTACTGCAAAGCTGCACATGGTTGATTTGATGGCCTTAGCTTGTATCTGAGATTAGCGTGAGACAACAGTGAACTCCAGTAACATATAAGGCAGTCCTTGATGACAGCCCTTAAGACTGGGGCAAATAGAGTGGAGAGGAGATGATGTGGGTGTGGGGAGAAAGCTATATTCCAGTAAAGCAAGCAACACCTCTCAGCCTCCCACTGTAGGAAAAAAAAAAAAAAATGTTTGCACATTTCTAGCAAAGGAATGGCAGATGAAGGGGAAAGCATCTCTTTCAAACTTAGATTAATTATCTTTACTGCTTTGCTTAATGCTTTTTCTTTTCCCCCCTTTAGATTAATCCTGTGTAGAGTCCTCAAGCTAATACTGGAAGCACAGTGGAACGAGACCAAGAAAAGTGGATGTTTCTGTGCCAACAATTTGACTCCTATCTGAGGATGCTGGAGTAGAGAGTACTAAAAATAAAGACTTGCCAACTTATGGTCATCTTATTAAGATGAATTGGAAGTGGTTTTTTTTTGTTTGTTTGTTTTTTCCTCTCCCTCATTTTGAATTTGGAGCTAAGCATATAGATGCCAGAGTACAGTAGAAGGTTTCTGCCTTTTTTTTTTTTTTTTCTCTTAACCATTCTTCACACAAGCAAAGCTTCCAGATTTCTGTACGTAGATAGGGACTTTCATTTCAAATCATTCTGCACTATCTGTGCCCAGAAAACTGAGGAGTTGCACATGAGCTGATGCAGGTATGTGATATGCAGGTATGTTGCAGGGACAGCACTACTGAACAGGAGAAGCAGAGAAGGGGGAAAGTCTGACAAAGAGTCTATGTCTTGTGTAGTCCATTGTAGGTTTTTTTATTTCAAACACACAGACTATGTCATGTCTAAAAATATTTCCCATTTAAAAGCTGCAAAGAACACATATATGCCATTTATCACACCTAAAGGGTGGAGGTTTGAGCCAATTCTGCTTAAATTTTAATTTATGTCCACAAGGACAGTAAATACTTCAGATGTGGTGCTTACATCACAAAATTACCTCCTGCAGCAGAGTCTTACCAATATAGCATGTATGGTCTTTTTCATTTTGTATGCAAATGGTCTTCTCTCTCTACAGAAAATGTGTCCCCAGCATTGCACGTGCCTTCCTGCTCCTGTATCTCTGGACTCCCAGTCAGGGTTTTATAGAAGCCAGTAAATTAGGAGGAAAGGAAAGATATTTGCCTTTCCTAAGAACAGCTTCCTACAAAGGGAGTAAATACTAATTATGATAAAGAAAGCTCCAAGCTGTGCAACACTGACATGGAGAAAATAGTCTTCAAGGTGGGCAGCACTATGGTTAAAGTGGCATGCCTAAGTTAACAAAGAAAATAAGGGCCACAATTGTAGATTACTCTGTGTCTCTCTGAAATTTAGACTAATGCCTTATTTCCAGATCAACAAATCATCCAATCCTCTTGTCAGTTAATGAGTCTCTTAAAGATACTTTGCCCTTAAAACATTTTTCATCTGTAGAACTGAAAGTGCCTATTCCTCTTTACACTGTAAACTTACACACCACATTATTCAGACCACACAGACTAGAATATTAAGTGTTGCTCTAGTACAGAAATCTTGAGCTTTCCCCTCAAGTCCAGCAAGTAGTGGTATTGGATAAATCATTTACCTGAACCATCTCATTTCTGACTTAGAATCTCCATGCAAAGTCCATCCTTACACATCCATTAGTAGGAGTGTTTACCGAAAGACAGCAGAGTAGAATTTGTTGCTCCCTGCTAAATTTCAGACAGCAGCAAAGAAGTTGCAACAACGTAAACTATCTAGAAAGTGCAGCGAAACAGCAAGGCCTTCACTTGCATGCAACTGTGCAGTCACACCTGCCTAAACCAAGCAGTTCTACAGCCGGCTGTGGGTCAGAAGGACCAGTTTGGCTTTTAAGTTTATCATTTAGCTACATGCAGAAGTGCAGCACTGTGCTTAGCACTGGTTAATTCACCCCATCAAGAAAAAGGAGCCTCTGACACAGTCTATTGCTTTTTTAGAAAAGACTCTGTGGGTGAGACTTGGGTCTATCTCAGTAAATATTTTAAATAAATAAATAAATAAATAAAAAGATTTAAATAAATAAATAGAAGAAGAATGGAGTAGAAGGAAAGAAAGAAAAGAATCCTTCTTAATCCATGCCAGAATGGTCAGAGGATTTTCTCAGTACAGTGTTTCTACTACTACCTCCTCCATCTGAAGCTCTGAGCAACTTGGAAAATCTTCATAAATAATTTCTTCGGCAGAACTCAATTCCTTCAGTGCTCCAGAAGATAAGTCATCCTTGAAGACAAATATACAAAGTACCTGTAAGGAGATGGCAAACCACTAGAGACCTTCCAAAGCCCTTGGAAAAAGCCTTCTCATGTCAAAAGAGCAAATAACACAACCAAGTTCAACAGAACAACTCAAGAACATGAGCTTATAACCACCAGAGTCCCACTATTAGCTTATTCAGTGACCTGCCTCAAATACAGGAGAAATTTGACAAAAAGCACAGAGAGAGAAAGAAAAGGCAAGTAAGCATCCAACCAGAAAGAAAACATATCTGGGCTACATCAAGCTGGGGAGAACACGGGCAGCTATTCATGCACACTCGTGTGTGCGTACACATCAGCCGGTTGTGTATGGAGAAGACAGGCAGAAAAGAAAGCCTCAGGGTGCTGGAGAAACTGCTGCTAGGATTAGTTTGTTCTTCCAAGTGAGCTGTGTGCAAGGTAGCACTTTGAAGCACATCACCTAGCTGTACGGCAGCAGAAACTTTGAAGCAAGTACAGGAAGAAAAGGCAAGATTTTTCTACAGGTCAGAGACCAGAGAGATCAGGAATTAATGTCTTTTCATTGTTTTTTCCACGCTTAGCACAACCAGACCCCAAATATAAACTCTGAGTCTTGCAACAATACAAATAGTAAGCCTATTATGCACCAATGGAGAAGGGACCTGGAATCATGGATGTATGTCTAAAATGGGAAGAAAAGAGTGTCTGTCACCAAAATAATAAAAGTGGCTTGATTTTTCATGACAGATTCACCATCCCAGCAATTAAATACTTTTAAAAGGCCAGATCTCATGTTACTTTGCATCTGAAAGCCCACAGGAAAAGAATAAATAAAAAGCACTGCGTAGAAATACCACACATTAATACTTTAAACACAAAAATCTATACTATAACAGAATTCTAATGAAACTTACCTTTTAGACAAACTTCTAAATGAGTCTCAACTATAAACAGCTGGGGAAAAAGGGAGCAAAACCACAATTTTGTCAAAATAAAGACCCAAAGTATTAGGTGTCATAGAAAATGCACGTCATTCTTCCATAAATAAAGTTGCTAAGCAGATTTACTGTGAAACAATTTATGCTGTGTTATGTAAATCGCAAAATTCTTAAGCCTGCTTGGTTGTAAAGAACAAACCTGTGAAAAGAATCCATTTTTACCATCAGTAACACCATACATTTAGCAGGTGTCTATTTTACCCACAAGATATGCAAATTAATACATAAAATGCCAAATGTATCAACTATTCTAATAGCATTTTTTCCCCTCATTATTTTTTCCCTAAATAAATGAACAATTGCCTTATTAGACCTAGATGGATGTCCCTTTCCAATTTCTTTATAATCAAACAGGAACTTGGCAATGAACCAAAGTGTTTACTCTGCACAGAACACGATGTTTTAGCTACTACTTAGCTACTCCTCCTGTAAGAGAGTCCTATCAAGGACTCTATCAAGTATACCATGACGTATATTCATTATAGAGAATAAGCTTCTCAGCTGGCCTGTTTCCTACCCACTTCCCAGGCAACACTAAAAAGTCAGGTTAGAGAACCACAGATACTGCTGGTTAGAATCAAGGAATCAAATTAGAATACCAAGAATTCAACCAGAAGGTCAAAACTATGAGTGAACCAAAAGATATAAAACAAAAATCTAAACTTAAGAGGTTGGAAGGAACATGGAATATGAAGAGGTGACAGAGTGAAGGGGAGGAGAGTAGGACGGAAGTGAGAGAAAAAGATTCAAAAAGCTAAAATGAACAAAAACTGATTTCAAGGAGCTGAAAGCATAGCACTGAAACAACAGAAGCCAGAAAGTCCATTCACTTTCTACTGAGTGGAACGAAGGGAATGAAGGCAAAGAGACTTAAGAGACTGAATGAAGTGAACCCAGCTTTTGTTTACAGATAACATGACAGCAGATAACAAGTGCTGAATGAGTAGGGTGACTACAAGTTACCCCTTGCAGGGCATGGCTCTAAGTCACACTGTAGCTTTCAATATCTATCATTAGCTGTTATTATTAAATAGGTGATTCCCTGCATTTTCTGATACTAGATTTCCTCCCTCAATCAGAAGGGAAAATCTCAATTGAAGCTTTCTGTGCCCACAGATTTCAAGCAGTTGTAACTGAAAAAATAAATCCATCTTTTCATTCACTCCAGCTTATAGGCCCAGTATTTAGTTTCCATGCACATCCACAAGAACAAAAATGTCAAATGTTCAAATCTCTCTGAGGAGAGTGACCACAGTCATAACTGGACTGTTCTGAAACCAATGAAAGGCTAAGGAGATAATTCTTCCTTACGTGCTTAGCCTATACACTGGTGTCAAAAAGGCACAGGTTGAAGGTAAGCAGAAGGCACATTTCTGACGTAATGAGAAATAAAGTGCCTGCAGTTTAATTGGTTGCCATGTTCTCACACATTGGTGATGCCAGCACTTGAATTCAGAAATAGCCCATGCTCTTCTGCCTTCCCACATCTTGGAAATGAAGAAGCCAGGCAGCAGAGAGGCACAAGCAAAAGGGGTTCCCCTGACTGCCCACCGTCCAACTGTAGGACACTGATAGAGCCTCCCAGTTTGTAATGCGCCTAGGAAATCAGTGCCACTGCTAAGCAGATACAAACATGACCCAAATAGTAGAAGCAATCAGTTTTGGGGTTGCTTGGGATTCAAGTGTTTTTCTTCTGATCTTGTAGCTGTCTTCTACCATACCCCATTATCACTCAGCCTCTGTGATATGAGCGCCAATGGAATTTTCCCCTTGCAAAACTGAAGCAAATGATTATGCAAGGTACTCCAATGAAGTTAAGCCTTTCCATTAAAACATTGCATAGTTGCTGATGTAAGATGATTTTTAAGAGTGGATCCTTTTCCTTTTTTTCTTTTTTTTTTTTTCCCCCTCTAAGTTTAGCAGTTCCTGAAACTGTTATGGATGTTAGATTTCTAATTATTTTAGTTGTTTCTCACTGATCACTAAGGGTGAGTGGCTGGCAGATGGTATGAATCAGTCTGAGTGCAAGGATTTGCACAGTACAGTGTTTCCAAAAAATGTGTAGTGAATATTCAAGACTCTGTCCTGACTGTATACCCAAATTAGTCTGATTGTCTTCTGCTTTCAACCAGTTCACCTGCAGCAAAGAAGTCACTCAGTTTCAGACTCACGCCAGGTAAAATTTCAACATGTATGAGAACAACTCTATCAACAACGTGGGAAATGTAAATTAATAAAAATGAAAATTCTTAATAAACAAAAAATGAACATCTCAATTGACTTCTATCTTATGTTTGTTCCCATTTGCTCTCTGCATGCAGGTAAAGTTATTGTCTCTATTTTTTCCACCAATAATTCATTTATATTTATGGAGTCAAAAGGCTTGATTTCAAATTCTAAAATATAATAGAAACCAAACCTTATTGTAATTATAGCAGAAGAGACATGAGCAGATATTATAGAGGAAGAGGGGTATGAAGTGGAAACCATGAAAGAACAAACAATAAAGAAAGAAACTGATTTATCCCTCAAAAGTTTGTTGGGCTGCTTGGAGAGGTGAATGAGGTGGTATTATTTATGCCTTTTCATTAAAATTGATTTAAGGGTGTTTTCAGTTAACATGGCAAGCCTATTTAAACCTTGTGTTTTCTTTTTGTATTGCAAAGTATCTATTAGAACGTCTCTAAATTCATATAAAATATTACGTGCATTCGGTGGTTGGGCCTGCATAAAATCTTAATGGAAACAAAATAGTAGCTTTTTTGGCATCAGTGCTTTCAAGGCATTCCTGTTTACAAAGACTCTGACTTTTCTGTTTACTGATACCTTCATGTCTCATCTTCCAGAAAAAAAAAAAAATGAAATCATCAAATAGGTATTTGGTCTTCCTATTTGCTCAGTTTAAAGTACAGTTAATACCTCGTTAAAAACAAAAACATAAAACTAAACAAACAAACAAAAAAAAACTCCATACATTTCTAGTTTGACTGCCTCCAATAAATGCAAAGTTATAAAAGGAGTCTGTCAGTTATAAAAGGGAGTAGGCTTCACTTCTAATGCAAGAAGTAAACTTCGATTTCAGGGGAAATTTACCCTGAGACAACTGTATTAGTCAATACATAAAATAATGACAGTTCTTAGGGAGTAAGGGAATTAGAGATTACTGATGTATCACAGCCTGCCAGAATTGCAAACACAAGGACTAGGACAAATTTTGTTGAGCAATACATTCAACTCGCCTGGAATTTCTCTCCCCACCCCCACAAAAAAAAAAAAAAAAAAAAGAGAAAAGAAAAGGCAGGAATGACTTTACTTGAGCTGTTTGGAGTAGACTTAGCGACTTAGCCAAATGAGGACACAGAAGAACTACAGAAACCTCAGAACTGTCCTCTGCAGTTTTAATGAAAAAAAAAAAAAAGAGTAACTAGTACTTTTTTTTTTTTCTTTTCAGAATAGTTTGGGAGAAAAGATGATGTTTTCTTTCTGGTTTCCAAGCCTTTGGAATGCATTTTTTGACCATTCTTTCCCAATGCTTTTTCTTTGAAAGCTAAAAGCTGAGAGGATCACCCATAACCTGATTCCAGAGTTGTGGATTTAAAGTTCACAGAAAGCCTCCTACTTTTCCCCACAGAAGACTAAAAGTTATATAAAATACAGATATTGAGAGCTCCACAAGTCTCATGGCATATTTGTTCCCAACCCAAACCAACAGAAATGCTAAATAGTACAGGAGCTGCTCTATATTCAGATAATTTTCAGACATCCTAAGTGAACAAAAGGTACCAAGACAAAAATTTCAACCAATCATCTGCCAATATATGTTGAACCTTTGTAAAAACAAGGCTAAGAAACTTGAATAAAAGTTACATTTCAGTGCTTTTGTTATTCGTTTTCCACAGCTCTGTATGCAAGATCTTAACCGTGCTGCCAGAATAGACCGATGACATAATGCAATATAAAGTTATGCTTTGAATCTATTTTTGGCACTGTTCCATGCAGTTCTTGCTCTGTTTCCTTAAATAAAAAGTACATTAATTGCTGGGATGCATTTTTAAGCAAACATACTGTTTTGAGCACTGCTGCCTTCTTGATAGCAGATTTCAGTCTACATTTCAATTGCAATCTATTGAGACGCACCACAAATCTGAAATTTCATAAAATCCAGAGTAAGGTCACCAAATCCAATTTCAGCTACATAGGACAGGAAACCAAAGTATTTCCACTGTGCAAGCTATTATAAATTTCAGTCCTTTGTAGCTGAAATCAGGATTTGGACCACTGAATTTATTTTCCCCATTTGTCTCCTGTGAAACCCAGTTCTGTATAGGCGTCCACAGAAGAGGCTGGTCTGTTCATTTCAGTTGTTTGAGCTACTTTGCATCAGTTTTAGTAAACAACAGCATGCCTTCCATTTTTCCTTCTCAGACATTTTCTTTCTTCTTAGAGAAAGCATAAAAAAAAAAAAAAGTAAGTGCTTTCTTCGTGAGTCTTCGGCCTTACGTAGTGGCCTGTCCTCCCAGTGTCCTTCCCCAGGCCCCGAGTCATGCATCACTCATCTTGTCACATTGAACTCCAGATGCTCCTACCCTAGAGAATGCTCTGACTCTGGCAATTTTTCTTCATTCTCACTAACAATTTGGTAATGAAATATTGATTTTTAGTTAGATTCATATTGATGCTATTAGGTTTGCATTGATAAATCATGCTGGCCTCCTGTCTGAGAGGCTAGAAAGTGCTACACTGAACCCTGGAGATTACAATCAACTCATTGATGTGTTAATTTGATGGATTTTTTCGTTCTCTTAGAAGGAGTAGGAGGGGTAGGGGAAGATTTTTCAGTACGGCTGTTGTAAAGTTTTCACAGAAAAATCAGGGACAGTAATTGTGGGTTTTTCTACACACATTTGCTTTAAAAGTATCTTTCTGCCTATTTGTCCAGAACATAAAAAGAAAGGAGGGGGGAGAAGGACTCGGGTTGAGAGGATATGACACACCTTGTAAACAGACCTCCAGACTCCCACATGGAGTGGAAAAAATAGGCACAGTTAAATCCCAATTAAACCGTTCAGAGGTTGCAGTCAAAAAGCATTTCCTTCTGCTAAACAGGTCTTCATGTAGAGCTAAATCCCAGGTGAGGTGAACGTACTGTGGCAATGGGCACCCCCTCAAGCTGGCTCCACTCTACCTGGAGAGGCGGTGGTGGGATAGCTCCCCCCTTCTTCCTCCAGCAAAGTGCCACTTAGAGAGCCAACCTCCACATGCATCTGCAGCCTATTTAAAACAGCCCCGTAGCTTTGATTTATGGTACTGTGCAAATGTAATGCCTGTCATTAAGGGACAATACGTGCCTAACCAAAGGATTACATTGTGATTTCCTTCAAAGGCACAGCATTTCAAGGGAGTGCAGCAGCCACTACAGCACGGGGCGGGGAGGGGGGGGGGGGGGGGGTGAAGCTTTTAGAGAACATTTAAGTCAAAATTCACTGTATCATTATTTGGTAAAGAAAACCATTTCACATTTGGGCATTGCTTTAGTTATTTTCCCTGAAAGTCTATCATCCTCCCCTCCACTTGCATCCCCCACCATGCCCCTCAGCACCAAAGGACAGTAGCAAAGCCCATTTGACAAGAGACCAATCCTGTAAGTAGAATAGGCCAAAAGTCTGTTTCATTAATAAAATCATCTACCCACTGAAATAATCTCTCAAATCCTTAAACTAGATGCACTTTTTTTTTTCCTTTTAGTATTTTCATCTTTTTTTTCCTGCCCTTTTAAAAGAACACTGGTGATCAGACTGCCAAATCAATGACGTCTTCACCGAGTCTCAATACCACACAGAGCCTACGTTGGACCAAGGGAATTACCAAAAGAGCCTCATGAGAAGACAGTCCACCTACCCTTGATTAATAATTATTGTATGGAGTTGGGGGGGAGAGGGATTGATTTGAAGAAACTCCATTATCAACTCCTCCTGCCCTTCCAAGAGGCTTTGCTACTCCATTCAAGGTTGAACCATTAAAAATAATAAAGCCACTGCACATAGGGCAGTTTATTATTACCTTAGCTATTTTGTTTTGGTGCCAGCTGAAAGAAGGGAGAGGGACTTGGAGAAAAAAAAAAAAAAGGAAAAAAAAAGCTTTTTGTGCCAGGTGGAAATGGGCACCTTTTTGCTGGAACCTGATTAAATAAACCACTTATGAATTAGGACATTTTCTAATTAGCTTCACTTCAAGACTCTCACAACCTCCCTCTCCTTAGTCTCCCTCCCGTGTGAAAACATACAGAGTCCTGTCCTAAAGAAATATGTCTTGGTATGTAAGGAGGCAATCATCTGTACCTTGAAAAGATGATGTCAGTGATGAAACTGTTAGTTAAATTCTGTTGTACTATTGACATCTTAATGCCACAAACCCAGCTGGTACGAGATCAGTAACTTAAAGAGCTGAGTTCAGATTAATCTCTTTGAACCTTGCTGCTGAGCTGAAAACTCTGTTTGACAGTCTAAACTGCCAACTTCATCTTCTTCTCCCAGTTATACAGTAGGCTAAATGCTACAAAAAAAAAAAAAAAAGCACCCTGCTAATGCAAAGAGGTTTCACATGTAGCACGGAAATTTAAACTCTGGCAACCATTTCAAGCATAGCTCTGTCTCTTTGCACACATGTAGCAGTTTGCATTACCACATATGCTGTTAACTAATTTACTCATTTATTTAGATTTTTACAGCACTTATCCCATGCTCCAAGTGCTTTTAGAATTATTTAAACATTCAGTGCAACACTTAACATTTAAATTTGGAATACTTAGGTTATGGCAGAACAACCAAATTTAAAGCTAATTGACTCTACCAAAGCACCCTCACAGAAAACCCACAGGGACTTAAAGCTATCAGCCCAACTCTATCCCAAATGTCTACCTGAAAAAAAAAAAAAAAAAGAGGAAGAAAGGAAAGGCAAGCAAGCCTCTGTGCTTCTGCAGTTCAAACCAATAGAGACTCTGAAGACCAGGGAAGACAACTATGGTCCAGGATCAAAAACCCATCAAAAAAGCACCCTGCCAACATCTCTATGCCTTTGAAAGCCAATTCCAGCTATTCTGTCAATGGCTGACCACATCCCAAACTACTTCATCAGGAGTTATAAATCTGTGTCCACTGAAGTCACGTCAGCTCTCTCCTACGAGCACAAGGTGGCTCAGGGTTTATACCCACAGTCAGGCTACCATGGCTAAGCAAGTTACCAGAGATCAGTTGAACCTAGATAACTCTCTTTGAGTGCCCTTATAGCCCATCATAAATATGAGGTAATTCAATTTAGCCTGCAATGAAAATAGATTAAACTAAGTCATATCACCTTACATTTGTCAAAGGCGAAGAGGACACACACGGACTGTTTCTGCAGCTTAGCTGATGCATGGTAACCTGTTAAACTGCAGTAACTCAATTGCAGCTCTGAGCCCTAAACTGCAGTCACTCAGAGGGACCCAACTTCTTGACACTGAAGCATGTCATTTTTTACTAGATTTTTTTCCAGTAACCTCAACAATTGCAAGTGACCACAGTAAGAGCAAAAGTCACGTTGCGTGGTTTAACTACAGGGTAATTTAACTAGATGTGCAAATACTTGTGCCGGACTGCTCATTTGAATTCAACTTGAAGCTTTTAGGTCTTCTACTCTTACTATTGAAATGCTCCCACTGCTGATTTAAGAAACTTTCACGGGCCACAGGGTGTCAAGAGATAAATGCAAAGCACTTGAGAGAGTGCAGAGTTTAGTCAAAGCCATGCTGCAGTCACAATATGACAAGAAAAAGAATTGCAGGAATAGTGGGAAGAAATTAAGAAATAAGATTAAGGGCTAAGCTCTGGAAATTGTGTCTTTTCTGACTGATTATGTAATATTTGGTGATAATTTCAGGGACTGTATAATTAGGAATAACATGGGGATCTAGAGGTCTGTATTTTCTACATGACAAAGCACAACAAGAAGGTATGTACTACATATAAACAGTAAATGATTTTCTGATTGCTAGCCATTTTCCTAATTATTTCTACATCACACTTCCTCAAAATGTCTTAAATGCACTCGATCCAATTGACTGAGGTTTTTATGTCACCCCTAACACTGTAGTATTGGTTTGCTTCTATGCAGTTCAAAGATAAAATCCCTTGTAAAACTGCCCCTAGAAATCTCAGGGTATCTCCCACTTGATCTTTGCAGTTCTCATACTTTGGACCTTATGTGCACAGACCCTGTCTCTCCTCTTCTTTGGGCCTTTCCTGTTTTCATCTTGCAAAGCTCCAGTTCACCTCAGTTTCCGGGTCCTGAACAGGCTGGAGAAATGGGCTGGCAGGAACCTCATGTAGTTCAACAAGAAGTGCTAAGTCCTGCACCTGGGTGTAGTCATCACCACCTCCTGCCCGAGACATGGCCACCGGAAGAACTCCAGCTTTTTGTTTCACAGATGGCATGGAGGTAGCTTCTAGGCGGGTGTTCACTTCACTCAGAAGTGAAAATCTTGCAAAATGTGGCAAATCATAGCAAGTTTTCAGTGAGTTTAGCCCTGGCAACAAATGAGATCTGATGCCTCCCTCCACAGGGAGCAACAGCACGGAGTGACATTTTGACCAGCCCATCTCCCACCTCCTTTCCTCCGGATGGTGTCCCCAAAATGAGACCCTGGGCCCAAAGATGACACTGGGTCCACGGGGTCGGAACTAACCAGGAGGTGTCTTGTGGTTTGCCACTGCAGCTTGTGCAACTGGCCTTCCCCCGACCCGACCCTCCCCAGCCACACACCACAATTAGATTTTGCGAAAAGACAAAACCTCTCTTCCTCCATCTCTCCGTAGGAGGTCTTGGGGAGGGGGCTGCTGAGAGCAGTGAGGGGAGGGGGTAGAAACATCATCAACATGCAGCATAATTTCCTGCTTGCCAGCATATCTTAAATTGATGTGGCCAACAGCGTTCCTGGTGAATGTTAAATTAATTTGGAAAGTCTTCGTGTATTGTTCCTCACCATGAAAAGCACTCATCACCTCTCGCTGGCTATCTGCCCTGCCTGGGAACGGGGAGGGAAGCTTAACAGGCCACAGCAAAAATGTTCACAAGGCTGTAGCTTGTAGCTTAGCACGAGAGCTGGGAAATTCCCCTCACCAAGATATCCAAAATATTGGGCAGCAACGATAGCTTTGTCTTGAATGCAGAGAATTCAGAATTTATTAATGCTGCTGCACCAACTGTGAAAGGAAGATTGAATTGTCCTTAAAGGAAAATAAAAGTAAATAATGATGTTCTGTTGGCTTCAGACTTACTTAAAGCCTGCTTAAAGGTTCAGTATCTAAAAGCTCTCCAAACTAACAGCAGTATAGGTACAGAAAACAGTATTATTGAAATGTCAAAAGAACCAAGAAATATTTAAAAACCTAATAAATCATCTTCTGATTAGCTCGAACTGAGCATGTGAAATTGTACCGGGTTTGCTTAAATGCTATAAGGAAGCAAGAATGATTCAAATTAAATTCTGTAGAGCAGGTTTCTTTCTTTGTTCTTTTAAAAACCACTATATTGTCAAAATTTGATTCTATATTATATTTAATTTCCCACTGCTGTTTTACCTCACCGTAGATGCCTCCAAGTGTAGCCAGTCTCTTTTCCAGTGCTTCTCAACTATTAGCTCTATTTATTTTTTTAAAGTTATTGAACTCACTCGCGTTCTCCCTCTGCCTTATATTTCAGAGGATGCTGTTACATATTAAGCCATTCTGTCTTTTATCCATCTAGTAATTTTGATTTTTTGTTTCCTCCTCAGAATGGATTTTTTTATTATTAAATCCATGTTCCGCATCAGCCCACTAAGTTGAAGACTGACCTTTAATTTCATTTTGCTTTTAGGCTTCCATTTCCTTCCCTAAAAAGTATTTTTGGTATTTCTTTTCTAATTAGAAGTGCATCTGAGTTGCAAGGAATCCCTAATCCCTTCAGCCTCCTGAGCACTTGGATCCAGAGGTTTGAGCAGCCACAGCCAGACTGGCCAGCTGTGGAGCCTGGAAGTGGACCCTGCCTGTAACTCCAGTGGCCTGAAGGTCGCAACTTTGGGAACCGGAGTTTCCATGAAAGTCGCTATTTAGAGAGAGACCAGCTACTTTATTTCTAAAAGCTTACAGTACACTAACAAAAGGAACACGACTCTGGTTTTCCCAGCAATTACCCAATTCCCATGTAAGAGAGAAAGGTCTCCCGGTTCATCCACTCAGGAACTAGAGTATTGCCTCATAAAACAGACCAGAACTCCCCTGTTATCACTCAACTTGTTCACTGAACTTTAATTATGAGATATCACAAAAAGAAGCACTTTAAAAACACATTTTTAAGACTGGC
The DNA here is from genome assembly GCF_964211835.1 of Anser anser. NCBI lineage: Eukaryota > Metazoa > Chordata > Aves > Anseriformes > Anatidae > Anser > Anser anser. The sequence continues at coordinate 62,500,189 of NC_139721.1, forward strand.
CTTAATAATACTCATGCTGCAACAGTCAGTGACCAGATAGGGAGACAAAACAAAATGCCCAAAACATTATTTCCATCATTCTGCAGAATGGGAAAGCCTCCTTATAGCTGAGGGTCCAAGACACAGGAACAACATGAGCTGCTTTGTCATTCATCTTATTGCTCCAGTCTGCATTTGCTGCCTCACCAATTCAAACATACAAATCAGAGTAGAAGGTGACTGTTCCCGACCTCAAAATTTTCACCACACCTACCGAAGTGGAGCAGCACGTATTAAACATACGTGTTTAATATGTTCAATGTATTAAACAATCTTTCCCACTCATCCCTCCCCCACATTTCACCAGCACAAGCAGATGTCTCCTCCAGAGGTATTAGCAGGCTTGCTGGCTTTTCTGACCTGTGTTTCAGGTCATAGTGTGGGTAGATGCCTGTTTCAAGCAGTTTTTTCATTTCCTGTCTTGCAGACAGAGCTTATGCTCATCCCAGACCAAGCAACAAAGTTGGAAAGATCACTCTCCAGGCTTTCCATTTCAGACTCCTTCAGATTAACAGTGCCTGACAGCTCTATCCTAAAATGGACTCCTCTTTTGCTGGTGGAAGCCAACACGCACCCCAGAGTTCACATTTCCAGGCAGGCAGTACGGACTAAAACTGGGAGAAAGGCATTATCTCCATTTGATAGAGAGAAGAAAGGCAGAATGATAAAATGACTTGCTTAAGGGAGGACCAAGAAACAAACTCTCATCATCTAATGTCCAACCTCATGCCTTTAAGGTGAAACCTTATTATCCATATTTTCCGGCAAAAAAAAAAGCAATAGGACTAATATCAAAGGGTGGAGAGAGGTCTAATTTGAACAATCCACTCATAAAGAAACAATTAGTAAAAGTACCACGAAAGAATATACCTTCCTGTTTTCTTTTTTCCAATTCCACATCAAGAGTTCCCAGACTAGGCTTACCTCATTTCAGGTGACCAGAAATGCAAGGAAGCATGGATTTTAACACCATGCACTATCAGGAATAAAGATCAGAGTGACAGGGAGCCATATTCATAGCTTAGTAAATTAATTAATTAACAGTTACTTGCATTTAGAGGAAGGGAATGGCTACTTAAGTGGCCTGCTTAAGAAAGGATAGTTTAGCAACCTTATTGATTTCCTGTGTACACCTAAGCGGCAGTAACAATTTTGCTTCACCAGTGAGGGCCTGACCTTCAGCCCCAGGTTTGCCTTCCCAGAGCATCCCATATAACACCAAATGATGATACATGATAACAGAAAAAAAAAAAAAAAAGAGAGAATGATCTTAACAGGCCCCAAGTGCTTGATGGCTTTCAGTAAATGACTTCTCATATGCAGGTTGCCAGACTCTGCTTAAAATCAACAATTTAATATATTGCATTGGCATCAGCAGGCAAAGGCCTAGGTAAATCTAAGAAAAGATAATCTGTCTCAGGACTCTGGTGTATCATTCAAATCTCTGGAAAAATCAGTATATCATGCAATAAACATCTCAATCCTTTCTTTCACAATTAGATTGCAAGAAAAAATAAAGTTTGTTTTCTGCAAAATCCTTAATTACAGGAGGAAATAACTGCCATTTTTAATGTTATATATACATGTATATATACATATATGTATATATATATACATATATATATTTTTAATGTTATATATACATATATATATCCCAGGTTATATATATATCACTAGAAAATAAATTAACCTTGACTTTTTTTCTCTTTTCCTTTTTTTTTTTTTTTTGATTCTATCAATTTCCTTGTGGTCTGCTTCCTTTTTCTAACTGGTAGCCCCAGAAACTTTATTCCTGGCCAAATTACACCATAAACTTAGGCTAATGAGTTCTGCCAGGTGTTTCACTGAAAATTAGTTATGTGTGTGAAAGACTTTTTAAAAGACAAGTGTATCAGGTACAGCAAGGTGGTAGTAGAAAAGACTGTGACTACTTAGTGTAAAATCCATCCCCAGTCACTCCTCCCTGCATAAACCCTGCCCTGGTCATGGGGAAGGCCATGCTCACTAATAGTCAGAGAGGGTATTTGCCATTATAGCTGATTGCTGATTACAAGGAAATGCAAACTAAACAGAAACCCTGAAGATTCTCTCCAATGGACCTATTTCAAGAGGGTGAGATATATATTTGATATATTTTAAGCATTTGGAAGGGGAAAATTCAATCACTGCCATACATATTTTCCGTCCCTGTATTTTTTGTGTCAGATCGTCTGGCGTGGGTAGATTTTTTAAGCAGAGTGTTTTCTGCAGAGCTAAGCCAGAGATGGAGAGATTTCTTTGTACCCAAAGTTACATCCCCTTAAATGAGTTTGAATGTGGCCTCCTGAACATGCAATGCCTGTATGTTCCCTTTGTATGTGAATCAGGTAGAGGTCCACCAGCCACAATAACTGGATTGCAATCTTCTAGTAATTATCAATAGGCAGCCTTTCCCTTTGTGCATGCCTGCTGGGAAAAGTAGTATTTATCTGAATAACCTCTATTCAACATTTTAAAATCTTGCTACTTATTCAGATTAAATCTTACTATCATTGTTTCTAGAAGCTATCAGGTATTGTTGGGAAAGTAGTTATCTTGCTTCTCCAGTCTATTCTTTGCACTAGAGATATGGTTTTGTGGAGTTGCAAATCAGAATTTAAAAAAAAAAAAAAGGGAAAGAAATCATCAGTCCATCAGGATTTCACAAAACCAGCTAATAGGTGACACAAATAAGATACATCTCTTCAGTAAATGAATAGAAAACAAACAGAGGAAATGCTTATCTTCCTGTTTTAATATGTTACTCCACTTTTTTCTAATATTTAAAATCTGACCACCTGCAAAAGATTATCAAGAGCCTCTGTGGATTTACAGGAATGCTCACAGTACTTGGAGCAAATGAGGTGCTCTCTCTAGCACACACTACTCGCTGTCATTCAGTGTGCTAACAGCGAGAGACAGGGCCATCAGCAATGCAATTGTTATTATTTGGTAAAGGCTGGTGGTGACTTATGAGTTTCAGAATGCAGCTTCCTCATTTGTTTAATGTCGAGAGATTACTGTTTCCATTTGCTATGGTTTTATAACATGCAGGTGGGAAAAATCTCTTTACTGAAAGCCTGTCGGTAACTGATGCCAATGCTGAAATATCCCTGCTCAATCCTTGCAAAACGAACCTGTGCCATATTCGGGTGTGACACAAGGCACAGATCCTGCGACTGATGCACACTTTTGGCAGCTGCCATGGGTGCCCATGGACAGGGCACCCCAGCCAGGTGCTGCACCCCATCAGGGAAGAGCCAGGTGGGGATCAACCCACGTTAGTGATGAGACTGCTGCAGGCTCAGCTCAGCTTCTGGCCCTGCTTTCTTCTGTCTCTATGTGGGGAATAAATAGAGCACGTCCAGATATGAGAGGGGTCCTGTCCCGAGGAACTCTGATGGCCTGGAGAAGGGATCCATCTGTACACAAACTTTTTAAAAGGCTAGGGAGGATTTTACAGACTGCCAAACAGTGGGTTTGAATGGCAAGATAATTGAAACATGGGCCCTTCCAACCTCTTTCTGCTGCCTATTCCCAGCCTGACAGCATGGTACCAGCTCATGGTACCACATGCCCATGCGGTACCAGCCTCCTGGCTCCCAAAAACAGGGCTTTGCTTTTGGGGGTTCAGGTTGAGCTATGTCTTCAATGCACCAAACCTACATTGCTTTAGATCAAAACCAGTCTGTTAACCAGGCTGGCAACCCCAAATCATTTTACACTGGAAAATAAACAGGTTAAGGGTGGGTAGGCACCTATAAGGAAAAAAAAGAAAAAAAGAAAAGAAACACTTCTCCACTAAGGAAGGTTCTTTCTTTCATCATAGGAAGACAGAAATCAGACTCTACCACCAGCCTAAGCTCAGCACAGGCAGATAAGGAAAATGTCCATGTTGAATGGATCCCCATAAACATCTGCAGAGCATGGGCGCACAGAGGTAAAGACTCATAATACATGGCAAGCCACATGGCAAGAATGGTTCGGGGACTTACGGTTGATGCTGCCTTGCAGACTCTGATGGGTGCAAATGGGCTTTGTGCTGTACAAGTCCTGGTTATGGGATGACTGTGTATTACATCATTACTGTGGCACAACAGTAGGATTCTGGAAGGGTGGGTGAGTTTGGGGTTAAATTCAACAGCTCTAAAAATAATGCTTCCAGTTGAATTCAGGCTCAAGAAAGAGAAAACTGGGGGAAGGGCTAAGAGCAGGGTTAAGTGCTCGGTGTCCCTCCCTTTCACCAATGTGAAATACATGTTTTAGCACTGCTTGAAAAATTGGCAGCCCTGAGTTCCTGATATGCCATGAGTGTGAGCATGTAGGAATAAGCAAAACTTGGTTACAGGACTTTGCATCTTTCTTTTGAGATCTGAGGGTATTTTCCAGCTCTGCAACACCACCTCATCAACCATGGCACAAAATTGGGGTGATGTTGGGGCCAATCTGGGGGACCATGGATTAGCCTAATGAAAAAGTGTCCACAGTAGAGTAGGGGTCCAAGCCAAAGCAATCTGATCCCCTGACTCCAGTGAAACTCTGGTCCAGGTGTTGCAGCTGTAGCTGATCTCAACTACAAACCTCAGGCTCAATCCGAGGTTAATCTTAGCCATATCAGCATTAAAACTTCTATATACAGGTTTTGTTTGACTCTCCTCATCAGAGCCTAGAAGTGCAGTGTACTTAGCATGATTTTACTCACCTCTACAGATGAGGGAAAGTAGTTATGAGAAGGGTCAAAAATCATAGTCCGCTTTCACAGCTTTGGCTCAGTCTCAAACTAGTATGCAGAAAATAGTCGTTTCACCCAGTGAAAACTGGCATTTTTTCCTTTTCTTTTTCATAAGAAAGCGTCCTGCCCGTTGCTGTTTGTGAAGGCTTTGGAGGCCTGAACACCCACATAAACACACTGGTCTAAGATGCTGCTAAAAGATGAGATCAAAGTCTGGATTCTGGAGGGGGACAATGTTTTACCTTGCAGACCTTGTTAGCAGGTGCCAGTCTGGCCTTTAGAGCACAGGTGATGCCCTCCATTTAGTCACGGATTGCATGTTCTGGGACGGTGAAGCCCATCAGAGTCAGCTCTGAGACAGGGAGGAAAACAGAACAATTTATTTGCATGCTAGGAGATGAAGAGGTCTTCCTGCTAATTTTATGACCCTCAGAAAAAGGGGTAGTTCACTTCTGCCTTAGAAAAAAATATTCTTTTTCATTTAAAAACAAAAAAAAAAAGAAAGAAAGTTCATAACATGCAAAGGAAGGAAGAAAATATGGCTTAATGTACTTCCTTTTTAAGCTAGTTTGAAACGGACTGGTTGCCTATCCCTTCCCCCATAAATAAAATCTGCACTGTGTGTTTAATTATATCTTACATTTATTTTAGTCTTTGTTTCCAAAGATATCCCAAGTCAAAGCAGAAAAATCACTTCACCCATCACTGAAATTCAGTCACCTCCGGGATGAAGAATGGCAGTCAAGGGGACAGCTAGTACACAGTAACCTTGGCCAAAAACCCAGGTGCAGAAATCTGCTACCACCAAAAGTGCCATGGGACCTTGCTTTTAAAGACTTTCCCACAGTAAATTAAATGAAAGTGTATTTATCAGCTTCAGGAAAATGAAATGTTGAGTTGACTCAGCCAAGCCTCAATCTCTCATTTTATAGACTCTGGGCATCTCAAGTGTAATGCAAAAAGCATTGTGCTCCTGCACGTATAGCTTATAGCAACGATAGAAAATGTTGCAACAAACCAGTCACCAGGTAAGACTTTGAATTTCTCCAGCAGTTGAGTGTTCCAAAACCACAAGGTGATGGCAGATTCAGAGCTCAGATTCCCTCTGTTACAGACTATACATTTGCTCATCCACACCCTATTACCAATTCAAAAACAGGAAGATTGCTTTTGTCATCATTGGAACCAAGACTCATTTATCTGGCACAAGATACCTATGCACATAACAAACATATTCATTAATTGCTAGTTTAGTGCAATATTATTCACCACATCAAATGATCCATCTCCAGTGTTGCTTAGACACTTATGCACATAAGACCCTTCTGAACAAAAGGTTTTCTTCTTTCAATAAGTTTGTGAAGGGGAAGAAACATTATAATGGCCTTTAGAGCACACTTAGCAGAAGTGCAGATAATGGGCACTGTGACATTACTGGTTTTTCTTAAACACACCAGATTTTTCCTTCAATTTTTTAGGCCCTGGAAAGACAAAATTTCATTGGAAAAGCAGATTTAATAAGTGATTAGAGGGTAATCATTGTTCTCTTGTAATATGTAAAGGGCAATTTTGGGTTGTGAGGTAGTCTGTGGGTCATGTGAATTTAATTGTCATATACAGACTTATACCACATTAAGTGTATCCCTAGTGAAACAGCAGAGTTGTAAATCTGTGATATATATATATATATATATATGCACTATTTTATAACAGAGCTATGGGAATAGTCCATTACCTATAAAATAAAGAAATAACGTTAAATATGCCAAATCAATTTCCTCGTGAAACCAGCAACAAATACTTAGCTAGTTACTGCAAGAGACTCCAGTTCCACACACTGTCCCCATTTCCACCATTTTAGCTAGTGCTTGCATTGCCAATATAAGAAGTGTCAAGTCAAAGAAGACATGTTGGAAGGTACATCAGAATAAATCAAGTGTTAAGTTTCTTTCCCATATTTCTTTGGGGGGGGGGGGGGGGGTTTACAGGAAAGGGAACTAAAATAAACAGATAGGGACCTCAAGATTGCCTATATGCAAATGCAATGCTAACCATCTTGTTTATAAACTTGTGGGGGCCTGAGGTTGAAAACTTGCCCCATTTGAGGTCGATGGGTATTCTGCCATTCATCTAAACGAGGATTGTTCTGAATCCACTTTGTGAATTCGCTGCAGCCTGCACCATGACTCTTAAATTGCTCTCCTAGTACCAATTTCCTGCTCCTTCATTAGTCTGTCCTACTCCTGAAAGCAGATGCAGCTCAACTCCCTCCCCCAAAACTTCCTGCTCCTTCATTAGTCTGTCCTACTCCTGAAAGCAGATGCAGCTCAACTCTCTCCCCCAAAACATCTCTCTGTTGCCTTCTGGAACTCTTGGATGATCTCCTCCTTTCTGAGTTACAGCTTATGTAGAAGGGGCTTCACTAGATAACATAAATAAGAATTTTTCAGATGCAGCAGCATACCAGTTTGTCAAGTCCTATGATAGGAATTTTAAGGACTGCTGAAAGGACATTGCTGAAAAGACAACATTTGCCATTTCACAGTGATTATGTTACTGTGATATCACCAGTTCTATATACAGAAAGATATCCATTACCTCAGGTATCTAAAGCAGAATATGTGAGAAGTGTTTGCTGTAATGAAAGAGAGTAAAGAAAAGTGAGTGAAGAGATGAGTGTTGTAAAGAAAAAAGGCCACAGTGGAGTTTGAAATCTAGTATACCTCCGCTGCCTTAACGCAAATTTTTTTTTTTTTTTGCATTATTGTTATTCTTTTGGCAAAAGGCCATGTGCTAAGGCCAGAGCTGAAGCCAGGATTTTCAGCCTTAACCCTGAATTTCCTGGCTTTTATGGGTTTAAAGCCAAGCTTTTATGTTACTCAAACATAGCTCTATGTAGCAGAATTGATTTAACAGTGTCCTTTAGCTAAATGGAGAATTTCCATAGCAGTTACTTCAAGGGTTTTAGAAGTCGCTCACCTGAACTCACGGAACTCCAAGGCACCCTTTCAAACGTGCCTCCTGATAACGTGCTAATGCCTGGACTTCAGAGGCAGCCAGCTTCATTGAAGGCCTATGCTAAATATTATCCATGTAGCAACAAAGAAACCTCCTGCTTACTCTTTTATACAAACTGAAAGTGATTTGCAGCCCATTGTTTTGCTCAAGAGGACAGCAACACCTCCCTGAGGCTCTTCATCCAAGTGGATGACGAACATGTTTCCAAGTTGAAGCTCCTTGAAAAGAAATGCCAGTTTACCAAGACTGCATGTGGAGACATGGGATGGTCTCCCAGCATTGAATAAAGCACCACGTTACGTACATTGCACAGGACAGGATGAATACATTACAGACATGCAGCTTTAGGTAAAAGGGGAACTGATTTACTATTTGGAATCTTCAGTGTTCAAAAACCCTTTATTATTATAGGCTGACCTACATTAAAGTTTCCTTTCCTGTTCTAAGCAACATTCTGCAGGCAGAGATAACCATTCAAAAATGACTCTGCAGCAAAGAAATGATTTGAACTATGGTGCTACAGATATTAAGTATCAGAAATGAGCAGCTGGCTACGTTTTTCTTTTGACAAACCTCTTATTTCCTTTTCTCCTGGCTTTTGTTTTGTTCTAACACCTAGTTATGTATTTTGTGAGCATAAAGCAATCTTCCACGCTGCAAGGCTGTGTGTTTTAAACACCAATCATGATTCAGAACTGTAGTGTGGAGATTTGAAGCTGTTTTTGGAGCTGATAATTATTGGCTTTGGCTTCTCGTTGCTTATATCTGAAAACATAAGCCTCAGTTAAAAAGGGAAGGTTGTCCTCTGTAGAAACAATACAGCTAATTCAGAAGTGGCTTAATACTTTAAGTCAACTAAAAGTACTCTATAAAGTACGTAGACATGAACAAAGTACACACAATCAAATGGGAGCGCTTCTAGGTCTATGCACCTGATTAGCTAAATCCCATAAGAGCTTTCTCCTCTATTGTGGATTTCCAGCATAGAAAAGCTTGGTTGCTTTTATAAGTAATGAGAAAGTGGGGGGGACCTTGTCCTCCAGGAAGATGGAAGGAATAAAGGGTACTCTTGTAAAATGTTATAAATGTTGCATTTAAATAAAAAAGTCTTAAATTGCGGAGCTGGTCCATGTAATAGAAGGATCAGTAATTTTAAAAGAGTGCCAGAAATGAGCCAATTTCACAAGCTATTTGAAGGATATTTTCATGTAACTTTTGGCCAAAGCAATGTTCCAAAAAGTCTGAAAATTGAATCCTAATTAGTTACGAGGATCCCTCTGGCTCAAGTTGACTATTATATTGTGCTTCGTGCTCCCGAAGCAGATGAGAACCATCACACCTTGCCAACATATGACAAGGAAAAAGGTAAACTCACCATGCCATTGCTTTCAGAAGAGTTTAAAATCAAAAAAGGAGAGAAAATTACACAAATCTTGAAAGAGAATTGCCATTCTTTCCACATAATAACAGTCATCTGGGATAATACGCCCGTATTTCACTTGTCAAAGCATGCTGTTTACTATTTGGTCTTTTAATAGTGAATTTAGTGAACATTAAGAGACATTAAGGCAAAGCAAGCATTTTTATGTTATATCAGCTCATTCCCCTGCCCCTCAATACACAGGTCTTTACATTCCTTTGTGTGTTCTGAAGAGACCCTATACATCTTTCCATATAGGTTAAGCTGACACTGCAGGAATGAACATGACCGATTTAAATCTTTATTAAAAATATAAATGTCTCAAATACTAAAACTACCTATTCATAAGACTGAGACTTTTACTCTCACACATGCTGAATAGGCTTGGGGGTTGCACAGGGGGCAGTAGCAGTCTTTTTGAGGTTTTGGTTAGTTGTTTTTTTTTCCTCCTTTCTGAATTTTATCTTGTTGTTCAACAAGAAATGAAATGCTAATCTCAGCTCCACCTCTATTGGGTCATCTTCAGGTCAGCAGATTAGAGAAATCAGTGGAAGAATGAAGACAGTCTACTCCAACTGCAGGGCAGGACAACCCAGTTATTAATCAATCTGATGGCAGCATTTGAACAATGACAGTCATCTGTCAGAAAGCAGGAGGTGGCTCCTCATTAACACACTGCTCACCTGCCCTGAGCTAAAACTCTTTTATAATAATATCTATCATTCACCTCCAAGGTGTTGCTTCTTTCTTAGGCTACATGAAATAACAGACTATTTTCTGCCCTCTCCCTGGTACTTCATTTTCTTGAAGCTCACTCAGCCTACATTGCCTTACAAAAAAGAAAACTAAACAAGGAAAAATACCCAAACAAAATTAGAGAGACCAAAATGACTTCTAAATAATTATTAAGACTTTCAAGCCTCCAAATTAAAATAAATAGACTGAGTTAATAATAGCCATTTTTAACACTGTTAACATACCACAGTTATGTTATCAATCGGCCACTTTCTCCTGACTAGCATGTCAACCCTTATTTCTGCCAATCTGATTTCACCACGACCGTCCCAGCAGGTTCTCTCACACCAGCTTTATATGGTCACATACCTTTTAGAATTACTCTGTTTTGCTCCGCCAGTTTTCATTCCACGTGCAGATGTCCAAGCCAACATAATATCTTAAGCAAATAATTCTTTCATAAAATACTACTTATCAACATACATATTTGTTATTAGATGCACACACACAGAGGAGGTCAGACACGGGGCTGAAGACTAACCCAACACAGCACTGCGTCCACCATTATCTGTGTTTAAGAAGGGGCTCACAGCAATTTCCATCAGCCTCCCTGAAAGTCGGACCACAAGAGAGATCATTAAAGGGAGGGGAATACACAGGTAATGTAAAATAAAACTCAACCTACCAATTGTGTTCCAAGTTATACACTGGACCATCAAGCTGCTGGGGCACCTGTAGATTTCTTGCTCCCTTGCCTTTGATTCCAGTGCTTTAATTACTGTTCACTCTTAAAAACCTCATCAAACAAAGAACTGGACAACTATGTAGCCTGAGGATTTTCTTCAAAGAAAATCCCCACAACGTTGGTTATAAACACACTGGGTATTACAGTTTTAATCCAAAGGTCCTGCTCACCCTATAGCTCCACATGGCCTGCTTCCTCTGTCTTCTCAGCGACTTCCTCCACCTCTCAGCCCATAATCTTCTCCTCCCTGTTCCTGTACCCCACCCTGCTTTTGATTTTTCACAGGTTATTTAAGGATGAATTTACTCATAGCAGAAATCTTAAAGGGCTGTGGATTTTCTGCAGTGGAAATTGTAGCACCTCTCTCAAACCTAGGGCTCATGAAAAGGGGTTCCTGATGTGATGTTACCCCACATAAGGAGGGTCAATTGCATCAGCAGTATGAGACTATTACTGACCAGATAAAGGATGGTGATGCCTCACACCAACCAAGATCAAAATCCTTGGTGCTGGAAACAAGCTGGCTGGAACCGAACACATTCTGAAAGCTTGCAACAAAAATGGGTGAGAAAAAACAAATGTCAGAGAAAACTTCCAAGCCCACCAAGCAATGATTTTGGTGCCAGCGTTACAGGAGAGCTACCATGTCCTTTCTCTGAATTTATTCCCAAGGGGGATATCTACCCCCAGCTGTTAGTAGTCTACTGTGCTAGCACCAGCTGCAGACAAACCACCTTCCTCACACAAGCAAGCCCCAGAGTGGACAGGTGAAAAACAGAGAGGCAGCAGCAGCTTAGCAGTCATTAGTAACAGGTAGCACCTCATCCACACTGCTTCTGGAGGATGACTGCAGCGCGGCACTTGGAAAGGAGGGAGGAATCACAGACTCCAACTTCCCAGAAAATGCCGAGCCAAACCCCATTGAAACCATGTCAGTCTGCTCAAATGGGCTGGAAATGTAGCAGAGCTACAGAAGCTCTGGTATTTCTGGCCTCCTTTCCACTCCTACAGCAAGGACAGCATCTCATGAGCTGTCTAAGCTGCTTCCCGTTTGAGTTAGGCATTACTAGGGCATAGTGAAACAGGCAAGAAGTTAGCTTTGCAGATGTTTTCAATAATTAAAAAAAAAAAATCATTTCAAATATGGGAGTCCAAATCATTTTTGTCTCTCACTTAATTGTTAGTAGGCATGCATTATAATTTCACTAAAAAAGTGCAAATTTGTATTTTAATTTTGGCAATAAATCAAGGTAACTATGTATTATGCTGTTTCTTAACATTAGGCACTAGAAAAACAACGACAAAACTTACTGAAAATATGCAACAACAACAACAAAAATAGCCAAACACAACCACATTTTAGGAACACCAGGACCACAGTCTTTCTGTCTAAACTCTGTTTGTTTAGGCAATTACATTGCCTGTTACTTTCCCATAATGTGCTCCTTTTAGCTAGAGTGCTCTGCAGATGATTTGATGCTGCTAATGCCTGGTTCTCTAGGAGGGGAGAGGAGAAAGGAAATGTTATACCCGAACTCTGACCTCAGTGGATGGCTTTCTGGGGAATGCACTACACTAATTGTCTTCTTTTTGAGCTGCAGTGGATGTAATTGCATATATAGGGCTTGTGTTTTGCTTGTGTTACTTTTTACTGTACAGAACGGTGTGTCCACAGTGGTGCATTAAAGCAATAATAATGAAAATAGTATCCATCAAGTCATTTCAGTGCTGTTACCACGCTGGGATGTGACCACCCTGCAAGTCCTGTGTGGTTACAGCTCTGAAGCTCCCGGGCTCCCCCCACCCCCGCGCCATTAGCCCTCTCCCTGGATGGCAGGGAAGCAGCACCAACCTCACGATTCTCGTGTCTGCAGCTTGCTTTCCACCTAAAGGAGTATTTGGCAGCGTGGTTAGTCGTCCCTCCTCTGCTATAGTGACATGTGTGTCCTAGTGTGTGCACATCTTCGGTATGGCTGGAACCAGAGCATCATCACAGGGAAGCAAGCAGGCCCTCAGCCGCACCCTCCCATGAAGAAGGCATGTTACAGGTGAACAATCTGATATATTTAAGTAATATACCGAGCACTAGCAAGTGAATTAGTTTCAGACTAATGAAGGTGGCCGAGCTGTTATTGAATCTTCCTCTCCCTCTACAGACATGCCTGCAAATCCTTCCTGGCTGGCTGTTTGTGCAGGAGGCCCCTGGAGCACGTCAGCTGGGGCTGATTTCTTCCCTCACAGCTTTTTCCTCCAAATAATGCTTTTTCCCCAGGAAAAAATAAAATGCTTCATTTTATTCTTCCTCTGACTCTCATTTCCTCCTTCTCTTGAACTGGGCTACTGTTAACATTAGTTCCTGACTAAAGTGATGTGTCTTATATTTTTTTTCCCCCTGTGAAAAACCCTATAAATAAATTATTTGTAAGTGAATATCCACCTTTTTTTTTCCCCAATATCATATTCCTGACTGAAGTTTCTTTATTCATTTGATTAGGAAATTCATATTATAATTTATTTTATCTTGTATTAATTCTGTACAAGTTTTACTTCATTTAAATCTCTTTCTACGTACGCTTGCATTTTTTGTGCTGTGTATCTTTTATATAGTTCATATATACACATCTAGTCTCTATATATGAATAATAAGAATAATATATCTCCCTCTTATGTTCTTCATATATATACATTTATATATACATGCATGTGTGTATACATGTATTCCTCTGTATATGTGTGTATATATATATGGATGGATGGATGAATTATATATATATATATATATATATATATATATAATTGCCCAGGCTTTACAAACGGATGCCAGCAAGCGAATACCTGTCTATTGCTCTGTCAAATGTGACTCGCTGGGAAAGCTATTGGGTTTATAGAAGAGACAAACATTTCAGGCACGCCATTCTGGGGTAATGAAGCATGGCAACAAAATATACCTGTGCAACATTTGATAAAGATGAGCTGACACACCAGTCCAAATAGGTTCTTTTGTGTGTCTGCACGTGTCTACCATCATTGCTTTCATCTTAAAACAGGAAGGTAGCAATAGCAGCAGCAGCTGGCAGGAACCACAAGAGGAAGAGCAGCTCACACAATTAAACGTCGTTTACCTCTGGCCTTTATTTCACTCCTCCCTCCCCCTAATTTATTATGTGTTTTCTCCATCTCTATGCAAAAAACATGGGCTCAATTTTTCTTTCTTTCTCGTGCTATCTAGCTCTCTTTATAGGGGGACTAAACAAGACAATAGGCAAAATCCCATGGCATTTAGCTTTGGATCTTAACTTGAAATGCTTCTTAGTAAGGTTTTTATGGCCTTTATTGTTCTTTGATTAATGTAAAGTAAAATTAAACTCTACAGTTACACATTAGTACATCAGCTAGAAAGAAGGCAGAATTATGCTGTGCACCTCGCTGTACAGAAAACACCTTTTTTTTTTATTATTTTTTTGCTTAATCTTCAGAGCAAAGGAAGGGAAAAACCTCTCCTGGTGGGGGGGGACCTCCAAAGGGAAGGGAAAACATGGATTTCAGCCACAGTGCTGAGCACTTGGAGCAACCCAGTTAACACCATGCTCCTAAAGAGGTGCTGAGTAACAGCTCTTCCTTTGAGGTCAGCAGGAGTTTTCGTGGTACATAGAGCCCAACAAAGAGATCTCGAGGGGTCTGCCTGACCCCCAGAGATTTTGCATGCAAGGGGCATGGTAACTAGAGATAACCAAATTTTATGGTAGGTGTTATTATGTGGATCTACACTAGTTTTTTACCAGAGAGACAGCTGCGTAAATCTTTCTCCCAGGTTTAATTTAAAACCATGTTTTCAGTGTGTAGAGATGTTATGCTTATGTGTATGCTTGCAAATGTTTGCATTCAACGTAAGCGAAAGCTTAATTATGTATAGCATTTTGGCTAACATCTTCTACCAAACAGGCGAAAGTCCTTCTACTATATATATTGTGTAAGGCACTTATGCTGTATTAATTTCTTTATTAAATGTGCTCTACCCTCATCTCTTCTCCTTACACACAATCTTCTTGATATATGTGATTTTTCACTTTGCCAGCTGGTAACTTCATTTTTACTCTGGGTTTCCATTGGATCTTTTCTTCTTCATTTTCCACAGAAGTTTCTAAGCAGAATGCAATAACAGTTCAGCTGAAGTAAAACTTTCAACATTATGATGCTGGAGTGGGGTTTGAAACCAGACACAACGTGTTTGGCCCCTTGTAATCTCTATACTGTAGCAACATGTAACTGAAAAACTGAAATGGGTTTTTTTCTTTTTTTCACTAGTAAAATTCCTGCTAAATCTGAAAGATGTGTAATAGGTTTGGCTTCATGTTTTCCTCAGAGCAGGAGTACTTTTATTATTTAATACAAGTCACTGTGGTTGATAATAAATGCCTCTTAGAATGCTTATTCCTTTCAATTTTCGTCAGTAGTCAGAGCCTGGGAACTTCAATTTCAACCTCTGATTGTCCCCCACCTCGCACCCATCTCATGAAATCTATTGTATCTTTAGCCAAGTTCACAAGTCAAATGAC
The DNA here is from genome assembly GCF_964211835.1 of Anser anser. NCBI lineage: Eukaryota > Metazoa > Chordata > Aves > Anseriformes > Anatidae > Anser > Anser anser. Next base: position 62,515,452 of record NC_139721.1, read on the forward strand.
ACATATGTGGCCTTTCTGTTCATTTTGTCTGACACTAAGACAATTCAATTGATGCTCAAAATAAAAAAAAAATCCCAAAATTACAGAGCATCTCTGCCAAGGGTAAGAACAGGTCAAGAGCCGAAGGAATTTAAGCAAACCGTCTTTTATACACAGGAAGCAGTTAACATATGGAATAAAAGAACAGGGATAGCAATTGATGAAACATTTGGGAGAAACTTAGATAAACAATCATAAAAAAGATTTAGACAAGTACTTGGAGTAGCCAAAAAAATAAATAAAACTAACATAGAGCGCACAAGTCACTTCATCGTCCTTCCACTCTAAAATAGCTGGAATAAAATGGCAATGAGCAGATAAACTGCAAAATATCATTATGATTTAGTACCCATTTCTTTCCATCAGAGCCCCTATTTTAATTTTCATTCTTCCAATTTACAAAGTAACAATAAAATACCCTTTTCGATTTATGGCAATGAGACCCTTTTAATTGAATTTCAGAAATGAGTTGATTTGACTGATGGGTAGGTAATGGGAATGTACTATTTACAGTGGGAAATGGATTTCTAGTGGAAGATTTTGAAAAAGCAGAGGGAAATAGCAGATTTTGGATAGCTTATGTACATATACATGCATGCACACAAATATATATGGTGACCCTGAGGTAAAACAAACAATATTTTTGTTTTAACCTAAAGACCTCTACCAAAAATAAGAAGTTCACAAGCACTTAGACCATTTATTCCAGTAACAGCAAAATGTACAATCACTATGACCTCATTATAACTCTTACTTTTTCTCACTGTGCATAGAGACATGGGACTGAGTGTTTTTTTTCTCTGACTTTTAAGCCAAAACTGGAAATATTGGCAACTTATGGGCCATCTCACTCTGCCCAAGAGTTAATGTGGAGTAGCCTACATCAGCCATCACTCTTTGCATTGCAATGGCAAAGTTCCAGCTGACTTTAATGGAGCCAGAATTTCACCCCAGGTGCACTATTACAATTGACTAGGGCCTGATGGATTGATTCCTGAGATGCTCTGGATTCCAGATGTGGATCTCATAAAATTGTAGACTGTGGTGTGTGTAAAGCTTTTTTTTTCCTTGCCCATTAAATAAATAATAATAATAAAACACAGTCCTTATAAGCAGGGAAAGGGAGAATATGCACTGTTTTTTTCTCTGTCTTCCAAGAAAAAAATCCTTCTTCTTTCTCTACTACTTATGATCTCACATTTATATAGCAGGAAAAAAAAAAAAAAAAGAGAGAGAAAAAAGAGAAAAAAAAAACAGCCAGTGAGCTGCATCTGGTTTAAAATATATGCGGAGCTGGGCCCATGTGTGCCTGCTGAAATGTTATCAGCAGCACCTACAATAGCAAGTCTAATGAGAAGCCAACTATGTTAACAGAGACAGAAAATTACCCTCAAAAGTCAGGCAGTCCTGGGGACCATAACAAGAACAGAGCACAAGCAGCCTTCACTTGCAGAAGAACATGGGACTATCAAGAAAAAGGATGGGGAAGGTGGAGGGATCTCCGATTCTAAAATAAGCCCCGAGAGACCTAGAAATGACAGGGTACCATGAGCAGGGCAGGTGTTTCCCATCCTGGACCTGTCTTACCCTGGGGAAGGTAGGGTTTCTGCACTGTCATAACCAGGTATCTGTTCTGGATCCTCCACTTGTCCTTCCTCTTCTTCTTTGTCCTTATGGACATTTGAAATAAGTCCATCTAAATCTATCTCTACATCTGTAATGAGTCTGGGGAGAACAAAATAAAATCTCTGTTCCCAGTAAACAAGTTGTGGTGTGACTGTTTCTGCTCAGTAAGGAAATAAGGACAAAATCTGAGCCTTTCCTATTTCCTACTCCACTTGGTAGTACTGTGGAGAAATGCTCATGCCTGGCAAGACAGAGAAGGAGAGAGACAGACAACAGAAAAACACAAAAGATGTGCAATGTGCAGTCAGTTGAGTTACCCTGGTGGTGCTGTCTCACTTCCCAGGGTCTGGGAATCTGGAACAACTTGAGAGCAGAGGTATGGGAGCCCAGGCAGGGACACAACGCTCAGTGCTGCAGCAAAGGCAGGTCACATCATGTTTTCCCACAAAGTGGCAGAGCACATATGTCCTGCACGTAAGTTAAAAGCAGAGACGAAATAGCAGGAAAGTAATCCACATGTATGAGCAATGAGAAGGATGCAATGTAGGGTAAGCTTTCTAATATTTCGTAGCTAGGATGTGGCACCAAAAGCAGAGAACAGCAAATGAAAACAAGAAAGCCAACCAAAAATTAAAAAAAAAAAAAAGAAAAAAAAAAAGAAGGAAATAGTCAGAAGGGGGATGCCTGATTTTGGGGTAGCAGTAGCTGGGATGGTAGAGACTACTCTCTCTCAAGTCACTGTGTGCAATAACCGCAAAAACAGGCTGCAGATTATCGAGTGAAACCCCTGAAATGGTTGCAGGTGTGTTAGATTTGTTTGAAAGACAGAATGACAAAGGGGGAAGAGGTTTTGCGGAGCTACATGGAGCACAGATTAAAAACAACGTACTATATTAAAAAACCAACATATCCACTATATACGTTATAGAGGCATGCCAGAAATAAATGTAACTATCCCTGTGTTTTGTGAGCAATATAGAGCTATTTTAAAACTCTCTGAAAAGCAGTCTGTATCCACTGTATTAAAAGGCATGCCTGGTCTTGTATTTCTCAACAAAAGCCCCTGTTTACAATTCCTACTGTGGACACAAAAAATATTTTGTGTGAATCTGTGTTTGTGTGGAATTATCAGATGCATCTGCCCATGGAAGGACAAACATGGACAAGGTCAAAGGAAAATATTCTTTAGAATAGCCCTTAAGCAGGCAGAGGAATTAGGCCTGATTTATGAATGTATTTCCACAATTCACTTGAAAATTTGTAATGTCTGTGCAGCCTGGCAAGAAAAAAAGGTGAGGGTAATGTGAAGGAATGCTTCTATTCCACTTTATTGTAAAATTATCCCATGTTACCTGCTCTAATCCCCTGAAAACAAATTAAATCCTCACTAAGCTGACTTTAAATCAATAGTTTCATTTAAGAATAGTGTGACTTAATAAAAATAAAAAACTAACTGGTCCAGCCAATTTAAGAGGGAAATAAATCATTGCCCAAGGAAAAAAGCAGATTTGACTTGTATATGGGCCGCAGTTTTGTTGAGGGGACTAACCTGCTGTCGAAATTAACTCAGGGTATATTACATATCTCATCAGCCTCATTCAGAAACCTGCTCCACTGTACTAGGAAAGAAGATTGCCAAAAAACCCGGGGATGTTATGGAATGAGACAATATTTCTGAGAACACTTAGTAAATCATATAAGAAAACACGTCTTTGAATCGCCCTGAAAGATCACCTCACGTTCCAGCATCTCCCTTGTCTAACTTGTTGGGAGAGGAGGCTTGTGGAAAAAAAAAAAAAAAAAAGGATGCCACGCTTACAGCCAGGGGAAGAGCAAGCATAGCTGCATTGGAAGCAGGAGCAAAAGGAGCAGAGCGATGAACACACCAGCAAATTCATACAGCAAAACATAGTAACTTCTTTTTTTTTTTTTTTTTGGTAAATCCATTGATTGAATTATCCACACAATCTTTACAGGTGGGTGAAGATATTATTTCAATGTTATTAATTGTAGATTACATCTATCACTGATTTACTTTATACCTGTTATGAAACTTGCCTAATAAAGATCTTACAGGTTCTGACTACTAGAATATAAACAGAGGCCACGATGAAGCATCTTGGCCACTTGGCCACTTGCCGAGGCGACCGGCTCCGGGGCAGACGCGTGCTGCAGCGGAGCGCGGGATCGGGACAGGCAGGGCTATTTTTCGGGCATCGAGCCTACGTGAGGGAGCCGCCAGGCACCGGCAGCCCTCGTGAGGGAGGCTGACGAGGCGTAGGCGGGGCCAGCAGCGTCAGCGTCAGCTCCTCCCCCCGGCCGTTCAAAGGCAGCCCTTAGGGAGCGCGAGCGACCAGGAGCGCGGCGACCAGGGCCGGCAAACAGGGAGTGACGCGGTGGGAGTGACGCGGCAGTTAGCGAGGCAGTTGGCGCGGGCAGGCAGGGCGGAGCGCTCACACCCGCCCATAGGGACAACTCCTCTAACGACACTCTCCCGTCAGCTGGGCTGCGATGGTCTCCACCAGGCACGGTGCTTTCTCTAGGAAGTCAGTGCACACCCAGACCGACTGCCCGTCCAAACATGCGGCAGTTCAGGTCTCCGGATGCGGGGAGTGTCTGAGCCTCTTGCTGCCATCGGCGGGAGGCAGAGAGACTGCTTGCGCGAGGTGCGAGCAGGTGGACGACCTGGTCCGCATGGTGGCAGAGCTCAAGGAGGAGGTGCAGAGGCTGAGGGATATCAGGGAGTGCGAGCGGGAGATAGACTGGTGGAGCGACTCCCTGCAGGACCGGAGGGAGAGGGACCAGGGTGAGACGCCCCAAAGGGGGGTGGACCCCCTGCCCTGTTGCCATCGGGCAGAGGGAGGGGACCTGCGAGTTGAGGAGGAATGGAGGCAGGTCCCTGCTCGACCTCGCAGGAGATGCCCTCCCCTTCCGGCGCCGCCTTCCCAGGTGCCCTTGAACAATAGGTTTGAGGCCCTGGAGCTGGAGAGACCGGTGGGTGAGGATGAGGTAGGAAGCCTACCCGGGAGGATGCCTGAGGTGAGGAAGTTGACTCCACGCCTCAGGACTGCCTCCACCAAGAAAGAAAGAAGGGTGATTGTTGTGGGCGACTCCCTCCTCAGGGGAACGGAGGGCCCTATTTGTCGGCCTGACCCCACACATAGGGAAGTCTGCTGCCTCCCTGGGGCCAGGGTCAGAGACGTTACCAGGAAGCTTCCAAACCTGGTTCGCCCCTCTGACTATTACCCGCTTTTGATAGTCCAGGCTGGCAGCGATGATGTTGAAAAGAGAAGCCTCAGGGCCATCAAACAGGACTATAGGGGGCTGGGACGATTGGTGGAGGGAGCGGGAGTGCAGGTGGTGTTCTCGTCCATCCCTACGGGGGAAGGGAGAGGCACGGAGAGGACATGGAAAGCTCATGTGGTTAATAGGTGGCTCAGAGGCTGGTGCCAGCACAGAAATTTTGGGTTTTTTCACCATGGGGAGCTTTACTCGGCACCCGGCCTGATGGCCCCAGATGGGTCTCTATCTCCAAGGGGAAAACGGATCCTAGGCCAGGAGCTGGCGGGGCTCATAGAGAGAGCTTTAAACTAGGTAAGAAGGGGGACGGGGCTCAAACAAGGCTTGTCGGAGCTGTGCCGGGGGAAACAATGGCTAGGCCGGGGAAGAAGGCGATGGCCCAGCTGAAGTGCATCTACACTAATGCACGCAGCATGGGTAACAAACAGGAGGAGCTGGAAGCCATTGTGCAGCAGGCAGGCTACGACTTGGTTGCCATCACGGAGACGTGGTGGGACCGCTCCCACGACTGGAGTGCTGCAATGCCTGGCTATCGGCTCTTCAGGAGGGACAGGCAGCACAGAAGGGGAGGTGGCGTGGCTCTCTACATTAGAGAATCTTTCGATGTTGTAGAACTCCAGGCTGGGAATGATAAGGTTGAATCCCTGTGGGTTAGGATCCGCGGGAAGGCCGGCAAGGCTAGCATCCTGGTGGGGGTCTGTTATAGACCGCCGAACCAGGATGAGGAGACGGATGAGGAGTTTTATAGGCAACTGACAGAAGTTGCAAAATCGTCGGCGCTTGTCCTCGTGGGGGACTTCAACTTCCCGGACATATCCTGGAAACACAACACGGCACAGAGAAAGCAGTCTAGGAGGTTTCTGGAGAGCGTGGGAGATAGCTTCCTGACGCAGCTGGTCAGTGAACCTACCAGGGGTGGTGCCCCGCTAGACCTTCTCTTCACAAACAGAGAAGGACTGGTGGGAGATGTGGTGGTCGGAAGCTGTCTGGGGCAGAGTGACCACGAAATGGTAGAGTTCTCTATTCTTGGCGAGGCCAGGAAGGGGACCAGTAAAACTGCTGTCTTGGACTTCCGGAGGGCTGACTTTGAGCTGCTCAGGACGCTGGTTGGCCGAGTCCCTTGGGAGGCGGTTCTGAAGGGCAGAGGAGTCCAGGAAGGCTGGGCGCTCCTCAAGAAGGAAATCGTGATGGCACAGGAGCGGTCCGTCCCCACGTGCCCAAAGATGAGCCGGCGTGGAAGAAGACCGGCCTGGCTCAACAGAGAGTTGCGGCTGGAGCTTAGCAGAAAAAAGAGGGTTTATAATCTTTGGAAAAAAGGGCGGGCCACTGAGGAGGACTACAAGGATGTAGCGAGGCTGTGCAGGGAGAAAATTAGAAAGGCCAAAGCTCATCTGGAGCTCAACCTGGCTACTGCCGTTAAAGACAACAAAAAATCCTTTTACAAATACATCAACGCGAAACGGAGGACTAGGGAGAATCTCCATCCTTTACTGGATGCGAGGGGAAACCTAGTTACTAAGGATGAGGAAAAGGCTGAGGTGCTTAATGCCGCCTTTGCCTCAGTCTTTAGCGGCAATACCGGTTGTTCTCCGGACACCCAGTGCCCTGAGCTGGTGGAAGGGGATGGGGAGCTGGATGTGGCCTTCGCTATCCATGAGGAAATGGTTGGCGACCTGCTACGGAGCTTGGATGTGCGCAAGTCGATGGGGCCGGATGGGATCCACCCGAGGGTACTGAGAGAACTGGCGGAGGAGCTGGCCGAGCCGCTTTCCATCATTTATCGGCAGTCCTGGCTATCGGGGGAGGTCCCGGTTGACTGGCGGCTAGCCAATGTGACGCCTATCTATAAGAAGGGCCGCAGGGCAGACCCGGGGAACTATAGGCCTGTCAGTTTGACCTCAGTGCCGGGGAAGCTCATGGAGCAGATTATCTTGAGGGTCATCACGCGGCACTTGCAGGGCAAGCAGGCGATCAGGCCCAGTCAGCATGGGTTTATGAAAGGCAGGTCCTGCTTGACGAACCTGATCTCCTTCTATGACCAAGTGACGCGCTTGGTGGATGAGGGAAAGGCTGTGGACGTGGTCTACCTTGACCTCAGTAAGGCTTTTGACACCGTTCCCCACAACATTCTCCTCAAGAAACTGGCTGCTCGGGGCTTGGACTGGCGTACGCTTCGCTGGGTTAGAAACTGGCTGGATGGCCGGGCCCAGAGAGTTGTGGTGAATGGAGTCAAATCTGGCTGGAGGCCGGTCACTAGTGGAGTCCCCCAGGGCTCGGTACTGGGGCCGGTCCTCTTTAATATCTTTATTGATGATCTGGATGAGGGCGTCCAGTGCACCCTCAGTAAGTTTGCAGATGACACCAAGCTAAGTGCGTGTGTCGATCTGCTCGAGGGCAGGAAGGCTCTGCAGGAGGATCTGCATAGGCTGGAGCGATGGGCTGAGGTCAACTGCATGAAGTTCAACAAGGCCAAGTGCCGGGTCCTGCACCTGGGCTGCAACAACCCCAAGCAGAGCTACAGGCTGGGAGATGAGTGGCTGGAAAGCTGCCTGGCCGAGAAGGACCTGGGAGTATTGGTGGATAGTCGGCTGAATATGAGCCAGCAGTGTGCCCAGGTGGCCAAGAAGGCCAACGGCATCCTGGCCTGTATAAGAAGCAGTGTGGCCAGCAGGTCGAGGGAAGTGATTGTGCCCCTGTACTCGGCTCTGGTGAGGCCGCACCTCGAGTACTGTGTTCAGTTTTGGGCCCCTCGCTACAGGAAGGACATGGACGTGCTCGAGCGAGTCCAGAGAAGGGCGACCAAGCTGGTGAGGGGTCTGGAAAACAAGTCTTACGAGGAGCGGCTGAGGGAGCTGGGCTTGTTCAGCCTGGAGAAGAGGAGGCTCAGGGGCGACCTCATCGCTCTCTACAGTTACCTGAAAGGAGGCTGTAGAGAGGTGGGGGTTGGTCTATTCTCCCACGTGCCTGGTGACAGGACGAGGGGGAATGGGCTAAAGTTGCGACAGGGGAGTTTTAGGTTGGATGTTAGGAAGTACTTCTTTACCGAAAGGGTTATTAAGCATTGGAACGGGCTGCCCAGGGAGGTGGTGGAGTCACCATCCCTGGAGGTCTTTAAAAGACGTTTAGATGTAGAGCTTGGGGATATGGTTTAGTGGAGTACTTAGTGTTAGGTCGGAGGTTGGACTCGATGATCTTGAGGTCTCTTCCAACCTAGAAAAAATCTGTGAATCTGTGAATCTGTGAATCTTACTCAAATCAGTGCAAGTTATGCATTGCAAGTCACTGACAACAGAATTTAATAATCCTGACTCCAGTTGACTTATTCTAAGTGTTCCCGGATGAATACCTTTCTCTGTCACTTACCACATTTCCAGGCATGCCTTTGGACACTGTCTTTTAAATAACCTGTGTAAGAGCACCCCACAAGTTTGCAACAGAGGACAGGACTTGCTTCTCCAGAATCTCAGGAAGTGCTTCAACCACACACCTCTCTTGTAGTCCACAGCGACCATCTATGGGAGATGAGAAGATTTCAACATTTGCCTCAGACATCCTATACTCAAGGAAGGAAGGGAGGTGATTCTGTGAACTTACAGACCTGAGGTACAAGGACAGTGGTCTCATGCTGCACTCTGATTTGTCTGATTCCCTCAACACAATCCCAGACAATGTTAATGTCTTCATCTTATCTTCCTCACTTACAGCACTCACGCACCAGTGTTAAGAAACACTGAAGATTTTGGTGATAAGAACCATAAGAATTCACATGATGACTGAGGGAAAAATTTAGAGGGGTATATAAATGCAGAGTATAGATTTTAACCTTGGCATTCCCGGTGCTATATCATCAGTGCAGACTTGCCAACATTGGCAGACCTGAATATAGCCGAACGTAAAGCTACTTCACAGAAATGTTTCAGTGGAGAATGAAAACAAAGACTAAAACGTCCAGTTTTATGGAACTGGGGGAACTGTTCTTTTTCAGTTACCTTTATTCTTGAACACAACAATTAACATAATAAGTAAGGGTTTTATTATTGTTATTAGTTAGTTAGTTAGCTTGGTAAAAAAATGCTTAAGAGTGTCAAGGTTTGCAAGGAACCTGAAAGAGAATGACTTGGAAGGCTCCAGAGGAAACAGAGTGTATTGCAGAGCTAAAAGCACCCAGCTGCCCTGAACCTGTCTGACAGAATACTATATGACTGTGTGTTTAACAGGTAGTTTGAGTTGCGCTTATCCGTATTTGTATTCCCCAGTAAGCGCTCCCAGGCTTTGCTATCCCACTGTGATTTTGAGATATGAGGTCTTAAGGAGAGTTGGATCAAGTAGTGTCTCACAAGATCATCTGCGCTGGGCCTTTTTTTCTTTTTTTCTTCCGCTTATCATTTTTCTTATCCTTTCTTGATTCTGAGCCTGCCTATTTATTTGTTATAGGGATAACCATCTGTGTTAGAGCTAGAATGAAGGATCGCCGTACATGTTACATTTGTATTTGACGGACTCCTTCTTGCTAGATAAAAAAATAGTATGCTGTTGTATACTGCATCTGACTAAAAATACAGAAGTTAATTTTCTTTCTGGCTCGGAATTATTTAAAGATGAGCCTTATATTCATGAAGATTTATGGCCACATTCTCCTGTGGGAAGGCCTTCAATATCTTCTCACCTTTTCATTTCTTTTTTCCAGATTCTGTGAAGAGAACACCTCATATTGTCCAAATCATCAGGTCATCCAGTGCCAAAGTAGTAATGTTTTCAAAGCACACTATCCTTCTGAGCTCCTCAACGTCTTCTAAAAAGTCAGGGTCTCCAAGACACAAGTAGGACACTATTAGAAATTACTGTCAGCTTTTGGAAAACTGTGCCTCAAGCCATGGGTCTTGACTTTTCTGTTTGCAAACCCCTTTCTGTCTTGTCGGTCCTCCTCTTGTTGTAAAGGTGAATGTTCAGCAAAAGGTGTCTATTTTGCATGTGCAGAGTACCTTCAAAGCAATTGTTGCATGCAGTAACTTGTAGCTTACATGTGCAAACTCAAACCTTTTGAAGAGAAGAATGTGAGGAATGTAAATCAGGTCAGAATCATGCTGACAAAATGATAACACTCAGAAAGCACTTGTAAGGTTGTACAAAAGGTCCAAACCTTGAAGCTGAATTTTGAATACTTGCCCTTTAAACTCTATTATAGGTTTAAGGCAAACCTTAGGGCTTCTTAACCTTCAGTTTTGACAAGTGAATAAATTACTAGGAGAATATAACTCATTGGTTTAACATAAAGGGGGAATAGGATAGTGTGTAACGACAATAGTAAATGACACATTACAGACATCATTATGTCATCATGGACGATATTGTCCTGGGGTGTAAGATTATTTATTTATTTTTACCTAGTATAAAGTCAAACACAACTTCACCACTTAAAAAGAACTAAATACATAATAATGATATTACTAGAACTAAATACTAATAATACTGCACAGCAGTGGCAATGGTAGTGAATATACCATATGCCCACATGATGTATATGGTGCTTATGGAAAAGAAGCAAAGAGTTACGTTACATTTTAAATCCGAACTGTTGCCAGAGCCTCTGCCTTGTCTAAAGGTCTACTTGTCAGTTGAAGGATTTTTCCTGTTTCAAAATTCTAGGGTCCTGTTATTTTTAAAGAGCGTATTGCAACCCAACGGAAAACTGTGTGCTCTATTACTTGCCAAGGTTTACATATCCCTACCCTGGGATCTCTTTCTCTCTCTCTCTCTCTTTTTTTTTTTTTTCCTTCTAGATTCACAGTTACTGGTTGCCCTTTCAAGATACACTCAGTTGTTACTATCTGTAGTACACTGATGAACCATTTGATGATGCTACTTACCAAACTGGCATAACTTCATAAATTAGAGTTTGTAATCCTTTCACTTTTGTATTTTATTCTCCCTGGCACATAATGCACCATAATATTAGTATTTAATCTAGATACCGTAAATCACAAATGCTCAGATGTTCCTCATCACCTGGCTGATGAAATACTTACTCAAAGTTTTGTAGATTAAACTGTGAGAGTTGCAATCTTCCAAAGAGCTTTGGGGCAATCCATGGATGTGATCAGCTGGTACATTCCATGGAGCAATCCTCTCTCTGCAGGTGGGCATCTCAGGGGATGTTGTGTAGTGACTGCAGTAGCTCAAACACCCATTGCCATGACAGAGAGGGTCTTGTGTTACTTTCATATGCAGAATTAATCTGGGGCTATATTTGCAGCTATTTTTTTGAAGCTATTCCCAAATAGCTTCTACTATGAGAGATTTGGGGGGCTATGAAAAATTTCCCCTTAGTAAGTGTGTTTATTGTTAAAGTAAAATAAACAGATGCTCTGAATCTTTAAATAGCTCCTTTTTTATATTTGTTTATGGAATTGTAATAAATATTTGGGGTTCTGGATTTCTTTTTTCCCACCATTTTCCCTTGACATTGCCCATCATGTAACTGACTATATGTGGACACTTACCAAGAGACCAAACAAAGAAATATAAATCTCTCTAGTTCTTGGTAATCTCATGCATTCCTGGCTCCCAGCTGATCTATCAAGAGGTCATTTGGTTGAAAGCCAACTTGCCAGACCTTCCTCCCTTGTCACTGTTTTAATTTCCTCTTTTGCTTGCTTTATTCTCAGTACTGGTACATTTTTAAAAATAGCATTTGCATCTTTACAAGGAATTGCATTTTAAATAAGACATTCTTGGGCAGCAACAAAAAAGACCCTCTGTCTCTGAGGATGTGTCTTGACAACTTGTTTTTAGTGTTTGGGAACACATACCACTTTGTTCAGTTCTTCTACACAAGCTGATAGTTTCAGACAACTATTTAATAGTATCCCAGGGAAAAAGAAAAAAAAAGGCAAAGGGAACACAAATTATTGGCTACTTGTCCCAAGTCTCGATATTTACTGTAGACAGCAGTCTTCTCCCTGTCTGATCACAAAGGTATTTTAAACATAAATGCAATATCTTCTCTTGCAGATTTACTTGTCTATAGTCTGACTCAGGGGGAGTCAGACACAGGATGGGGGGCAGCAGTCTTCCAACATTGCAAAGGACAAACTTCTTGCCTGGCCAGTTTTCTTTTAGCTTTTCTGAGTGAGAAGCACATCTTGGCCTTGATTGCTCTAACAGCCCAGTTTTGGCTCTCAAGTCTTTGGTCTCGTTCCCAAGCTGGCTGTTGACAGGCTATGGAGTATTACATACTGGTTTTAATCTTCAGGAAACATAAAGCATACATAGCTGGCTCCAAATCACCAGCTCTCCCATACCACAGAAGAGGAAAGACCAGGTTTCAGGGATGGGCTAGAGCAGGGAGGGGTGGGAGCAGGGGGATATCACACAGCATTGCATTTAACCCCAGCCACTGTCACTGAGAGAAAATTACTTGACCAATGTCTCAGCTATTTGAACCTAGGCCAGAAACTGTTTGGTCTCTACAAATACCTGAGTAGCTATACAAAAGACAGCATAACTTGTCTGTTTCTTTGCACAACCACAAATATTTCCACTTACATGAAGTTGGTGCATTCGATCCAATATCATGTTTCATATGTACCTGAGATTCATAAGGAAGTCAAAAAAGCCCTTCAGGCAGAAAATGGCAAAACTTTTTTTTTGCAGGTGATGTCACCTCTCTCTCCTCTACAGGCTTTTGTTGCTATTGTCATTCTTTGTGGTGAAAGAAAAAAAGCACAAAGAATCCACTGGATTTTCTGTCTGTCTGAAAATGGCAATGCTCTACTTTGCTCACATTCAGCCCCAAATTTGGGTGGTGTGAGCTGAGCCTATCCTAGATTCAGACCCATTTCTGGAATACGTCCATCTCCAGTCAACAGTTCCCATGCCCAGGGTCTATAACACCACCAACCTAGGGAAGATCACTGTCTTCTCCTTTGACAAGTCCACAAAACAGGAACTCTTTAGGAAGTTAGGCAATACCCTGTATCTAGAGCAGATTTGGACAGAAGAAATGCCTGTGAGCACTTGCAGCATCACAATACGCTCTGCAATATAACCCAACAACTGGCCCAGCCTTTCTGTGATTAGAGCAGAGTAATCACGGCCTCCCCAAAATCCATGCCAGCTCTCCTTCAGCAGTTCAACACATGAGAAGAAATTTCATGGATTGATTTAAGTCTCGCTGTCATTTGATAGCTTTGTGAGGAGGGGTGAAGGGGTTTTTAGGGCAGTCCTGGAAGAAGGAGCAGGGAGGGAAGAGGCAGAGAGCTGTCAGATTAGCTACACAGAGGACAGAATTTCCTAGCTGAAGCCAGCAAAAGAACTTTCAGATTTTTACCCTCCCGCCTTTATATTATGGTATTATTGCTCCTTATAGTTTAATAAGTTTCCACACTGTTGTGACACCTGACAGCAGCACCTGTGTTGGTGGATGAAGCAAAATGTGAACAATGCGTTGTTGACTGTAACAAATACCTGTCAATTCCAGATTGACAATTTCTACTTAAGCTAATTTACAAAAGGAAAGGTAAAACACCCTCTCCTAGGGTATTATGAAAAGAAATAACGAAACATTTGATATATGCTTTTACAATTAGAACAAAACCTAAAGCTTTAGCTTAACAGTATAAAAGAAAATAATAGAATGAAAAAAATTAGTATGTGACCTGATTGACAGTTGCTACAGAAAAAAAATGATGTTATACATCTGTGTATATATTCTTATCTGTAAAACAAATGTATTCATCTGGAAACTAGGTGAAAATCTTCCTTTTTCTCTTCCAGGCTGACCTGGATGTGCAACAAGCAACCCAAAAACTGTGGTTTGCAGGTGATAACAGTGACCTTGGCCTTTAGGACCAACCCGCTGCTGATTCACCAGTTCAGTGAACACACGGCCATGTGTTTTTTGTCAGTGGAGCTGGTGTGTTTATAGCATTTAGCTGAGCAGAGTGTGAGCTCTCCTGGAAAGTGCCGAGTGTGCTTGGAAAAGGGAGATTCTTACCAGTACCCTCTTTCTCTTCTCCCCTTTTAGGCACTTAATGCTGGTATTTGACTTTCTCACTATGCTGACCAAGCTCAACTGAACCCAAAAGGGGTGGAAATGCTGTGGAAAAACACTTTACCTACCTTCCTGCAAATCCTCTGTAGCAGCAGGGACAGTGGCGTGCAGTAAGGTGACCTGGAATGGTCAATGAGCCCCCTTCCCTGCTGCCATATATACACCCATCACCACCGCACGACCCAGGGTAGCCCCAGACCCTGCAGGAGTGTGCCGCGCCTAATGGGCCTGCGAGCCAGAGGCTGTGTTTGCGGGATGCAGGCAGACAGACGGCAGGTTTCAAGAATGCATTCTCTTAAACACATCGTTTCCCTATTTTCCACCTTCAGCAACTGAGAAAATGGGACTTCATTAATGTTATTCCAGACAAAGAGCGGCAGAGGAATGTAACTTTAAAAAAGCCTATATTTTTTAAATTGAGAGAGACCAATTACAAGAGCTATAAACACTTTAATCATTTCTCTGAACATGTGGAAATACATACATTGTGAACCTTTTTCATAGGAAATGCTAAAATCCTTTCCTTAATGGCACATTTTCTTAATGGCTTTACAGTTTCTCAGTTCATTTCAAAGGGCTGTTATTTGTTATGTGGACATAAGTTTAGATTATGGTCTAGAATGCTGAGAGATGTTTGAAAGAATTATCTGGTGGATGGTGGCAGCTACTTTTGCGTTGCCTTCTGTTCTTGCTTTGAAATATAGGGGGGGGAGAGAGGGAGGATACGGGGGGGCTGGAATGCCTGTCCGCTAAATATTCCCTATAAAAATGTGGGGTGAAATCCCATCCCCAGTCAAATGAGGAATGTATTTCTGCCAGACTTTATCCCGGTATTTTACTTTATTAAGTACTAAAGTAAAAATAAAGTTTATAAAAAGGGATGTCTTTATTTTTCCAATGAGATATTTTTACCTTATGCTCTGATTCTTTGATCTTTAGGGGCATAACGATAGTATGTGCAAAACTGGAAGGAGTAAAAAAAAAAAAAGAAAGAAAAAAGAACAAAAATGTGTTGTATAAAAAGAAGTTATGACAGAGGATTTGCAGATGATGAAGTCAGAAATTAGAAAACTGATAATTTCTGGAAACAGCATGCTCTTTGTAAAAGATGAAATGTGGGCTACATGACTGTCCTAGAGTGATGTGGAGATCTTGGATGAAATCCCAGCCCCACTGAACTCGATGGGAATTTTTTCTTTCACTGAAACAAAATCAAGTTTTCACTTGCCCCTTTCTTTAAAGACATGTGGAGACACAGTGGTATTTCTTCTTTAGAAGCAAGTCTCGTCCAGCCTAGGCATTTGCACTCTCCTCTCCTGCCCTGCATCATTCTTCTGTGTCTTGCAGAGCTCTAAGCTTGAGCTCCTTCACCACCCAGTATCTCACTAGACTCTTACCAAAAGCCTCATTTACACAAATTGCAACAAATAACTATTGACACACCTCTATCGTTGGTAAGCAGGAACTGTTCCACTGACTCTGAGAACAGAGTCAGTGATACAGACTTGGGAAAACCCAAAATGAAGTTTTCAGAGTTCCTGCAAATCATCTCTTGTTACAGTTCTCTTGTCCCATTTCAAGACTTGCTGGAAACAGGAGAAGATTTCAGTGGTCTTCTGAAAGGAGAAAGGTACAAAATAAATAAATAAATAAATAAATAAATAAAACCAGCACATTTTCTTGGAAGGTAAATGGTTAAGCCAATGGTTAAAATGGATTTTCCATTGCTTCAAAGCAAATAGAGATTTCTAACATTATGCCACACAGTGTGTATATGAAGCAAGAACTTCCTCAGGACCTAAAGTGGGTGCTTTTTCCTCAAGCCCTTTCTTCCTCGGGGCACATTTCACCACCCCATGCTCTGTTTCTATTCCACTTTAAGGAGGAGGGATGCAATTGCCTGTGAATCCTAAATATTTGGAGTCCTCAGCACTTTAAACACAACCTCTAGGAGGTTGCTCCACATGCTCTGCTACAGATATTTTTCTTGTGCTTGTTGACTGAAAGGGTCATTGCTCTGTTCTGTTCTATCACAAATCCAGATATTACACTAACACATCTTCTGAAATGGCAAGGCAAATTTGACATGACTTGTGGGATTCCTCCTGTGAGGAGTCACCACTTAGTCCAAACCACAGAGAGTGGAGTTCAGCTGACGTGGACACAAATCAGTTAAAAGCTTTTTTTCCCTGCTCTGTCTGATTTCACAAACAAGGAAGACATTTTTGCTGAAACTACTGAGCCTTTACCTTTCATTTTGTTCCCACAACTACCACCACACACACAAGTTGTTCATCTGTAATTTGGTAAAGGGACATAGACCCCTCCATACTATGCAGTAATGTGAAAGATTATAGCCCATTTTATTATTATTATTATTATTATTATTATTATTATTAAATTATCACAATATCTATTCTATTTGCAGACTGCTGTCCTTGCAGTACTTATTCTAAGTAGAGGTAGATGCAAATCACCTCTACATTTGCACCGTGGACAGTCACTTGTCACATGCAGGCTTTCCACATGCCCAGTCAGCTCAATTACATTGTTGACATGGCAAACATTACCCAAAAGTTTTAGGATAATTTGTATAATTTGTGCAATTAATCTGCAGTTTACACATTGCACAGAATTGCTGGAATGTTCTCACTTACTTGGGGAGGGCAGATAAATTCACCGAATGTCAGCCTCTAAAGAACATATTCAAACAGCAATGTTGTTCTGTGCCTGTGGGGGAGAAGACTGATCCTGGCAGCCAGATGTCTACCATGCTTATACTCAGAAAAGGCGTGTGTGCGTGTGTGTGTTTATGTGCATATATGCGTGTGCACATGTATGTGTAAAAGAAAGACAGCCCTGGAAAGGAAGATTTCTTTCTGCCTTTTAATGGTAAAGTTTAATGATGAGATTCTTCCTCATATTGAAGAGGACCTGCTTAGAATATATTGAATTTGCCTTCCTTATCCAGCACAAATTATTTCTGTTTTAATCCCTGGCCTTACAGTAGGGCATTTTGTTAATGTTTCAGTCCAATGACTAGTCTGATCTCTTTGCAACAAACTGGGAGGTCTGCAACAATTCATGTTGTGGTTCTTCCCTGTAAATTTAAAGTTGGATTCCACATTTCAACTATAGGTTGTACAACTTAAACACTATAACTACTGCAACCTGAGCTACTTCAAAATGACATATAAATAGTGCCTGGAAAAGCTTCCTCCTAGGCATTCAGATAGCCTGGGACTTTCTAAGGAGAGATGTGGCTGGAGCAGCATGCATGTGGCTCATGGAAATGTTGCTGCACTGATGGGTGTCACCTGGAGAGAGGGGGGACTCTGCAGAACGTGTGGGAAGACCCTTGTGCCTTCCTCCCCTGGGAAAGCAAGGATGGAAAAATTCTCTGAATGAAAGCTTAGGGAGGGAAAGATGTAAGGAGCTCCATGCAAACCAGAAATATGCACAGCTCACACAGTAAGAGTGAAGCAGTAACTGGACTCTCAGGAGGACCTTTAGCTCTGAGACTTGACTGGGCTTTTAGAAATGCAGTGCACAACCTCCTGGTATACAAGAGAACACAGAGATACTCATGTCCAAGAGATCTACATAGACATCAATAAGATCAGATGGCTTTATTGTTTTCATTAACCAGTGTCAGATTTTAATGCCAGCTGAGGCACATGCAAAGGAAGGATTGGCCTTCTTAAGATATAGCACCTGTGTGATTAGCCTTTCCACCCACCCTGGCTCATGACCATGTACCAACATGGCCATCTTTACAGTACCACCCAGGCACCACAAAATCTGTAATTTAGTTCTCCTTCCTTTTGACACAGTTTCCCATAGGATCCTGCTGGACAAAATGTCCAGCATACAACTAAACAAAACCATCATACGATGGGTGAGCAATTGGCTGACGGGCAGGGCTCAAAGGGTTGTGGTAAATGGGGCCACATCTGGCTGGCGGATGGTCACTAGTGGGGTCCCTCAAGGCTCCGTTTTAGGGCCAGTCCTCTTCAATGTTTTTATAAATGATTTGGATGTAGGACTAGAAGGTGTTTTGAGCAAATTTGCCGACGACACCAAACTTGGAGGAGTTGTGGACTCGGATGAGGGTGGAAAGGCCTTGCAAAGAGATCTGGACAGATTGGAGAGCTGGGCGATCACCAAGCACATGAAGTTTAACAAAAGCAAGTGCCGGGTCCTGCACCTGGGACAGGGCAACCCTGGCTATACGTACAGACTGGGCGACGAGACACTGGAGAGCAGCCCCGCAGAGAAGCAGTGTGCCCTGGCAGCCAGGAGGGCCAACCGTACCCTGGGATGCATCAAGCACAACATTGCTAGTCGGTCGAGGGAGGTGATTGCCCCGCTCTACTCTGCGCTGGTGCGGCCTCATCTCGAGTACTGTGTGCAGTTCTGGGCACCACAGTACAAAAAAGACATTAAACTGTTGGAGAGTGTCCAGAGGAGGGCGACAAAGATGGTGAAGGGCCTAGAGGGGAAGACATATGAGGAGCAGCTGAGGTTACTGGGCCTGTTCAGCCTGGAGAAGAGGAGGCTGAGGGGGGACCTCATTGCAGTCTACAACTTCCTCGCGAGGGGGAGTGGAGAGGCAGGTGACCTATTCTCCATTATCACCAGTGACAGGACCCATGGGAACGGTGTTAAGCTGAGGCAGGGGAAGTTTAGGCTAGACATCAGGAAGAGGTTCTTCACTGAGAGGGTGGTCGCACACTGGAACAGGCTCCCCAGTGAAGTAGTCACTGCACCAAGCCTGTCTGAATTTAAGAAGCGATTGAACTGTGCACCTAGTCACATGGTCTAAAATTTTGGGTAGACCTGTGTGGTGCCAGGAGTTGGACTTGATGATCCTTATGGGTCCCTTCCAACTCGGGATATTCTATGATTCCTAATTTCTACAAGAGGCACTGAAATACTATTTTACTCATTTCACAAATGAGGAGGGAAAAAACAAAACAAAACAAAAAAATAAAAACTGAGAAACTAAGCAGCCAGAATCACCCTGGAGATGCACCCAGGATGAAAGAGGGTGCTAAAGTCCCTCCTAAAAAAACAGATGGGCCTTTTTCCCCTTGACATCTGTATGTGATTTCCTAATATTCCCAGAAGGGCAGATGCTACAACAGCCTTCTCTTCCACCAGTCTGAGAGCATGCTGGGAGGCCCTTCCACTTTGTGGGTTTCAGGTCACATTTAGCCTAAATCCATCTCTTTGCAACCAAATGGAGAAAAACCTGTCAGTTTTGGGGAATGCACTGGGAGGTGAGGGACACTGAATGTGGAGAGAAGAACAAAAGAACATCTGCTGATGCTCACCCCAGGGCAGGAGAACAAAGATCACCCTTTTTCAAAGGTGATCATACTGTCCGGGAGCATAAAACAAAATAAAAGACAAACCATGATTGATATGTAGATCCTATCACTGCATAGACCCCTAACAACAGAGAAAATGTGTGTTTATATTTTTGTGTAGCCCTTTTTATATTTCTCCTTCAGTCCCTCAGCACTTGTCTTTGGATTTCAGCTTGCTTAGCAATCTTTTTCTTTATTGTATTCCCTACACTTTGGATTCTGGTTTATGTTCAAGTTCTTGTTTTACTAGAAATGCTACATCCTGGTGGAATTAAAATCCAAATTGGATTTAGGAAAGTGCCTAATTTGGGCTCTAGTGTCCCAGATGTTGTTTAGGTGCTGTGAACACTGTAAAATCTAATAACGTTTCTCACCTTAAAAAAAAAAAAAAAATCCATTAATATAATGCTAGGAATGAGACATGCTGAGAGCCAATGGAAGCCAAAAGAAATCTGAGTAAAGGTTGCCAAAACGCTTTTTCTCTCCTCAATTCCCACCTTCTCCCTGGGCTTTGGGTATTGCAGCACATGTGAAAGGTTCCTATGACACTCGAAAATGCTATACAGTTGTGATTTCATAGAACAAAACAAATAGTCTTACCTCCCCTAATATTTAATCCAGATTTGTAGTTTTCCAGTGCACTGCTGTAAAATCACCCAGTGCTGTGGGGTCCTTCAGCAGTGCTGCAGCGCCAAGCCTCAAGATGGCTGAGTTGAGGGTTATGTTTCAATTTGGCAGTGTAGCACCGTTTCCATAGACAAATTAACATTGTTTCATTTCATTTTGACACCATAATGTCTTTTCCATAGACCCGCACTGACACCGTAGTGAAATCATTGCATCCCAATCAAGTGAATGGGAAATTAGCACCGTGACACAAAACACACCGAGAAAGTAGCCACAGCCTAGTTTATCTGTCAAATTGAAATACCTTGGCCACATTCAAAAACATTTTCTGAAGCACCGAAAGAGCTGAGTACAGGAATTAATACTAACAAAATGTGCCCTATATAATACCCTGCTTTGATTTGAGATTTAGGAAACCTTCTAGAAACAAAAGCCACCAACTGCAGGCTTTGCGGGGCAGGGCTCTTCCCCTTCCTCTGTGCCCACTTCCCTTCCAGCAGTGTGCACCTCCCTCAGCATGTCCCTGGTAGTGGGTCCTACCTCTGTGTCCCCAGCAGCTTGGTGCACTCAGCGTGGGGACACCGGGAGGACGTTGCTGGTGTTATTTTGATCAGACCGAACTGGGAATTGCCTTGGGGTTTCCAGGGCTTGAGCTTGAGATCCTCAGAAAAAGTGCTACTGTGAGAGCTGAATTTGAAACCACAAAAATCTGTTTATAGAAGAAATGTCCTGTTTACTTAGATGCAGAACAAGCAGAAAAAAACAGTAGCCCAGATCACTGATTCTTTAAACTTTTTTTTGCTCTCAGACCTCATTTGAACAACAGTAAAGGCATTCATGTCCCAGCCTAAGCATATTAAAGGGGTCACATATACAATATTCATTCATGCCAGTGATATATTTAATATTAGAATACCAATGTACATACCTATATCATTTCTCTTCCTCCCATCCACACACATATACTAACATTCAAAGAAATCAAAATTGCACAGCCAGCACTCAAAATGTGTAAACATACTCTGTTTTGCCTCTCTCACATGTACGACAAACTACAAAAAATCCATTCCTACCACGGCTCACCTTTTCCTTTTGCACCAGTGGACCTCTCCCCACAACCAGGAGCTGCTCTCTACCCATTACAGCCCCAAACCCTTTCAGCCCTTCCCAGAGCCTCAGAGATTTCCTCGCCTCCCTGCAGAAGCTTCTCCTGCACATCCTGCTCCTGCATCCCCCGTCCCTCCTGCCCCCCAGTACCCCCCTGCTCAGGTTTTCGGGCAGCTGCACTGAGGGAACAACGGGACAAGTCTTCTCATTCTTTGTCCCGTGGCTGAAGCATGCCTCTGGTAAGCAGGAGTTATAACCACAGGCATGTTACTATACCTGTGGTAGCCACAAGCAACGTAAGGAAGGTTCTGTTCTGCTAGGGGTAGGACACAGACTGCTGCCAAACTTCAGTGCTCCTCTGCTAAACATGTGCGAGAATAAGATTTTTATAGAGGATTACAACCCAATGAAACGTGGGCAGATTTTCACATGGGATTTAAGCTGTAAGAGTATCACCCTCCCACTTCATCTGAACCTGAACCATTTTTTCATGTTTCTTTTCTAAAAAAAATAAGTCTGAGACAAACAACTGTTTTAGAAATGTTCAGTCCAAAATGTAAAATTATAGAAACTGAAAACACATCATAATAATGGTGATGTATTCAGCAGCCTTAGCTGTAGCCTTATAACTGACCCACAATGGCTAGAGCCTTGCAGATCATGTTTCGACACAGTAACTATATACAGATCTATGGACATGTCTCACCTAGGACTCAGAAGATTATCCCAGTCGGTAATGGGATCAGGAGCTCTACAAGTCCCACTGCAAGAAGAGTGTCTTCAGGGCACTACAAATACATGGGCTAAAACCAAAAAGGGCTGAGGACAACATAAGAATTAAAGTCAAGAAAGCAAAACCATTTTGAGTACAGAGAGAGCAGCTGGGCTTAAACATAGACAATATGTTTTACACGTGTTCGTGTGTCTAAGACTGGAACATAAAACAAAGCTAAGCATTTCAAACTAGTGCAAGCACATGCAGATTCTCCTTCTAGGGCTAGACCCTCTATCTCATCAAAGCCTGTGTCCCCCAACCTGTGTCCCCCAACCTGCAGGTATTTCTAGGGAAAGAGATATCAGAGGCTGTGATCTGGACTTTGCTGAGTTTCAAGCTGAGCCTCACCTCAGAGATCTCCACAGGGACACGGACGACCCAGTCATCCCATCTGATGAGGAAGTACCCTTCTGCTGGCCCTGGGTACAAGGGGACCCTGGCTTCTGTGACCCTGTGAGGTGATAGCACCAAGTGACAAAGTCGTTCTACTTTGCTGCAGTCACATAGCTTGGGTTTTTTTGAACCCAAAACGCCTGCACCACTTCCCAAACTCTGTGATTACAGTGGCTTCCTTCGGGACTTCAGTTTAGTAAGAAGACACCCTCAGGTAAGGAGAAGGTAGTACTTCCAAAAGCAATGGTCATTTCCATTTTGTACTTGTACTTGCTATTGAGCAAGCAGGGCCACAGGGACTGGTTGAGTTACCAGTTTATTTAACGCTCAGTCACCTCTCCATGGACCCCTGCCTATGGGATAGTCCCCCACAGGCTTCATCTGTGCTCCCTGCACTGGCCCCAGGCACGTTTGCTCACTTGTGCTCATGGAAAGGGAAGGAAGAGGCACAAAGCATGGGTAAAAGAGGGAAAATAAAGGCATAATTTGTTTCCATGTTCAGCTACAAAGCAATTGTGTTTTACTCCTTCACATACCTCACTGCTCCCCACCCTGCGTTTGTAGGAACTGCATTAAATTGAGCCCAATTGACCTCTTTAAAAACATCTACATACAGCCTTGCAATTTTCAGTGCCTTTTCCTCTTTGATGTGCCTATAGTTTCCATTTACACTATGCAAGAATCTCAGATATTCATGAGCAAGCAGCTGGGCCAACTCGCCCATCACTTCTCTCTCTTCTGCGCTGCCCTGACAGCATGGAGCAGATGAACTCTAGTGGGTATCACCCTCTGGAAGATTTCCCTCGCCTGATGGGAACCCTCTGTTGTCATCAGGCTGTTGGCCAAGGCACTGACTTGAGAGGAGTTTGCCTCTTCCCAGCTGGCATCAAATCACTGCAACAGCCTCTTGGGTCTTCTGCAGTAAGCAGGAGTTTGGAATTAAACTAACTCCCATCCTTCTTGTAACAACAGTATCCAGGATCACATTTGTCTTACCCATCCCACCCTGAGGGTGCCTCGCAGGGCGCAGAGCTCAGGTAGATTCGCCCATCCCAAATGCCGGCGCTAAAAGCCAAGCACACATTCCCTTTCCCACCAAGCAGGGAGTCCTCAAGAAGCAGGCTCTGCCCATCTGGTACCATGCTTGCACCCTGGATTGCTTTCAGCCAGAACCGTGGTCTGTGATGGTCCGTGGACCATTTTACCCCTCTGTAACCTTTTTATCCAGCACTAAGAAGCCAGAACAGGGGCACAAATCTTGCTCTTGGATCTTGCCGTGACTGCTGTACTCCAGCTCCTTCAAAGAATCTGGTGGTGAGAGATTAATTAGGACTCTCTAATTGTAATTCCCAATTCCTCCATTCATTTACGTTGGCAGAACTGCTTTTGGTTACAGTATATTCTAACTATTTTGCATGGAGAATGCGCCACAGAATTCCTGCCTGGCTGGATCATTTTGAATCGCCTTTCCAGCATTTTTTTTTTTAGTCTCAAGTTTATGCTTATTCAAATTCTAGTTAGTCTGTTTATCAAAATCCTATGTGGAAAATATGTTAATTGGCAGAGAAGCTCTTTTTTTCAGCGTCAGCTTGCTCAGCCTGGATTCCTTACAAATGGAGCTGCAGTTTATTTTACAGGATACCTCACAGCCCACAACTTCCTCAGGTACCAAGTGCGAGCCCAGAAGTGCGTGCAGCTGACATCCTCCCGTGCTCCAGCTGATTCACGGGCTGAAACCAGCACTGTGATAATGCATTGCAAGGACTGCTAATGAGCAAGCTCTTTGGAGCAATGCTGTATGCGGCTACGTTGCTTTCATGTTAAGAGCTAACAAGGCTGCTGCTTCGATGTAACTTCTCCAGAGAGTGTCACTGGTCTCTTATCCAGGACCTGTGCTGCTCGTGGTGACATTTGGCCAGTAGCCTGGCTGCAGAGGGAAAGAGGAAGGGTGGCAGGGGAAAGAGAAAAAGAACTCAGGGCCTATTTCAAGGCCTAAAACGTGGACAGGTTTGGTGAGAGATATCTCGGAGCTGTGCAAGGTAAACATGGTCTAAATCACCTGCTTTAGGAAGATAAGTACGCTGAGTTCCCTAAGCTAAATGTACGCGACTGCACTTTGATTGAAAACTTTGTGATGTGAAGACTGAAAATCACAAGGAGGAGGCAGGCAGCATTTAATCTCCTGTTGGATGACGATTCAAGATAGACCAATAGAGATACCTGCTGCCTGATAAACCAGTCAATACTGTAGATGGTAGATACTTGCAGGAAACAGACACAGCGGGGGGGGGGGGAAATTCTCAGCATTTTTACATTTTCCGTCTGTTCTCAGCTCCCTGCTAAGCAAGATGAGATTTGTATTTTCCTGCGTTATCACACTTCGAATGCTGCAAACATCCAAATAATCTTTTAAAGGGCATGTTGTCTAAGTTAGGAGTAACGTTTATACCAATTGTGTACACTAAATCCAGGGAATTCCTGGTGCCTGGCAACTCTGGCATGATCCCGCCAGGATTCTTTATTACTTTTTTCTTGTATATTATGGAAGAATTACTTGCCCACCGATCTATTGCAAACTGAACAGTGTTGTTCTGTACATACAGCAGGTCTTTCCAGCAAGCATACCTGTCTGAGAAACAGGGGAAAAAAAAAATAAATAAAAAATAAAGCATGAAGTTTGAAAAAGCATGAGGAAATCACAGACAAGCAGAAAACACATTTCACACTTCTCTTTGAAAGGACTTGCATAAGTTGGTTTATACATATTCTCACTGCAACACTTCAGTTTTTGTGTGCACCTATCCTTCGTGCTATGTTTGTTATGAGAGCTAAGACAGCAGGCTTTCTAAAAGCTCTCTGCCGCTGCTGTCTTACTATGATTTTCCTATCTTTTAATTAAAAGTATATTTCACAGCCAAGCCAAATGCTTTATAATAACAAGAAGGAAACACAGAGAAACAGCAAGGAAAACTTTTGACCTGCTGTGGACTGAACATACTTCTTCTTGCCATGCAACAAGACTAAATCATCGCATGTGCTGCTGATGGACATTCATCGTTATTTCTTCCCAAACTGAAGGCATATTTCATTTTCCTGAAACCTGGATTTTCTCCAGATTTGCAGGAAAATGTTGCTGCCACTGGAGCTTGTTGCTGTATGTCACCACCTGCTGGCAAATATCAGTCGAGGGTTTCTATCTTGATTGCACAGATGAAACAGTGTAGACAAGGACTTTTATCTTCCTTGATAGAGACAGATAGGTGGCCACAAAGAGAACATATGTTATTTAAACAGATTTTTGGTCTTGAATGCATATATTCAGACCAAGCCTCTTTGTATAACATGCAGTTTGGATCCTGCCAGCCATTACTCAAACAACTAGTTCTTAATAAAGGAGAATAGATGAAATTGCATGGAAAAGGTTACCAATGTGGGCAAGTGTTCACAGACTCCCCTGGTTCATAGACCTGAGTTTGCTAGGAAAATAAATGAGAGTTTAAAAATGCATGGTATAGGCTTTTACTGTATTTAATTAACAACAACATAAAGTGAAAACTCCCAATAATCTTATAGATACAATCTCAGATTTGAATTTTCTGATCTATGCTATTTATTTCACAAGTTTAATGATGAGAGTTTGGGCTTTTTTGCCCTCTCCCCTCCCCCCTGATATTTTTAGAAATAAGTCTTTTGAATATGAAAGCATATTTTCAAGCTCCTAGTATTTATTCTATCCACTCTAATAGGTAAACGTGCATTGCAGTGTGGGCACTAATGCTGATAATTCATATCATTTATCTGATAGATCAGGAGCCATTATGGCCTGTTGTGTAAATTCATATTTTGGCACTCTTTAAAAAGTGGATTATTATTGACCCAATAGACCGTAACAGCTCCAAAGAAGCCATTACTGTCTATTGTGTAAATCCTTCATGGTGCATGTTTTATTGACCCTTTGGAGCCATCATGGTCTGTCTTGTCAATCCAGATGCCATGCATGCGTATTAGGGCTGCCTGCGTAATATCCGTATGAAATGGTAGTTACATTATTGATGTGGGCCCCTACAAAATTACATTTTGAGCCACATTAGTGAGCTATTTTTTCCTCAGGTTCCAAAATACCAATTGTTCTAGTTCACGTTCTGAGCTAAAGATCAGGGCTACAAAAATCATTTTGAAATAATGAAGCCGTTACATTTTTTTTTTTTAAAGAGTGAAAATCCAACTTGACTTAACCAGGGAAAACAAAAAAACAGCCATAGGCAGTCAGATCACAGCTTGCCTGGTCCAGGATGCTGCTCACACCAGACAAGGCTCCTGAGGAAGAGCATCCAACATGCTGTTGAGCATGACCATCAAGCCGGGCTCTTCACCTCTGCTGGCATCGCCTGTGCTGGTGATCCACCTCTGGCATTGTCCCTGAGGCACTGGATGATAATTTCATCCCAGTTCTGCCCTGAATCAACCAATCCTGTCCTTTGCTCTCTCCATCTTGTTCTCTGTCCCCCCACCCTTACCCCTCCCTGCTGCATGTGCCTGACTATATGGGACAGATCTATAAATTTAGAGCAAATGAAATCGTAGAATCATAGTATCATTGAGGTTGGAAGAGACCTCCAAGATCATCTGGTCCAACTGTCCCCCTACCACCAATGTCACCCACTAAACCATGTTCCTATGTACCAGGTCCAACCTTTCCTTAAACATCCCAGGGACGGTGACTCCACTGCCTTCATGGGCAACCCACTCCAATGCCTGACTGCTCTTTCTGAGAAGAAATTTGATCTAATTTCCAAACTGAACCTCCCCTGGCTCAACTTGAGGCCATTCCCTCTTGTAAATGTCCTCTCCTCCCACCAGGATCCACAAAACCCTTCTTGCCAGACAGCAGGATCAGCAGTTTCCCTGCTCATGGGAGAGGCTGAGCAAAAAAATGACTGTGGTGTTAGACAAATTGCACAAGGAGCAAGCAGGTGAACATGTTCAAGTGAAAGTGCTCAGAAGTATAGCATGCATTGAGGTGCCTGCATCTGAGAACTTTAATGAGAAGCAGAACCCAAACTTTCCTGGGGGAAAATCTGTCCTTAGGAGGTGCCTGCCTCTGCTCCCAGGCTGAAAGTGTTCATTTGGATAAGCCAAATCTTGCAAACCCTTTCTGTCTGGCTCACCATCAGGAGGGGAGTGGTGCAGACACAGGGACTTGTGTCCCCACACAGATCTCCTCCCCACACTTCCCCATCTACTTCTTCCATGTCCTCCAGCCCCACACCTCCCCAGCCTCCAGTCTTGTCCTGCACTGCAGGCATCACTGCACCAGGCACACGTCCCACAAGGTAAGCACAGTTCCTGGTCAAACCCATTACATGCAACTGGTCTTGCTCCTTTCCTTAAATTATTCCCAAACAAAAACCACACAGGAACAACATAATCTGAGCTGCTGCAGAAGGAAAGTCTTCCTGAGGCAAGATCAAATTGAACTGCACAGCTAGTGGGGCTAAGTTCAACCTGGAACTGCCTAAATGCTTGAATTATTCCTATGCCTGGCATAATAAAGATCTAGTGTTGGCACTGGTTCCTTGTCTTATACATTCATAAATATTTATCCAAATATTAATGAGCAGAAAACAATTTATTTCTTTTTTTTTCCCTAATTGTAACATCAATTCTAATATGTTTTGTTACTTAGTCACCTCACAAGTAAATTGATTTTCTTATCCACCAATAGGTATTTAAATGTTTTACAAACGTATGCCAGGATTCTGAAATGAGAACTGTGTTTGGAACTCATAGCAGGGCTGGTACTTTCAGATTTCTTATTATTTTATTTTGCTAACACACTTGTAAAGTACAGTTATGTAATAAAAATTCGGCATAAGGAATGGGTAGCAGTTTCATGCAATGCACATCTTTGAAGTCTTCTTCCAACAACAGACAGCTGCAATCTATGTGTGCAAAATGTATGGCATACTACAGAAGAGTATTTGCTCCCGCTCTTCCTCTGCACACATTATTTTCTCTTTTCACACACACACACACCTAGTGCATAATATTGACACAATTTATGATTTCCAATTGTACGTGTGGGTGTCTAGTTTCCAAGATGGCATTTGAGAACACTTTTTGAAATTTAGTTTTCAATTCAGCAGCTTGCTAAAGCCCACGACTGGCTCAACGCGTACAGATAGTCCTAGCAAAGTCAACTCCCTGCTTAATCACCTTGCTAAACTGGGGCCTCACTTTTGCTACATCTCAACAACTTTTCATCACCCACCTAGCTAATGAGAGATTCGGGTAATCCGACCTTCCATAGTAACTGATTTTTTTTCAATGTTATGACTTGTGAGAGCTGTATATTTCCTTGGAGGAGAAGATGAAGTCTTTGGTCTATGCAGCTCACTAAAGGAGCACTTTATTAGTCCAGCATTTCCTAGTGTGTGGCTGGAAAATTTATCAGATGCTCACTGACATCCTGCTGTGCGTTAATGCCAGGGGACCACAGCAAACAATCCCTGGTGGTCGTAGGAATTGGGCAAGGGACCCTATTCTTCCAATTATCTTTCTAGGCGGGATGTATGGGAGATGTAGCTTCTCTGATATGAACAGATTTACATGAGGGTCATATATTTCAGGCAGTCCAGAAACACTTCACCATGCCTTGATGGTTCCTCAGAGAGCTACCCCACCTATTCCATGTAGCTGGGCAGCGGAACAGTTGCTTTAAAGCTATCCCAAATGAGAAAAGTGGAGTTTATACGTCTTTTCTGTTGACATTTTGTCATTTGTCACTTATCCTGAGAGTAACTTATTTGCCATTTTTCTGAACAAGAGAATAAAAACTCTCCTGATTTAGTAAAAGTATGCAAAATCCGTTTGCTTTTTCCCTAATAAAATTAAGAAGAATTTAGGTAGATCTAATATTGATGAAGTTCATATACTGGACACGTTTACCAAATAAACACATTTATTTTATAAACAGTAGCTTTACCTCTTTTCTAATCCACTTATTTTTAGAGCTAGGAATTGATTTGTTCAGATGTAAGAATAGCCTCTCTACCAGCAGCTTCAGGGGAGTTGTACTCAGCATACGTTGGTGTAAGCATAGGCAAAATTTCAACACATCATCTTGGTTTATTAGTTGCTTGCTTCCTCCTCATGGATTTCTGAGGCAAGGGACAACTGGCAATGTTGCCAAATGAACCCCTGCAAGGAGAGGATGAAGGCTCAGAGCAGCAAAGCTCAAAGTCTCAGACAGCCAGGTCTCAGCTGAAGTCAGGAATAAAGACTGTACCTTCTGGGAATATTCCCTACACCGCACTGGTCCCCATTTAACTACAGGAAAGAGGAGCTAGACCAGGCAGCTGGGCATCTCAGCACTGTGAAGTTTGTACTCTTCTGTGTCCCCACTGCTGCAATGCCATAAAATTCCCTGAAAGCCTGCACCACCCGTCATCGCAGTTTTGCAGGGCTGAAGTAGAAACTCCCAGGGTCCGACAGCCTTCTGTTTCAGCATATAGCCTTATGCTTGACTTTTTTTATATGCAAACAATAAATGCTCAAGGTCTGGATTTTTGTATCTGTATTGTGTCATTCCATTTATGTTCAGAAGACCATGAAAAAAAAATGGCTTTTGACTGTCTTTCTCAGAGTGTACAGCCGATGGGTTACATGAAACAGCAGGGCCACTGTGAAAAAATACAACCAAAATTTTTAGCACCAGGATTACCTCATTAATAAAATCCTGGCAGACTGAACACACTGGAGCTGGAACTACTGGAAGGATGGGAAGGACAATGATTTACCTTCAGACTTCCCAACTGCAGCTGACTCTGAATCCTGCCACAAAAGGCAAACAAACAAAACAAAACAAAACAAAACAAAAAAAGAAAATATTTGATGACTTTGACTTTCTGTTTTTCTGTGACAATCAACATCATTTATGACCCATTATGTAATGACATGAGCATTATATATTGAAAAGCTGTCTTGAAAGACGTTGTAAATAAACATTTCTGGTTTGCAAACAGGAAGCCAGAAATATTACTGTGGAAGCTGAGAGGATGGGGTTAGATTCTTGAAATGCCAGTGATTTGTTTTTCCTTCCATCTTTCCCAAGCTTGTGGTGCAGTCATATTGTTATTAGCTAATGCATTTCCTTTTCTCTCCACTCCCATAGCTAAAATATAACTAAATAATAATAATAATAGAACAGCAATAGAAAGAAAGAGAGAATAGACAGACGCAAAATAAGAAGTGATAAAAAAAAAAAAAGAATGAATTTGGGGTATAGAGTATTTGGGGCTACAGGGGTTCAAACCAAGAGAAAGGAATCCAACATCCAACAGCGGCCCATCTTAGACATTTCAGCAGAAGGCACAAAATCAGCAAGAATAAATTTTCCCGTGGGGAAGCACCTTCAAACTCCACAATAAAAGTGATGTCTGGCACCATGCAGGGGTCGGTTTTTCAGGTATGTGTAGTTATCCTGATAATGGTGAGCATAAAGAGAGAGCTAATAGTTTTTACTAGCCTAAGTATTTTGGGGAGAAAAAAAAAAGTGAAAAGGGTTTGGGGGTTCAAAACTTTTCTTCAGGACTGAAACTTCAAGCTACGCTTTGCCGCTTCCTTTCGTGATGTGAAGAAGAACTCGTACACTCAAAATCAGTCAGTTTTTTGAGCTGTTTCTCAGCCCAGTAACTCCCTCTCAGCCCTTACGAACACCAGGCACTGCCGCAAGCTCCCAGCAGCAGTAGGTTTCCGACAGCCCCGTTACAATCCTGGCTCGACTCTGCTGCCCTGAGCATGGCCCAGGAGCTGACACGGGAGCCGCAGCAGGCTCACCAGCCAGTTCCACCAAAGGAGGATCAGGCCCTTTCTCCCTTGGACGTATTTCAAAACATCCCTTTTTTTTTTCTTTGCTGACTGCTCATAACAGTTGCCTGGTCCAGGCATCAAATAAACACTGGCTTTTATATGCCGGCACTAGTGTTATTGTGAAGGAAGTGTTCAGTCAAACAATACCGCTGAACAAAATCTTTTCTCCTACTGATGTCGTGTGACAATTTTTTATTTTTTTTTTCACTCTAACCTGAATTTCTAACCCATTTTAAACCTGCCATTTTTTCACACATTAATGGGAAGATATTTTTTTTTACTCTATTCTCTGTCTTTTTCCCCCCCTTCAGTAGATGAACTTTAAATGCAATAGTGTGCTCATCCTGAGTGACCCTGCCTGCTGGGAGTAATTGTCTAGAGGAGAATAGAAGAATCTAAGAGCTTTTGTGAAAGGGAATAGAGAAGACAGACTTTATTATGATTCTGAATCGTAAGCGCACTCTCTTTTTTTTTTCATTCTCTCTCTCTTCTTTTTTTTTTTTTTTCGGGTTCTAACAGCTGTTTCCCATCACAACCGGTGTTTGAAAGACACAGCAAAATTGAGTGTATCAGTATCACAATTAGTTTCACAGGCGGCTAATAACTTACTTGCCAGCCATGCCTGATTTAATCAGGACAGTCCTGATTTATGGTTGTTTGTCCCAGTGTCCGATTTTCTCTGCCAGCTCCATCACAAGGAGATGCATGCAGCCTGCTCCTGCATGCCGTCAGGGCCACCGGTTCACGATGGTGGGCTGGCTGCACTGGAGGGGAAAAAGGAGGAGGCAGCTGAAATTAGAGGTCTGGAGTCCTCTAACAAAACTCAGGGAGCGTATCCTTCTTGCTGTGATAAACGGAGTGCCTCGCGCTGGTGCAGGCATGCCAGGCCGTCTTATGTGGGCTTGTGCATTTATCAAGGTATCTCACAGTGGCCTGCTACCCCCTCTTCCCTTGTGACCTGGAGGAACCTCCTGGGTTAGGGTCAAGAGGTGATTTTAGCAGCACATTATCTCAAGCCTGCAAGGCCCCGAGCTGCTGCTAGTGAGTCTTCTGTCAATGGTGCCAAATTACGCATGGCTCATTTCTGCAAAGTGATCTACTGCTGCTGCTCACTGGGGACAGAGCTGAGACCGTCCAACTCATTTTTCTTAGGACTGCAAGCTGGCCTGGAAGAAGTCCCAGCAGTGAGAGCCCAGCTCATGCCTTTCTCACTCAGCAACTCTACTCTTGAAGTTGAAAAAAACGTCCATAAGAAGCTATTTGATGGATCAGTTGTAGCACTTAAAAGATGAGATCTGAGATAGTCTAACCTGTAGCCACAAAATGGCAGAAAAAAGAAGATAAGATAGGTTTTTAGGAAGCTTTTAGCTAGGCCTAGCTTTAGCTAGGCTGGTGATACCAGTGTCCCTCCAATTTATAAATATGGGAAATATGCAATATGGGAAATATGGGAAATATCCAAATATTTTCCCTAAAGAACCAAGAGAAGTTAAGACGTGTTACAGACAGGCATCTCAACTGACACCTGCATGGACCTTCAGGGCTGTATTCCCTGCAGTTCCATCTGCAGGTCAAACCTCTCTGTAGAAGTCTCTTTGCTGTGATGTTCACAGGACCAGGACGGTGATTAAGCCACCACTGAGCTGAGACCACTACCCATAGCTCTCTCTCTTTTACTTTGTGATCCCTAGTCTGACTTTTTTCTCTGTTTCTCACGCATGATTTGTTGTTTGTTTGTTTGTTTGCTTTTGGTTTGGTTTGGTTTTGCCTGTATTTTTAATGTGGTGAGGAGACTGATGTCCAAATCTTTGACACCACCTTCTAGGTGCCACTACCCTTAGGGATGTCTAATTAGTGCAGTGGTTGCACATTCATGTCAGAGGGAGCTTGTGCATCATGATTAAGGGTGTTTTCAGCTTGTGAACAGAGGTACCCTGCTTTAGTGTGAGAGGCTGTTGTGGAAAATCCCTCGTGCCACCTGTTTTAAAGATGTGTATTTCACGTCTATAGTTAGCTCTGAAACATGAAAGACAATATGGCCCTTGTCATCACCTTCTTAAGTCGGGAACCCAGTAATCTCAGGCCCCATGCTTGAAAGGGGAGATGTAAGCAGGCACTTTGCACCTTCCTTATGTGTACTGGGCAATCATGCTGCACAGGCATTGCTTGGGGTCTCATGCAGCCCTGGTCCTTGACCTGAGGAACTCACAGTTTGGGTAGAAAAGCAAAAAAGTCTCTGGGAGACTAGAGAGGAGGAGCGTTGTTTTTGTTTTGTTTTGTTTTGTTTTTCTTATTTTCCTCTTTTCTTACCTTATGTAGAGTGTTTGGTAATAGAAGAGAGAGAATACAAGCTACTCAAATCAGAACAACTAACCAGGCTACAGAAGTCATTGCCTAGTTCTCTAGGTGACAAGGTAACAAGCAGAGGCCACAACACATGTTTGTCTCCAGCTGGAAGAATCAAATCTACATTTGCAAGCCACCATCTCCTTATGGAGAAAGAAAGGAGCAGTTGCTGATTTCACTCAATTTTAAACAGAACCAAAATGCAAATCTGCATTCAGATTTTCAAGCTGAATAGAAGAGTTCTTGCACAATACCTTTCACAGGAGGCATTCACACAGCTTAAGCTGGAGTATTTCCCTCCACCTCTCAGGTTTCCTATCAGCTGTTTCTAGCCGGCCACACACTTGGTATGGAGACATTCTAACTTGCCCTACAGCAGGCTCCAGATTTTTTTTACAGTCTCTAGTGGAGAACTTGGGCTTTCCCCAGAAGCCTCTGGAGGGGTCTCACTCTCTTCTTTCTTTCAAGTGGAAGGGAACCGAATCGGTCTGGAAACCTTATGTGAGGCAGTAGCCTCAGGTTTAAGTTTTACAATGGCTAGTTTAGGTCTTGGAAAAAAAAAAAAAAAAAAAAAAAGATGGGCCTGCATGTCCTCACAGGCAGGTACCAAGGCTTTCTGCAAGCACACGGGGGTTTGAGTGCTGACATCTCCACCCTGTGCAGCAGGACATCACCATTTTCCCATCAAAGGCAGTATGAAGTGGGGCTGGAGCCACAGTGACTCCAGTAAGAAAGCTGCACTGGGGATTCTCTTTTCTTTCCTCTGTTTACACAAAAGGCAGACCACGTTCAATGATATCAGCACAACCCAACCATGATACTCATTGAGCAGTTAACACACACACATACAAAGAGAAAAAGAAAAAGAAAAAGTGACAGTCTATCCATCTCACTTGGCATGTTTATATGTCCTTCTTAACCATAAAAAAGAAGGCTGTTTACAAAGTGGAGTGTCAGTAACATTGTGTAAAGGAACACTTATCTGAGAAACTTTGATCTCGTCCTGAAGCACCATTACTCTGAGACCGAACGGCTAATGGCTCTTTGGGTGGGAGAGAAAGTTTTTCAACAAGAAAAGAAGGAAGTTTATTGTGCTATCTAGTGGACACATTTAGAAAATCCTGCTCCTCGGAAATAAGTTGTGGCTGTGTCACCAGCAGCCTTATCCCGCATTGTGCAGGCTGCTGAATGGGGATGAAATAACAAGATGCTGAGGCCTGGTGTAATGGGATAGTGGGGAAGTTGTTACTCTAGGGCAGGCCTGTTATCTCACTCATTTAAGTAATGGACATATTAATGGAGTTGAGAGCTAAACCAGACACATAGCCTGCCTATTGGATCTAACGTTTTCCATTTCCAGACTCTGGGCCACATTTTACGATACTGATTCACATATCTAGGCCCTACTTGAGTGAGTAATCCTATTGGCTCCGTGAGCACGAGCAGAACATTGGCCTCAACGACAGGAGCAAAAAAATGCTGCCAGAAGAGTAATGGGATCAGATCCTAAACCATCTAGTGATGAGTTATCATTAAAAATAAAAATATGAATGCTTTTTTTGAAAAGGAATTGCAAATTTCTGTGATCCAAAAAGTGGGTTGAAAAACACATATAGCACTCAGGTAGATTCGGTTTCTGATAGGCCAGAAATTCCATAAGAGCAGCATCATTTACTCCACTGCCTTTAAAAAAAAGAGCATGAAATCTTGGCTTATCTCTCTTTTTAATTTTTTTTCCCTAATTTCAAGTGCACCAGACCTCCCTATGATGTCGAGGTTCACTCGATGCTTCACTATCATCAAATATTGGGGTGTCTCTGATCTCTCTTGCAAACATATTTCTCTTAAAAAAAAAAAAAACCTTTTAAAATGCACCAACAGATTGAAACTCAATCGCAGGGACCTTCACAACAAACATAAACAGCTTCTCCTGAGGCTCACACATCACTGGTCCTAGCTTGCATCTGTCCTGCCGCTCTCCATTTTATTTCTCTGTGCTGCCGCCTGCACTTTTCAACTTCTTCTATCTGTCGCCGAGCCCCTCACTCAGAGACTGCTGAAATCCTTGGGAGCCCGTCCAATACCTGCCGTGGGCTTTGGACCCCGCTGCTCAAATTCTGCCCTGCAAGCACTTAAGGCTTCCCGCGAGGTGCCGAACGACCCCATTAACTAATCTTGTTAAAAATATTACTTGCCAGCCAGCCTTTGAGCCGTTGTGCCTATCGTATAAACGTGTATTTCTCTTACAAACATTCCTGGAAAGACAATCTGGAGATAAGCTGGAGCTGTCTTTTACAAGTTGCTTGTCCTGTTGAAACAATTAGCTTGAAAAGGCAGACTTTAAAAGATGAGGGGTTTGTGCCCGTGAAAGAAAAGCAGCGGCTTCAAAAGGGTGTGATTTATACGAAAGGGAGAAAAATAAAAGGAAGCAGAACAGTTAGGCTCAGTGAGTTTCCATCCTGTAGTTTCCTGATTTCGGTGGGCTATGAAAGACTGCGGCCAGGCTCTACAGAGAGTGCACATTTTAACTCAGGCTCACTGAAGACTGACACGGCAGTCACGAAAGTTCGATTTATGTCTTTCCTCTTCCAAAAAAACAAGCCGCTCGTACGGCACCGTATTTTTTGGTGAGAGACAAATAAGGCAACTGTTATTGCAGGACGTTTAAAATAGATAATACCCCATTTGGAAACCGAGATGAAGTACCCTTCTATCTGGCATAGCCCTGAAACATTTACAGAAAGCCTTTTAATGGAGATTTAGTGCATATATAATAATAACACAGAATTTGATACCCTCTAGGAAAAAACTGCCCAGTGCTCCCTTAACAACCACAATTACCGCACAACTTGTTATACCTAGAGTTAATAAACTGGAATTAAGGTTATGAATAAACTTTATTAACCAGCAGGAGCTGGTGTCTTCTCCCCCTCGTGACTGTCCTACAAGCACTGAAGCCCCTACATTTATCCCTTGTTTTACCTTGCCTGGGGCACGCAGCCAGCCCCCGAAAGCTCTGGCGGTGACTGAAGTGCACTGGGACCGAGCCAAAAAAATAGTAATAATAATAATAAAGTGAAAGGGAATAAAATGGTGTAAGGTAGAATAAAGTGGAATGGAATGGAATGGAATGGAATGGAATGGAATGGAATGGAATGGAATGGAATAAATAAAATTAAAATGAAGTTAAATTTAAAGTAAAGCAAAACAAAATAAAATAAAAAATTAAAGTAAAACAAAATAAAAATTAAAATTAAAATAACAAAAGTAAAGTAAAATAAATAAAATTAGAATAGAATAAAATAGAAATAAATAAATAAAAACAAATAAAATAAAGATAATAAAATAAAATAAATAAAATAAAAATAAATAAAAATAAATAAAATAAAAATAAACTAAAAGCAAATAATAAATAAATAAATAAATAAATAGAAATAAACGAAATAAAAAATAAAATAAAAAATTAAAATAAATAAAATAAAATAAAATAAAATAAAATAAAATAAAATAAAATAAAATAAAATAAAATAAAATAAAATAAAATAAAATAAAATAAAATAAAATAAAAAACAAAAAAGGGATTTCTTCTGGCACCCAGCGCTCATCAGCACTTCCCCGGAGCCCCCGGAGGCGAGGAGGGGCGGCCGGGGGCCGGGGCCGGGTGGCTGCGCGCAGCCGAGCGGCGCGGGCGACACCGTGTGGCCGCCTTTGGCAGCGCCCCGCGGGGCTCCGGGGGGCTCGGGGGGAGAACTTTGCCTCTTCGCTGCCTTTCAGGCAGCAGCAGAGGAGAGAGGGAGGCTTGCAGGTTCCCCTCGAGGGCAAGGTGGGCGAGTCGGGGAGAAGTTGGCCGTCTTCTCCCCGCAGAGAAGCCCCGTTTTGGAAACGAGTCGCTCTGGTGAGCGGGAGGACAATAGCACAGCACAGCGTGCTGTGCCGGTGCCGTTTCTGGGTCAGCGTGCTCGTGGGGAGATGGCTTTATTTAGGCAGGGTAGGTGATGATGAGATATCAGTTGTTGGGCCAACAGAATTACAGCGCATGTGGTTTGGGCCTCCGCAAGCCTGTCCTCAATTATTTTTGTTTACTTTGGTGCTGCCCCAAGTCTTTCAGATAGTGTGTCTTCACTCATGTTTTTGTTCTGTCAGGAACAGGCATAAGAACCCAAAAGCCAGGCCTCCTCTGACAGCGCATCCCTGTGCCAAAAAGGCCGAAGCCGTTGCAACCGCTGTCAGAAACGAGCTTTCAGCAGGCCCCTGCAAGCCAAGTCAGCGAACTAAAAACAATCCTTCCCTTCGTTGCCCCCCAAAACGCCCGTAAACTTTGATCTGCCGGCAGGGAAGGCCCAGCGGTGGAAAGGGAGGGCTGTGGAGTTGTGACCTCAGCTAATGGACCTCCCGCTTTGGAAACGGTGTAGTACCGCAACCTGCTCTCCCCAGAGGTATTGAATAAACAAACGCGAAATAGTAAAAAGCTTTGTAGCATAGCTGCTCTCACAGGTAGAGGAGGAGGCTGTATGCTTCTTGCTCGTCAGGGTACGTCAAATTGGAGGTATACATAAACATTTTGTGCCTGACGGTGAGTCTCGGGTTAGCCTTTCCCCCTGCTGAACACCATTGGGACATTTCAGGGTTTTGAGCACAGGTTTTTTGCACTATTTTAGCTTCTGTAGGATTGCTGAGGTGTCTGTGTGACCTGAAAAATATGACATGAGCTGCAGAAGAATATCGTCCCAAAGAATTGGCTGGTTGCCAGGTGGGATAGTCACAAACATCGGAAATGGCACTAGGAAAGCAGGTTTAGGACACTTTAACCCACCCACGTATCATTTTTATTTATTTATTTATTATACCTTTATTACATACAGATGCTGAAATAAATGGATGTTAAATGAGACGTCTGGGACCTTTCATGCATCCTTGGTACAGAGCTGACAAGAGTAAAGGTGGAAGACCACCCAAAATCAGGCAGTATTTTCATTAGGGCAAGTGCAAATCAGTAGTTGCAGTGGTGGTTGCTGCACCTCTGTGTTCATGCTCAAAGACATTAACATAGATTTTGCCTCACCAGGTTCATAACCTGTTGCCATTAACCCTGAATGGACCTGGTGGAAGGAGTGTACCCAGTCCTTGGACATCCAAAAGTCACCTCCAGTGGTGGACACCAGAACATAGTCCAACTCCTGCCGCAGTTGGATCAAACAAAGCACCCAGTGTCCATCAGACCGCTCTATTCCCTCTCTGCTGTTTGACAAGATTTAAGGACAGAAAGGAAGCTGATTTCACTCCAGTGAAATGTATGTTCAGATGACAGATCACAAAATCAGAAACAAGGTCACAAAATAGAAAAATAATGAAGATTATTTATAGGTATGGCCTTTCAGAGCAGCGCTCTTCACTCAAGATACAATGTCTAGATATATAATGGGAAAGCCATCACATCTTCAGTTCAGTGTAGAGAAACTATTGAAGCATCTTCTCAAGAAACATGGCTTTCTTCCTGGCTCACCCCTCAATCTAAGGAAATATCTTGAATGTGATCTTAAATCAACAGATACACGGAAAAGAGACCATTCTTAAGCCTCCTAGGAGCCACTGCACCTTTCTTCTCCTCCTCCCTGTGGTTCTCTTTAAAGCAAGAACTATCTGGGGCTAGGAATAATGCAACTACAGCTTTATTTCTGTGGCCCCAGGGAAAAGAGACTTCTTTTTTTCTGTGCCAGTTCAGTTTCACCTGAGGTCCTGTTCACTCCTCCTGCAACATAAATGGATTAAGAGGCTTCTCAGACCTCCTTCACAAATAACGCTTTTTCAGCTAGTTGCAGTATTTCATAATCATGTGTCTTAAAAATTAATGATTATATATCAAACCTACACATATATAATTTAACATAAATGATAACACCATAGTTAGCAGCCTGCCTCCAGCATATCAAAGAAGCCAAGCATGACACAAAGAGAGGTTGAACACTGAAGGTTGGAATAGATATCTTAATGTCAAACACAGTTTATTTGTGGGGGAACTTTTAAAACACCTATGCTATGCATGTGTTAAAAGCACATTTGTCATTAATCTCTGAAAACTGGTGCCCACTAGCCTGTGCTACATCTCCTTTTTCTCCTCTGCCACACAGAAACATTGTAGAGCTAGGATTGCCTCAGCTCTTTGGAAAGGGATTGGTGAAGGCCAGGGAAAAAGACGAGTACTACAAATACTGATGTTGCATCAACATCCAATACCTTTGGTATCACACACGAAATCACACTGCTACTGTGATATCAGTACCTCACTGCCCCCATGTTATTCTCCATTTCAATGGGCAGTGTGGGAAGAAAGACCACAGAATACATTCCTGTATAAAGGGCTTGCAAAAGTGTTTTTCTCAGTTCACTGAGAAGATCTCTGAGGAATTGCCCCAGCAGGTCAGTGCCTTCAGAGTGTTAGAGCAACCCTTTCATTTCAGTAACTGTTCCTCTCCTCTCTCTCTGTCTGCCTAAATTTGTGTTCTGGGCTTGAAACAATACCACCATGCATGTGAGTTTTCAGACAATCTGAATGATGAAATCAGCTCCCTATTGATGGATTTGTGGTGAAAATAATCCTTGATGAGATATGTGCACTTTAGCTCTATCCTTGCCTCAAAGCAGCCAGTTGGTAGTGTCCAAAGTTATCACGATGCAGCTATGTCACTTAATGGCTTACACTGGTCATACAATCCCATTGCTAAGAAACATCTCGATGTACTCATCAAAGGGAGAGCTGCCTATCTCTCAATTAAAAAAAAATCCTAAATATACACAATGCATTGTAAAAAATTACCAACAGGACATCTAACTCATGACACAGGCTGAACACTAAGTGGGAGAAGATGATTTTAGGAGTTAGTAAAACAGAGTGGAGAAAATATTAGAGCA
Organism: Anser anser; assembly: GCF_964211835.1. Classification (NCBI taxonomy): domain Eukaryota; kingdom Metazoa; phylum Chordata; class Aves; order Anseriformes; family Anatidae; genus Anser; species Anser anser. The sequence goes on from NC_139721.1 coordinate 62,555,869, forward strand.
AGGAGCCTCCAGGAACCTGGCAAGTCTGTTGTTTTATCCCATTCCCACAGAAGGAACCTCAGGTGTGACACCTGCTCTGTCAACCCTAAGTGGACATCTTCATGTAAGGAAGTCCCCCAGCTAAAGAAGTCTGTCACCTACAGAGAACTGCATCAGTGAAAGCCAACATACTAAACCTAACTGAAGACTAACTGAAGGCTGGATGACTAAATGAAGGCTGGTTCAGACCACAGAATTACCAACATGCAGTTAATACCTCTTGTATTCTGCACTGGCTTGAGCTTTATTTTATTATTATTATTATTATTATTATTAGCACATTCAAATACCATGTATTCCAAAACAGTCAAAAATATGAGCAATTATGCCATCTCAGGAAGGAAAAGTCATACACCGTGTCTTGCCAGGTACAAATAAAACCGGTATTGAATTTAACAGAATACAAAGGCAGTCTTAGCTCTATGGATGAGAAAAGTTTTACCAGTTCTCACTCATCTGAGCATTTGGTTTCATATAATTAAACATCCCAAAAGGAGAAAAAAAAAAAAAAAAAAAAAAAAGGCCTTTGTCACAGTGACAGTTAAGCCCTGACTTAAAACCCTAACCTCAAGTGTGTTCATAGCTGAAAATCCAATCTGGATGACATTTTGTCTTTAACACATGCTATCATAACCTCAAATTAAAGGCAGCACTTACATTGCACCAGGTTAAATCACACACACTTTGGAAACTTTGGCATGTAAAGGAAGCATGGGGCAACATAAAGATGATGTCAGAACACATTTTCAGCCTTCTTTTCTTGATATCTTGAATTTTACTCAGACCTTCAAGGTTATATACTTTCATGGCTTAATTTCTGTATTTCCCTAAGGCACTGATGCATATTTACCTGCTAACTATAATAATTCCTTTGAAACTAAATAATTTATAATAGGCATATTATGATCCTTTCAGATTTGTTGTGATCTAATCAGCAAGCACATATTTAGGAAATCTAAAATCCTTTCGGGGCTTTTACTTTGAGACAGGCTAATGCACAATGCATAAACACAAATTCATAATAGTTCACATTTTGGTAAGGTGATCCATTCTCCAAAGCCAGCAAATACATATAATAAAGTTAATTGAGCATTAGCCACTTTTCAAACCTTAATTGCACTGCTTGCTTAAAAAAAAAAAAAAAAAAGTTTGCAGAAGTGTTTTCGTATATCAAAGGCATGTTCAAACTGCAGACAAAGAAATGGGATTGGTCAGGTCTGACTGGATTGTCACGTAGGCATGATTTTGAGTTTATACATTTAAGTCAGAATCTAAATGTGTCTTAAAGAAAGGATATTTTTACCCTGTTGGTGGCCAGACTTCAGGAGTTTGATCACCACATCATGGACCAAAACGAGTTTTCAGTAGTTTAATCATTTTTCTTGTGGGTTGTGTGAACTCTCAAGTAACTCTCAACCTAGTTCAATGCATCTTTATTAGCACAACAATGTCATGACACAAGTCACTACACCACACCATTTCTGCTCAGAAGAGACTTTCTATAGTAGTACTGTACCAGCCTGAAAGTGCCTTGTTCCTGCTAAGGGATTAGTGCTGATAAATAAGTTAGAATAGTAGGGAAAGTAGGAGACAAGTTGGAAAATTTGCTAAAGTAGTAATATGGCAGTTCGATATGATGAATGGCTATATTCATTTCTTTTGTGTCATAGGATACAGACTTCATACTTCGGTGAATGGACCTGAGATGTGACTAGTGTGAGTCAGAGAAACTTTGTGACTGCAATGAGCATGCTTATTACTGTTTACAAAAATAATAATAATAAAAAAATTCTCCCAACATTACCTAGTAAAAAAATTTCTTCCACCAACATTTCATAATTAATCAAAGCTCATACTGTGTACCACCTTACCTTAAACCTCCACTTGCAAAGATCAGCTATGTTGTCTGGCAGTCGTATGACTTTTTGTATATAAACTTGTAATTGTAATGACCACAAGCTAAAGCTTGAAAATGTGAGCACTGCAGACTAAGATGACAGCAGGTAGGTCAAATGAACTCAAATCTTTTAATTCTTTAAAACATCTCTAAACTTTTGGACATTGTCCTCCTTACCACCTTAATCCAAATCATTCTTTTAAAAATCTTCTTCTCAAAACAAACACATACACAGCACATCGTTTATTACTTAATAATTACATTATTATTAGAACAAGAATTTCAGACACACAAAGGCAGTTGATAAGGTAGATACTTCTCATGACACCAGCCAAGTTCTTGGTGAATATTTCCCTTATGTAATGAAGGTTAAATCACTGGGTCAACATGTTGAATTTTAAAAATTAACCAAAAAAAAAATCCTATTTAATGTTTTGATTTTCCAGAGCTTTAGTGCAAGTGATATATTTTGCCCGTTTAAACCACGCTCCATAAAACAGAAGAAAAACCTAAAGCCTTTTCCTTTCTGAAAGCATCTCAGCAGTCACACCATCCCGGACTTCCTTCTGAATTAAGCTCCCCCTGGTTGGTTCATCCCTGACACACCATCCTTAACAAGAATAAAACAGTGTAGGGAAGGTACGCAGATTTTGATGCCATGTAAAATTATATGATACTCTTCTGGATTATACCAACACTTAAGTTTTGGGAGCGTTGTGAAGAAAATGGGAGAAGAAGAAAAGGATGAGGAAGTAAAAGAAGAGGACTGTGACATGATGGGTTGGGGAGGATAATTTGGAAAAATAAGGAATGCTCCAAGACCTTCACCTATAGCTCCACTCTGATTACCTAGATTTCACGTGTAGACATTGGTTACAGGTGCCTCAGCTTGTGGATGTCTACCTTGAAGTATTTCCTAATATCTCAAGTAAATAAACCATATATCAGGCAAAGGGCCTATCTCTAGTGGTATTAGATCATCCTTTGCTTAAAGCAAAAGACCTTACTCCTCTTGACACTGATAATTTTTCCTGTTTTTTTTTCAGTAGGCAGCAATAAGGGCCTCATTAAACCCTAATCCGCATGAATTGAAACTTAGATGGACTTTGGGTAAATCCTTCAGAGACAAAATTAAAGATAGATAGGTAGATAAAGAGGGACATAAAAGCATCTCTTTGTCTGGAATTTGAACTTTCATTATAGACGGATACTTCCAGGCTAAGCGCATAAGCAAATGTCCTCCTCCCCTCATTCTTCTGTGCAGCCCCATGGGACAGGGCATAGCCTAACCTTACTCCAATTTCTCTGTTTTCAACTGCTGAGGGACAGTGAACAGATCAGGAAGCCTGTTATTCCAAATCTGAAATTCCAAGTGCATTACTTGTTCAAATTAAGCCATGTGATACTGTTTTAGTACATTGATTTGACAACTGTGACATTTAAAACAATGTTTCTGATACAGAAACTGCTGGAAAAGCAAATGAAAAATGTCCCAAAAGCAAACGGTTGTGGAAAGTAAGCACAGCTGGGCCTTAATTCTTTAATAAATTGGAATGAATATTCCCAGAACAGATTTTCAGTACTTAGACATGTTTTTAAATTGCAAGACTCCTGAACTTGCATGACACCTGGAAAACATACCATCCTTTCTCTCTCCCCAAACAACAGAGTATTTTAAGAACTTTTCTTGTCTAAGTGAAAAAAAAAAAAAAGCCTGTAAATTCAAGCATGATTATTCCTATTTTAAGCATAATGTTTAAAGATATAATATGCAGAACTTTGAAATAATTTAGGCATCTAATGGTACAAATATTTATTTACTGAGATTTCCCAAAATATCAAAGCAAGTTAAAAGACACCCAAAGGTACCTTTAAAAATGCTATTGATTATCTACTTGCATCTCTAAGAGTCTAGAAAAGCTTTTCAAAATCTATCAGTCACCTTTCCGAGGCCACATGGGGGTCATAGGCAGAGAAGAGCAATAGAAACACCTAAACCACCAATCCTTAGTCCTAGACAAGCTCTTGTAGGATGGGATTTTAGTTCATTCAGCTCTGGATTAATTTTTAATACTGAATGTATCCGTGTCTACAGCAACATATAGAGACTTCACAGGAATCGAAGTGTCAGAAGGAAAACAATAGCAAGGAGACACAGATGGGGTGCCCTGGCAAGGCTAGTATTTTGCTCCCTGAGGTAATTTGCATGTATTTATTTACTAATTCAGACTCTATTCCACCCACCTTCTCCACTCCTTTTACTTGTTACACTAGATGATTAATGTTTTTTTTCTCTCTCTCTGTTTTGACCACTTTCCTTCCCATACTTCCCCAGAGTTCTTCACCCGCTTCCCTTCATGTGTTTTCATTCCTCCTAGGTGAAAGAAGAGATTGGCATAGGTTTTCGCACTCTCCCTGCACAATTTGTTGGCCAGTCTGTTCTTTCTTCCCCGCTCATCCATGAGGAGTTCAAAAGGGCAGAACCCAAGCAGCACGAAATGGGAGTGAGACTTGTAAAGACAATGAAACGAAATGAACAGACATAGGTAAAATAATCCTAAACCAATGACAGCTCTCTTTATTGTAAAAACCGAGATGATAAAACAGATAGTAAAACTCTTAATCGCCTCTTTACCACACTGTGCAAGGCTGCTGTCGTCAGGGTCCTGCAGTCAAACCATGGCTAGGCTGAGAAGTTTTTTTAGAGTTTCATTCCTCATCTGCAGATTTCAGGAACAAAAGGATTGTTCCTAGGAGAGGAAGTTAAAATTTAAATTGTCCAATTTCTTCCATTGGCTGGCATAAATCAAAAGTATCAATTGAGTTAGGCTGGTTGGAAAAAGCTCAAAATCTGACCTGCAATCTTTAAAAGAAAATGCATTTCTATTGTACATTACCAGAAAATTAATTTTTGTTGCCTCCATAAGATGACCATAGGCACGGAAGAGAAAATAAAAAGGAACAAAATATTAGATTTATTTTAACGTACTGCACTAGGTCTCATGGTCTCTTCTTGGAGCATCAATCCATCATCAGTCCAAAAATAAGATCCTCCAAGGCTGCAACAGTCTCCAGCTTTAAAGGAATCCCAAAACTGTGGCCAGAAGCCAAGGGTCTCGACAGCTGACCAGGAATAAAGGGCAGGTTTCCACCACAAACCTGTCAAACCTGAAACATTTCGATGAAGCATTTCAGGTTAAACTAATTTCCCCTTTCTCAGTTTTGTCCTGGCTCCCCTCTGCTGTAGTGATGCCAGAAGATTTCTGCAAGTGATGAACAGGAAAGCTCGAACCAAAACTTTCCAGTTTTAGATGCAGACGATCTGAGAAGCTATCTCAGAATCTGGCCTGAGTGGGGTTCCAGCCCTTCATTTGCCATTTATAATTTTTCCCCTGCATTTATTTCAAAAACACAATCTTTCTCCTCTTTTAGTCTTGGATACATTTCATGAACTGAATCCCGACTGCCACTCCTGCTGATGCTTGAATCTATTTCTAAATTAAGGCTTAAGAGTAAACTGCAGCATATCTGAGCCAGGCTGGGATGTGAGGGATGAGAGGGATACTGGCAGTAGAGAAGTGACAAGTCAGAGATTTAGGCTCTATACTCATTTTCAGTTTGGGGCAGACCACTCTTTGCCCTTTACCAACAGAAGAGGAACAAAGTCATCCCTCTCCCTGCCACACCACAACACAGGATCAGGGGAAGGAGAAGGTATTTGCATGCAGCATCCGTCCACCCTACAGATCCTGGAGCCCACACCACTCCATCCCAGTAAGAGCTCCCCTGGGAGCACAGGGGCTCCAGGCTGCAGCCGTATGTCTGACAGAGCTGGCAGGCAAACTGGGATGGATTTGAAACATCTCCTTCTAACACAGGAGAAAAACAGATTAAAACAAATGGGCAACAAGATGGCTAATAGTGCTGGTACAGTCCCTGGCAATAGCAGCTGTAATAGAGTCAGCCTTGCAGCGAGCTGTGGAGTGCTGATGTTACTTTATTCTTGGTAATGATCAGTGTTAACTAACATTTGTCTGCTGAGTGCCTACAGGTCCTTGTCAAGGATCAGGCCCTCACCGAGCCTGGCTCTGAATTCAACCCAATAAAAAGCTGCTGTCCTCAAAGCTTGAAATTGAAGCACCAGTCAGAAAACAATAAGTGAATTCTGCAGAGAAACAGGTGGACCCCAGGGTAAGAATGAGACAAATGTGTGATGACATGGCCTGAAAGTGGCCAAGCAGTTACATGCAAGAGGATAAGAAATGCAGCTAGTTCTGTTAATTTGAAGAGTCCCCTGGACAGTCTATCCAAGTTAAAGTTGCCAGGTCTTTTGATGCTGTTTCAGAGTTCAAGTCCGCCTCCCGGTACACAGCTGTCATGGAGGCGGGGAGGAGGTGGCTTCTCTCTGGAGGTGATGTGAAGTGAATGTGGGAGCAGCAATGTTGATACCTAAGGCTAGCTCTCAGCACACAGTCCATTTGAACTGCATCTTCTAGAAGCCAAACCCGACTTCCCAGGCAGCTAACAAAGGGGATTCATCTTCTGTGCAAACTGGATGCTGCCAAATGCCCGCTGCAAACTGAGCAACCGGTCCCTTCCACAGGCGTGTGCTCTTCTGAAAATAGGAATGGCTTCGCTATCTCTGCTGACCAGCTCTGTACCGAAACAGGAAGGGCTCCATACGTGTAATAGGAGCTCAGAGACCACGGTAATGAGTACAGTATAAAAAATGATGGATAGGTGGATGGACAGATATCTCTTTATCATTTCACTGAGCCATCCAGTTTCCCCAGGCACAGAGTACACCCTGGAGATTCGGTTTTAAGGCAAAGAAAGCTTTACACGATGGATTGAGTGTTGTGTAAATATGTAAATAAAGAATAGCTCTTTAATTTTTTATGAGGAGTGCATTTTAAAGCCTTGCTTTGGCCTCCTTACTCAGGCAAAATTGCCACCTGAGAAAATGCCAGTCATACCTGAACAAACATAACTACCATCTGCAAATAAAATATCTGTATTTTAAATTAGCTAATGAAAAAATATTTGGATAATATTAAGAAAGTAAACTTGTACTGAGCATCAGACGAAAAATTCCTGGCGTATGAAGTGCATTAGACTAGGACGACTCCCTTAATAGGCCAAATGCTGCATGCTCACATGCTCAAATCCCAAATAAACAGGCTTTGCACGGGGAAGCCAAGGGGGTTCAGAGGCAAGCAGAGTGTCAGAGCTGCCCTACCACCACACATGACATGTCTCGAGGCAGTCTGCACAGCGGCATGCAGGGGTGACACCATCCAGGGATGAGCTTTTCAGCAACAAGAATGGCACCTAGGCATCCTGAAGATGCTGGGCCCTTGATATGCCTATTGGGCAGGAGTGTCAAGAAAGCCTGAGATGGGATTTTAGCAAGCAAGCTCCTGAACTGGAAGCTGCAGTGCCATGCCAAGTTGGAGGGCTAGTCGCTCCACGCACAGCGCTGCCTGCCCTGGCTGCACGGAGGTGCCAGCATACTCCTGCCTGCCCATCTTCCCCCATCCTGGAGGAATGAAACCAGGGAGGGAAGGGAGCCCCATAAAGCAATAAGCAACCCATTGCAAACAAGTTATGTGAAGAGTGGCTAAGGCAAAGCAATGGACAAAAGTGGGAACAATCCTGAGCTGGTAGGAGCGCTGACAAGATGGTCGTCTCCTAATAGCTCTATTCGCCCTCCAGTGTTTTGAGCAAGATGTGAGAAGTTTCGCTGACTGATCACCATCATTCAAAGGAAACCCTTTAAAAAATAATAAATAAATAAATAAATAAAAAGTGCTCTGATTCTGCTCGCATTATTTGAGAAAAAATCTCAGACCTGTTTTTCTGCAAAAAGTGCAAGGGTAAATATCACCCACTAGGAGAGACTGCCATTAAAAACATCCTTGTTTTGTTCATACCACCAAAGACACAGTGTTCTGCCTAACTAAAGGTCACAAAACAGCAGAAATTTGAATGCTTCTCTCAACATCCCAAGAATTTTCATACAAAGCCTGTAGCCCAACCAATAAACACATATACATACATATGTACAGATAGATGTTTACACACATGCATGTATATGATGAAGGAGGGAATGTTTCTGTTAATAAAGTGACCTTGTTGTGTGGTGCCACTGTTTAAGAAAGGGGTTATTAATGAAGCCAGCAGAAGTGCAGCAATGTTTGTTAAGGCAGTGAAAACACCCTTTTCCTCTTTTTTTTTTTTTTTCAGCTGAACTGAAACCCGCACACATGATCCACACTCTTGCAGTGTTTAGGTGTAAATAACACTTGGTGTGTACAAAGCTCCCCCTTTCATATTCATTACTGTCATAGCTTTGAAAGGGAAAAAGCAGAGGTCATTTATTAGAGGTTACTTTTCATGCAAAACACCCTGTGGTTGCTGTCATTCAGAACTACTTAGTCTACGCCCTCAGTCATCTATTAGCAGGGCTTCAGGTCATAACCTTTAGTGGCATTTGGAATTCCAGAACCTCTGATTAGTGCAGGATTTACATATCCTTCAGTAAAAAATGCTCAGCTATAGAAATGCATGAAGTGTTGTAAATTTGTTTGGCCTTTTGTCTGGAATACATATGAACTCTGCATTCAAAGTAGGGTGCATTAAACTATATTTGTTATGGCTCCTCTATTAACGTGGCATCGGTTAACCCATTAAAGACAAACTGCCATTTCAACGTGGACTCGTAATTGAGCACAAAGAGGTGGATGCTGGTGCAATTAATAGGTTCAGGTTACATGAGCAACTGCTAGCACTTCTTTAGGCCTGTTATCTTTTTCTCAAAGAAGTAGCCATGCCAGTACCAAGTTTGATTTAATAGTCTCTGCTGGGATCCATATCATGAAATTTTACTGGAAGGTGAGAGAATACTACCGAGTCGTTGCCTCAGCAGATGGTAGTAAGGTGCAACCCATCATGCACTTTTTGGGTTTCAGTAGCACAGAAACATCATTCATTTCCCATACAGGATCAATACAGCTTATTTTTTTGTTGCTGGAATTTGGAAATAAAGCCAAATTACACTGTTCTTCTAACAGAAATACCATTAACAAGCATTAGCATGACTAATTGGTTGATTTAGTTCAGCAGCAAGGATTTGTCAAAGTTAAAAAAAAAGCTAAGCTAGTTTCCCAGATACTCAAGTACTTGGGGCGTTCTTCTGTATTCTCAGGTATTTCAAGGAAAACATTTTTAAAGGGGAATAATATTCACAGTGTGCGACTAGAATCGGTCATTTGTGCATTTGAGAAGACCTCAAGTGAACAGAAGTTCTCTAAGTCATACACAGTGACAGAGCATCTATGTTTTCTTCAGGCAGTGTTGTGACTCTCTTATCTGGATATGAATTCCAATAGTGATAAGAAAAGTGGTAGTCTGCTGCAGGGGGGGCTCCTCTATACCGTCACAGAGCTTCACTAGGCTGTCCGACCTCTGAGTTGAACTAAATGACACCCAGAAAACTGTTTAGCCTATGGTCTTCCTGCTGAGGTGATTAATTATGATAAAAATGAGAGGTAATACACAGGGATATTTCCACATATATATTTTGACTTTTGGTGCTTATATGTCCCCTCTCGCTAAAGCTTGAGATTTTTTTGCATTAATTTTCAATTATATAAACTTAGGGTCTACCTCTTTACACTAAATCAGTGCGTGAGCATTTATATAGGCTGGTGAACAACTTTGGCCCATGATTTCTCCTAGTGTACAATCTAATTAAGGTTAACTAGGAAAAAAAAAATGTGAAAAGAGATGAGAATCCAGGAGACAGGCAATCTCAACATATAACAATCCAGTGGTTAATGGTCTGAAGCATTACTTTGCACCTACAGTTAGTCTCAAAGTCCTGTGTTCAAGCAGCAACCTCAGCCACCTCCCTGCCAAATCCAGCATTATTTCTGGACAACTCAGTGTTTCATAAATTTAGATGCAAGTGGAAATCCTCAATGTCCTGAAAATATCAAAGTAACACAGTCTGGGATGATGCTTCCTGCATGGACTGAGCTTTGGCAGACTGATCTATGATCGACAAAGAGGGCTTCAACTCTGCAAGTGTATGACGTGTCTTAACATACTGCCAGCTGTCCAGTTACGTAGGTACTCTTTGACCTTCCTGCAGCAAGTTGAGAACATCTGAATGACCTGGTCTTCTGAGTATAAAACTTGACTTTTGATGTCAAGGTTGCACATTGTTTCATGTGAAGGCTGCAGTCCTGGAGGACAGAGGTCAAGGATCTAAATGTATCTTCTAGTTTGACTTAAACTCAGTCATAAAAGGCAGAAAGACTCTACATTTAGGTGATTGCTGCAGTGACTCAGAATCAGCCCACCTTCCAGCTCAACAGAAGGACACATCTCACCTTTAAATTTGACAGTGGTGGGGAAAGACTGTCAACACATGAAATGTGTCTGAGGTGACAGCAAACTTGAGGATTTTACTTCAGGAAAGTATTTCAAGGCAGCAGAGGAGATGGAACTGAGGGCATAGATTTGGACATACCCCAGAAAGAAAACATGACCCTTTCAGAGAATGGTTATGGTTACAAAGGACCTGTAGTGATCATCTGCTCCAACCACCCTGCTCAAGCACGGACATCTAGAGCAGGTTACCCAGGACCCTGTCCAGATGGTTTTTGAAGATCTCCAAGGAGGAAGACTCCACATGCCCTCTTTGGCTCCGTCTTTCTTACCACAGAGGATCAACACCTTTTCAATCGTAAGATACTTCAGGAATCTTATCTGTAACCAGAAGAAGGCCAAAATACCTATATAGGAAAAGTCATTGTCCTGCAGCATCAGGTCTAACATGGCTACCTTGATTGATGTGGCTTCATAAGTTCCCAGGTTATCAAACTCATCTGGGTGGAATCACATGTGCCCCATCTTATTTTACTTTTCATATATCCAACTGAAAAAACAGAAGAAAGGCAGATAATAATTTTCTGTTCTGCACAATCAGAAAAGGGTATGACAAAGCCAACAATCACATGCACTCAGGAGCAAAGCTGAGGACATTTCCAATGGGAAATTGAGGTGGAGAATGATCAACAACAGGATACCTCCAGACTGAAAATAGCATCAAGGGTCTAGCCATGTCTCCCATTCATGTTTGAAAAGCCTGAAATGCTTCAGGTTCTCCAACACTGTAGTCATAATTCATAGGAGGCAGGACACTGCCAGGTGAACATGTTTTCTGGTACACCTGACACAGGGAGAGCCTCAAATGCACAATCTCTGCCACTCGCATCCAGATGTGGCACTGCCCCCACACACATGAATACCTAGAGTAAACACAATAAAAGTGCATCAGCAGATTTTAAGGTTTTTCTCTAGGGACACAGATGAGAGCTGATTTTCTGTGCTTTCACGAGATTTTGGAAAAAAATTCATCAGTCATCCCCCAATGATAAAAGAAGCTTCATGCATGGGACAATGCTCACCACCCGCAGAATAAGAGCCCTGGGGGACATATCAAGGGTAGGGAAGGATTAATAATGGGAAACAATGAAAAGTAATAAAGAATAGAGAGTAAGAAGCAGTAAAAGACATGGAGGCATGGGATCAAAGCAGTAAAACCACTTTGAAAGCAAACTCTTTCTCACATGGCTAGCTGAAAAGAACAGATGGCATACGGACACCCCTTGACTTATATAGCTGTTTGTCAGCGTAAGTAAGAAGGCTAGCCTACAGATACCCCTGAGCCTGATGATTTCTGGCTGCCTGTGGCCCATGCATTTATTCAAAGTTCAAATGGGCAAAGGGAGCAGCACCTCAAAACAGAGATCTTTTTTGGTGATATGAAGAATGTGGACTGGAATGACACCACAAATTCTGCTCCACAGAGGTCAGTGATGGAAAAGATGGCTAGCTCCAATAATTTGTAAGGGAATTTGTTTTCTTGTACTTGTTGAGCAATTAATCCTCATTCATCAAAGCTTTTGCACTAATTTTAGACCATTGGACACCAACTGATCTCCAGCCCACCTTTAGTTAACCTGGAACAAAAATATCTTGCTAAAATGAGCCTCAAGAAAACCGTCTGTTTACACAAAAATCAGAGAATGCTCTGTCATCAACTTCAGCATGAGAAGACTTAATCCAATGTTGCACAGTTATAAAATTTTATAAAAAATACAAATTTAATTTACATATTATTCTATTAAGATAAACACAGTGATCTCTTCCTCAGGTAAATCCTCTACCCTTCAACTATTTTTCTCAAATCCTAGTTATATAAAACTACAAAAATCATGAGAATATTTTATACTGAGCATGAAGTGCTGCTGTGGAGGCCAGAACTGCAAAGAGTTGCCTCCAGTTCACTACCGTGTCCCATCAGCTACACATTTGTGGTGTACAGGACACCTACTGGGATTTAGTTAGATGAGGTGTTTTTAGCTTCTTATGGAACAGTAATGTGGATCAAATACTCTCATCTAAACAAATAGAAATATATAGAATTAATTACAACTCAAACCAACTTTCTACCACAAGTGAAAGTGTTGTGTTCATATATACTAATACATATTTATCCATATACATGTGCAGATTTTGGTGGATTACTCTGATTGCTTGCCTTACAGCTGCAGCATTTTCACTCTGTTTAAGAATGCTGTGACCTTCCCCTGTATAACAGACTCTGAATGCAAGAGCAGAAGATGCTTCCATATGTTCTCCCCTGTGCTTTTCCCTCCTCTGCTTCAGCCCTCCCCCACATCCTGACACTTGCTCAGACACGAAGGCCTGATTTTTTCCTACTTCACAGGTTAGCTCAGTTTATTACACCACCATTCCTCAAAATTCACCGCCGCTGTCTACATCTGTACTACCTATGCACTACAGTGCCTTCAAATCTAACTCTGCTCTGTCTTAGGTGGTTGTGCACTGACCTTATCAACTTGCCTCGGAACAATAATTATAAACAGCTATTTAAACCCCAGATTTATTTAAAAAATGAAGTGATCAAGTGAGCACAGCATGACCAGGGCTCAGGAAACCTTTTTTTATGCCTGACTCTCTCACTGACTGGGTATTAAGACTTCAGGCAAGTTACTGAGTTTCTCTTCAGTGCTCAGGCATGTCTCTCTTTAAACTTCACAGTCTCAGAGACAAGGACCAGCTTTTACTCCACATTTGTAAAGCGAGTGACACAGTAAGGCCTTGTCAGCAGCTGAGATCTGTAGCTGTTATGGTAATACCGCAAGCATTGTTAACATTTTATAATCAAATACCGTACTGCAAATGTATTTAGCACCCGATAGCCAAATAACGTAATAGGTCCCTGCCACATAATCAAGGTTAGATTTCACTTAATAACACTAAAGGAGGCATTCAAGTATGGAAGCTGGGGCAGGCACGAGGTACAGTTTCTCTGATATTTTGCAGGCTTACTCAATCATTTCCCACCTTTCATCTGAGCTGCCATGGTTTGACTCAGTTGCCCTCCCAGCAGACCAGCAAGCACATGCATTCAGCAGTGCTGCAACCAGCAGCAGCTAATGATCTGCGGTGATGATTAGCACAGTGCATGGGTAGCAAGAGTACTTCTGCCTCAAAGAGGCGTTGTGTAGGAACATCCTTGCTCAGGAGGTGGCTGAGAGTGAAGCTGTTCAACATGCCGGGTCCAGGTGGGACCCTGCTGGTGCCTCCTGCAACAAGGAGGTTGCAGGAGCTGCACCCGCTGGCCCCACCACAACACTGAAACCTGCAGCAGAGAGGAAGGAGGGGACAAACGCCAAGTGCCTGATTTCTTAGGAAGGTGTATTTGTACTCTGTAGGCACGCGCATATATTGCTGAGCACGGTTGGGGTCTAAACAATTCGTGTGTGCTGATTTTTGCACTTGACTCAAGCTGTTTGGTTCACTTTTGACATATCTTAGCCAATTTTTTCTAACACTATCATGTGATACAAAGTAAAAAAACCCCTGTTGAGTTGTCTCTATCAGAAGTGTCTCCAACCCTCTGAACTTTCCCAGTAAAACATCCATGAGAAACACAATAATGCCATTTTTAGGCATTGTCTCATTTTCCAGTTGTTGGTAATGGACACTCTGTGCTTTAGCTTGTAATGATACAGCTTTCCATGTGTATAGGTCTCTGCTCTTTCCAAGTGACATCTATGCCAAAGTAGGTCTTTAAAGTAGGTCTTTTCTTTTTTTTTTTTTTTTTGCCTACAGCTGAAAACATCTATTAATAAGACAGCTGAAACTTATTTTATCTCAAAGAGGTGAGAAGAATTATTGCAAAAAATCCCATAAACATAATGGTGATTTTTAATAATTTTAAAATATTAAAGAAACATTTGATTTATAAGGAAAATCAAATAGTAATAATAATAATAATAATAATGACAACAACAACAACAACAACCTATTCTGCACTGGCTTCGGTCTTTCTGTATCATAAAATCCTTAAATTTCTTTTAGCTGTAGATATGGCTCAGTGAAATATCTTCTGAAGCTTCTTGGGGGAGAGAATCCAGCAAATCCAGCCAGAACGATCTATTTACATACTGGATATGTGCAATTCAGTGCTGCAGGGACTGAGACTGCCTGGTGAAGACTAAGAGAAAACCTCTAGTCTAACATGTTGCCATAAATGACCATCTGAAGGCTTTTCCAGAGAGCAATCCTTGATAACAGAGAGCTGAGACAGTGGGTGGCATTTCCAAACCGGGAGATGTCATGGTCTCATCTCGATGGACTCCAGCAACATGCGGTTGATGGGAGAATGCCCTGGAGTCATTACTGAGTCATTACTGGGTCACATGTGACTGTCTTAAATTCTACCAGTAATAAACTGGTAATGAACCTCAAAAGATATAATGAAGTCATTTTTGCTGTGCCCCACACTCCCCGCTGTCCCAGACTGCATGTCAAATGTTCCTTGTCTGGAAGCTTTCTATGAACCAGAGTCGTTTTGAAGGTCTGCTACCCATCAAACCTCCTTTTCTGCCTGATAGCAACACACACAGCTACCATATTTGAGCAAATAGACAGATGCTGTGCTGTGCTTATGCCTCCTTGTTTCACTACTCACAAAAGCAAAGCATACCAAGAAAAAAAAAAAAACACCCCCTATTCAAAAAAAAACAAAACAAAACAAACAAACAAAAAAAACAATGCCCAGGAATTGTCCCCTTTTGTTTTCCCATTATTACACCCATCACAATATGAGTGACTGGGAGGTAAGGATGGGAGAAGAAGGAGGAGCAGATATTTCAAAAGCTCCTGGCCAAGCTGTCTGGAAGACGTCTCATACCTGGGAGGGACAACATTCAGGTATGAACAGCTACTTAATCCCTGTACCCACAGAAAACTGGAAAAGACTCTAAAGACTGAGGCCTTTCTGTTGGCTCTTATTGAAAGCCCCTGTTTTGGCAACCAACCAAGTGAGCCTAAGTTGATATATATCAATTCCCTTTTACCTTGCCCCTCTCTCCACTCCCTCATCACCAGTTTAAACTGGGAAACAGTCAAATGTTTTTCTTAGGCCCGCAAGTCTGATTCTCTGTAGCTGGGTAAGGTGTGGCTGTTTTTTTTTTGTTGTTTTTTTTTTTTTTTCAGTTGAAAATGCCTAGTTATGTGTAACATATGGACCATATAAAGGTGTCTATGTATTAAAAGTAAAACAGAAAAATGAAAGAATGAAGTTTATTATTTTGTACAGTGAAGTGGACACTCTATATGGCTGATTCTTGAGTTAAATAAGTTTTCCAATAAAATGTTTAGTCTTTTCATTGAACAATTATTTTAAATACTTTGCCACCAAGAAAGTAAGGCAGTGTAAGTTTTATGAACATATTTTTTTTTCCTTTCACGGAAACATTTGCTTGACTGATCCCTTATAGTTCCAGAAACAAATACGAGTGCATTTGCTTAAAATAACAAAACCACACACAATACTTAACTCATTAGGATGATTTAGCAGTGGTTCAGTATTTCTCTTGGCTGAGTGCTCTGGATGAAATCCCATGTATACAGTCTTGTATTTTACACCCCTACTTTTACTTCAGGTTATACAGTAATCTCTGTCAGACACCATGCCCCAAGTAGTATAAAAAGATAGCTGCTTATGGAATGTTCCTGTCAAAAGGGCATGTGCAAAAGAGATTTTTAAAATTAAACTTGTTTAATGCATTATACTTTATGAGTGTTGGAGCAGAGAATTAACTGAGATAGTAAACCCACATTGCCCACCACTTAGAAGATAAACACAGTTGCTGAGCAAAGGCTACATTCACAACGATTTGGCAAAAATTTGTCTCAGTTCTAGAAAATCTACATCAGGCTGTCTTCTTTTCATGACTAACAAGTGTAGAAATAAAATCTCTGAAACAAAAATTTAGTTAAAAGAAATCTCATAAAATATATTAGTACAATCTCTATGAGTATTCCTCTACACCAGACTTTTATTGGCTTCCCTATTTATATGCCAAAATAATCCTTTGTGAGATTTCTCTTTAAATATCTTGAAGTTGTGCACCTCTGGTTGGTGGCACTCATTCTTAGCATCCCTGCAGTATGAAGGCAGTTGATGATAGCCTAAGTATCATGTATTGAGTGTTGCTCCCCAAGATTTTCTATCTAAAAGTCACCTAATGCAATAGTGTGACCCCATTCTCAGCTACCAATTGCTCAAGACCTGCTCAAGGTACTAATATGTGACTTTGTCTTGGGAAAGGTGATAGAACCTCATCCTAAAGAGGAACATGGGTCCCATGTTCCATGTCCCATGTCCCATCCTACCATCCTTTCCCAGATATGTTTCTTGTTGGCTTCATTAGAACTACAGGGGACCTTCTAATTTTTCTGGTCACATTTTATCGTCCCTTGATTATTAGACATTATTCTGCTTTTGTCTGTTTTGTTACTGTTGTTGTTGGTTGGTTTCGCTATTTCAATAAATAAAATGTAATAAAAAAAGTGGCCAAGGATGAGATATGTGTTGAAAATCAATTTATCCTTTTGTCAAAATAATTTCTAGCTGGGGATGGTAATTTCTTTGTTCAGAGCAGATATAGGACTATTGTCTTGGCCTTCTAAATTGGTACGCCATACCCCATGCTGCCTGCAAGTATCAGTATGGAGCCATGCACAGTAGATGCTGAATATACTATGTAATGGAGGTGTCCCTGTCTAACAAAAACTAACTCTTTTTTTTTTTTTTTTTTAATGGAAGAGAAATAATGAGACAACCGCACAGCATTTTAGTCCACATTTCTCTATTTCCTTCCCATAAAAGGTCTCAAAGAAATGCAAAGCACCATTGAAGAGTTCAAAGACATACCTCAGAATGTGACTGCACATTCAAGGCATACTGACATATTCAAGACTGGATAGCTCTATTGGAGAAAAAGAGAGAGAGAGAGAGAAGAAAGAAAAGGCTCAGCATACAAAATACAATACACAATATCTGGTTCTACTGTGTGAGACTCACTGCATTCATTTTGCTCACTGAGAAAACTGGGTCCCAGAGTATAACACATACAATAAATCTACCCCATTTTTCCATAGGAGCTGATTTCTAGAGAAGCTAAAAATTACTTGGTGTAAATGATGCAGAGGCTGATGCAGCTGAATTTATAAATTAGGTTGAAAAGTTTGACATGCTGAATTAGATTATACCATATAATGCATCACTAAGTAATTGATATGTACATTATGTGCAAAGAAAGCCCCGCTAACTCAAGTGTAACTTTTTTTTCATTATTGTGTAACTCGGCCATCAGTTCATTGTCAGCTGAACAAATTTTCAAAAGGAGATTTAGTCCTTTATTAGCTGAATAAAAATACAATTTTGTTATATCCTGGTATTCAAAAAAATAAAATAAAGAATAAAGATTAAAAAAATAGAAAATAAATAGAAATGCATCAGAACATTTAAAGACCTTTTGGGAGATCTTCTCATTTTTAGGGGAGTTTTCCCTATATTCATTCAAGAAATGTAAAAGTCCAGATGAAAGATGTGCAATACCAGCAGCAATTGGAGAGGTGATTAGGAATGGACAGGAATGGCAAATGTACGATTTCCCCAGTTAAAAGAAAACATCGTAACATAGAGTTCACAGGGAGGTTCTGGGAGCAGAAGAGAAATTTAAAAAATCCTACTGAAAAGACATCTCAGTTTTATACTAGCTGCTTGGTACACTTCAAGTCTTCCACTGATGATCTGCATTTATTTCAGGGAGATGAGAGCATTTCCCTCTGCAATTACTAGAATATCTGCCCTGATCCTATGCTGATTACAGCACAGGGTCTTAAATCTCTGTAATCTGTCTGAAATGTTATTAAATATTAGATTTCAGTGTGATTTGTTTTCTTATCACTTTACTTGTAACTTTACTGCCATTCACCGCCAAGAGACCTTGAACTGGAGGCTGCTGCTTTAATCTCAATTTGTTATACTAAAATGCAAAATTAAAGAAAAATGAAGAAAGTTGAATATTACCAAGGAATGTGATTGATAACATTGTGTCATTTTTGAGTTTTAATATTATAAACTGAATTTTATGATACTCTACCCTAATAGTGACGTATTTAACATTTTAAGACTGGATATAATAATTTTATGGGGCAAAATGGGTATTGTTAGAAGATTATACAGTAGTACTTTGTCAAATCCTTGTATATTAAATACCAAAACACTATGATAAAATAATGGTAAGAGTCTGACTTCTTCTCAGAGAAGTAAGATAATCCGTCCTTATGCCTCATCCCTGCTTTAAGATCTCCTAGAGGTCTCTGGTCAGCAAGAATTGCAGTGTGCAGCATGTGCCACCATACCTTGGTGCACAGGGGTAATGGACAGTTAGCATTTATGACATCCTGGCTGTTTTAATTTGAAAATGCAAAGTAGGGACATTTTTATATCCTGACAAATTCTACTTTGCTTCCAGGCAATTCCAGTTTGATATATACCCAAAGGACGTATACTAAAGGGAACAGAAATGAGCATGCTTTCAAATAGTACAGGAGCAACCAGGAATGGATCATTTTGTTTTTCTTTATGTATTTGACCATTTCTCAAAAGAAGCATCCTTTCTTCCATATCACCAGCCAGGCTCCGACTTTCCTACCTCCAAGTTATTCCAATGCATTTCTGGCATGCTGCTGATAATGATGCTTGTTGATTTGTATCATATTTTATTCTGGTGTCCTCCTTCCCCAACCACCGTCTACCTTTCTCTCATCCCACCCTTAAACTTTGGAGATCTTGAAATATAAAGGAATTTAAAAATCTTAAACATCCAAATCTGTGTTTAGAGTGAGCAACCTCACTAGAGTGCAGTACGATATCAAGCTGATTATAACATTGGTACAGGTGTGTCATGGTCGAGGATGGTGAGGTCGAGAATGGCAACAAAAATTTGTATACATGTATATAGAGGCTTGAAATAGAAATGCCACAGATTTTTATTTATATAGGTCTCTTTGGAGATGTAAAGACTGTGAATTCACAAAAATTCAACATTTCAGACCTGTCAAATGAAAAGTGTCAAATAATTGAGGTCTGGGGGAATTTTCGAATCCATTTTAACTATAATAATAATAATAGTTTTTTACTTTGTCAATCCTTAAGCGTGAAAAGACAATCTAGCTACATTTGATGTTCACAAATGGGTTAATTTTAGAGTTGACCGCTCTAGAAAGCGTTACAGTTTTGTCAAACAAGCTCTGGTGCCAGTGATGTAGCACTCCAAGCATGATAATTTATTGCTTAAGTTTGTCATCTCCTACTGGTGAGATCCAGGGAGGGAGTTCTTTCCTTAAACCCTCTTCAGCAAATGCAAGTTCTTACCAGGTGGGTGCTTTTCTAGCTTGCTCTCAGATTCCCATCCTTGACGAATACCCTAACACCTCCACTGGCTTTATTCTGCTCCCTCCCTGGTTTTTGTGCACTTAAACACAGAAAGGGAAACACTTCATTTTAGTCTGTCAGGGATATGATTTTTTTTTATTGTATTCTAAGTTCTAGAGAATCACAGGACAGGAAAACTTCAAAGTAAAATTTAGAGAAATTCAGGGATGCTTATCTATGGGAAGAGAAGTTAGTAGAAGAGTAGTTGGTTTGTTGTATCCAGTTTAAACCTACTAAAAACCTTAGCAAGTATTAAGGACAAACTTCAACCAGGACAGTCTGAGGAAACTAAAATATATTCTCCCTCCACCCATGGGGGATCCTGGGAAGAAATGTCACAACTGTCTCCCAAATTCTGCCTACAACATAATTCCTGAGACATTAGTTTCAAAAAAAATCTATAATTCAGCCTACAACATTATCCCAGGACTCAGTACTAAACAGAAAAAATATTTAAAAGATGCCAGTTTTGTTCAAAGTGAAAGAAAATTTCCTTAAAAATACTTTCAAGACAGAAATGAACAGAAATTACAAAATCAAAAATCTGTCCACATTTATGGAATGAGATGAGAAGTAAAACCTATCTGATCATACTGAAGGAGTATGTGCAGTTTTGTAATGCACAGCAAGGAAATGATGCTGGCAAATTTTCTGTTTTTTGTTGTTGTTTGGTTTGGTTTGGTTTGGTTTTTGTTTCGTTTTGTTTCAGAAAACAAATACCAAAAAAAAAAAAGAAAAAGGAAAGAAAAGTGGGGGTGGGAAAATGAAGGGAAAGGGAAGTGCTAGCTTGCAGGGCTCTCTCTAATTCCACCTTTGGAGCTGCCGGCAAACATAAAGAGATGCAACAGTGAGGGAGTGAATGGTTACAGCTATTAGGAGCCACATATTTCGCATCAGGCTGACATCCCAGCAGATGTTGCAGCAGAGCTGCAACAGCCCACAGGGAGCAGCCTTTGGCAGGCACGGCCGAACTTTGCTGTGCTGATGCCATGGAGCTGCTCCACAGACAGGATGGAGCAGCAGTCCGGAGCCCCTGGACTGGGCTGGGGACAGCATCGTGCTGGATTGCACCCTCTCCACCCAGCATAAGGGCAGTGCAGCAAAAGGAAGAGGACTCTGTGTGCAGGACACAGTGGGTTGCTCTGCTAGGAGTGACTCTTTCTGACACGTGATTGCTAGGACTTGGCTCACTTCTCTATCAAAATTTATTCATTTATTTATTTTTAATCCACCTAATACATTAGGTAGACTTCTAGCAAAAAACATGATTGCTTTCCAGCCACATTTCAGCAAAAAGCCCAAACAGCCAAGAGGCTGTCCCCGAGCCCTAGTACCCCAGCAATAATTTCAGGGAACATTTTTATGTTATGAGACAGTTGTGGCACAATGCAGTCATGGTGTTTGGACTTGTCAAAACAAACAAACCATGCTCAGTGAAATTTGTTGCACAAAAGAGCTGAACAAATTACGGGGTAGAAGCAAATGTGGCCACACCATCAGCATTCAAGACCTGAAGGAAAGAGTGGAAACTTTCAGGGTCTGAATGCAAGAGTGGGAAAGCTAATTGAGCACAAATGAAAGGATCTATTACGGCTGAAAGAATAAGTGAGAGTACAGGCAGGACAATACTCTCATTTATGATTCAAATATCCACAGATAGCGTGGAGTACAGCTTTAAATACAATTTACAGCCTTGATTACAAATGACTATGTGCATCAACTTGGAAGGAATGCAAAGACCATGAGCGAGAGAAAGAGCCTGCCTTGTCTAAAAGGAAAGAAAAGGGGATAAGTGAAGGCAGAACTCGGCTGGACAGTCAGAAGCAATTGGAATGTGCAGAATTATGAAATAGCGCTTTTAGAAACCTGAAGATGAACTGATTAGTGGGCAAGAAGGCCCACATTTAAAATAACTGAATTGCCCAGTGATAAGATTATAAAGGGAGATTTATGTTAGATGATAGCAGCGATATCAGGGGAAAGGGAGTAGCGTTCTATCCCTGTGTCTTCCAAAAGCAAGATATAAAAATATGAATGCGGTAAAAATAATAAGTGCTGGAAATGAAGAGCAAGGACGGGCTCCCGTTTTTATAGAAAGCAGCAGCAGCTTTTTCCACCAGCCTACAGGAGACCCAAAACTGGTCTCAAACCACGCGAATTATAAATTTCTTTCTACCCAAAAGCTGCCTGTATCCTCACTGTACATTTTTTTAATTCTTAAGCTGCATGTCCTCAAGCAATTTAACATTTATTCTGCTAAATTGACAATTGCTTTCTTCAAAGATTTTGAAAATTCTAAAAATCTTACAAAATCTCTGGCATAACTTGGGCTGTGTAGCAAGCAATTAATAACAGCCTCTTGTGGATGGACACTTGCACAAAACTTAGTGCACCTTTAGGTTGCACAGGTTGTATTTTCTCATGCTTTGTATCCTATATCCACCTCAAGCTCCCAAGGATATTACATACCAAAACAGCTAGCAATATTCAGAAAAAAAGCCATCATCTCACCACCGGTCACAACTACCCAATTCTCCCAGAGCCTGCCTGAAATCAGAAACTCACAAAAAGGCAACTGGTGGGAGCTACAGCTTGGCTACAAGGAGGTATGAACAAGCAGAAGCTAACAGCTGGCTCAGTTTGTGACTTGCAGAACATCAGTTCCTGAGCACTCAGCCCTGGGACTAGTTATACGATAAGGGTAAGGATGCATTTATCTCCAGGTGGCCCTAAAACGCTCTTTCTTCCATATGGAAACTGCTCAGTCAAAGTGGCCTGTGCATCCCTGACTGGTAGGCTTAATTATCAGCAGTGCACCACATGCTCAGGGGTAAAACCCAAATTTAAGAAGCCTCCGTTCCCAGTGTAATGTGCAGCAGCCCCTCAACTAAATAACTTCAAGGAACTATACACTGCAACATCCCAAACATCTCCTGCTGAAGACACATCAGAATTGTTTTCTAAAACTCACAGGTAGTGAGAATGATGAAATGTCAGGAGCTGCCTCTCCTCCCCTAACTGAGAGCCACGTTCTTCATGATTACGTGCATGGGAGGCTATGACTGTGCAACAACGAGGACGGAAAGGAAAGGCATCTGGATGACTAATTCAAGTCTATGGAGACCTCATCTGTGAGCCCGAAAAGTAACCACACAAAGGATAAAACCAAGGTCTCCTCTGCTTTCCTCATCATAACCACTCATTGCAGAGCCAAACAATGCTGGAGCGAGTGTGTGTATTTTTACTTCTTTTGTAAGGGCTCAGCTGGCACCTTAAGCAAGGCAGTTAACATGAATAGCCAAGCATAGTACCATTTCCCCACAATTATTCATTTTTAAGGACATTGTTTTTTAAAAGAAAAGAGAGTGAAACTATATGGCATGTGCTCCCAGTCTCAGATTGGGTGTGGAAGAAAATAATGGCCACACACTGCTATACAATTAGGTCTGTCTTGGAAAGGAATTATACCGATGTTTTTCTAAGCAATGCCAGGTGGTTTATTCACCAAATAATGAGACGCTAAATGGATCTAAAGATTCTTGGCAACTGGTAAGTGCTTACCTTGGACTCCCTATTCCTCCCTTCAAGAAAAGGTTTGCTTTTCCCAAGAGTTTCCTTAAGTAGCTCCTCAGCTGTGATTAAAAACAAATAACAGTGGACTGAAGGTTGGTTAAGTTATACTTGTTTAATGATACAGCTCAGGGAACTGTGAATACACATGAGATGTCTCTCATTGATTTAGTAAACAGCTTAAGCTATCGGACAACCTTGTTTTCAAAGTCCATAATTCCCTTAAAAAAATAAAAACAACACCTGTTGTGGTTAAATTGATCTCTGACCAAAAACCTATTAAAAAAAAATCTACATTTTTAGCAAGAACAACAAAAATGTACAATTATTTTTAACTACGCTGCAGGGGAAAGAAATGATCCCAAAAGGAGGCGCACTTCTGGGATCACAAGGCAGGGTTCTCCATAGCTCCGTGTAGAGAACCATGGGAGTCAGGCTCCCACGTGTCTCTGAAGGCGAGCAAGACAAGCAAGACAAACCATATCTCAACAGACTTACAGCAGCCTCCCTGCTCCTTATCGACTGCGAAGCAGATCTGCTCCATGGAGCAAGAAGAGGGATTTGAGTAGTCCCAGCTCCAACACCTGCCCAAGCCCAAGAGCCAGTCAAGGGCAAAGCTGGGCCAGGTAGTCTGCAGGCACTCCTGGGGTTGTCCTATGCACTCAGAAAGAGCCTCAGGCTCAGAGAAACATCAGCTGAAGCCTGCTATTAATCACCAGGAAACTGGATGTATCCCAACCTGGCTGTCCCCTTGTACATCCCACTGCTCTGCGCTGCTCTGTCTTTGAAAACTGGAAAGAAAGTGCTCTAGCTCCAAACAAAACTAACCTGAAAATAGTGCACCTCGTATATGTGTGTACACAAAGCAACATATTGAATAAACCTGGGGCTGCCAGGGACTGCTGATGTGGGCTTCTTTGTTTTCTTCGTTGCTGCACATTAACACCTGCATTGGGCCCTCCTGGAGCAGTGTTGAAGCCAAGGTGGAGTCAAGCACTAGCGCCCAAGAGACAATAGCAGCTGAATGTACTGCAGGGGAAAGGCCTCACTGAAATGCTTTCATAAATGCCATTTCATAAAGGCCAGCAGATAGCAAATCAATTAGCCAATGAATTATACTTCTCTTTGTTAATTTAGAGGGCAAGGCACATGATAAAATAATTAATGATGTAAAAAAAAAATGCTGTGAATAATTCTTTGCATATGCTTTTTCTTATAAATATTTGGTAGTTAAAATTAGTACTGCTTTGGTCATCTCTGCCCAAAGACCTCTCCCATAGTCATTTCAAGAGATGACTATTCACAGCCAGCAATTCAAAATGTCATTTATGTGAATACAAATTTATACCTATGTAAAATCCTACATCTCAAGTACAACTGTTTAAGAGTCATTTTCTAGAACATTCTGCATAACACTAAACATGCTGAGCATTGCAAGGCTTCTCAAGAAGAGCTAATTACAATGCTCAAATTAATAGTTGAAGAAAATCTCGAAGCAATGGTTCTGTTGTCATTTAAATATGTGACTACTGTCTTTATAATGTGCAAAGCATTACAACCATTTATATATGCTCCGAGTGATATATCACCAATCTGAACTTAGAGTTTTCCCTTCTTTTGTTCTGGGTTTATAACCTTGCTGTATTATCTTCCATAACTCTATAGCTTGCTAATGCATAATTCAAGCCTCTTATTGACAAAAAGTGGCAGAAAGAAAGAATATTTCAATGACACTTTCCCACGTAGATAGTATTGCTTTTACTTCAACTGTTATCATTTCCATATTAAAGCCAAATCTTTTAAGGTATATTAAGTATCATTTTCCTTGCTTCCTTGCAGTCGATTCACTGGGACATCTACACCTGTTTACCTCCATCTTCCAAGAATACTGTATTGCAAGGGTTTTTTTCTTTTTCTTTTTAAGATGGGTTTCTTGCTAAAAGAACAAACTTTGGCTAAAACATGATGAGTTAATGTATGACATCAGCTGCATGCTGATCTCTTGATTTAACTAGAGCTTGGCTTCAGAACTGGTGTCACTATTTCCTCAGATGTGTGTAGGCAGCAGGATCATTTTGTGATCATTCTTCAGTCCTTGTTCTAATTCCTTCCCTTTGCAAAATAAGTATGGAGATAGGCATAGTTTGAATTTCCGTGCATCACTGACTGGAGGTCAACTTTGTCAATCTGTCCTCACATACAGCTATGCGATATGCAAAAATCCCACTTGTGCTGGTGCAGTTGCTTCAAATGCACACAGGAGGGAAGAAGAAGACAGTTTGACCTTTTTCCACATTGGAGAAGGATGGTGAGAACACCAAGGGCTTTTAGTCTCTACCTTGCATTCTTCCAACAGTATGAAAAGTGACAAAGACTTGTAGTCAGGCAGAATAATTAGAAACAACCATTAAAGGCTCTACAGAAACAGTGAAGTATCAAACTGAGTAGGTTAAGATTGGTGAGCTCTTGTGCCTCCACAGACCCTCAGCTCAATATCCTCTTGTTAGAGAGCATCTTTAGGACATATAAAAAGGACATAACACCTTTCTTTACAGACTGCTGTAGGGCAGGGGACAGCTAGAGAGAGAGCCTTTGTGGGGAAAGAGCCTCATCACACCCTTTGTGTATTCCCTGCTGTCTGAGGCTCTACATACTGTGCAAGGACCTGTGAGGCTCCTCCACAGCTATCCTACATGTCTACATCTACCTGAGCTATGAAATACTGCTCTCTTCGATCCAAATTGCCCTTGTAGGCAGCCTGGACTCAGTCTGAAGCCAGACCACCTGCCCTTGTGACAAGCAACGTCCATGACCCAGCCAGCATTATTTGTTTGCTATCTTGGTTGCGGTAAGAGCAGAAGCTAAGGACAGACTGGGTGAAACCAGGTGTGCCAGGGCCCATCCACATGGCTGGTAATGCCTTTAGAGCACTGCATTCATCCCCTATGCATTGCACTTCATTTCTGAAAGCAGCAAGACATTTGCCTTAAAGGCAGCTTAAAGGCATTCAAGCAGGTAAGTAAGGTGGGCAGAAGGTGAGTTTGCCCTCAAGCCCAGCTCAGAGTCACTTCTGCACGGCAACTTACGTGCAGCTATATAGCACCTAGCACAGAAGGACACCTACCTAAAAGGCCCTTTATCTAATAATGGAAACTGCCATCTTACAAAGGAAATTATTCTGCCAAAAGTAGTAAGAATAATCATCAGAGGGGTCCCTGCAAGGCACCTGTACTCCCTGGAGTCACATCTACCAAACCAGCTTCAGTATCACTGTGGCCAAATCAACAATTAACCAAGTTTACAGCCATGATGTTTCTTCCCATGACACCTGACTCCTGCAAGTTCAAATTCCTGAAGCACTGCAGCTTTTGCTACAACCAAAATAATTCTCTAAACTTATGAGCTTGTCTTCTTCTAAAAGCTCACAAAGTCTTAATAAAGACTCACTTTCGGCAAAATACTCAGAAAATACAACCCAGGAAGCAAAATTCAAGCGGGTTTAATGGTGTCTCCAGCTGTGTCTCATTTTAAAGTCACTGTTTATTTAACAGAACCAACGCAAAGAAGAAAGAACCCAGTTACCAAATAATTTAGTGTCATGCTCAGAAAAAGTAGCAGTTTAGGACAGCAACATTTGCTGCTGCTTGAACTATTCCCTTCTCCTCGCCTCACCTTAAAAGCCATGTAATTTCTCACGTCTTGTGCTCACGAAGGAGAAAAAAATAAATATGACTTCAGTAACTTTGCAGGGAATTCCTTAGATGTTCCTAACCCTGGATGCACTAAAACTTCCAGCAGCAGTGTAGGAAACGGAGTAGACCATAAACAGTGTGCTGGGAAGTAAATCATCAGCCTCTCCCGCAGCAGGTGAAAAGCCTATGTCATTTCTGACACTTGCTCACTATCTGTCCTTCCTGCTACCCTGAACACTGTAACTGGCAAATTGCTTTGTCAAACGTCACGTACAACGCTGAGCAAAGAAACAGATCTATAAAATCATCCATCAGATTATTTTCAGCAATAACAAATGGTGAATTCGCTGGAATTTCCCTTGGGTCTGCTCGGATTTAACCCTAGTGCTGCGGTCAGCCTAGCTCAGGAAGTTCCCACAGGCTTCCTGCATGTCACTCCTGCCCGTGAATGACCTCCAGATAAACGCTAGGGAACCCTTACGCTTGCAGAGGGTGAACACAAACTTGCCAAGAGCCTCTCCAGAAATCACTGGCCAGAGTCTCAGTTAGTCATCACACATAGGGTCCTCCAAGGAGACCTGGTACATGTCCCCTGCTCAGGAGCTCGGGACTGCTGGCTCCTGTCAAAGCAGGGATGGTGAGCAACCAAGGACCAAGCACCTAAGCAAATTTCCACATAATCCCTCCTTCTAATTAGCAAATTTCCACAAGTCCTCCACTGCAAAGGGCCCTAGAGCCTTTCTAGTAAACCTACCACTCCAATGTACATAAAAAGTGCTTAATACTGCATCTGCGCCAGGCTTCCTTCAGACTGACTCTGCAATAATGCACTCCAGGTATGCTCTATTTGAAAAGAAAATTATAAGAGGAAGAAAACAATAATTCCAATACTTGCAGCCAGTTTTTGAGCCTTATTTGGAGCACAGCCACACAACTGCTCTGCCATTTGGCAGCAGGGAGGGAGAGGAAACCCCTGGCAGAGGGGACGACACTCTCAGCAAGCCCCTGACGTGGGTTCCTTGTCGACAGAAAATTCCCACCGCTCCTCTGGAGGTGTCACCTCCTCCATCATGCAAGCAGCCACGTATGGCTGTGCTCTCTGCGGGGGAAGGAGAGGAACGTGTGAAAAAGGCAAGGCTGGGGAAGCGGCAGACAGCAAAACAGGCATCATTTAACAGTCCTATATCACAACAGTCCCCTAGGCAAGCTGACTGAAGCGACCTCCCATCCCTGGCTCCCTCCTGGAAGAGCAGACACAGTTTTCCTGCAGAAATCAGCACTGCTCTCCTGAAAGCTCATGCTAGAAGCAGGAAATGATGGAGTTTGCGATCTACGGTCACCGAAGGAGATTCCTAGCAGAAGCATGTTTTCTGGAGCACCACTCCAGCACTCTGTTGGCGAGCCACGGGTCTCAGGAAACAGCAGTGGCTCCTTAACTGTCCCAGGCAAGGCACAACACAGCTGTGTCTCAGAAAAGAAAGCTGGATCCTGGCAGTAAAATGAACTGCAGGGCCAGTGCCCCTTTTCTTTTATGTCACACCAGAACAAAGAATACTTAGAATATATATATACATATGTATATATATATTTTTTCTTTTATATCATACCAGAACAAATAATACTTAGAATATATATATATATATATATTTTTTTTTCCTCTTGGAAAAATCTTCTAAGATCCCTGTAATACTTAGGATGATGATGATGAAATAAGCCACAGATTTTCACTTATAGAAGGGGAACGTGGGCACCTCACATTTTCTAAACTCTTGAAAGTAACTCACCTTTGTAGATAACACTGATGACATAGGAACAAACAAATCAAGCCATCCATACCAATCTTACATGCACCAGAACTGAAGTTTGTGATAGAAAGGATTTCAGAGAGAGACAAGTGTTTGAAGCCATCTTAATATTGGGTACTTTTTATTAGCTTCGAGCATCCCCAGCTCTTTTATCTAGCATACTATGAGGCATCTTTAAATACGTTATGTTAGAGAATGCTATCTGAATGTGCCCTCTAGCAACCTCAAAGGATTGCTGCAGTTCAGCATCTGCTTAAAACACTATGCCTTCTTGCCTTCCTTTTTTTTTTTCCTTTTTTTTTTTTCTTTCTGCTTGAGGCTAGTCAGAGTCTGCTTGTTTCTTGAAAAGAGCAATAAGCTTTTCCAAACCCCCTGGATATTGCACCCTTTAGCCCAGCCTCAACTACTCGTAATTATAGTCCTAACTGTGGTTCACCTACCAGTCAAGAGAATAAAGATCCAAAAAGGCATTCCCTTATTTTCTGTCATTCAAGCTCATGCCACTAAAGTTTCGCAGAATGATTCACCGAGCTTAAATTTCGTGATTAATTTCTGAAGCTCCATATCCACCACTCTTTTATTTCTCACACTGTTGACTGCAACATTTTCGGCAACTTTTGCACTCAGAAGACTTTGGTGATTCTCCTATGAAACTCTTGTTGCACTCCTGGCTTCTCCTTAGTCCCATCCTCAGTCTTAGCCTTTCTCAGATTTTGCCTTCCATCTACTTACGTGAACTTCAAAGGGTCAAAAGTTAGCCCCCTACTTTCACATGCCTTCTCCGTTTCTTCTTCCCATAGCCATGAAGGCGTCATCCACCTCAGTATTCAAACCTACAAAGCTGGGTCATGCTCATGCTCTCAATCCCTTACCCCAAGCTAAAACCAAATGATCTCGTTTTGTGCCTGCTTCCTACTCCCAACATGTCATCCTTTCCTAACCCTCTCAGTAGAAGTGCCCCTCATTTTGACTAGTAATAGGTGATCATTTTGGAAACAATACTCATTTAGAACACCATAACTGCACAAACAATTTTGTTTGCTTGGTTTTTCTCCCATCTATGCTTTGCCCTTTGCCTCCAGCTAAAGGCAACTTCAGGGGAGGATTAGGGTTGGGTTTTAATTCCTCTCCCCACCCCCCCCCCCCAAAAAAAAAAAAGTAGCACAAATGAAGATCAAGAAAAGAAATGTAGATGTCACTATAGATAAAATTGTAACAATTACAGCCTACCTCAAGACAGCTAAGGTTGTCAACAGATGGTTAAAATGCTTCTCAAGAATGCCAGCATACCCACAGCCCCACAGAAAGCAGCTAACAGAGGAGTACACCTATGCTTTCAATGATTTTTCAATTGTTTTATGCCCTAGCTGTTCCAGAAACAATCATAATTTATAATTAATGAAAAACTAAAGTTGAAGGAATTTTTTATGTATATTAACATATTCTGTTTCCTTTTAGTTTCTCTCTAAACATTGGGATCAAGTACACGCTTGTTTACCTCCATGATCCCAATGAATCCTCTAAAGCTTTGCATTAGAGCATTGGGTTGCACTGAAATACGTGGTTGTCGGACACAGCAAAAGAGAGTGGAGAAAGCATGAGGGGAAAAAGACTTTGTACAACTCAGTGCTTTGCATGAAACTGCTGGCTTAAAGTTCTGGCTTGCAGAGTGAGCGGGAAATTTGATTTGACATGAAATGCAACCTTTCGTCCTTTTAACCCAACATACTTTATACAGCAGGAAACTAATAAAGAAGTTACCTCTTGCTTCGTTCCAGGTCTTCTACTGTGGATTGACTGTTGAAGCAGAATCCCAAAATGTGCCAATGAATTCTAGCAATCCTGTTGGAGCTGCTGAGGTATACTCTAAGTAGCTTAACACAGGAATACAGCAAGGGAAGAGAACAAAAAAAACCCCTACCAGCTTGGTCATGAACCCATTAAGTATGAAACCAGGCAAACAGGAGGACACATTCCCATTAGAAGGACATGATTTCATACACAGTGGCTCAAAATGTCATGCATACTCTGAAGCGTTGAGCATGCCAAACAGATGTGCTCTCCAAGACACAGAGCACCAGGAGAAGGCAATGTGTTTAGAGGTCCTCCTGAACCTGCATGATGTCAAAGCGTGGAAATCACTCAAGTAACAGATTTTTCAACTGACAGTTAATAGCAGAAGAGGTTTTTTTTGCACAAATGGAAGATGCTATCTTCCCGAGGATGATTTTCTTAACTAGCTGTTTGCATGTAAGCAGTCTTCTAGAGTATGGGGGTGGCAATTTATGCTTAGTCTTTTCACTAAGTGCTTTAAGTGGTTTTCAAATACAAAACTAAAACTGTTTTGGCTCATCCACTTTCCATTTTGCACTATGTAATGATTTATTCATAATATTTTTGACAGAAAGAACTTCAGGAATGCAAACAGAATTATGACAATGCGATAGCTGATTATCTCCACAGAAGAAGTTTCTCTAAGTTTGACTTTCAGATAGCGCAGGTCATATGGGATAGAAAAAAATTATTGCGAAGAGGTCTTTCTTTCATCTGCACTTTAGCTATAATGAAATATACGAAACCAGAAAGAGAGTGAGAGAAAGCGAGAGAGAGAGATGGCAGATACACTGAGAATCTACAGTGTAGATAATCAAACCCTTTATTGTCTAAGTTACATTAGACTTGCAACACCATAAAAACCTGTTAAGAAGAAGAAACAGTAGATTGGTAGAGGTAGTAGAAAGTCCCTGTAACAGTCATAAAAGGGCTTTTACAGGAGTGTGTCATGCCAAAAAACTTATCACGTTGTTTAAAGGAGCTGATCAAAGCCCATTGACTAAATAAATAAGGAACACAACTCAATTTAAATACTAAGGCCTAACTAAAATAACAAATCAATACAATACAACAATAAAGAAGAAAAAAGAAATCATGGGATTCATTTCTGAAAACAGATGGTCTTTAAGGTTGGCTTTCTCCCACCCACTTTTATTTCTTGCTTAATTAAGTGAAAATCTCATTTCTGTGCTATACACAGCATATAATTATTTAAACTGATTTCCCTTACTGTTGTTCTTCGTGTAGCTAAATTATGATTGTAAACTTTGCTGATTAGTACCCTGGTAATGGCAGTGACAGCACTAGCTTCTCTGTCAGATATTTGGAAGAAAAGCTCCAGAAAGAAGCTTTTGGCTCTAAATATTAACTAAGATCTTCTGTATCAGCTTGAAAAAAAAAAATATTGAAAAAAATGAAAGAAAAATTACAAATGTACACTACACTTTCGCACCATTTTGGGTACACAAGAATTTTTAATAACTAAAACACAAACAAATAGGCTAAGCAACTAGCTTTGTGCATTCCTGAACTCTCACTCATGAAGAATATGATTCAGAAAAGCAACAAAAAACAAAAACAAACAAACAAACAAAAAGAAAGCTAGTGCAAACCCAAAATGATAATCATTAAGCAACACAGTAAAATATTTCTTTTTTTCTCTTTTTTTTTTTTTGGTGTACAATGGAATGCGTCTATGCGACCTCCCTCGAAATAACTTCACAGAACAGTTAATTACAGTCACTTTTAAGCATTTGCACAGACATTCCTAACTACACCAAGACTTACA
The DNA here is from genome assembly GCF_964211835.1 of Anser anser. Classification (NCBI taxonomy): domain Eukaryota; kingdom Metazoa; phylum Chordata; class Aves; order Anseriformes; family Anatidae; genus Anser; species Anser anser. Next base: position 62,588,390 of record NC_139721.1, read on the forward strand.
GAGAACTCTGGTATACATCTGGTGTAATAGTATAAGGAAAAACTAGTTTAAAAATACATAAGAAAGTTAATTTGCATTGTTGCAAGTGTTGCAAAGTAACAAAAACTGTCAAGTAATTAAAAACAAGTAACAAGTAGTATCCAAAACCAATTACTGACTAGATTGTTTTAAAAAAGACCCCCCCCAACCAGAACTGTTAGAACAGAAAGATCAAGCTTTAAGGTTTTTTTGTTTTGTTTTGTTTTTTAAACAAATCTTTGTGTCAGAAGCCCTACAAAAACAGCACTATTCCATTATTGTATTAAGTAAACTGTTGCTCTCACCTGTATTAAAGGTTAGCATCATTTCTGTACATGTAAAATTATTGCTTTTTTGAAAAATATATTTAGCATGCTAGGTTTTGTGTTTTTTTTTTTTTTAATCCATTTCCTGCCTTTACAAAATGTTACAATTAAAAAAAAAGAAAAAAACTAGTAAAGCTTTTGCAAAAATTTTCACAGAACATTTTCTTTCAAGGCAGCAGTAACTTTTGATAATGCATAAAATTATATGTGCAAAATCTGAAACTCTCAGAAATATTACCATCACACATAGTGTCACAGCAATAAGAAAAGAAAATATTTATATCTGTGGAATACATTTTTAATTGCTTACACTGCATGGTTTAACAACCTGTTATGTGCCACAACCCCACCTTGAAAACTTGCAGTTAAAGAGTTACTGTAGAAGAGGTATATAAAGCTTTTTTTTTCTTTTTTTTCCTAACACCACCAGTGATCACCAAGTACAAGACATGACACATTATATGAACATTAACCTGCCACCACAAAAGAAGGTATTCATCTTCTCGAAGAGTCACCAGGCCCAGGGAGGACCAGTAGCTGGCCTGCTGGACAAAATGCAGGAGCCTACGGTGCCTTCATCAGGGCCAAGGTACTCCATGCCACCTTCTCCGTTAGAAACATACAGATCAGCGGCGTTAGACAGCTGAGCGCTTGTTGTTTTTTTTTTTTAATTTTTATTTTTTTAACATGAAGACTTCCTTTGTGATCAGGTCGAAGAAAGTAGCCCTGTTACAAAAAAGGTCCTGAGAGTAAAACACAGAAGCCTGTTTTTCTTAGTGTTCAACTAGCTTTTCTTTTCCAAAGCAGAATAGAAGCTTTTCTGTGGAAGTGTTTCAATTTCCATATTCACATACTATTAATGGTGCACAGTCAAGAACAAGAGCCCTAGAAATGCAAGTGGTCCCCAAACTGTAATGAAACAAACCATTGCAGAGTGACGGTCTTTCTCTTTAGTTCCTTTAATCCTTCATCAAGCATTGCTTTCTCAGCACCGAATGCCACCTTTTCCCCGCACCCCCCCTTCTTCCTCTCTCTCTCTCTCTCTCTTTTTTAATTTGCTTTTCAGCATGACAGGCAGTGGCAGTTTCATTAATTAATACTTCTCCAGCCCTCAAATCCACTGCTGTTTTTCAAATGTATCAAATAGTCATTGTGAGCATCAGGGAGGTTTTTGTTACAGTGCTTAACTTCTTCATGCTGTCCAAATCACATAAAGTTTAATTTTTCCAGTGTCTCAAACTTCTCTTGATTAATATAGATGCCTTGTGCTGCCACAGTGCTTGCCAACTCCGCTGTTTATTATAAAGGAAATAAGGAACCATGGGACTGATTAGTACGTCAATTTATATATATCTCGCGGAGCATCTTCATTTATTTTAAAATGATTAACAGCGCGGCGGCACCCCCCTCCTAGCGGAGCGCAGCGCCGTTCCCAATCCCACACGGTGGTGACAAGCAAGGGGATGCTTCGCAGGGATGCTCCACCGCCGGCATTGTGGGGGGCTGCCCCACGGGGCAGGGGCTGCAGTCGAAGGGCAGCCGGGGCGCGGGCTCCTCCACCGGGGCTCTAGGTTCCCTTCCGGAGAGGCAGCGTGTGGGTGACGTCGGCGCTGGTGTGGTCTCTCCCCTGTAAGAAGGAGAGAGGGAAAAGCTCATTCTCACCTCCTCGCCTTATCCTCTCGCGCCTGCGTCGCTGCTCCCGCTCGCAATGCGTCCAGCGAGCCCTTCTGGCGCTCGTTACCTCGAATTAGCATCACGCATGTTCGCTTGTTTGGGCCCCTGCAAGGTCTCTGACGGACCAGAAGAGCAAGTGATAGCGTCTGATGGAGCAATGCAGAAACAGTTAAGGACATGGAGGGAAGGAGGCCTCCAAAATGAGGAATTTTGTGCTAGCCAAGAGGGATTCAGAGCTAGACCAGAGTTTCAAAAGGGCTGAAGCTGGAGGTCAGAGAGGCCGCTCGGAGAAGGAAAACTGAATTCTTGTGCAGGTCTGTCAAAAGTTAAGAAGGCTTTTTCTTCCCCTTGTCATCTTCCTTTTAGGTTTTTTAGCCAATTTTCATGAATAATTACCACGTGGAAAAAATAGAAGGGATATTCTGAAAATCAAGTGAAATTAAAGATAACATCATGAATAAGTGGGAGCCTGCAGCTCCTGAGAAAAGCTTTAAAATGACATTTAGAACATCACTGTCGGAACAATGCAGTTTACAATCCTGATCCTAAAACAACATGGCAAGATTAATCTTACATAAATGCATTATCCTTAAGCTAAAGTCTTGATGAAATGAAACAGACCATTTTAAATTAATGCAACATAAAATACGGCACCCATGTAAAATCCAAGCAAGTTTCAAGCTGTGCCTATGGCAGCCCTAGAAATAGCTAAAGAAAGCACAGCTCTGGTTGACATAATGTATTAAGTGCATCTCTTTTGTTAATAGATTTAGAAAACTCCTAATTAAACCTGGCCCGAGATTCATGACATTTACCAGTCAAAGTTTGGTTTAAGTCGGAAAGATTTGCAACAAAATTAAAGAAAAAAAAAGCCGCTGTACAGACCGCAGTATATTTGAAATGTAGGAAACAGTAACTGAATGAGAGATGTGATAAAACTTCCTTAGTTGGATGCTGAATTTCCTGCAGTAAACTAAGAAAGATGCTTTACATTTTTGCACGGCTACATCATGCCTGAGAGACAGAACCACAGTTCCGAGAGGAGGCATTCATCATTAAAACATCTCGTATCGAACCAGCTCCCCGTACACGGGGGAGCACGGCAGGCTTTCTCCCAGCCGGGGGAGGAGAAGAGGGGAGGGCGGGCGTCTCGCCCCAGTTTCCCTGGGTAAGAACCAAAAAAAGGAGGTAATTCGGGGTGCTTCTTTAGGACAGCTATCCGGTGGGGTGCCAGCAGTGGCGGCTTGCCCTGTGGGTCCAGGCACCACCCGCCCACAGACCGTGCAGCATCAGGGGCATGTGAAAGGGAAGATTTTTCTTCTTTCCACCCAACAGGGATCCACAGAGGGGGACAGGGCTGGGGATGCTTCCCCGCTGGCCACTTTAGCGTCGGAGAAGTCCTCCTCCTCCACAGGGAGGCAGGTTTTCCCGCAGTGGCACTAGTGAGAGGGAGAGCTGAAGTCTACAGCGCTTGGTTGAAATGCAGCGTTAGCAAATGCGAGTGTGTGGTTTCTGCCTGGAGAATACCAGCAAAAGGAGGACAAAGAAAGCCTCCCAGAAATGGCCTCCCCACAGCGGAGGAGGCTGCAGGTGGGTGGAGGCAAAGGATGTTTCCCTGGGCAGGAGGCTTTGTGTCTGCAAAAGCCCACCCAGTGGCTCACCCCATAGGCACCCAAGGAAGTAGAAGGTTCCTCCCCATTTCACCCATTCACAGTAGGACCAAAGGCGGGTTTTCCAGCAGATCAAACACTACCCCATAGCCTTTGGTTTTGTGATATGCTAGCATGCACATCAGTTTTTGAACCATCTGATACACAGCTGGATTGAATTCTTCCTGAACTGCAAAATTTACCATTTTAAAAAGTAAGCTTTCTTCACTTCCAGAACTTTAGAAGGAAAAAAAAGAAAAAAAAAGAAAAAAAAAAAAAGCCCTTTTTGTGTAGATGAAACCTATAGCTTCCATGCCAGAAGCTGTTTTAATTTTGAATTCTGGGGCGTTACACCAGTTAACTAGAAAAAGGAAAAATTAGTCTGTGCACATTTTAATATATTGGAGACAGCTGATCACATGACATGCCATTGAAATAAATTGCAATAATCAGTTTGGAGCATGGACACCTTTTCAGTTTGCTGGAAAGGGGAAAATGCAGGGACAAGACCTACAGCTGCTAATCCTGTCTATAAGGCTCCAAAACTGATGGATAGCTAACACATGCATATTACTCGGATTCCAGTACAGCAGCCTCCATGATTCCTTGATTGTTTGCATTATAATCTCCATATGTATGAACGAGACAAATTAGGTTGCCATTTATTTGTTCATTATCTATTATTTTGATTAATGGAATTCTTGTTCTCAGAATAACTATTTAAAAATAACATTTGCAATAATGAGGACTGAACTATTAATCATGATCTTTAGAAGAAACTCCACAAGGAACTGGGACAAGACATTTCATATGAACAAATGTCATAAATAGGACTTCTAACAGACAGTGCCAAATTTTCAGATCCAAATAAAAACACCAAGCCAATGGTTTAAATAACTTTTTTTTTTTTTCGCTCCTCCCCTTCTCCCTCCAGCTGCTTTACTGTAGGTGGACTATAAACACACTGGAGGTAACATGTCCCCAGCAAAGGGATCCCAGGTCCCTTTGCAACACAGATTTTTTTCTTGAAGGATTCTTCCAGTCATCCAAATTCTGACTACTCACATCATTATCTCAAGGTTGAGCACTAAAAGAAATATTTTTAAATAGTCATAGCAGAGAAAGCTAAAGCTCATGGACTCCTCAATGAAGGTGTTATGCTCCTGTGATTCAGAATCTGCTGCACACACCTCTTTTCCATGAACAACATCCAAAAAGTGTAGTGTCTGTAGTTCTTTCACAGAAAAGGAGGGTCATTGCCTTCTGGCACGTGGAAAGCTTCAGCCAGAAATATCTGTGATACCAATGGTTCACTTTTTTTCCCTAGCTGGTAGCTTTTGCTTGATTTTCTACGAGTAAAAGGATGCTTTTCTGCAGAGGGTGATGGTTTGAGTTTTGGGGGTTTTGCTTGCTTCTCTTGAATAAAAAGCAAATGTGTAGAGAGAACTATGGATGTACAGATGTACTAGAGTGTCTTTGGCTCCAGCACTGTAAATATGCTTCACATATATATATAGGCTCTTAATTAGACAGAACTCTTGTTGCTAACCAGTAAATTATGCCTTCAAAAAATTCAATTACTTGTCCTTTAAAATTTTTAGAGCATATTTTTTGACTTGTCACTGATAAATCATATTTCTAAAGTGGGCCACGTTTTTATATGCTTTTAAAAATACAACAGGTGATGTTAAATATGAGGCATACGCATTAGGCACTGCCACCAATGCTGTTACCATTTTGCATGAGCAGGCTACAGGTCAATCCTTGTGCCGCTGAATGCACTTGGGAATTGGGCTACTGGCTGCAACGTCACAGAATCGGGCAGTTTCTCTGAAACGACCCCAAGCTTTAGGAGAGCTTTGCTTCAAGAGCTGCAGCCCCTTTGAGATTCACACTGGTGCAGGGACCCTTCAGAAAGGGAGCCAGCTTTTGTCTTGCTATGTATAAGCGACTGGAGTGTGCTCCCGGAATTCATGCTTACTAAATCAGGTCTTTGGATGCTGCTTAGTGTATTCCAAATTAAGATACATATTCATCGTGGATAAGCAAGCTTAATTATGGATATATTGGGATATTTAGCATTTATAAGAATATTCAGAATATTCAGTATGTTTAATATGGCAGCATTTCAAGAGAATCTGCATGACTTTGCACAGATTGTATTGACTTGGGGTATATAATAAGCATTTTTTGACCTTTAGACAAGGAAGACTAAGAAATATTCTAGAGTTCAAGAGAAATTCATCTGATGGATTTTTTTAAGCATTCAGGTAGAAGAGAACACAGAAAACAATGTTATGAAAGAAGTATAAACAAAATGTAGGAAACAAGGTATTTATTTCATTGGTGCTAATGCCAAAGCATGAAATGCAGCCTAATGCTATTATCATCAAAATCGTGTGTGTGTGGAATTCTTCACACACTCCTATAGGTGGCCTACTTTGCAGTACTGCTGCACACCTGCATCTGCTGTTAGCAGTTCATTACCCTGAAGTAGGTTTCCTATTTGGACACCTAAATATAGATTTAGCTGGCTCATTTTTGAAAAAGCCTGGCTGCAGACCCTATTTTTAACATGCGGAATTAAAATTACTCTGTGAGAAAACTGCTATATAATGCAGCACCATTGTAAGCTACTATGCTGGGGAATTTTAAAAACCCTACATAACCTTCTTTTATAAAGGAAACCTTTAGAGATGATCTTCCATGACTACTGAAGGGAATGGGGGAAGTGCGAAATACTAATGTTAATATTTTCACTCTTTAGCAGACTACTCCAGGGAAGATATTTTACCTGTGAGGAGGAAACATTATGTAAAGTGAATCGTTTCCACTTAACATTAAAAAAAAAAAATCCTTCTAAAGCTACTGTACGTGCTAACTATTGTTTCTTGCTCGGAGCATGTGCATGGCACTTCTGTAACTTGAACTGACTTTACACTGTAAACTCTCAAGAATAGATCTGTCCCCAATTAAAATGAAATGAAGACAGAGTGACAATGTTTAAAGTGGGAAATAGTAACATTTCCAGAGCGCTGCAGGCATTGTTCTTGGTGCGAGAGCTACTCTCTGTGCTTCTAAAGGTCCCTGCAGCTGCAGGTAGAAATGAACGTATTCCCTTGCTAAAACCCAGGGACTGTGCAGGTGGAGGCTTCTGCGGGACTGCAAAGCCTGCTTGCGATGAGAACAAGGAAAACAGCAGACAACTGAATAATCCTAACTGACACAGACACCGACAAACTGAGACACAGGCTGATACTGAAGAACAAACAAGACAAAAGAAAGGAAGGTATCTCCTGGAAAAGCGATCATACTACAGCTTCTGTGGGAGAAATACTGATTGGGAAGAGACGAAACGATTCACGAGCCTAACCTCTACCCAGTATTCTGCTGTATTGAAAGATGCTGTAATTTAATCAAATACTTTGAAGACAGATTGACATGGACTGTTGTCTGCAACAGCAAACTACATTTGCTGTGGAAGAAGTTAGTCAATAAATTGTGGTGTGGCAGTAGTTTACAAAGACAAGATTATGAGTAAATTTATTGTGCAGTAATACAACCCAAATTACAAAAAGAGTCCATCTGAGCTGCCACAGCATTTTTTGGGTAGATATGACCACTTCAGAAGTTTTTGGAAATGTATTCCAACTTTGACCTTACATTGTCTTTTAGAGAAAAAAAAAAAGGCAAAAACCAACCAACCAACCAAAAAGAAAAACAAAACAGAACACTGCCTTCAGAACTCAATTTCAACTACATATGAGATAAACCGTGAGCATGAAAAGATGAAAGAGCATTTTCAAGGCGCTTAGGTTTATTAAATCTAGATCATTAAAATGATGAGAACCAAAGAATAGTTGAGCTCGTTTGCAGAGCTGCAGTTTTTCTCCTCAGCATATACTTTTCCTAAGATGGATGTCCTTGCACAATTTGGTTACGTAAACATCAAAGAGGGCATTTTCAACTAGTTCTCCCATTAGAGCAGAATTTTGCTGCTACTGTCCCACAAAACCAAAAAAACCACTACCCAGAAAAACATGAAGTGCTACATCATCTTGAAAACTTTATGAGGAGTTGTTGGCCACTCCTACAACCTAACTGCAGGTCAGATAATTCCTGTGGCAGAGGATGAACTCCCAGAGTAGCCTCCAGGGCAGAAAGAAGCAAGACAACAGAGAAGATGCCAAGGGTCTCCACGAAGGGTGCAGCACGTGAACTAAGCGACTTGGTGAAGATGCTTATTGAATAAGTGGAAACAGCTCCTAAACTTCATGATGGTGGGACTGATATTAAGCTGCGTTCTTTAAGCACAGCAAAAATCATCTGCAATTGCTTAGTAAGATATGGGAGGGCAGTATGTAAAACTTTTTTGTAGTAAAAATTATATTAAAAATATGGATGAAAGCAGAAGGAGTGAATGATGCTGGAGGCAGCTCCAAAATGAAAGAAAATTGCCCATGAGAAGATATGCCCTGAAACCCACCTGCCAAGCTTGGCCACGGAGTAGGAAGGTCCACCTTCCTAGGTGTGACAGTAGTCTCCAAAGATACAGGACATATGAAATTTCAGCTTAATGGTTTTCTACATCACAGCTGTGTCACGTATAATTCAGAGTGCTGAGAAGCATTTGTTAAGACAGGAAACACTAGTCTAGAAAGAGGAAAGCGCACTAACTTGCAGAGTCCACAGGAACTGGAAGATGAGCCTTTCAGAGACTAGGTACTGGATATTATGGTATGGAGACTCTTCAGAAAAATACAGACTAAGCGTTAATTGCACTGCTGCAGCAGAAAACATTAGTTGTAAAAGCAAACTATTTGTAGGAATTCTTTAAATACCATCTCACTACTACATATCATTGTGCATTAGCGTTATCTATCCCACCCACTCCCCAGTAAGTCAGTAACATGTTTAATTAAACACTAACTACCTGGTCTACAATTAACTGACTCTCTATATAACAGACTTTGATAAAATGCTTAAAAAAATTAAGAGCTAAATATCAAGCAACACCATTATTATTTATACATGTTATAAAACAGTCAGTGCTTTAGTGATGAGTATCACTGTGCAACTTTTCCCCAGCTACCACATTAAAAACCAAACATCCAATTAATTGTAAAACATACTTGTTTTGGGGCATCTGCGGAGGTGGTGTGAACTTCAGTACCTCGGAGTCCATTAGACTCAAACACCACTGTGGGAACAAGGGGGCTTGTTAACAGATGAACATTCAAGCTTCGTTAGTGTGTGTACATTATTTGAGACCATTACAGATTAACCACGTTCAAAAAAAGACACCAGCTACTAGCCTGTGGCCGGAAAATACCAATTTACCGTAACACTTACTGTAAGAGAGTGTGCTAATGGCAGCCTAGGGCCACTGCCCTTTTTAATTCAGACTTCAGCGCTGAAGAAAGCAATCACTGACAACATTAATTATCAGTCTATGTGTAAAGGGACCCTCTTCTTGCATTACTTACCATTTGGCCTCTGTCATTTTGCATCAGACTGGCTTATGTATGCATCATTCACACTTTTCAGAAAGAGCCCGCTAGTCTCACTGTCTCGTGCAATGCTCAGGAGGTAACGACACTGGTGGCTTTCGCCTCCCCCAGTCTCAACAACAGACTGTGCCAGGTTAAAAACGGCTGGTAGGGATTTCTGATTTTAGGACTGACCAACCGGTCTGAGGAAAATCTCGTTTCCTGCAAAAACGGTCCTGTCAACAGCAACGATGAGGCAAAACAAAGCCTTATGTTCTGCTGAAAGGGGTACTTTGATTTCAATTTGTGCTGGTGGCAACAGAATTCATTAGCATATTCATTTCTGAGTACCCTACTCTCTAATTAAAATAAAACATTTGCAAACAGACTTATCTTAAATGCATTGCAATTTTATGGAGTTCGGGTTGGGATCAGGTAAGCAATATCCGGAGAACAAGAGCAATAGTCGTAAAAATAAAAAACCTGTGTATTAGATTTAGGTATTTGAATTACTGAGGTTAACGTGGTACGTGAAACATAATTCTTGGCATTTTGTCAGCCGGATCTGAAAGAAGGCAAGCAGGAAAGGGAGAAAGCAAGAGCAAGTGTGAAAATATACCTGTGTGGGACCTCTGATGAGTCCTGAGGTGACTGGGTTGGTTAAAGCATTTTCCACATTCCCTGCAGACGCAGTCTCCTTGGCGTGTTTGTGTCCTAAGCATCCCTGTAGTTGATAGGGAGGAAGGGAGGGAGAGAGGGAGGAAGGGAGGGGGTGGTGGGGAGAGGAGAGAGGAAAGTTGAGAAGAAAACATTATGCCAGAAGAAAACATCATTAGTATGTCTAATGTGTCATTATGTGAGGCTACCTTCAGGCCCTGGATGACAACTGTCAGCCTTCATCTAGGCACTGGCTGACAGGCCAGGCACACACAGGACTGCAAGAATGCATAAATTACATTGAATTAAAAAATGCTCCCCATGATGTGCCCGCACCAGGACTGGCATGTCAGGTGTGCGCTTTTCAGAGCAGCTGGATCCACTTTTCAGCCATCACCCAGCTTTGTCAAGCAGTACATCAGGCAAATCAAAGTGACTCCAGCGTGGCGGAGACAAGTCACATGGATAATAGGAAGTGAGTAGGACCAGAGCCCGACTGTCCCCCCCGGGCGGCAATACCTCAGAGACAAATGCAGAGTGAGTGGAGCCATCACAAACTGATCAAACCTTTAGCCCCTGCCTACCTGCCTGCCGGTGCTGCTTTGACCCCGGAGCTCGGAGGCACAGACGAAAGACATCTGTGAATGAAAGTGTCATTCCGGACATTTTGAGCTAGTCGCGGCGCAGCAGCCTTCCTCCAGCCCTCGGTAAACATGTTTTCTAGGCCATTAGCATTTGTGGAAAACCGCTCAAACCTCTCCTTTTTCTCCAAAGGTCAGTTTACAGTATCTGACTTAAAGGGCTGGTCTTTGTCTTTTTGCTGCTGATCAAAAAAGACACATTTGACTTTTATTGGGCTTTTTTAAAAAAAAATAATATGGCTGAACATCATCTTTTCTATTTTGGTAAAACGCCCTCCTCAGAAGGGAAGAGTTGATGTTTTCATTTGCCACTGGAGTACTTCGGCTTTTAAAGAAATTCTCATGGGGTTGTCAGCGGAAGTGAAGTTTCGTCTTTTCTTTCTTTTTTTTTTTTTTTCCTCCTATTATAGCATTTTAAATGAATAAAATTATGAACAAAAAAGTGTTATGGAAAAAAAAAATATTGAAAATCAAGTGCAGGGTGCCAGAGGGCTCATCCAAAATACAGACTGCTGTACCTCAGAGTGAATGGAAAAGGAGATGGGCTACCACCTCCTCTGCTTGTATGGCACCAAGTGTCCTATGATGATTTTTACCACAATATAGATTGTGAAGAAAAGTCTGGCTACAAAAAAAAAGGGGGGGGGGGAAACAAAACCAAAAACACACCCTAAAATCCTACAGCTGATTTCTCATTTCATAACAACACCTCCTGTAGATGGCAGCACAGCCTATATTATATAACTGAACATTCAGCTCCAAATTCCTGGCACTCAAATACAAGATCATGATTTAGGGCCAAATCCAGATCACACACACACACAAACACACGCACAAAATCACATCAGGTTCAATGAGAGCTTCACAGTTAATAAGACGGATTTGCCTCGTGAGGTAGCAAAGGTTAAAGCGGATTTCCTGATATGTTACCAACATTTCCCCCTCACCGGCCAGAGCTACAGCTGCAAGCTCGAGACCAAAGCTAAATGAAGTGCAAGGAGGGACCAGAAGCAGCCCTTGCTGGACCACTGCCCCAAGCAGCAGCCTGCAGAGACAGGCTGGGCTCTGCTGCCAGGAGAGCCCAGGAGGCTTGGGCTCCTTGGATGGCTTTCTGCCACCTCTGGGAAGCCCTGAATCCCTCCGTACCCCAGGCCTCCTTTCTAGGAAAGATGAGTACACTCTTCTCCAACTCCTTTTTGTGATGCTGTGCGCTCTGGGAAGCAGGAAATGGCTTTTCTGCTACCAAAGACAGCCAGAACCATCCTATCCTGTTGTTTACAACAACACGAACAACCACCACAAGAGCCCAGAGGCCTTCAGGACAGTGAGGCTATTTCCTACTCCGTCCACACATGCCGCACATACACCCTAGCGAGCACAGCTCACTCAGCATCACAGGACACCACTGCCCCAGCCAAGGAACCTGCACACCTCAACCCCAGGAAGACAGGGGAGATGGGGCAGCCTCAAGCCAGGTCCTAGAGAGACTTGCATTAATGGCAGGCTCTGAACCAAGCCCCAGAGTTGTCACAGCACTCGTCGTAGGCCCAATCTCACGGCCTGCGTGGAAGTGCTGTTCCCACCCACATCTTGTGCTTTGAGGAGGGAAGGCTGAGAATCGCTGTGGTAAGCTAAAAGCATACAAATGCGGAGGAGAATGGGTTAGCACTTTCATCCAACCCCTCCCTGGCACTGATGTTATGGCAGTTACTTAAAAAAAATAGGTGGAAAAAAGTGGATGGCTTCCAGGTATGTTTGCCGTTGTATTTCTGAAGGAGCGTGTAAGGCTTTTGATTCCTCTGAGCTTTGTGCTATGGGCGTCGCTGTTGCAAGGTAATGCCCCCCTGAGCCATCACTCAGGACACAGGAGGGTGAACAAAAGAGGGTGGATGACTGCAGGTACTGGCAAATCCAGGTAGCTGGAGGTGACCACCTGAATGGGGGCTCCTGTGAAAACAGTATTCAAAGTTGGCCTCAAAGGAGCCCCAGGGAAAGAGCGCATCTGCTGCCATAACCCATCCTTTCCTAATACCGCAATTCATGTAAATACCATGAGCAAAACAAATAACTATTATATGCAACAATGAGATTTTCCCTGCGAGCATTTGGGAAGTTTGGGCAGTGCGAAACGAACCTAGCCTAAGTGCAGAAAGCGTTGTGTCTGCAGCTACATCACAACAGCACGTACAACTTACTTTCCAAGGGCATGCTGGAATAAACACAAATGTAAAAGGAAGGATCCCAGAAATAAACCCAGCCGCTATAAGGGAAGTTAAACCCTGCACAACCATGCACTAAAATATTCTAATATGGTCCAAGATGTGGGTATATTAGCACCAAACACCCGAGTAAAGTTTATCAGGAACATTCAAGTGGGAAAAAACGTGACAAATAGCATATCTAAGAGGGATTTCTGGTTGTCGTTTATGTCATGATTGCCCTATTCACATGAAGACTTAGTTGTATGATGCATACTGACAGAGGGCTCAGTCTAGGACCATGTGTTATTTCAGACAAGGTTCATTTAGCTTCCTCTATTTGCGGTTGGTAGGATCTTGTTCCTTTTGCCTGCAGCAGCTTTTTATTTTAGTGCTATGAAAAACAGCCATCATGCCAATTGGTTCGAAGAACCATCAACAACCTGGAAGTTGTATATAAAAGGAAGACAAGCTACATTAAAAAAAAAAGTTTCAAGTTCTGAAAACTTGATTGCTGTAAAACACTTGGAATGAAAGAAGAGATTTCAAAGCAGAGATAGGCACTAAATAACTTCCAGTTAAAGTGTCTCTGGAAATCACTGCCCAGCAAAAACATTTTGGCAATAAAATCCCTATTAAAAACAAAACAAAACAAAACAAACAAACAAAAAAAAACAGGTAAATGGAGACCTCTTTGGAAATCCTGCCCTTATTTTATTGTGCCCCAGTGTTCCACATGGGTTTCATGATAGTTTTAATAAGCTTCATGATAGTTACAATAATTACACAGCCTCTAACCACCTGCTGAATGATCAATAGTAATAAAAGTCATCTCTTATGCAGCATTACTGTTTACCTGATTAAAAGCGACAACGGAGTGGCTGAAAGGTACACCTCATGAGCTATTTCAGACAGATTTTGCCTCTGTCTTCTCCAACAGACCTTCCACAAAGACCTGACTGAACATCATGGCTCCTTTCATGCCTCACAGCTGCCAGAGCAGTCAACTTGCGTACACCTTCTGGGACCTAGACCACAACTTAAGGCTGCTGGCTTCTGAATGTCCTGTCATCCCCCTTACAAAGTGGGGTCACAGGCTCCATTTCACACACTCCTTTGATGAAATAGAGAGCATTATGTCAGGTGAGCATATTAGCTATTTCCAGTTGTAGGAGTAAAGGTGAGAAACAAGTACTTTTTGTATGTGAAAGTCAGTTCTTGCACAGCTTCTACTAACAGAAGTTCTTAAAAAATTGGATGGTTTACAAAGGGCAAAAGCAGGGACTGTGGTTCCCGTTCTCCACCCCCACACACCCACCTCAAGAGTAATAAATCAGTGTGATTTTCAGTTTCCACTGAGGCAAACTAATTTTGGCAGATAGTCAGAAGAGTATGGTTTCAAATGCAAATGCACAGGTTTCTTATCCTCTTCCTCCCCCCCCGCCTTTTTTTTTTTTTTTAAATGTGGCGGTACTTTTTTAGTCCTTAAACTTTAAACTCGTTATTTGAACAGCAGCCTTTCCAGCTTATGTGAATTAGCAGACACATATTCAGCTATACCTCTTTTTAATTATAAACTAACAAATAGATCAAAAGAATCGTTTGAAAAATACTATAGTATTTTTTGATATGGACAAGGAGATCTTTAGACTTTTGTCAAGAAAGACAAAGGACACTGACAAGTGATTACCTCTCTGTTGTTGGAAGACTTGTTTGCAGAAAAAATTGAACAAAACCTCCAAAATAACATCACAGATAAGCCCCAGAGGATGTTTATTTTGCCCGAAGCAAAAAGATTATGATGTTTGCCAGCACCAGCATATCAGTGGGATCATAGTGTGACAGCACATCTGTGTAACTCTAGCCTGCTTGAAGGGAAGGGACGAAGCAACAGGAATACTCCAGGTGGAACCAACTACATTTAACCTGTGACAGAAATGTCACACAGTGCATGAGGGGGGATGCTGCAATGTTAAAGATCGGTAAACAAGTCTATTCAAGCCTATCCAGAAATGATAGAACAATGAATTTATAATCCCAACAGCTAAAAGGAGAAGGAGGAAACTGCAAAACAACGTGCTGTGGCTCAAAATGAAGAAGGAGCAAGCAAGCCACATCCCCAGCTGTGGAAGGGCTTATGAAATCTTACCCGCATGATCCAGGACAGGGCTGTTGGCACCACAGGTTTGGTACAACGAAGCGAGGTCCTTTGGAATGTATGTTTTAAAGATATTTAAAATGTCCAAACGTTTCTCATGCCCGTCTGATCCCGGATCCTGTTTGCTGGAGTGTAAAGCCGAAGAAATTCCTGCTGCGCTAGGCTGGGGCTGCATCAGTGGACTTGCTCGTGCCACGGCTGTGCAGTTTGCCAATGTCCTCATCTCATTACCAGCCTTTATGTGAGACTCCCTCTGAGGCACCGATGGCTCTTCGTGTTTAGTGTACTGCTCGCTTTTGCACAGGGGATGATACTGTGGTGGTGGGTTGAATTTGGCCTTCACAGAATCAGACGCACAGTGCTTACCTGAAGGGACAAAACCAGTACTTCCTTGGGGGACCACATACTTTTCCACCTGTTTACTGTTGCTGGACTGCGTGCTAGGCCTGGATATGACTGCCTGAGTAGGCGTTACACTTCTGCTATATGCTCCCATTTGCATAAGTTTGGAATTTGCTTCATATTTATTTTTCAGCGGAGGCTGTTGTGCTGCTATGCTGTATTGCTCCTGGGAATGGTTTAATTTGGGCTGTCTGTACCCATCAAGACCTGATAAGCGTGGACCACAGTGGCCAAACGCATGGCTGTCCTTTGACTGATGCATACTCCCAGACTTAGCAGTCATCCCAACAGGAAGAGAGCTGCTTTTGGACCCTGGCAATGCACTTGGCACTTGAGTGCGTGTAAATCTGGCAACGGGCAAAGGCTGGCATTCCTTGCCCCCGAGAACGGGAGGGGGGCCGGTACGCCCACTCCTTGCCAGAAAAACCAGGTTGTTTTTAATACTCTTGAATCCATTCTGTTGAACCCAAGGGGGGACCATCGAGTTACAGCTGACTTTGTGCAAAACTCTTTTGTGCATCCACAGGACTTCAGGGTAGTAGGTCTTGTGACTGCAGAAAGGACATGGGTAGATAATTAAAGCAGCTTGCAAGGATGTATTCAAATTTTTATTGCATGAATTATCCCTTGTTGATTTTTCACTCAAATCAAGTGGAGCTGCCTCGTGAGCTTCTGCACCTTTTTCTTTTAGAGGATGATCCCTGTGTAAGTCTAGCAAATTTTCTCTAGAGCGACTAGCTTGCACTTCAAGTGACGTTTTCAAGTCCATGACCATGTTTGAAGATGTCTGGCCCACACCCGAAACAAAGCCAGCAAAGTGACTGGAGCAAGAAAGCCCTTGGCTGTGGTGAAATGCTGGCATCTTTATGTCTACAGAACCTTTCAGATCGTGGTATTTCGAAAAGGGCTCCTTGATGACACTCTCCAGTGCTGACACCAAAGCTGGAATCTCTGGCTTAGAATCATTGGCCTCGTTTTCTCTGGTGTTGCGGCTTCCCAGCTTTGGAATTTCCTCCAACTGAGATGTTACCATAGGGGTTTCCTCTTCAGAAAAATTGCAGTGGTATGGCTTTTCATCTGAATGGGACAAACAAAAAATGTAGTTGTCATTTTGTGTAAAAAGAAGCACAACAGACGAAACAAAATTCAAGAATACAGTATAATAGATGGAAAAAAAGGCAAACTTTGGTATTAGTATTGTAATGACATACTACAAACTAAATGGACTGTATAAGCAAGAAAATCACGGAATAAGACACAACAGTTCAATTTATTTTTAAAGATCACTGTAAAGTCTGGATAAACTCTCAAATGTTCATGACATTTTGAAGAAAGAACAATTCAATAATATACCCATGTTAAAATTCTGGGACTGTGAGAAAGATAAACAAATATGCAGCCATTTAATGCTTTAACAAAAGCAAAGATAATGGAGCCAGATAAGACTGACCTAGTTAAAGGTCTGTCAGCGTTTCCATTACAAGCCCCTTTTTTTTCCAAAGGGTTTATAACTCAGCAATAAAAATTGGCTCCACACTGAAACCAAGCATATAAGCAGATACAGCATACAGAATAAATTGCTCACTTAAGAAAGACTTTTGCAGTGGCCCAATATAAAAGATGAGTTATGAAGAACGTAAATTTTGAATTTTTTGTCCGTTAGTTTAAAGCAGATACATTTTTATTTTAACATACGTTTATGTTTGAGTCAAACTTTAGGTAAATTTTATGACTGCTCAGTCCACTGAGAGATAAGGAATTCAACATTTTCAGCCACTGAGATTACAGAATTCAAACCAGACTCTCAGTTCTTCCCAGTTTCTTCTTTGCTTCTCAGCTCTCCAGAGCAAATTTATCTAACACATGTCCTGGAAAGGGAACATACTGGGCAGTAATTAAAGCAGTTTAAGGGGGAACAGAAGAGTATGATTTGTTTTGCTCGGAGCACGGCTACCTCCACCAGCTCTCACAACAGCAGAGCTGCTGATAAAGTCGTTGAATCCCTCCAAATCAGTTCACAAATCAATTCCAGAGAGATTTTCATCACAGCAGTAATGCTTACTTCACTGAATCCATTTAACATGTAACTGAATTGAATCATCTGACAAACTTTCAGTTTCAATTAACATGCAGTTAATGAGCCACTGCCAGGCAAGTGTAAGGAGCCTATGCTCCATCTAAAATGTCACCAGTCCAAAGCGATCACCATATCCGGAGGAGTGGTGAGAATGGGAAAGGAGTGAACTGCTCTGTCGCTGCATATCCTCTCCCATCAACTCAGAAAAGGCAGTGCTTCAGAAAATCAAGTGCTGTTCCTTAGCAGGACGCAGTGCCACGGGCATTTTTCTAAACGGCACAATGGAAGTACGGCTTCAGCTGGAGTCTCACTGCAAATAAAGTCCCTTTAACCTCGTCTTCAATTCAAGCCAAATAAATAAATAAACAAATAAATCGTAAGGTTTTGTTTAATTTGAGGTAATTAGGTTAAAAATAACCCACAGATTTGCAGTCCTGCAGGGCTGAGTGCTCACTCTGCTAAGATCATTTTCCTTTCAAACTCTCTAAGGGGATAAAGTCAGGAAAAAAACATACAAGGAAAAAAAAAAAAAACATAACCCCCAAACTTGTTTTTCCGGTGTTACAGGGGGCAAAGCTTTGGGAAGGCAAATGCCCAGCACTACTGGCTAAATTTACAGTTTGAAACAAAGACACTGCATGCAGCAGTGAAATCTGACACTGCACATCTGTGTTATTTTCAAAGCACATCTGTCAAAGCCCAAAATATTTGTGCTCTTAAATAAGATTTTAAGGCTTCCCTTTACGATCACAAGGAGCGGGTCCTTTGATCGTCGTAGTAAATAATGAAGGAAAGCAAAAACAAATCATTCAATCGCAGCAGTAACTCCGTGGGGGCTGAACCAACCTCCTGGCTAAGCCGAGCCCGGCGCAGGGAGCAGGGGAGGTGGTGAGCACCCCCAGCCCCGCTCTCGGGCCTGGTCCCTGTGGCCACGATGACGGAGCCCTTCCACAGGGGCCAGCAGATCCTGGGGAGCTCCGCCTACTCCTGGCACCCTTTGGGTGTCCCTGGCTTCGTCAAAACCCACAGAGGCTGCCATTTCAGCCGAACTGACTGAGGCGAGCTGATGACGAGGTGGGGAGGCAGTTTGGTTTGGGCATGGACTTGAGGAGAGGAGGAGGAGAAGGAGGTGGAGGAGGAAGCAGCAGACAGAGCAACTGTGGGGATATAGCCTGGGAGATGGCTACAGTTCTTTTAGCCCCCTCGGGTTACTGCAGTCACCAAAGCAAAAGGTGGAAACTGCAGCACAGAATAGATGTGAAAACGCCGGGAGGCAGTGATGAGGTAACTCTGGGCACTGCCTGTAATCACCACAGCGCTGAAGTCAGATGCTGCCAGTGTAACGTATGAGAATTTGGAAGGTTAGTACAAAACACGGCTCCTAACGCCTTGTAGTAGCTTCCTGCTCCATTCAGTTCCTCTGATGTCTTACACAAGCAGTACCAAACATACCAGGAATAATTTTAACAGCTTACTTCGGGAGCCTCAATAGCACTATTAATTGCTCAAGCTGCACTTCTAGCAATAAATAAAAATGAAAAATAAAAATACACACTAAACAAACAAAGCCTTGCCTGTCTTCCCTAAGCTCTGCACACACTTTCCACCTGCAGGCCAAATCACACTTTTCCCCAACAGCACAAACACAGCCTAAACTTCTCCCTAACCCCCTCCTGCCCTCCCCAGGACCCAACACCACAGACACCCATCAGTTCAAAAGGCTGCCCCATACCCCTTTGTATCCCCCTGGTGTGCTGGGCAGCCCCAGCTGGATGCCGGCGGGCAGCAAAAGCCAGGGGGAGAAAGAGGATGCCAGGAAAGGAAAGAGAAGCCAGCACACAACCCAGTGATATCGTCAGAGCCTTTTTAGAAAAATAGATTAAATTTATTTCTGCCTGCTCCCAGCCGCTTGCCCCAGCTGAAAAGGGGTACTAACAATCCTTTTAAATCACTGGTATAAAATATTGCTCTAACCAGTGCAGTGCAGGCATTACTGTCACCAGAAACTTTCGAGATTTTATTATGGCCAGGTCAAAGCAAAAAGCCATGAATGGGATGCCTTTTGCGTGATCTCCAGGGACTATAACTCACGTTCCCCATTGAAAGACTTCTTGGCAAAGCACTCTCTCACTGTCTTCCCTTCAGTCCCTGTCATCTTCTCATTTTTGTCTCAATTCCTTTGTTTCTTCCCCAAAACTGCAGTTTACCTCTTATACTTGAGAGTGAGAAAGGTCCTTTTACCACAGCCCTGAAGTGTTACAGGTTTTGGATGTTGCAGACACCTGGCCAACAGTTGAAGTGGAGGAATTTCGTGAAGTGCTCAGGATGGAGCTGGCTTCTGATGCCACCTCATGCCTCCTGTTTGGACTTGACTTCAGGTATCGGTGTTCTTAAATTAGATTTTAAGGCTTCTCTTTGGGATTTTTTGGACATAGCTTCAGAGACCCCAGGAAAGCAAAGCAGGACACAACACTCAACTATATGGGAAGCCCAGGTCTAGAAATACAAGAACACTTGGGGATTCAACCACTTCTTCAGAAATATATCTAACTGCTACCCCTTAGTCAGGTACCTTACACAGGCAGATGAAAACAGCTCCCCCTCCCCACATGTAACCCCCTTCTCTCCTCCTCCCTCTCACATGCACAAACTCCACTTATTTCCTCCCAGCTCTGTTCTCCACAAAACCAAAATTCAGAACGGGCCGCACAGCTGTTTTAATTCATGAGGCTTCCTATAAAGTAAACCAGGCTACAAGCCTGAGGACAATGAAACCGTGATTTCTATTCAGAAGAGCAGAACTGTCGAGAAATTGGCCCCTTTTCTGGCTAGCACCGCAACACTAGGAGTTGAAGGGAAAGGAGCAGATGTGGTGTGTTTGATTTTCAGTAAACATTTGATAGTGATTTGCACTTTTGAATGCTCTGGCTTGATTTGAAAACTGACTGAAAATAAATTACGATAAAAGCAAAGGACAACATTGGAAGAAGGTGCAATATTGCAAAGATCTACATTAGCTCCTATTTCACTTGGTATTTTCCTTAATGATCCAAAAGAGACTCTAGACGGTATGCTAACTTAGGTCTCCAGGAAATATCTCATTTGGAGGAGCTGCAAAAATAATGGGGACAAAGAAGTAATGCACAGGGACTTGCAAAGAATAGAAACACAGTCTGAAAATAATCAAATTGGATTCATTCTGGGGAAGAAAAAAAAAAAAAAAGGCAAGCTAAGACAAGTGAAGGGAAACGATCCAAAAACCTATGCAGTGGGAGGGCGAAATCTGGGAAGGAGCAATGCTGAATATAACAGATGTTACAGTAGACAACAAGTTAAATATGAGTGTACTAGGTGAGGTTCTTCAGCTTAGCTTTCACAAATAAAAGCATGTTATTAAAAAAAAAAGACTCTAAAACTACTCCTCTAAAAAAGAGGCATGATGGCCATACCAGTTGCATCATTATATATGCATTAAACATAATATAAACACCAGTCATGGGCAATATGCAAAAGCCTGCAATAAGTACCACACAACGACATGGCAGGGGAAAAAGGCAAAAAGCAGTTCTGCAGCACAGATTTGAGGCATTTTACCCTGTGAAAGGAAGGTCCAACAAAAATACGCCACACACCCAGAATATCAAGTATGGACAAGTTCGAAGGAGTTTCAAAGAATCGCGACAGAAAAGTTACTGACTACAAAATAAAGATGAAGAGTTAAACGTCCCCAACCTCGCTGGCGGAAGACAGCAAGGTGACAGGCCAACGCCTGCAGGCTCCTGAGGAGTGCCAGGTTCCCAAAGAGAATTATGTCATCCTGAGCACTGGAGTGTATCACAACAATAAGATATAATCGCGCACAGGAAAACTCACAATGAACAGAAAAAAAAAATCCCAATTATGTGTATGTGCAGCTTGTAGAATAAATGTCAAGGGAAGAGTGGAATGTGAAACTTACACAGACAAAACGCTGCTTATGCATGATAAAATTCAATCCTTTTCATGGGAAGACAGAAAGCATGACTTACTCCTGCCCTTCACTCTACCCACACAGCAACCCCGAGCCCCTCCTAAGCTAAATCCACATACTACAGCTACATTGTAGACGCATGCCAAACCCAGCCTTTTCATACTATATCCCTACATGGTTAGCCAAGGAAAGGACTTGTGAAAAATTCACTGGTCAGCCTCTGATCCTGTTTAACAGTCGGTTGACCCTCCAAGCGTGGGCTGGGCTGTTCAGAGAGACCTGTTATCTGTTTTGCAGAGGATGATTTGTCTTACGCTGATGATGCCGTCTCTACAAGTTCATGTCCTCTACACACTATGCGTCACCTCCTCCGCTTTCTGCCCCAGCTGCATCACACAGCAGAACCCCAACGTGGTGCTAAATAGGTTGCGAGGCAAGAGACAACTCCTGCATATCTCTCAGGTTTCCCTACAGCACAAGGCCACTTGCTGCAATGAGATACTGGGAAGAAAAAGTTATTTTGCTTTGATATGAGAGCCAGCTTCTCATCTGCAAAGCTCACCTAGCTTTATATGTTGTTAGACGTTTTTAGATGCAGCTGCAACAGCTCCTCAATAATTCACAAAAACAGATGAACACAGTTAAATTGGAATACTCAATACTGCATGACAGGGCATGCTAGCAGATAAGAAGGTAATAGCGAAGGGCAGAAAGCACATGATCAACTAATATCCCTGCTTCCTCTTGAACTAATTTTAGAACAACAGGGAGTGTTTTTGGCTAAGGTTTGAGGTTTTCGACAAGGCATAAACCCAACGTAAATCTTGAGATTCAGATGTTGACCAGTGGAGGTGGTTTATCAGTCTGCTAACTCACCTCACCCCGCAGTGATTTCACTGCAGCTGTGCCGGGGGGAAAGTGGAGTAACGCAGCCCTGAACCAGAGCCCAGCAGCACACAGAAGAAACAAGTCCTCGACTCTCCAAGAAGTCCTGAGTTTCCCAGTCATCTGGTCACAAATGAGAAGTTTGTTTCTGTTTAATAGCACGCTGCTTCTCCTTATTGCTCTTCAGCAGTTTTCTTTTCTTTTCTTTTCTTTTCTTTTCTTTTCTTTTCTTTTCTTTTCTTTTCTTTTCTTTTCTTTTCTTTTCTTTTCTTTTCTTTTCTTTTCTTTTCTTTCTTTTCTTTTCTTTTCGTGGCTAGATGTTGTGGACTTACTTTTTCCTTTCTGATCTATTAGTGTGTATTTGTAACAGCTTATACATCCTTAGCAAATGAACCCAGATAATGGGAATGTCTGATTTCTCTTAATAATGAGATACCATTTTTAGCATACTGATCAGACTAGCTGCCCTTTGTTTTAGCTTGTGTTCATGGTCTCTGTTCTCCCTTCACATACCTAAATCTTAAGAGTTCCTAAAATGAACTCTCATTTATTTTTTAATCTCATGGCCAACAATTTCAGGACAAGGACGCATGATGGTGACTGCCAACTTTCAACCAAATACTTCCTAAAAATGGATGTAGATGACAAAAAAGCATCATCTCACAAGTACAGAGAGAAGAACTGCAGTTTTGTATTACTGGTTTGGGGAGTGGGGGCCAGGGAGGGGAAATTATTACGTGAGCAAGGCAATTTTAAGCCTTTAGGAACCTTACAGTAACTTTTTTTTTTCTTTTCACTCTTTTGTTCCCAAGCAGCACTATCATGGTTTCCATATTGTGTAAATGACTAACACTTGGAGCCCTAAACTCAACATGTATTATAACTGTTATGTTTCTTGCACATTTGTTTTCAGGCTTCCCTGTTCCTTCTCTGTTCCAGGAACAACAGTTTTTGGAGTTATTCCAAAGGCCAGCTTGTTTTATTTTACTATTTTTACACTCTACAGCTTCTAATTTTACCTGCACGTCACTTTTTATCCTCGCTGTCCAACACCTAAAATATCACGCTGCCCGAGTTCTCCAGAAACCACGTCCCCAGCGTGCAAACAGCCAAAGGGCCCTTTGTGCTGCTCACTTCTTCACAGCAGAACTGCGAGACATTCCACGAGATGAATGAGAAAAATGCCAGCCCAATCCGCCCCTCATAACACTCTTGATTCTCCATTTGACTAATCTCTCCTGCATTGTCTGGGAGGACACCTGCTGCTTGTGAAAACAAAACCCACTGAGCTTTTACAATCTGGGCAGCAGAAAACATGAATAGGCGACCATCAGACTAATTCAATAAAGTTTGTTCAGTCCCGGACTTCACATGTTGATTTTTTAGATTATTTTAGGTCGTTATTATTATTATCACTGATACTGACTGCATTAGTTTTGCATTTTGGAAAGAATGAGAAAGGTCACTGAGCTGATCAGAAAAATAACACAAAAATTTTAGTTGATTGAATTTGAAACTTAACCTTTTAATATGAGTGAAATCTGAGTCTGAGAACAGTTACGGTAAAGCACACAAAAGACCCCTTCTACAAGGTATTCCCTAGCTCAGTAAAATTACAAATTCCTTTGCACAGCAGAAATGCTTTAGAGTTATGTCACACTTCAAGGATCAGGTTTTTTTTTTTCCTTTTCTTTTTTAAAGGGGCTTGAAACCATCTTCCATCCACACAGCTACAGATGCAAATGTCAGCAGGTTTACTGCAACTTCAAGCACTATCAGAGAGTATGCACCAACAAAGTAACTGAGGAATTAAGTGGGAAAGGGTATCAGGTCCAAAGGTTGTCTGCAGCACATGTTGTTAGGTACTGAAGGCACCAAAAAAAAAAAAAAAAAAGAAGCATGAAAGTTTACAGTGAACTTTTTCTTTCCAGCTACTTGTATACAATTTTTCATCAAAGAATATTTGGCTCTGTTATATTGGGTACTGATGCTACAAACCTTTCAAAGGCCAACTGATTGCAAGAGCAGCTCCATGTGCAAATTACTCCACTTTTCCTTTGCATAATATCTTCCTATCACCCTCAGCTTCACACAGGTGCTCATCCAGCGCTACAAGCTTTGTGCTGAAGCCCAAACACAAACTCTCTTCTAGCACCAGGTACTTTGGGACCTGTCTCCCTGGTATCGGCCTCCCAAGGGTCAACATGGGCTTTTATCTGAGGGTGAGGGAGAGAAAGCATCTGCAGTAGAGTGTATAGTGAAATAAAAGTGTGTGGGGGGGTAAAATGGCTGCTGCTGGCAGCGTGCCACAGAGACCCTACGTTTTCAGTGTTTATCATGTCGTTCCATACCTCCTCACTGGGACTTTTGTAAGGTATTGGATACATAGTGCAAAGGAATTTGGGGCAATGGCAGAGCTAACAATGACTTACCAACCCTCTCCCTCTGTGTTTCTCAAAAGGAGGTGCACAAGGGTAATCTCTGCCCAGCAGTAAGGGAGAAGTCCCACTAAACAACCTGTACATCTGCAGGCAAAGCCGCAGCCCTTGTTATCGGAGTATTTCCAAGTGCCTTTTTCACCCTTCATCCACACCAGCTTGACATAGGGGTAGTTTACACTTCAGAAGAAAGCCTGTCCTTTAAATGCAGAGCCATGGGGAGGCTTCAAAGAGCTGCCAAGCCTCACACAGCAAGGCTGCAACTCACATCGCGGCTGCATCCTTCTCACATCCTCAGCAGAGCCCCGGGACATGCCGTGTGCGTGTGGCCACCTCGACTGTCACCAGGGGCAAGAATACAGTAGGGGGGCTGGCATTGTGCTGCTGGTGCCACCTGCAAGCCCCTGAGCAGGGCACTGTGCCCCATGGCCCCGTTTTGTACTGCGAGCACCAGGTGTATCTCATCTCCTTATCACCCATCAGGCTGCTGCAGCTACAGCCAGGCAAAGCACGGCGCTGGGAAACTGAAGTGAATGGTCCATGTTCCGCAAAGCCTTCTCACCACTGCCTCCATGCCACAAACCTTCAAACTGGCTTTCCTCCTTGGAGGAAACTTCATACACACATACACACACCCTACAGGTACCTTAAAGGAGGCTGTAGCGAGGTAGGGGTTGGTCTATTCTCCCACGTGCCTGGTGACAGGACGAGGGGGAATTGGCTAAAGTTGCGCCAGGGGAGGTTTAGGTTGGATATTAGGAAGAACTTCTTTACTGAAAGGGTTGTTAGGCATCGGAATGGGCTGCCCAGGGAAGTGGTTGAGTCACCATCCCTGGAGGTCTTTAAAAGATGTTTAGATGTAGCCCTTAGTGATATGGTTTAGTGGAGGTCTTGTTAGTGTTAGGGCTGAGGTTGGACTAGATGATCTTGGAGGTCTCTTCCAACCTGGACGGTTCTGTGATTCAGTCCCAGGGATTGAACCTGAGTGATAGCACCACAAGGGTTTAATTAGTACAGGTACCTTCACAGTCATTTCACCTGGATCTTGAGGGGGTGGTAAGCGCTTATCTACACATTTTGAGTAAAAGAGAGAGAGAGAAATGAATACTTGCACAGCACCAGTGCAAAACACTTGCAGGGACGGCATGCCAAAAATGAAAACTACAATTTGGCATTGCCTTACATGTTGCTGATCATAATGTACTTAAAGAAAATTATGGGATATAAAACCCTTGGAATGCTCTGCAAAATTAGGAAGTGATTAGGCCAGATGATACCAATTTGACTGTAACACAGCTTTGTCGTAATTCCAGGCTTAATAGCAATGCTGTATGAACTGGTCCAAAACCTAAATGCAGTACTTCCAGGGCGCACTGTAGCTGCTGGGCATTTCATTGTGTGTGGCCCTGCTTGTTAACTTTGGTGCAGGTAGAAGAGGGAAGAAAAAAGGGCATAAGACTATTAACACAGCAGGATACATAATTAAATTTGAGAGGGTTAGATTTGGGTGGGGGTGTTGTTTTTTTATTATTATTATTTAATGCACAGAAAGAAGCCCAAATGGCTTTGATGCAACACAACTACTTGCAGAGGAGATGGAAAATTATGACTCAGATTTTTTTTTCTTTTTTAAGCAAGTGGCAGCCTGCCTGTACAGCCACTCCAAACACAGAACGACACAGCTGTAAATCTTTCTCGAGATTTTCCCTTTCGTTCCAACAGTCAGACATGCCACAATGTCTGCTCCAGAGCGTCTTCTTGACCACCACCTGTTCCTCTTCCTTCAAGTGTATTAAGGAAAAAGGCTTTCCAGGCCAGGACTGTGGGCTGGCAGCTACACCATACAGCTTAACATTCCTCAGCCAATATTTCATTTCTCCTATCATTTGTTAAGCACGGCTAACATATTGCCATACATCATAAAACTCGTTACTAGAGCTGCTCAGTCTAAAAGCAGAGGGTACAGCTGTGCTGCAGGCCAGCCTTCTGCAGAAGTACCTCAGCTGCAGCCAACAAGCCCAACGTGGTAACAGAGGTAGCACAGCTACAGAAACACAGAGCTCCCGCCGCATGAGCTAACTTACCTTGTTTCTCATACTAAAGGCCATGCTACCATGCTGGTTCCTATGTTCACCGACTTAAAGGCAGTCAGGGATCTCTACTCTGCACGTCAGTCATGTCAAATGCAGTGGTACATCACTGAAAGGTGAACTTCGATTGTTATTTTGAAAGTAGTACAAGTATTTAAGGATGCTCTAGTTGTATAGAATTTGGTTAGAAAATCTGTTTCTTTACGTTACCATTTCTTTCAGGCTATCAGAGGAAAAAGGACTTAGGAGCCAGACTGCTGGAGCCAGGCTTTCCCCACCACCGCGGGGGGAAGGAGATGGCAGGGCAGGCGAGCGTGGGACACAGAGTTGCCTCCAGTGAGGCTCAGCAGCAGGAAGGCTCCAAGCTATTGATGGATCAATCAAAAGTTGTTTTTCACAGTTCTGCTGTGGATGAACCAAGAGAACCAGAGTAACCAGGGATGATGTGGCTGCAGCCACAAGGGCAGCCAATGATGTACATATGGACTGCAGCGACTGCAACACCCTTCACTGGGAACGGGGTTCAAGCCACCAAACGTGTCATACACGTGCCATAAAACCCGCAGCTTTGTGCCAAAGGCCTTGAAAACAGGCTCGAGGCCCTGCCTGCTGGACCCAGCTGCCTCTGCTGAGCCTTCAGCACACCAATGGTGGCATTTGCTCCAGTTGACCTCATATGGCAGCGATATTCACAGTCTGGTTAATTGCTAGGTAAGTAGCATTTCCTTTCCCTTTCCCTTTCTATCCAGTATCCTCCCTTGCTCTTTTGTGCGGGAACAGAGGAAATGGTCACAATAACTCTGGGAGGCATTTCCAACAAAGTAAACGGCCTTTCAGAACAGGCTTGAAACAACTCTGTGACAGCCTTGCAGAGATCACTAAAGACATCAGTCATTTACTGGCAACTTCCATAATCCCCCTGAAGAGCTAATAGACAAAGAGCCCTGCAACCTACCACCACGAACAAGAACGCAGAAAAGGCACTTGTTTGTGGCTGAACAGTGCTCTTAAAGGAATTTGGGGTTTTAATTTTTTGCTGGCACTTTTCCTTTTATACTGAGAGGTAAATTTTAGAGCTCACTGGAGCACCAAAATCCTTAGCTGACTTAAATTCTTGCTTTTTAAAGTATTTGTAATTTGCAGAATGAGTAATAAAACATATTTCTCAAGATGTAATCTAAAAGATGCAAGAAATTCCAGCATCTATTCATCTCTGCTGTGTAGGCTTCCCATTTTAAGAAAGAGGAAGCCCTCTGTTTGGGGAGGAAGTCAGATGAGAATCATGCCACGGTGCATAATGTAGATCAGAAAGGTCAGGAGACAAGGGGATGTCTCAAAGATATATTGAAAAAAAAGAAGAACTGTCTGTAAATGTGTTTTATTCAATCTTTCAAATAATAGAAACATTGTTATGGTAAAGGAGGAAGGGGTGAGAAATCAAATCTATTAGAAAAAAAGGAATAGCAACACATCGCATTTAAAATAAGCTTCATAGACAACTAGCTAGTAATTCTGCACCTGTGAGTCATGATTATTTATAACATACTCTCATTTTAATAAATAAAGGATTGTGTCAAAACGCTAAAATGTTAAATACTAGAATTAACTATTGCATATAGTGCATAGGAAGCTTCCCAACTTTTCCAATTAGTACCAAGGCTTAAGCTTTAAACGCAGAAGCAAAAGAAATGCTGAAAAACACTGCCACAGGCTGGCTTAATTTGGAATTTCTCCTTCTCAAAAGGATTAGGAAAAGGCGCACACATACACACAACCAGAAGGGCTGGAAAGTACTTCAGCTTTCCTACCTCTCCCCAGCCCTTGTGCTGTTACGTATGTTACAAGAGAGCAGGCAAGTACATTCGAGGGCAATTTGCAATCTTGGTTTGATTGAAAAAGAGCTTCTTCATGAGCATCTGCAGTAGCCTGCAAACACCATTTTGGGTGAGAGGCCTTGTTAACCTCACTGCTGCCTTTCGCCTCCATATTGAGAGCAAGCCCACA
The DNA here is from genome assembly GCF_964211835.1 of Anser anser. Taxonomy (NCBI): domain Eukaryota; kingdom Metazoa; phylum Chordata; class Aves; order Anseriformes; family Anatidae; genus Anser; species Anser anser. The sequence goes on from NC_139721.1 coordinate 62,617,066, forward strand.
CAAAGCAGCATGAAAAATCCCTGTGCCTGCCTCAGGATTAACAAAAGGAGATTTTAAAATTTTCATCATCAGCTACTGAAATGAGGTGTCCTTAAATAGAAAGACACTTGCCATCTCAGTGCAAAACCCTTCTCCTCTGACTTGAAAAACTGGAGTGATGCAGGAACATCCCACCGAGAACAGGGAAAAAGATGCATTGTTTCTTGTGTGAGAGCTGGAGTCTGGTATATTTTTGCAGAAGCAGTACTGACACCTCTCCTCCTGAGGAGCTTCGGTGTTAATTATTCCCCGGTGTTCAGGTCTTAACAGGGAACTGATTTTTTTTGAACTTCAGGAGGGCCATCTGCTCTCCCATCAGCACACGGTGGGTCAGAGGAACTCCAGCAGGGTTAACCAGTGTACTGGGGAGGGTTGAGGGGAACAAGGGTAACCAAACCACCTCCCAGCCCCAATGCCTGAGAGGGGTATCAGCTGCAGGCTTTGTTGTTACACATATAAAACTCCACCAAAAAAAAAGGATTAAGTTACCAAAAAAGAACTCCTCAGATCACCCACATCACTTACCTACCATTTATTCATATCCTCCTATTACGAAAGATGAGACACTCCCTATCCCAGCCCTTTGACTCCTTAGAACTGCTTCCAGTCAACAGAAATAAAACTCGCCTGAAGAATAGTGGGCTTAAGAAATACATCTGGTTAATTCAGATTCTCAAATAGCAGAAAACCATACTGAGAAAGAAGCTGTTTGTTCAGCCAGGTATTTCCAAAAAGACAGGTAAACAATTGCACAGCTACCCCCCCCCCCCCCCCCCCCCCCCACACCAAGAAGTACTACCATAATCACTGTAGCAAAGACAGAGTTTATACCAATGTCAGAAAAATGAAGTGTTTGGTAAATCCTCCTCAGAGTCATTCACTAGGATACATTTAATCCATGAGTTAGTTCAGCTGCTATGCACAAGGTTCAGGTGGTTAACGGTGCCTTTGTGGCACAGACGTCACATCAAACTGACTTCAGATTTCATTTCCTGAGTCAAAAGAGGAAAATAGCAACTCAAAGCAGTCACAAGAGAGGTGGTGTGGTTAATGGCATTACCTACCCACACCAAATAAGACACACAGTTAAATCAGTACAACTCTGGTGGACTTCACCTTGGTGCGCTCCCTCTGCATGAAGTTAAAATGCTGCGCTATGCGTTTTTCTTTATTTGCAGCACCTCACATTTCACAAACATACAACCGTAGCTTCTGTGTCCCGAAGAGCATAGCTAAACAGGACTTTTATATTCAAAGGAAAAGGGGAAAAAAAAAAAAAAAGAAAAAAAAAGTCGCGCTGTCAGTCCCATTCCAGGGCCCGGCCGCCGCCAGGTGGCGCCGCCGCCCAGCGGATGAGCCCCGCCGCCGCCTCGGCGCGGCCTAGCGCTGAGGCCTTTACAGTAACGTGCTGTTTGTTGTGTGCTGGGCCTCGGCCTTCTGCTCCAAAACAGTACCAAGCAGCCCCAAAAGTAGCCCAAACAAAACAAAACACGGGTGACAGCAGCACTCCCACAACATGTCCACCGCCCCCTCCTCACTGCCAACTCAGCGCCTGAGGAGATCTGCCGCCAAAACACAGCTTGGTGACCCGAGGCACCACGAGCTGCCCATGATCTCCATTGGGTCCTCTGCCCAGAAAACAACTCGAAGCAAGCATAACAAGGAATAAAACAAGCATAAAAAGGGATTTATCCCACAGAAGCATCCTCCAGGGACAGCACTGCCCCACAAGGTGCAGCTCTCAGCAAGGTTCCTCCCCACCACACCTTCTGCTTAGGGCAGCACCACCTCCATGCAGAGGTTGAGCTACATGGACAGAGGTGGCTGGACTAGGGATATGTGTGTAGCACCTGCAGACAGGTGATATGAAGTTCCTCACTCTCCCAAAATGGGAGAGAGCAACTGGATCGAGAACAGGCAGCCGACAGCTCTGAGAGCTTCCCATGACACCTTCCACCAACCAAGAACTTAGGAAAATCATCCTCTCTACCCTGAGGAAGTCTCTGAACAGAGCTTCCCCGCTGTCCATTGACAATACATATCTTTATATCTCTATGTCATGGGACTCAAGTCATTTAATGATAAAGTGTGTGGCACTGTGGGGTGGAGGTTGTGCGTCTCCATACTTCAAACCAGCAGAAGATGCTTCTTCTGTGTGGCTACAGAAGACAGCGGTATTCCAACATGTTCAACAATGATAAGCAAAACTCACCCTGGGTGAACATGAATGCAACCACCACAAGCATAAAAAGTATAAAAGCCTTCTTGTAGGTGAAGGCATGTCTGGTCGAGTGATTTGGGGTGTGAGTAAAGAAACAGTAAGGACAGGAAATACAGAGCCTTGATGTTTTTTCTTACATAATATGCTATATTATACTGTCCCCCCTCTCCTCCCCCTTTTTAAAAAATAAACTACAACTCCCTTGAAATAAATAGCCCTAATAGACTAATACAGGTTACTTTACTAAGAAACAACATATTCACACACACACACACAAAAAAAAATCAAACTCATATACAGAGGTTTTGACTTTTGTCCATTGCTCCTGCTACATAGAAGGATCTCAGTCAAAACAGGCTGAAGTTTGTGCAGTCAGCAGCAGAATGAGGTAATGCCAATCTGTATCTCTCTTTTCAGAGTCAGTCTTGATGTATGGTAATCAGCCCACATGCATCTCTCTGCATGAAAGTATCGCCTGAACTTTTCTATCAGACACTCAGGAAAATATAAAAGTGTGGGGGAAGAAAATATAAAGACCTCACAAGTGTAAAACTTTTGCCTGCAGAGAGCAATTGAAATTGAAAGAGCATTCTTACAGATTAAAAAGGTAAAAGTGCTGTAAGAGGGGGAGAAGCTTCACTTACAAACAATTAACAGGAAAGTAAAACAATGAGCAGTAACGCATACAAGAAAACATATATATGAAGATAGCATCCAATATTTGCCACAAGGTCATTTCTGACTGCTGTTTTATAGTTAGATGAAGACAAGCTAAAATGCAGCAGCAACACATTATTAAATTGGAAATATTTGCAGAGGGCATGTAAAAAAGATCCTTCAAATTTTGCCAAACCTAACAACGAAAAAATTACGCTTTTATGTTTGGTATTCAACTTCAAGTCTAAAACAAAGACCAGGAATGGAATAAATGGAGCCAACTCTTTATTCTCAGCAGAAATAAATAAATAAATAAATAAAGGATTTAGGGAGCAGTTTCTGATTCAAAGTCCTAGGTTTGTTAATGCAATTAAGGATTTGGGATAGTCTTTTTTTTTTTTAATTTTTATTGCTTTAGCATTAAAGCATACTTCATATGCTTTAATTAATAGGGCATAGCTTTCAGACGAGTGAGTATATATCATTATATTCTGAAAACTTGGAAATGATACCTGTCGCTAGGCACCCAAGTGCACTTGGTACTTTGATTGGCATCTATTTTCCATTTTAGCTTATTGAGGAATGAGAGAAAACCAAGCACTCTTCCTTAATGCTTCACTCTGCCATTTGAGTATTCAGGAACTGAGAGGAACAGTAGCAAATACTAAACATGCAGTTTAAGGATGTTTTATGAAAGTTTAACAAAAAAGAGGTGCTTCCGAGCTGAGTTCTTAAAAACAAAAAACAAAAAACAAACAAACAAACAAAAACACTTCAAACATGTAGGTTTAATTTATTTAATAATTCTTTCATTATTTCAGAATGAATGTTTCCCTCAAAAAGTCAGAATATAAATGAGCACTAACCTTACAAGGGACTTTCCAAGGCTGTCTTACGTATTTTTTGATAAAATACAGACTTTCCCAAGGTCAATGTCTACACTTCACATGCACACACACTTTTTGTTTATTTGTGTGAGAGAGAGAGAGAGTCTTTAAAGCTTTCTTTTGTCTACTGTTAAAGAACTGTTAAAGATTCTACACTAAGAGTTACCTCTTTCCACCTTGTTTGGGGTTTGCAAGCAGATTTTTCCTTGGGAGAGCATCATTAGTACAGGGCTATATTTAATTGGTTGATATTTCAGACCATAACTGTGAAACCCACCCTCCACGGCAGCCATGCAGAATTCAGCACAAGTGCCTTCTGCAGACTACGAAGTTGAGTCAACCTCTCAATCTCTTTTAAGCTCCCATGAAAGGGCTTTCCTCTAATGATTTCCTGCCTTGTCCTTCCTGTTTGAATTTTCCTAGCTATCTTTCTGTATTATCCAGCCTGTGGAAAAGCTAGTTACAGCTTGTTTTGCCTTAGTCAAAACCATAAAGGTGCTTTTTGGAGCTTTTGCCTCTACATCCTTCCACCACCTTGAGAATACATCCTTCTTGCTACTCAGCAATAATCTTTCTCAGTAATTTTGTCGTGCTCCACTCTCTGCTCCATAAGAAAAATGTATCACAGAGGACGGATGGTTTCGCAGTTAAAGGCATCCAAAGACATTCCAAGTTACAGTTTTCAGTTTTACCACATGCTTTTTTACCATAAATGACCACGAGATAGTTCTTCAGTCCCTCTGAGATTAAAGTCATCCGTACTCTAGAACAAGAGTACTCTTACTCAGAAGTAAGAGCATCTCCTAACTCCAGCTAAGTTAGATTTGTCCTCTGTCTGACTAAACTCTCCATGTAGTCTCTAGCCTAAGTTCAGTTGTGGTTCCTTGTGCCCATCTGCCCTGGTCAGGACAGGAAACTTAAGTTGGTGCACTGCCAGTTTTCAAAGATGTAATGCAGTGAGAACAGCATTACTAATTGCAACTTCTCAGCTAATCCAAATCCAAATCTTCATTTACTACAACGGGGTATTTGGATCAGAGCCTGTAGACTAGTTATTCCTTCTTTTCACTCAAGTTAACTCTTGCAGTGAAGCTCTAGGTAAGTACATAAGACAAAATAGTCCCAATCATTATGAAAAAGCAGTTTAAAATAAACAGCACTTTACATGCCCATCGCCTTTCTCCTCCCTGCAACATCTCTCCACACCACTTTTTTTTTTTTTCCAGCTTCTTTATTTTTTCAATGCTTTGTATTTGTGCTTATGGTAAGTAGAAAAACATCCTTTAGGCAATAACTCTTTCCGAAAAAAATTCAAATCTCCCTCCACCTGAACATAAAATTCAGACTTCAATTAAACTACCAGGAATTTCACATAGCTGAATTTTACTGGCACTTGCACTGTGCTAGATACTTTCTTGTTGCTTAGTGTTGGACATCAAAGTGAAGTAAAGTTTTATCCTGGAAATCTTCTCAGCAGAAACAAAGCAGTTAAAACTAAGGAGTACTTTTAACATTGTGGTAAAATAAAACCCCTTGTTTTCAAACAAGTCTAAAGTGCAAGTACCAGGTGAGCTCTTCTAAAAAAAAAAACCCTCTGTATTGTTTACCTTAAAATTCATCGTTACTGCAGTGTTGCATTCCTGTATTTACACTAAGCAGTGCCCTTAAAAATGGAGCTGAATTTTTTATGCATATCCTATTTCAGTTTGAAATTGATCCCCTAACTGTATTGGTCACAAGCTTAACCTGTAGTGTTAAGAATATAATTTTTTTTTTTTTTAAAAAAAAACAGAAATTGTTTCTGTGTCATCTAATTATCCAGGTTACTATCTGAGTCATCTTGTTACTAGGTAGAAGAGAGAAAAACAACAAAGCAATACTTTGTGTAACAACATTGCTGAATCACAAGAAATTAATTATTTTCTGTGGAAAGCAGTGGTTTAAAAATTATAATATCACCCTTATAAAAACAGTATTTCAAAAAATGCATATTGGGATCTTAGACTCATTTTAAGTTCATGAAATTGTTCTAACCTTCACTGCAAAAATAAAAAGAAATGTAATGTATCAGCATTAACTCAGTTAAAGTTGCTTCCAAATTACAGACTGACATGCTTAATAATTCAAGGAGAGTTGTGAAGAGCGTGTCTATTTCTCTGCCAGTCTTCTCAACCCCAAATCCTTACTGATTTTGTTTTCTGCATCCTGCAGTCTCTATGCAAGAGACGGCTGCACCCTCAAAATGGAGAGCCACCACTGAATAAGTCTCACCTCTCCTTCAAACAGCCTTGCAGGTTTTCCACTCCTCCAAACCTAGAAACACGCTATCAACAGCCTCTGCTACTCTGAGTGCTTTGTGGAGGGTTGGGTGCCAACCTGCCTCTCTTACCAAGCTCCTTCCCGCATCTAAGAGGATCTAAGAAATCCCTTATTTGGTGTGGTCTGTCCTCTAAGACATGGAGACTGGGGGGTGATCATGGGTCAATACAGTCTAAAGATAGATCAGCCTGCCCTAACAACTTAATAGCTTGTTACAGGGAGATGCAGCACTTCCTAAGGCAAACAACAACCCAGCTCCTGAGAGGTGCTGGCTCCCAATTGCTGGGAGTGGCGCTCCCCAGCTTGGCCAAACAAAGAAAAAAAGAGAACCACAAATGGTGTGCATCATTTTACTACTGAGTGCTAAGCCAATCTTAGAGCTGATGACAATATCTGCATAGCCCAGATGCAAAACTCTCGTTTAGCAGGTGATGCTGGTCAGAGACGGAAAGGATAAGTCACCTCTGCCTGCTCAGCCACTGCGCTGCTACTCCAGCAGGCTGGCCAGCAGTTTGCTGGAAACGGATGCCAGCTCCACCACATCTCCTCCTCATCAATTTAAAAGCTGTTGGTTGGTCTGACAGCTCTTGCCCTTTCCCTTGCTGAACTGCAGCACTGGATCATCTGCTTGGCAGACTGTCTTCACCCAGCCTTAACCTATGTGCCTACCGAGCACTGCCAAAGAGCCCTGACACCGCACTACAGCCTCAGGATACATGGTTTGGAAGAACGCAAAAGCTCGACCTGCTTAATTAGTTAATTCCTCAGAAGGAGTTCATTCCAGGGAACATCTGCTCTTCCAGGGAACTAAGTTTTATTGGAAAAGGCAAAATGGTGCCAAATCCACAGTATCCATAGGACTGACATTTTTACATAAAACTCGCATGACAGTTACAATAACGGCCTTTATCTTAAAACAATCTTGTCGTAGCCCATCAGCACAAGACCACTGAGAAGCCCCACCTCTCCTGTCAGAGGCTGCTAAATCAGCACCCTTAATGTATGCCATTTTCAGATTAGTAAAATCTGCAGGTTTATATTTTGCAGGGAAAAAGTGATAAAGGATAGGTTATTGCAGGCATATCTTAATTTATATACATAAGAAAATTTATTCAATTTATTTATATATATAAGAAAAATGTTAGGACACTGCAGGGATTGGATTCCAATCCATTTCTACATTAAAAAAAAAAAAGATAATTTGGGCCTGATAAGAAATAACCAAAATTGCTATGTTGCTTCCTGTGAGGAAAACAAGCCAGGAATAGAAACGTATGAGCCACTGCCCCAAGTGCTACAATGGTACTTGGAGGCGCATCAGACTGTGCTGAGCGGCGAAGCATCTCTGAAGCCCTATACCTTGGATTACAACTTATAATTCAGAAATCTCCCAGTGACCCCATTATCAGCATAGCATAGAGAAGCAGACTGGAACGTGGTATAGGATGGCAATGACTATTCAGGGAGCTTTAATCAGAAGGAATTTAACTGAACAAACAGCCGTGGCTTCCAGAGAAGGGCTGAGTACTTTCAAAAAAAAAAAACTGAAAGTAGTTGACCGTATGCTTTAGAACAATAAGATAGAATTATTACACTAAAACCCTTTAATTAATGCATGCAACAGAAGCTGTGATTTTAAAACCCTAATCTCCCTGTCATTTCAGTTTTTAAGAAATAGGAAGAAGCACCCATCTGCTCAAGCTGCCACAGGAGGCCCAAAGTTCTGTTCTCACACCAGTTTTGCGCCGGATGTCTCAATAAATTCACTGCTTATTTACATCAGCCAAAATGGAGGAGAAAGCTGCTGATCTCGTAAGTTTGCCCTCCTGCAAAAATGACTAAAATGCATTTTGCTGTTACACACTCCACTTTTTCACCCCTAAGAGCAGGGGCTTGTCTCCCCCCTCCCCAAAAGAAAACCCATAGGGCATTCTGAAAATCCTGACAGATGTTTAACTACAGAGGCACTAGCAGGCATTATTTTGATAAGGTCAAACACAGAATAACTCTAGCTGACGACCAAATGGCTTAAGTGTCTGCTGTACTCTTAGCAAAGCAAAAACTTCGCTAATCCACATTTTGTTAATTCAAACACCTAATAATTCACATACAAGCAAAAAACTGCTTGTAGTGCAACACTTCTGAATAACCATTTAATAGCAGGAATCCGTAATGCTATCTCATGTTACTAGGGGACATATTACAAAATACACCAAATAGCAGTCAGCACTGTGTTATGAAATATCAAACTAAACTCTTAGTCTCAACATCTAAGAACAAAGTACCTTTTGTAATGCATTTTTTTCCCCCTGCACTTATTAATTCATGAAGTTCATTCATTTAAATAGGTCCTTTAGTCACTGATGTAAATGAACAGGGTTCCACAGTACGTCAGTGGGTTTTGTGGCAGGGACAGAATAGAGATGGCACTGCCTTCTCCGCTGTTATTTCCAATTGCTTCTTAGAAATTTCTCACTGATTCCCTGGAAGTTCTCACGCTAGGTTCCAATTCAAAAGCTTTCTTTTATTCAGAAAGCTAGAAAATCCTATTTTGACTTATTAAAAAAAAAAAAAAGGCAGACAAAATATAGACACCTGGACGTGTGACTAAAATTTCTTGGATTTGACTCTGAATGAGGCAAGACCTGCCCCTTCTTTGCTGAGTCAAATTCAGTAGCAATTAGCCTTTATATATTATTCACCTTCACAGCTGAAAACGAGGCATAGGCACTTTGCAGTGTTTTTGCATTGTGTACCGAGCATGCACAAACATGCAATATTTTACTAACAGATTTAAGCATGCCTCAAAGCACATTGTTCTGACAGCGCCTGGGTCTCCGTCATCACTCTCATAACTATCAATGATTCTGGTTAATTTTACAATCGCAAGAGGTACAAGCCTCCATCTGGTTAGTCTACATATTACTGCGGAGCTGGAATCACACTGATCAACAAAATATGTTAGCCTGTAAGGCTCTGTTAAGGTGGACCGGTGAGTGGAGAACAGCCATTCTTTAAATTACACTGACGACCCACCACGACTACAGCGGCTCGCTGCGGAGAGGTGACTGGCACTGTAGGGCTCCCTGGTAAGGAAAGGCAGCCAGAGCAGGACTCAGGTGTTCCGGCTGAATTGCTCGGCCACACATCACGTTTAGTCTCCTGCATGTCTATGGTGTGCACGGCAAAACCCCACCCCACATTTTTCCCTGGAAAAAAGGCAGAAGCTGAGGGAAGAGATTTCCTGGTTTAATGCCTATGACTGAAGAGACCTCGTAAGCACATGAGGTAGGGTTTCCAAATGCTTTTTGTTCCCCGCTTGTGCAAACACCAAGGGCAACAGCTCCCTCGCCCACAACAGAGAAGCAGCGTAGCTGTTACTACAACACAAGCCACCACCACGCCCGTCACCCGTCCCTCACAGAGAAGGATGCCTCACCAAGCAGGCGAGGATCAGACTTAGAGACCAGCCATAGTGTCACTGTGGGGTACCCCAAGCCAAGAGTCCCAAGGCCACATCCATGCCAGGAGCCAAAGTCAGACACCACAGGACCATCAGTATGGATGGAGATACCCTGACAAGGCTGCCATTTCTGTTGTTGCAGTCAAAACCTCCTCCCTCTACAGAAGACCAATCTGAAGTGCCACCTGACTGACAGTTGTATCTGCACCAGGGATCCCTCCCACCAGACCTACACCAGCCATGGGGTGACCACTCTGTAAAACCTAACAGACCATGCTGCTGGCAGGGCCTGCAATGCAGGCCGCACCAAGGCCTCCTGTGAAAGAGGTGTTTCCTACTCATTCTCCAGCTGGGGTTTACATTTGGCTCTTGCCATGGTCTGGGACTTTTCCCCACTCGCTTCTCTCTTCCTGTACAGGTCCCAGTGTTGATTCCTCCCAAGTCTGGCTGAATTTTACTCCTATCTTCTGAACACACCCCTTATGTGAACTCCCGGTGAACAGCATATTCAAATGCAGAAATAAGTGTATATCTGTACCTACAGCACATCCTCAAACCAATTAGTAAACACGCAGATCACTGTTTGTAAGCACTGTATTCCATAAGCAAATCAAATGCAAAACTGAGCATTTTCTAATTCTCGACTTCAGAAAACACTTTTCCAGTAGTACACAGAGTAAACAGATCTAAATGCACTTAAAACTTCATCTTATTCTGTAGTGCTATATTTGCATCTAAGGCTCTTCGCAGCACAGCCTACGTAATGTGTGATTATCCAATGAAACTCCCTTATGCATACCGGTAAGAAGCAAAACACCTCAACTCTCTGTTTCAGTCCATTTTTTGTATTCATCTACCACAGAAACAGGCCATGAGCAAAAGAAAAGAACCCCTTTTTTCTCTGCTTTTGTTGAAGACAACTCCCCATAGATAACTCCTTGGCTGACACCATCAGCCATAGTAGAGGATCTCCCAACCATGTTTTATTTCATTTACCTAATATCGTTCTAAGTATGTAAAACAAGAATCCTGTTATGATCCTGCTGAAGTCACTGGTGAAAGAACTGCTAATCTCAAAGGAAGAAGAACTGGTCTGAAGGATATGAATAGATAAGTAAATTCAGAGCCTCTCTGAGCTCTGGACAGCTGCAGTTTTTAAAAACCCAGTGGCTCCATAGCATAAGCAATGAAAACCAGGTTATAAAACTCAGAAAAAGGAATTAATAAAAATGACCAAGGGTCACCCGTAGTCTGTCAATCACTGTATCGTTTACAGTTCATACAACAGTAAAAAGGCATGAATGTTGTCAGTGCTGTACATTGGCTACTCTGAGATCTATCATGAATAATTGATAGAGGTTATCCATTTGAGTCCCAGCCTATTATTCAAAACTCTAAAACTGCCGTTCACCAACAGCAAAGAGCACTCCAGATGAAGGATGGAGGGGTACTATAGGGAACTATTTTCAACGATGCAAGCAGTGATGAGGTAATGAAGATTATCTGAAGACAAAAGCTGGATTTTTCTGAGACCCGAGGCACTACCCTGTGATACAGCAAACAGTGTTTCATGCACAGTTGACTGTCAAGAAAGAAATACACCAACTAAATCTGAACTTGAGGCTTCAGTCTTAAATCTCTTAAAAAGCTTGGTTGTTTGAGTTGAGGTCTGAAAAGTGCGTTTGACTCACGTTCCCTTACGTATTTTTGCATTGAGCACCTAGTATGTGTCTTCCTGATAAAGTGACTTTGACCCACAGTCAAAGAATAAAGAGCCTTACCATTACGGGGCAATGTTTTGATGATACCTTTTAAATAAGTAATAAAAAGGAAGAGCTATATTTACAAACTAAAACGGATGCCCGAGGAACTAAAACGTGCAAAATGACATACACCATATGAAACCTGAAATAGCTGTTATCCAAGTAACTTACTCCACTGACGGCATTAATTCCAATGTAGGCAAACGGCAGAACACCTTTGAAACTAGGAGCAAGGTTAATATGCCAAATAGGAATCTGTTAACCACTAATATACCTATTAAGTTGCAAGATATGATAATTTACAGTTCACTGTGACTGCACTGAAGAATCACCATCTTGGGCTCTAAATACGTACTACAGGGTACAAAACAGCTCATATTTTCATCTCAGATTTAAGAAGGTCAAACTCACTGAGCCTTCTTTGTTTGCTTTATAATGTCAGAATAATCCTTTACTACAATGACCGCCTGAGCCATTGAATGGGATTGTCTAAAAACAGCAGCTCTGTTTAATTCTTACAGCAGCAGCTAATCAGCGGTGTTCGAACAAGCCATGATGTAGTTACATCCTTTGACGAGCAACACCTGAAACACCTTCCTTATCTTCATACATCCCAGAACACAGTAGAAATGTAACATTTTTTCCCATTAAATATGAAAGGCAGGTAGTAGAAAGAAAGATTCCTCCACAAATTCAGGGACATCAGAGCACCCTGCTCTTCATTCCCTTTGCTGAAACAAAGGCCCTGTCTAGACACCAGCCTTAAGGCTCTCTCTTTGCATATACGGAAGGGCAGAGTATATTGAAAGTGCAAGGATTGTCAAAAAACCTGTTTGGGCTTTAGCAAATTAGTATTATGTATTGTGTAGACAGAAACATTTCCAAGTTCATGTCCAACAGAAGAAAAAAAATAACACTCCAGTCCTTTTGAAAAACCTCAACCTTTCCATACCAATAGCCATCTTTCCAATTCAGCCTGTTAGGAAATCAGGCCTGAAGAATTCTTTGTTCAAATCTCCACTTTTTCGTAGCAGAAGACAAATTCTGTTTATTTTGATTGAGTTTTGGAACCTCCATACTTTGGTCTTTTGGATTTCCAAACTCTGTAACACTGGTATCATACTTGACTTCTTACAACCACCCACTCATCATTCTCATCAGCTCTGTGGTGCCACTTCTTGACCAGAAACAAATTAACATTTTGCCTTAATGAAACAACAGCACCCCTTTTCTTACATTTCACGTAAATAGCAAAACACAATCCCACTCCCATTTCACTTTAGAATATTTTTCTCAGGCCAAGCTCTGGTGTGTAGTGGTCAGGGCCTCTGTGACTGTCAACACCTTCAGCGTGGACAGTCAGTGGTTACTTTTGATGGAGCAAATCCTCATTACTCCACTCCCAAGGCTTACAGCTACAGACAGCGAAGAAAGTGGGTGACACGGGTCTGAAACTGAAGAGACTGAACAGTTTTCATCAAGAAATCTGCAGTTGAATTGGCTGAGTGGGTGGTATGGTGGAAGAGTGGTGAGAGAGAAGACAGAGGGGGAAACAGATTTGATTACATACAAAGAATGTATCACTAACATAACTCTGCAGCTTCCACATCATTCCTTAGCTAGTTCCAAGGTCGAAAGACCAGTACAATATTTGATGCGGACAGGCAAACAGCAACATTTAGTAAATCAATTATGAGGATTAGCTTTGCCTTACATCTGAGCAAAACACAAGATCTAAAGCCCAAATGAACTTCATAATGTAAGAAAAAACTAATTGCACTTTAAAGAAACCCCTGTAAAATTACCGCACAATCAGAAGGCAGTCGTTTATTAATACATAATGATCATATATTTCTGTTCTTTTTAGTTAAGCTTAGATCTGAAATATGAGCCTTATATGGAAAGAAGCTTTGATGACAGTCATTTACTTGGGAAAGCTTTACCAGCCTTTTTGTTTCACACAAATGATTTGAATGTTTAAAGCATTTAAAGAATTTCATATCTAAGTATTAATAAAGAGATGTTGTCTTTTCCATCTTTTATGTTTTTATTAAGCTTTTAATAAAAATGCAGCTGCTGACTTCTGAGCAACTCAAAACTTATATACAAGCAGGCAGCCATTTCCACAATCTGCCAAGTAGCACATTTCCATAAATAACAAAGAATACAGGGTCATGATATCAGCTGTTCAGAAATTTTTACAAAGTCACAATGCCTCTAATTTTGCAGTAACCATTTGCTGGATTGTTTTATTTATGGCTTGAAATTGAATTTAGAAATGCGTTCACTAAGATATCACTGAACTTTAAACGTTCCCAATTTAACAGCTTTCTCTCCACTGCCTTCTTACTACATTTCCACATGCCTTTGTCCATACTGAGTACAGGCCACAAGCTTGGTGGGCAATGGTTTGTGAACATCCAGGTCTGCTTTCATGCATTTGGATGTACATATTGCATCCACATTGGGTTATTTGTCCACATACGTGGTCAGATGTACTGTTACTTGTCTCTTCAGACACACAACATTAATTAATTGCATGGCACATCACCTTTAGATAATTAGACACAGCTGTATGTTTGAAAATAGTAACACAGTGGGGAATCCCGCAGGAAGATTTTGGTCATAAACACTTTCGTGGTTCTCAGATATACCATTATCTACTCCTTAAATCTGTTTTGATCGCTGTTCAAAGCTTTTTTTTGTTTGTTTGTTTGTTTGTTTTACTTTTTCTCTTGGGGACTTTGCCAAGCATTCCACTTAAAAACAATTTGGTGGCATTGACACTCTGCTTCTGATAGAAGGAAAATATATAGACATGATACTGTGCAAATGCAAACTATTTCCTTTAAAAGAACCAAGGAAAAAGAAAAAAAATAGTATTTTGAACTGACAGAGCTGATGGACAGTAAGGGGTTATTAAAATTTTCTTTTAAATAGCATGTGAAATAATGCAATTCAATCTTCATTTTCTCTGGGAACAAATCCCCCTCCCTGCCCCCAAAGCTGACAATTTTTCCATGAAGAGACAGGAAGCTGCACAAGCATTTAAAAAAAAAAAAAAAAGCATCTCAGATCTGGTCAATTCATCTTCTTTCATATACATAAAAGTGTCAAAATCCATTCTAAGATAACATAGCTTGTAAATCTCTTTACCTCATGATTCAGGTGACTAGAAAATTTCCATGTTATGTTTGTTCATAACAATTACGAGACTATTCTTGTTATTTCCTATCTGAAAATACAAACAAGTCACCTCTCAGACACCTTGTAAGAATGATTTGGTTTGTTTTGTTGCATTGGAGGGCAATGTTTTAGTTTCAGGTTCAGCATAATCAGGTGATTTCTCTCTTGATGGCTTCTGGAGTACAGATACAGAAGCGCTGCGATAATACACATAACTCCAGAAAACAGAGAAGAGATCTGCCCTTTAATTTTGATTCACGATCCATGATTTTTTTTTCCGTTTTTCCTTCCCTTTTTATTATTTTTTTTAAACTGCTACTAATACTAACTGTATTTCTGGCCTTCTGCAGCAAGTGAACTCCAAGCTACTGGATGATTTCCTAAGCGGGATTACCTGTGTCTCTTCAGTCCCTACTAGCCACTTTCAGTTGCACCTGTGACAATTTAACTGAGCTGGCTATCAGTGACAAGCAACCTAATGTGAGGAAATAGCAGATAGATTTAAGCTGTCTCAGAAGTAAAGCGTGTGGAGAAAACATAACATTGGAATGGGGTTTATTTTTCATCTGAAATTCGTAAGAACTTCTAATTCCTGAAAAAGAACAGAAAATCTAAGCTATCCTAAAAAGTTCCGCCTTTTGTTGAAAGAGTGTTGTTTTTCCATTCAACTTTTGCTGAGGTACAGTCACAGTGCAGAATATAATTAACTCCTGAGTAAGGAAATAATGGGAAAATGGTTTCCCTTCCATTCTCAGGAGAAGCCTTTTGGGGGTGGGGGAGTCAAAACAGAACGGCACCACAGCTTAAAGTAAGAGAGAGGCATAATTAAGCTTTTATACAACATCTGTATGACATTTGCACATGCACTCACTTCCAGTGAAGAGACAGACTTCAAAACTAATGGAGAACATCCCAACTCCCTGCATGCAGGAAGAATTCCGTAGCCTTCCCAGCTCCGCTTTCAGGATTGTAAAATAGGAGGATCAGCAAAAAAGCCTCATTTGTCTTAAATGGCTTTCACTGATGTTTTTGGCCAGGTAGTGTTACGAAGTTCTTAAACAGGTCTATCATACTGCTCCATGTACTAAGAGACTTACGTACGTCCAGACTACTGGAAAACAATTGCTACAGAATAAGCCTCATCATCTTCTCCTTGTTCTACACAGTAATTGGTTCCAGGGTCAACACTGCCATGCTGCAACAAAAGACTATAGCTTAAGGGTAAGGAATAAACAGCAGCAGTTAATGGAAGTTCTGGTACTACGTAACTGTCACTGAAATTAAAGGAAAAACAGAAAATAAAATATTCTGTATTAGCAAAACTGATTACGAACCCAGCGTTCAACCTTAGCTGTCCACAGACTAATTTCATTGAAAGAAAGAAATGCAGCTAAAAAAAACTTGAAGTATCTGAAACAAGCAAATAACACTGCTGATGCATTATGATTTTGAAACTGGTTTGACAAACACAGTACTTGCCATCAGTGCTAACTTATTTGTGTTAAAATACAGGCAAAGAAAGGTATCTGGAATTACAGTATCATTTGTAAAATAACCATTATTACGGGTAAGGCATCTTTGTTCAAAGGACCACATGGGATTGCTCGACTGAATCTAAACATCTGGGGCAAGTTATGTATCTGGCTTTAGTGCCTTTGAAATGACATGCTACATTTAAGCCAAGAGGTCTAGCCACATCACTTTTAACAGTCATGTTTTCAAAGTCCATTACTTTATCATTTTTAATCTTCCCACTCAATGACACTTTCAATTAAAAAAATGCTTATTCTATTCCCCCACACACCAGGAAAATGAAACAGATGGAGAATTGCAAATGTCTTCTTTCAAAGTGTTTTCCCAAACCTAGCGATTACCACACGACACTCAAGCACTCAGATGAAAAAGTACAAAATAATATAGGCACCCTTACGATTCACAACGTGAAACACTGAGATACAGAACATATCAAAAGGCAACCCCTCATTTATACACTTTGCTGTTATCGCTTCTTTTTCTTTTAGTTTCTGTTGTTCTCAGGACCTAAGAGAAACTTGTATCTGTTTTTCTTTCACCTGTTTTGCCTCCTCACCCTGTCTTGAGCACTGGGATTGCTCTTGCAGGGTTGTGGCAGCTGCTCTGCTAAACCTCCTGTGCTGACAAACCTCCCGCCCAACACAGCCAGGATTATGCTCGTCTGCAGCCTTCCCTGGTACTCCACTTTCTCTGTGTTCACTCAATCATTTCCTTCCCTTAAACAACTCTGATTTTTTGCCTGCCAACAGTGTCTTCACAGCCTAATTCCTCGCAGCGTGCCAACCTCCCCAGCACGTGCTGGTCCAGGGCCGGGCTGTCCTCGTGGCCCTCCTTCCATTAGCAAGCTAATGCCGTGACACCACTTACAGAAACATAAAATGCTTACCTCCAGCTTACTTCCTTATGCCATCGATTCACCCTTTTTTCAAGGCTCTACACAAGGCTCACATTTGCTACAATTCCTCTGCAAACCTACGGTTAATGGCTGACAAGAGCAAACTGAAATGGTTAACATGAGATTTTCTGTAAGAGAGCAAAAAGTAAATGCTCAGCGGTGTCTATGGCCACTCCACCAGGCTCAGCCAGGTGCTGCCCACGAGGCCTCCTACATTCCTCAGTTTCACTGTCCAGCCTAAATTCAAACCCACCTCTTTGATACAAACTCTTCGACGCCTCCTTTTCAGAAACCCCAAAGCACTTCGCATGTGGTCCACAACTGTGTGACCACCACAGCTAGCTGGATCGAGGGAAATGCCCCCAAACAGGTCCCACCTATGCTGTCACAATGGCAAGCAGTGTTCTGCCCTAAAGCTGCATCCCTCAAGGTGCTGCCAGGACACCCGGCTCCTCACAGCTCCCACTGAAGCCCAACATACGCAGGCAGTGCTGTGGAGGTAAGGTGGGAAATGGCACTCTCGTCTTACTCATGCTTCGAACTGTCAACAAAAGAAATTTAGATTGGTTATCTTACAGCGTATACGTTGTGTGGTACTTCTGATACCATAAATCAGACCAAATATATTCACGTTAGAAAGCAAATTCCCAGATAGGGCAATTATTGCAGAAGACCGCATTTTGGGCTTGTACTTTTGCATGCCCTCTGTTACCTGCCACTGCAATGATCCCTGGAGGACGTCTGTTTAGAAGTATTATTGAGCTCCCAGAACAAGCTGTTTATAATACTTGGATCATTCCTACCAGAAACCCACCAGCCTTTTCCCACTTATATACATTACTCTATAGATGTTATACACAAAGACACTTCCTGAATTTTTGCCTTGCCTTTCTCTGATCTTTTTCAGCCTGATAGAGTTTTTAATTACACTACATTTTGGAGCCATTGCAGACTTCACCTCCCTAGGTACCATAGCTCCTTCCTTTTGGCTTCTGCAGGTCTCAAAAGAAAGTTGCAAAACTGGACTTTGAGTAAATACTCTACAAAGAGTACCTCCCATGATGCATTGGTTAAGTGAATTAAGTATTTCAACTTACTGAATATATCCTAAGAGATTTTAATTCTTGCTCTAATACAACCAACCAAGAAAGGTCAGTCTAGCAGAAAATTTTACTGCACATAAAAATTTCATTATGCATTAATAACATCTAATTTCTGAGTGTTAATATTAGGCACTTGCATGCTGATAACATCAGAGATTAAAAAACTAACAACTCCATTTGCAAAATAAAGTGATTATGTTTGAATTATAACTAATATGCCATGTCTGTGTGTATAAATTAATGCAAACAAAAACCAACACCCCGTATTTCCCACACAAATAACAGTACTGAGGCTCCCTTGTCAAACGTATTTAGCACAACAGTAGCAAATACGTGATTCTCACTGACGTGCACCCATTTTGTTGTCCCAGAGTGATCCAAGTAAAAATTAACTTTTTCCTGTTACAACTTTACTTGCTGTTCCATGTTTGACAATTTTTTCTAAGGCTTCTCCAGGCTTCAGAAGTACCTAAGGTTAAGTCATTTCTAGGAAACTGGTGTGCGTGTGGATATAGTCATGTATAAGGACAAGAAACTTCTGCAAAGTATTAGAAGGGGTTTAGAATTAATGTGTTCCATGTGCAGTGTAAGCTGTACTTCCTGAATGCTCTTTAAAGGAAAGAGAAAGATCTCCTTGCTTCATTATCTAGTAAAAAAAAGGCTTCACTACCTACTGAGTATAGGTTTAGTCACAGAAAATGGAACGTACCTTTGGTCCACTGATGCTACAAACTTGACAAAATATGTAAAAGGCAAAGCCAAAATGCAGCATCTGCTCCATGCACCTTGGGGTACAGAGGGGATGGGAAGAGAAGACGCCATTTACACCCCACTACGATCCGGATTCTTATGATACATTGCACTCTTTCAGCATGATGACACTTGCTCACAACCACTATCGTTAAAATACACATAAATGTTCCAAGGAGGGGAAAAAAGTTATGTTTAGACTCGAGGTTCATGTTTCTGAAAGAACCTGTGTATTTCCCTCGTGGCTGTGTTTTTTTCCCCCAAAATATTTAGTTTCTGCTGACAGCAGCTTGCCTCAAATGCTATTTAAGCAGTAAGACATCACAAGACATATGCTATTCTGAGATAACACACACCTCTAAAGTACTGTTAGGTGTAGCTGATGCCTTCAACTGCCTGATGAATTTGTTATCTCAAAGAAACACAAGGTTTGGGAGTGTCTTGTATTACAGATTAAATCCAAATTTAGTATTAAAGTTTGTGGGTTTAATTTTAATTTATTTTTTAAGTGTTCTTCTATCCCTTTAGAAAAAAAAAAAAAAAAAAGGAGATCATCTTTGGAGTAACCACCCCTAACTTACGGCTCCAAACAAAACTAAAATTACAGCTGTGACATGACAACCAAATCATTTTAATGGCTGTTTGTTTTTCTGTTATTTGAAGTAACACAGATAAGGAAGTTTTATTAAGTTTTATATATTTATTTATTATAAGGAAGGAATATTTGAAGTTTGAGACAACCAACCTGGGAAACAAATTTCTAAAAGGCAGGAGGACAAATCTTCCCCAACACACCCTGTAAAGAATACGTGATCCTGGCAAAGAGGAGCATCTCATGCTCTACATCCATGATGAGTAAGCAGCCATACCCAAGTTGCAATAACCATCAACTAAGAAAGTACTTTTCTCTCACATGAACATTTTCTGAGTAGAGATTTTGCACTTTAAATGGATGAAGTGTTGGAATTTTGTTGTTAGCATCACTAAACCAGAACTGAATCCATTAACAGAATATCCATGGAAGACGATTCTGAGACTTGCTCCTCCCCTATGTCTTATCCCCTATATGTAAAGTTTGCATGCTGTAGTAGATTTCAGAATATGTAATTTACACTGGCATTGATTACTGAAAAGAAATATTTCCCTATTTTTCCTCTAACCTCAAGCCATTGGGTTCAACAAAGCAGTTAATAATGACTCCGACCTGACTGCTCAGATGCTGAAAATCAGGGCAGTAGTTATGAGTTCTGCTGGATCAGTGCCAAAGTGTTCTGCAATGTGCCAGTTCAAACCCATGCTGTATATAAAGAAGAAAAACAAATTCTCCATGAAAATAAGTTCTCTACACTTTGACAAATCCATTCCAAGTACTGAAAATAATGTCTAAAAACAGGTCGCAAAATATGTCACAGTGGTAGTCACAGACCAAGCATAAGAAGAATCCTAAAGTCTCATACAAAGACTAGTTCCTACACACTGAAAATAATCAGTATAATTACAAATTGAAAGACTTCCTCCAGAGTTTCCATGAAATTCACTATATGCTTTTCCTCTCTCACCAAATCCATGTTTGCCACTGATACATCTTACAGGCAATCAAAGAACAAACTGAGAATAAAAAAAAGTTACTGATGCTCTCTCTCTCTGTCAAGGGTCCCCTTGACTGCAGCTAAGTTGCTCTAGACTTTTACCAGTATGACCGGTGCCACGGCCAGGTCCATTCAGGTTCATCCAGTGACTGAATGAGACTGCTGGTGTAAAACAAACCAACCCACCCCATCCACAGAGGCACACTGAGAGCATCCACTGCCAAACCTAGTATCGTACAGAAGAAAACCTGACTCTCGGTTTAAGATGGATCAAGAGCAAACTGTGAACCATAACACGAAGAGCAGCAAAAAGATCTAACATCAAAGATATCTACACACATCCCCTGTTAGAGGCCATTTACAGATCAGAAAAATCCCATTCAATATAGCCCCAGTGCTACCAAAATATTTGGAAATCGGATTAAAACCATTACCATTGTAATTTGCATCGTTCAAATCTTGTTTTACTAGCAGGGGGAGAGGAGTCCTGCTCACTAATCAGAAACTGCTAAAAAATAAAAGCACTACACAAAGTGGTTTTATGACTATAAATGTCACAGGGTAATATTTCATGTGCTATAGCTTGATGTAGTAGAAACAATCCAATACTAAGAACTACCAGAATTGCTATACTGGCTTTTAAAGGGCAGCAAGGTTAGGGTAGGCATAAAGGAGTGAGGTTTCTGAGGAAGCTTCGTAACTTACTGCGCAGCTGCATTCAAAAGTAGAAGTCGTATTTGCAGATGTTCATAGTACTTGCTGAAGAAGAGCTAAAAGCCTGCTATGAAAACTGGACCCACTGTGCAAATGAATTAAACATAAAGGGAGATATTTCTGAACGCACAAACTAAAGCCAACATTGCTAATAGCTTTCCACACCCATGATTTTTTTTATTTTTATTTTATTTTTACTTTTTTTACATGCTAGCAGTGGATGTTGGAATGCATGTTGGCAGTTCAGAAAGGATTCAGCAGACACCAGCAGTCCTTAAAGCAGCTGTTGTGACACTTCTAAAAGCTACTGTAGAAGTATGAATAACTAATCTTGCTTTGGGCACCTTACACAAGCTTCAGGGCAAAGTATATCCTACTATCACCTACCTTTAAGAAACCACATTCACCTCCTTGCTTCATGACAGATAAAACAAAGGCTGGGTAAACCTATCTTTCTCTTAGCATCTTGGTACAAATTTGTTTCCGAGTTGAGCCATGTTTTGGTTGCTCATGTCACATACCTACAGCTACAATAAACTGCCTAAACAACATGCCAGTCGTGCTGCATCAAAATACCACGCACAAAATTCTTCAGTACTTCTACAACAAGAGCCTCACTGAAACATTTGCAAAGAACAAAAACAGTGCAACAGCTGGATTAGTAAATTCAAAATGTGGAAAAAGAAGTTCACTCTCAGCAACAACAAAGACCATTTCTGGCAGGAGACGTGGTGCATTTACTGAGGGATCATCTCAAGCTCAGCCAGCAAGCCTTAGTTCTGACTTGAGCTGACTGCGTTATCTGTTCCCAATCACCCTGCCCCGCTGCACGAGGAACTTGAATTACTGTTCAACACTTGTGCTGGCCACCCACATTACATCAGACTGAGTAAAACAGGACCTAGTAACAAGGAACACAGTGGAAATTACCCAAGATGCCTACAGGGCAATCGTTAAACGTTCTTTAGTTAGTAATGATGTCAGGGTAATATATAGCATTAAAGGGTACAGACTGCATTATCACAAAGCATTGCTGCCCTGTTCCAATCAATCACTTTTTGCATGAGCTTCTTGGAGCACAGCTCCCTCCATGAGCCTAAAATAAAGGGCTAAACAACTTCACATTTATGAAGTACATATGCCAAGGAAGGTTTTTAACCACATCTCTAGATGTCCTATGGCTCTTCTCTCTTTCTCTCTCCTTGACACACACTTCAGTGATTCTGGCTGTCTGAAATGTTCTGGCCATCCGTTTCCTTGAGATGACCAGCATAATTTCTATTTTATTCTCTTCCCTCAGTTCTTCTTCCAATTCACATAGTCCCCCAGTTAAAGATGACAAATGAAAGCTATTGCTGATGGCTGCACCACAGGAAGATATTCACACACAGATTTCCACTGTGGTCCCAAGGAATGTACTAGAGTCCAAAGGGGAAAGGAAAGGCAATAAAGTGCTGCTGTGGAGATACACACAGGCCCGTACTGATCAAAAACGATGCTTAAACCTGCAGTGCTTTGCAAAGAAATTTCAGATCATAAGACCTACCATACCACATGTGGCTTTCCTATATGCATCAGAATTGACCTGCATTACAGCAAAGTAGATACAAAAGAGAAGTTTCTGAATGGTATTATTAGGCGCGGTGAATGGAGGTGATTTAGCCCTGATCCACCTAATTTGTTCTAAGGAACAACCTGAACTTTGCTAAAGCCTACACCATACCCAATGAACCTTACTTCTGCAAGCACAGGGTGCTTGCCTCTGCCTGACTTCCCCGATGTTCTGAATCATCAACCTGCTGTACTTGAAAGTCCCGGCATTAACAACCCAAACAATTAGTTTGGGTTGGAAACTTGAGGAAGTTTTATATTCCAACAACCACTCCCTGGCAATGCCAAAATTAACTGGGCGAAGTGCATAATCACAGCAAAATGTTACCTTCATGGTATGGATCTAACAGCAGCCACTGACACTGTTCTGTCTTGAAACTGTTTAATTTCTAGGGCAGTAGTTACCAGTTGTCCACCACAGAGACACTCTCCAATTTGTTGTACACTTACTCTGCAGAATAAATATGCTAAATAACTTCAGCATACTTAAGATTGTACACACAGAACAAGATCTTCATTTGGAGTAAAATGTCATAACAGGACTGCCTTCAGTGGCATTAAACTGATTTAGAGTAAGTGAGAATCTGGCATGAGAAGTATCTAAAGTGTAATTATTTGATTATGATATATAGCAAAAATACTTGATTTTTCAATAGTGGAGAGGATTTCCCTTGTATACAGATGAAATTTTTTTCATATAAGCAGAGCAAGGAAGTTCTGGTATTGGATCCTGGCAGCTGTATTTCACGCACTCAGTTTTCCAACAGAGTACACTTACCAGAACTATCTTTCTCTCTTTATTCTTTGGTTTCTCTCCGGAGTTAATATACATTTTTTGGCAATTTTCACTTGCTTAGCTGCCTTATTCTTACTGTTCCTGTCCTCCCCCAAATTACACTCTCGCCATTTTACTGGAAAACAAGAGGAACTCTGGACAGTTTTTACTTCTTGTTTATTTTAAATCAAATGCCTTGCAAGATTATGCACCGCCTTTTGTTTTGTACATGAAAATCATCCTGCAGTCACCCACCTCAGCCCTTGATGCCATAAGCCTGTCCAGTTTCAGCCAAGGATGCCCAACACCCTGGCCCTGCTTTGTAAGGTTCAAACCCTGATGCTGTTCCACATTCCTCTCAGTCTTGCCTCCTCTTCCAAACCTCCACCAAAACAGAGCTCCCTTCAGCATGGTCGCCCCACTGCAAAGCTGACCTTGCTGATCTTCTCTGCCTCTCTTCACCCTCTTTTCTCTCCTCGCAGCATCTCACTCCCATCTCTCATCTTACCCTTCCATTGACCTCATCTTCTCCTCAGCAAGTCCCACCAAACCACTGGCAATTTTTGATGCAAGAAAAATGTGGCTACATGCTGGATTTTTGTTTTTCCTTTGGTATTCTGTGCTTTCCAGCCATTTGTGTCCATCTTGTCTTTTCAGACTAGGAACTCCTTGAACCTGTAACTGTATTTGTACAGGGCTTTGCACAATGGTTTTTCTTTGCAATCAGTCCCTTCCTGCATTAGCTAGCGTAATAAAAACAGCATGTGTTGAGAAAGAATGAATCAGTTTCTCCTTAAAGCATTTCAAAAATCCGGAGGAGTCTGACAGAGGAGAAAAAAAAAAAAGGAAAGAAGAGGCAGAGAGAAAGAAAACAAAATGGAGGTGATTTCCACTGAAAGCAGCATCAAGTCTAAGGTGTAACCTTAGACTCCTTTCACTTGCTTCCCTCCTTGGTAAGCTCAGACTAGAACAAGCAGCATTTGTCTCCTTTATTCCTATATAACATTCCTGGTTTTGGTACTGATTTTCTTCTCCTCCTAGATTAATTTTAACATTTTTTTTCCCTGCCCAATTATTAAATGGTGCTTTAATGCAAAAAGAAGTAGCTTTATGATATTCTCTTCCTTTCCCAAGATCTAGACTTCAATATCAAGGACCTGCTCTGTTACTACATGTTTGCTGAGCACCAAGTGGTATTTAAATTGTTTTCACTTCTTTTCTTCATCTTCCCACCTGTCAAAGGCAAAATTATACTTCCTTCTTCATTTCAGGACTGAAATAGTTTATAGTGCCTAGTGTAAGAAACTGTAACACCCCAATTGCTAAATGCACCGTGACAATATTGGTGCCCATGTTAAGCCTTAAAAATACTAACCACTGAATGCACACATATGTACATGCACACAGACTGAACTATTTCTTTAGCACAGCAAATACTACATTTTAGGTGAGAAACTGTTAAATATATATATATATATATATTTCTCCTTCCACTTCTATCGATGTACAATCCCCCTCAGTCATAACCATGGGATTCTTCTAATTAAAAAAATCAAAATCATAAAAGAGCCCTCAAACTGGGGAAGTGCTAAGCAACAACTTGCAGGTGGCTCAAAAAGCTTCTGATTCATCTGAGTGGAAATTCAGGTACAGTTTGCTAGTGGCCTGAATGCCAAATAAAAATGAAGACTCATCTGGGGCAGGGGAACCTCAAAAATATTCAGTCTGCTCTTTACAGGTAGTCTGTGCTCTGGGGCACCTTTTCCCATGTGGCTGTCATACGAAGCACATCTACATCATGCATATGACAACTTTGTATGGCAGGTATCACACACTACTCCACCTATGTGACACGTGAAAATGATTACTTTTCTACCCCCCGTACAGTAAGACAGAAAGCAGTTTGTAACCAGCCAGCTTCCCCCTGGCAACTGATAAGCTGGGTCTGCAAACACTGCTCTCATGCCTGAGAAATCATTATGTTACTCTACATACACAGCAGAGACAAATTACTGATGTGTTAAGAGTAAAGAAGTGGCTGCCCTAGAGGCTCTCAATCCCATTTCACATGCAAGGTGCATTTCTTGCTTTTCTCCCAATAAGCCCTATCGCTATTCCCCAGCTCTAGTCACCCTGAGCCTCAACGTCTGCTGGCCCTAAGAGACCAGGAAGGTACTTGGCCAGCTTCCCTGCTGCAAGAGGCTGGGCAGGCCACCTACCACCAAGTGTGTCAACAGGGCTACTGCGATTATTAAGAATTAAATGCACAAAGAGGTACATCCAGGTGAAACACGACCAGAACATTCAATACCTGGTAGTACTGAGCCCCTTTTCTAACCTTGCGTAACAAAGCAATTTGTCAAAATATCAAAGGGGGGGGGGGAGGGGGAGATATGAAAGTAAAAAAAAATACATATATTATTTAAAATAATCTTACGAGTAACACAAGATTTTCCTGACCGCAGTCTGACTAAAAATAATACCAGAGCAGGCATGTCAGGAAGAGGAACTGAGAGCACGGTTTGCCCACCTCTGCTGGGGGCGGCTGCTGTCTGGAGCACTGGAGCTCTGCTCTCGCCAGAAAAGGTTCACCAGCAAGAATAACTAAAACGAGCCACAGCAGCAGAGAGCAAACCACAGCACTTCTAGGACAAAACAGACTTGAAGGCCACATCAGAATATCTGATTTTAACGGGAATGTACGCAAGGGTGGAATTTGGCCTATATTCTGTAGACCTTATGTTTCTGTTAGTAGAGGAGGAAAAGAAAGCCTCTTGAGTTAAAACAACAATTTGCATAAGAGTAAAACTAATCCTACAGCTTGCTGGACAGAAGGACAACAGTCCCCTAGGAAACTATGTAAGAGCAGTCTCAGTAAACATGATACCCAAAAGAGAAAACTGAGAAACTTAAGTTTCGAATCTTGACCTACTGAAAACAAACAAACAAAAAACACCTTTCTTTTTAATTAAAAAGTCTTTGTCACTTGTTAAATATAAAATGCAGCAGCCACCCTCTCAGCTAATCAATGCAAAACACATCCCTTTTCCAAGTTGCTCCTTTATTTAGGCCGATCAGTTTGCTGCTTCTTTAATGTTCAGCAAAATAGATAAGAACCCATTTGGCACCCAAAGAAATGAGTTTCCTGGTGTTGGCTAGAGACAGTGGTTAATCCAGTCACCTTAATTCCTGTGAGAGAAATTGCTGTGCAACTTAAACTCTCACCTTTCACTCATGAGACAAAGGCTGAGCTTGAACTGAGGTAAGAACTGGGACAGAGAAAGAGGTGAGACAGCTCCTCTTGTTAAAAATAAAGCACTGAATAGGGAGAGCATAGAAGAACAACCTTACTGTTTGAATATCGTGTGAAAAGTGTTCCAGTATTTTCAGCCTGTCTCCAGAGAGATGGTTTTCCATCACAGCGGTTTCCGTAAGGGCACTGGTACATTACACCGGTAAAACATGGCAGCCCCATTTAACTCCAGACGAAGCTGCAGCTTTGTAACTACATTTTGTGTCAACTGCATGGAGGTGTTTCAGGCAGCAGCTGAAGGATTTTCACACAAAGCAAGTACACTCCCATAAACAACTTTTTTTAAAAGACCCAAATCCAACAAACAGTAAATGGGAAAGACAAATTTTGAAATTTTTAAATGTGCAAGTAATCACAGTGAAAATATTTCTCAACTTGTCACTAGGACTTTTTGGAGTTGTGCAATAGAGAGAAAAGCATTAACAAAGAAGGGGGTGGGGGGTGGAGATGATTTCCTAGTTTAATTTAAATTTCTGTTCTACTGTGCATCCAATTTGTCCATGGAAGACTTGATCCAAGTTGTAGCAAAATCAAGTTTAGGACACTTCTTGTAAGTTTTAAGGACAGACAGGTAGGTTTTATCCCCCTCCGTCCTCCCAGTTTCAGTCCTTTGGCTCTCTCTTCCCTCTAAGCTTACACTTTGCAAGCCACATTGTCAAGCAGTGCCGGCCCCAACTTCAGCTGTCGTACAACCCTGAAAATTTTATGAAAGAAGCTTAATGACACAAAATATATCTAAAACTGCTTTATGAAAAATGTATAATTAATACACGATCCTGGCAAACGTTGCTTGGCTGTTGCAGGGTCTGTAGCCACTGGAGAAGTCACATTATAAAAAATCCACCCAAAAACATAGCTAACTAAGTATATCCACTCTCTTCAACAATGGTGCAGATTCCTTCATCAGAGATGGTCTTGAAAATGAGCTTAATTCTACAGATAGCGTTATTCTTCAGAAAAAAATAAGGAAGAAAACCAGGACGAATATATTAATGCTTACCAAGCAAAACAAAGAAACAAAAAAACACACAAGGCTAGTAAAGAAAGAATGGTTAATCTCACATATCTAAAGAGTGTGTTATAAAACAAATAATGGTGAACAACAAAAATCAGAAGAAGAAAAAAACGATACAAAAGTGCTTAATAGTGTTCTTTCAAATATTTACTTTGCTGCTATTTGGAGAATAATTTGTTCCATTTAGTAGTGTTGGGCTCAAAGGACCGCTTTAACCCAGAGAGATTAATTATAGCCCTTGGAGTTATAAACACAAGTTTGGGAAGCAAAGCAGAAGGGAGAGGAGAGAAACGACTCTCATGCTGGCGATTAACGAGTTTACGCACTTTGGGGCGACACCATGCAAGCGGCACCCTTACCACACCTGCACGCTAAAGGCAAGATAAGGTGCTGGGTGTCCATAAATTGGGGCAAAATAGCTCCTTAGATGTGCAGGGAGGACACCCTGTCCCTAAGGTAACAGTAGAGGTGACTTGCTACAGGTAACTAAGATACTTCTCAGGAGTCCTTCGTTGAACCAAGTTTACCTATACCTTCTGAACATGTCCTCAGATCTCATTTTTATTACTTACACCAGCAACAACGAAATTGCCACGCTGAGACAAGGAGCGATGCACCTCCTGCCTCCTCCCTTTGCTCACGACATGGGGATAGGGACCACAGGTCCCAGCAGCCCAGAGAGAGCAGGGCCAGCCATCAGCCATCTTACCTAACGAGGGGTCAGCTGCTCCCTCCTCCGAGCTCTCCTCGGCCCCTTCCTCCCCCAAGCCAGAGGTGGCCGAGTCCTCCGGGGCGGACGCAGAGCCGGGCGTGCTGGGCCCGCTGACAGAGCCCGAGTCCCCTTCCTCGCTGCTGGAGCCATAGCGGTCGGGCTGAGCGGCCGTCCCGCCCTCGCGGCAGCTCCTCCGCTCCTTGCGGTGCACCCGGGAGTGCAGCACCATTTGGTGGTAGGTGCGGAAGACCTTGCCGCACTCAAAGCACTCGGTGGACTTGTTCTGGGTGGCTCGCCTGCCCTGCCGCGAGGAGGGACGGTAGTCCAGGTTGCCCTGGGTGAGCGGGCAGCTCTCCCCTGGCGGGGCGCTGCTGGTTTTCTCCGGGCGCCCACTGGGACAGCTCTTCTTCTTGGGGTTGCTGGAGGAGCTGGGCAAATCCTGCTCCCGCTTGCGCTTCTCCTGGTTGACAAGGATGTACTCCCTCTTATCCTTGTCGTAAGTCACGTCCGCGTCCGCCAGGGCCTCATCCCACCCCACATACTTCACATACTCGGAGGGCTCTGCTACTTTTCCTTTGGTGGCCAGCTGCCAAGCTTGGTAGCTACTGACTGGATCCAGCTCGGCTACTCTTTTTCCAGTCTGTCCCCTTGTAACTCTATCCAGCCCTACAGATGGCCTTAGATTGAGACACTGCAAGAAAAACTGCTTTGTTACTGAGGGGCTCAGGCTCCCGTCAATTAAGCCCTCGGCTTTATCCCCAGCGCTGCTCCGCTGAGCCCGGTAGTGAACAGCATTGTGCGCTTTTAGGCTTTCCATGTTTGTAAACAGATTTCCACACTTGGTGCAGACTTCGTACAAAGACAGGCCCGTCACAATCGTTTCCTCCTGTATCACGTCATTGATAGTGGCTATGAGCTCCAGCTCATTTTTCAGTTTGTTTTTGTTCCCAGTCTTCGGGCCATGCGACTTCATGTGGTTTTTGAGAAACCAGGGCTCTTTGAATCTTCTGCCACAAATGTGGCAGCCGTGATCAAACGAGCCCCTGTGCTTTTTCATGTGAGCTTTCAAGAACCAGGTCTGACTGAAGGCCTGGCCGCAAACTTCGCAAGGAAACTCGCCGGCGCTCAGCTCGCTCTTGCAGTTCTCAGTGTAGGCCTCCCCATTCGGGACCTGAGCGGTTATATGGTCCTTCTCTACATGGTTTAACAACGTCTCCTCCCTCAAGGTCATGTAGCTACACAGCCTGCACTTGAAAGGTTTGTGGACCTGGTGCAGGTGCTGCTCCAGGTCCTTCTTCCTTTCGAATTTGCTTTTGCAGAAGGTGCACGGGTAAGCAGTTAGCTTGCCATCCTCCTCGGCGGGCACCGCCTCTGCGACCTCCTTCTTGCTGCTTCTCAACAAGATCTTGCTGCTGTCTACCTGAGCAGTGCCATTCAAGATCTTGTTGCAGGCAGATGTACTTTTGGTGGGACTAGTGCAGCCGCCGAGACCCTCCGAAACACCCATCTCACCCAGCTGCGCCTCTCCCATCTCCACCTCGTGTCCCTGACTTAAAGTGCCTGTCCTGTGACTACGAATGTGGATCTTCAGGTTGCCCTTTTGGGAAGCTCTGTGATCGCAGTAAGGACATTTGTAGGGCTTCTCACCCGTGTGCTTCCTCATGTGCTGCGATAATGAGCTCTGAAAAGGGAAACTTTTACCGCAGATGCAGCAGCTGTGGCACATGGTCTTGTCAGCATCCATGTCGTTCTTGCTCAGCTTCCCTGGGCTGGAGGACCTCCGTAACTCCATTTCTGCCTCTCTGCCACGATCCATCTGTATTACTGCAACATTGGGTGAGAGGGGCAGGAGGACAAAAGCATGTCCGGCAGCAGAGGAGGGCTGGACCGCGTTTTCAATCATACGGTTCTGCAGGGAGACGTTTTATAGCTTCATTCTCAGGGTAACATTTCTCCTTGCAGCTGCTCAAGAGAGCCCAAAGCACCGATTTATCTCTGTGTGTTCAGTAAGTGGATTGGATAGATCACCTGAAACAAGAATAAAATCATGTAAACGTACAAAATCATGTAAGTAGGCTCTTTAAATATATTTAAACCTATTAATATTTTGACTTCAACAGTTTCTGTCACTCACACCAACATTCAAAAGCATACTATACTAAAATTTATTTTACCAAAAAGCAGCAGCTTCTCTTTTCACTGATATTCTAGACTTCAATGGCAAGTATTCAAAGGATCATTAATAAACAAAATCCAAAAAGGAGCAACCGTGAAAAAAGAATTCATTTCCATACACTGACATCACATCGTCTTAAAGAAACACAAACTTTAGAAATATTTTTGTTTTAAAACCAAGCAAAAGCAACTAAAAATACACCTTAAATGAGGAAAACATTTCTTGAGGGGGTTATTACACTTTAAATCTGTGGCTTTTCCATCATGTGTAATTTCATGTAAAATACTAACTTGCCAAAGATAAAAGGCTTTCCTGGAGACTTTAGCAAATATCATATTCCTGCTGGCAACTGCATTAGTTTGCGTCTCAGACAGTTCTGCTGTGCTTGATGTGGCATGCACAGAGCAGGCGCAGAGACTGCATATGCTCACTACTTTGATTAAAGAGAAAACAAGAATGCAGAGTCTGACAAAACATTCTGTATAACTAGAAGTTATCTCCTGATGGACAACAAGGAAGAAAACTCCAAGTGTAATATTTAGTCTCCATCTTAGCAAAGTAAACTGATAATGTGCTTAGGTACAAACTCATCTTAAAAGTGGGTGATTTATGTCAGCAAGACATACAGGAAACCACAAGAATACCCACCTCAATGAAGAAGAATCTTAACCATAAACAAACAAAGTGAGAAGCAACTTTGATTAACAAACCAGATTAATATAAGTTTAAAAGTATTTGTATCTTGCCACAATAAATTACAAGGGTCATTATCTGCCTCAGCAATGCAAGATACAATGCACCAGCAATTCTCCACCTTGCATATACCAAAAATCAATGGTTAGATTTTAATAGATGGCTTCTTTTTCAATTACCACAACTGTAAAACAAAAATCTCCCCCCTTTCCTATGCTCATTAAGTACTACAAACAGCACACAACTAGATCAAAGAATACTGCATTCTCCAATAAACAGAACTGAACTATTACTGCGTTTAGAAAACATCAGCATCTTAAGATTTAGCTAAAAATCCGCAGAATCATAATAAGACTGTATATTCACACATCCATCACTTGGTATCTATGACTCAAAAAATAAAGAGTTGCAGATCTAAAGTTGCAAATACTGAGGTTTCTCATTGTATTCACCTGTGTCTCTCCAATATGTAAATGAACGAGTACAGTTTAACCACATCACCAGCATAAGCATAACAAAAAGGTAAAACTGATGCAATGTTCATCTCAGTTACACATTATAGAATAATTTCATTATGTTTACATTAATCTAGACCTCTTATTTGCTACAAAACCATTCATTTCTGGGTTTGATTTTCTGCATATCTATTATCTGTACAGCACATTAAGAGCTATCTACAACATCTACCCAAACAACCTTTTTCTCAGCTGATAGTAATATCTAAAACAGATGTATTACAAATGCAATCTCATTTCTTGAATGAAGCATTTTTATATCATGACTGTATGACTAACATATTAGCCTTTGGGAGGTACAAAAATAAAAATCACATCAGATCACAAATTCAGAAGTCCTTAGAAGCATGAAGTTACAAATAAGAGTATCTAAATTAATCCCTGAAATTTGTTACTTAAGACCAAGTTAAGGGGCAGCCTCACAACAAACGTCCTGAGTGGCAGCCACTAGAAGTTGTTGCTGTATCAGATGGTAAAAACATGCAAAACAGCAAATAAAAAATGTGCTTTCCACTGCATATTGATGGATGAAACAACTCGAAGTAACATCTTCATTTATTTGACCCATAATCCAAGTCTGCCAAGTAGCAACCCACATTGTCTCATAATCAAAGACTTGACCTAAAATGTATTAAACGATAAAAAGAAACGGCAAAGTAATATTTTTTTTTTGCATTTAACACTACAGTATACTTGAACAAGCAGCAGCTGCTTCTGAAATGTTCTGCACCATTGTAGAGCAGGGGGAAAAAAAAAAAGCCAGTAAGCCTTGGGGACAGATCGTTCTGGGTATTTTAGATACTGTTTTCTACATTCTGCATTTTCTGTACTTTACACCAGTGAGTACCCTGCTTAACTGTAGGCTTGTACAGTACTTTTAAACAAAAAATGTAGGTCCCAATTTAATTCAACTTTCTATAGTGTTTCCTGTCTGAAAGTTCAGAAGAGTTTTAAGAGCCAAACTTAGACGAGAATGTTGCAAGCAGCAGTTCAGGCACATATAAATCCCAAGCTTTAGAGTCCCTTTGTTTACTTGGCTACAGCTTTCCTATGCTTAGTCCTGACATATTTCACTTTAATTATTCATAGCATTTTCATTAATGAAGCTTCGTTACAAAAACGAGGATATGAAGAAAGCATTACTTATGAGAGAGATCCAGCCACTCACGGGAGATTCCCCATGCCCTATATTCAATTAGGCCTGAGGGGGAAAAATAAGTCTGAGCTAAAAAATAAATAAATAAACACCAAATGATTTCATTAATCTAAAATACTTAATGGAAATGTATCATTTTCACCATAATATTCCGAGAAAAATGGTTCAGCTTTGTTACTTTAGCTTGGCCTGCGCACTGAAATTTATAACTTAAGGAGTTGAAATAAAGTATTCCTGGTTTTGAACTGTTTGAATTCATACGCATTTAAAGCCAGCAGAATTTCAAGTCTGATCTTCCACAGATAGAAATTCCTGGGGGAGGATGAACGTTCACCAAATCCAAGTCTTCTTTACGCAGTACGTGTAGGCCTGCTTTAGGCTTTGACAAATTGACTGACAGCCATCCCGGAGCAGCTCACAACTCTCTCCTCGCATCCTTTGAGTGCCACTTAGAAGTAATTCTCTTAGAGGGACTCTTCGCACAACAACAAAGCTAGCATTCATTGGAAGGGAAACAAGCAGCAAATACTAAATAAAAATGACAACTTTGAAAACTGCTTCCATTCCGGAGACTGAACATACAAAACAAGGAAAACAACAACAAAATTCTAACAACTTTAGCTTAGTAACGTCCACCTTAGTTATCAGACAACTATTTCAACATCAAAAATGGCACAAGAGATGGCAGATGTCACCTAGTAAACCAAACCACACTGTTTAGTCCTTTGCAGCAAGTAAATTTTGCCATGTCTTTTTTTGTATTCTTCTGGCTGACTGCGAAGATAAAGATATTTGGACATAATTATGAATTTGGAAGTATTCTGAAATAATACTCTTTCAGCACACATGGAATCCGGCCACCTCCAGCTACCCTAAGGCTACTAAAACTGCATGAAGTAAGTAATTTCAGGTGGTAGCTGGTAACCTGTCATCACTTTGGTCCAAGTTCAGCCTGCAGTTCCTCAGCTCGGGGTTGTCACACACAATTCAGAGCAGAGTTGCATCAAGCCTGCAGATTTCTCTCAGGCTGCCAAGGTATGGAGATCCCTACAGGCACAAGCCGTAAGGAAATGTAAATCGATTCTATTTCAAACATTTAGGCACCAAAACGTCTAACACGCTCCGATTTTAAAAAGCAACCTTGGAAAGTTTTTGGCTTGAGGGAAAAGGCGTTTGGCCAAAGCCAACCTGCTGCCACCTGGGAGTCCCAGTATCACCCACAGCTTCCCCAGGAGACCATCAGACCCTGCCAGCACTGCAGCAGGTACACTCAGCTGTATTGCCCTTGTGGCTGGTGCGAGACCTTCCCATTACTTGTAAAGTGAGGCACACAGGTAAAAGTGCAGGGAGCAATGGTTTAAATAAAATGGAAGCACTCTGCAATACCTGATACTCTTTATGCCACTTGTACATTCTGGAAGAGGATGAGATAGGCTGTGCCCCTGCAGCTGGCTACACAAACCCCTCTTAAAGCCTTTTTGTGCCACTCAGAAAAAATACAACACAAGAGATACCACACTGAAAACGTAACTGCAAATTCATTTCTGTCATATACTTGCATATAAATATCTTGTTCAGCGTAGACAGAAGAAAACTTAGGATAAAATTATTCCCGTTCCAGCATTCAGAAAACTATAAACTCTTTGTTTTCCCTCAATTTAACTTGACTTTAAAAATTATATTGCATGGGCTGGAGGGGCAGGATGAGAGAACTCTTCAATAGGTAATAAACAAGAATATACAATTTAGGAAGCCTCGCAGACCTTTTCAAATAGCAACATGTATATTTTGAAATCAAATGCTTTCAGTTTGGGTGTAAATATTTCAAGTCACATCTGAAAGATAAATGCACTGTAGAAATATTGCTCTTCTCATCTCCAAGAGGCTTGAATATGCACTCCAATCACTCCATCATGCTCCTCTGCCAAAAGGAACAGTGACTAAAAAAAAAAAACAACACACATATCATTGTGAGGTGTGATCTTGTGGAATAAAATATCTTGCTGAAATTCTTTCTAGATGATGCAATGATATTTCAGGCAGACATCTAGGTGAATTTGAGAAAGTTGTATCTTTCAAAGAACGGCAGCCTGGAGACCACTTCTCTCCAGATTTGAGGCGGCTCGGATTGCCCCCAAGTCAGAGAGACTTTGCTGTTCACAGTAAGACACTAGAAGACAGCTAAGTGGAAAAGAAGAGCGGATGAAAGGTTTTACAACTGCCTTGCAAGCCTTCACACTCACTGAATTGCAGACACCTTTCTTCCCCTCCACATCTTCTCCTCAAGCTGCAGAGCCACTGCTCTCCACATACGCGCACCTTATTGTATCTGAGTGCCCTCTTCCTCTCCTTGGGGGGGGACCTGGCTCCTTCTCAACACCCGGGGTCTCTGGTCCATAGCCTTGATCAAAGACCTGATCCTGACATCCCTGTTTAGGCTCCCATCCTACCGAGATAACTCTTATGGACCACATCACTTGTCTATAGACCCTTTACTGCGTTGAGCTGGTAACACCTTTTATACTCTACCAGAGGGTAGAAGAGTGAGTATGTCTTGAAATAATCAGCCCACCCTTAAGTTTACAGAAAATCCCAATGTCCACTGACCTGGGGAATAAACTTGCCATTAGGTAAACACAACATAGCTCTGAACTGATTTTTTTGAGACTAATCCAAACTAATCCAGAAAAAAAAAAAAAGTTATCAGAAAATCCAGAGCCAGTTATGGAAGATGATTCAAATGTACTCAATTATTACACACAGTCATCTTAACAACAGACCTCCTGAAGTTTGTTTAGGCCTGCCAAAACTGACACTAGGACTGGAAAGTGAAAATAAAAAGCTCCTGGAAAAATGCAGAATTTCTATTAGCCTAAGTTTATTTCAGCTGATGTTTTAGAAAATCCTTAAGCAGCATTTTGTAATACTTTTTTATTTAATCATTTTAAACCAGCCTTTCTCTGCAATGGAGGAAGCTGCTCCCATTTGAGAAGTTTGCCATTTGAACAGTGAAACATTATTTTGAGCTTCTCTGACTACATCGTATGTTTTTGTGTCTTTCTCCCTCCATGAGCTAATGACATTTTGCAGCAGGCTCCAGACCGGCAGCCAGGGCTGCGAAAGCAGAGTCCGGCCTTTCTGAACCGATGCCGCACCCTTAGCAGGGGAACGAATCCACTGGAATAGAGATAAAAAACACCAAGGCTGAAAAAGCTTGAGGTATGCATCTGCAGGGAGGTGACCTCTCTCGAAACCAAGCCAGCAAGACAATAGGAACAGCATAACCCAGTTTTTTGGTTGGTCCTACAGAAGCAGTTCAGGAGCGCGGGGGGCAGGGGAGGGATTGCTCTGCGCTGCTCCGGGGTTTGTGGAGAAACACAGAGCTGTCACCCACTCAGTACATATTTTGTGTTTTAGTGTACTGTGCGTGTTTGTCTTCTGGAGACAAAGCAATGTGCTTTATTAGTTACACTGTAGTATTACGAGCAAGGAATTAAAATATATCATTAACATCCAGGACAAGCTTTATCTTGCTAGCAAAACAAAGGGGCCATTCTCTGAACAAATTGAGGGGGAAAATCCCATAATGACAATGAAGAGTTCCTCTCCCTAAAAACAGCGCTGTACAAGATTAACAATTACGGGCTTATATCCTACAGACTGGGTTTGCGAATAGCTGCATGAAGTGATGCATTCACTATTGGGAGAGTAAGTACCATTGATGACAAGGCCTTGGGGCTTCTGCTGTTCTCAGACCAATCAATAATCCATTATGAACAAACTACATTTCCACTCTAATATGAAGAAATGAATAAAAGGGAACCAGTATCAGCAGTACTTTCATGGAACGAAAACAACAACGCAGAAATCACAAAATGCCACCATCACAAGGCTTAATCTAGTGGTGATATGTAACACTGACACAACCACCCACAATAACCCTTTATTTTAAAGCAGTTGTAGAAGACCACCACATTCTAGTCCAAAATAAAAAGCTTATTTTAAAGGCAAGATTCTTTCAAGACTACTTACTCTGGCTGCAGGACAAAACAAAAAAGCAACATTAATCTTGCAAGGCAAGGAGGAGAAAATGAACCAACTTCATTCAACTATCTATCAGTTTGTTTCAAACTATTTTCTAATGCAACGTAAATAAGAACTTCTAATTAGAAATAACTGTCCAAATGTGACTGGTCAACCATAACAAGACTTTATTGCAGCAGCTGTGTTACCATCCAGACAAGAAGCCCTTAAATTGTTGTTCTCCCATTGTTATGGTCACATTCAATAATACAATAAAGAAGGGATCCATTTAAATAGCAAAACCATAGCAAACTTCAGCATCCTCAAATTCCTACCTAGATTTCTCAACAGAGCATCAGAAGGTAGGGAGAGGTGAAAAGCTCCCCTGAAAAATGACAGATAAATAATTAAAAAAAAAAAAAAAAGTAGAAATGAAGGAAAAGAGTTACTGATTTTTGATGGGGTAACAGTAAATTAGATCCAAAGGAAACACTGAGACCAATATTATTAATGTATAAGGCAGTCTATGTCCTTTTTCTGAAATATAAAGACTAGTAGTTAAAGTTGACCTTGCAGGGTAGGGGGCTGGGGGGAATGAATACACAATGTGATTATTGATCAGCCCTAGAAAAGCCAAGAACTGAACTAGTGCAGATGTGATTTTTTCTTTTCCTAGGGTCATTAATGATATATGTTGGAAAGTGAAAAGCTTTTATTTCAACATGCTGCAATACCATTGCTAATTCTGAATATGAGCCTCGTTTTAAATTAGAGCAAATCTTAACAAAATAAAAATAAAAATTAACGAATCCATTGTACTTTAATTTAACAATAATGTTCTCTTATTTGGCCACATACAGCCAAGTGAGTTACTTTAGCATCTGTGTATTTTCAAGTACTAAAAATTAAAAAGTTGAAGAAACATTCACAATTCTGACAGTATCAAAATAAACACAAGGCATTTCCAAATACAAGCAAAGTCACCTCAATACTGTATATTACCTCCTTATTCAAATCGATGGCATTGATGCTGTCCATTCATGCACGTCCATGGAGATGCACACATGTATGTGTAGCACAGTACTTTCCCAGCATCCAACAGTGCTTTTATATTTAATGATCTTGTTAGGGTTTCCACCGCAAACCAATTTGCAGGGAGTTGCAACATGGCCATTTTAAATCTGCAGCATGGGGGCTGATTTCCAACTGTATAGGCAGGGCATTTTCCTGCCAATATGCTCCATTATGTTCTGCTCAGTTTCTATCTTAAAACGGGGGATAAAAAAAAAACCTGCTTTTATTTGCAGCATCATGACAAGAAAATATTTACTTTTATTATATTTGCATTATCTGCAGAAGAATGGGGACTGTATCATCAGCTGGCATAACCTGCTGGTACACCACACACACACACCTCCTTTCTCCCTCTTTCATCTGCCCCATCAATGCAAGCCCCATACAAACCACATCCCTGGCTGCTGTAAGCGCACACAGTGCCATGAGATCAATTTATATCAAATGAGAAGCCATACCATTAGCTAAAATTGGAATGCCTTCATGCTGTGTAAATCAAGTCTTGAATGCAAGAAAAACATGTGTGTAATTAAAAGTAAACATGCTGAATTGTGGATTTCCTACCCCAGCAAAAGTTCATGAAGAACACTGTCCTAAGTGCCCCAATTCATCCCTCTCACAATTACACCAACAAGGCACAAACTTGAGTGCTTTAGAACACGCATACAGCACTGGAATGGCTTATCCACAGCAGACCTTGAATGCAAAAAAAGCTGTGTTTTTAATACACAGCAAATTTATTAGCTACAGCTAGGTGTTCAGCAGGTCAATGGGAGGTAAAGATTATTTCTACGGTACATGGCTATGAAATAGGCTGTGTGGAGAATTAAGAAATTCAAGGTAATAAATCGGTTTCTCTTATACCTAATATATCCTACTGCTCAAATTACTACAGTAAAATCATTACCTTATAAATATAAGTGTTGCCAAGCGTTAACCTGTTAACAGATTTAGAATTACAGCACTGTTATTTGATTAACTATTAAAGCCTTAGTGTAATAAAAAAAATAATAATTCTGAACACCAGCAAGTTGTTTGCTTACTTTTTCCCCCTGCAGAGTATCATCTCTTTTCAAAGTCCCATTTTCAAGAGAGCTTAAAAAAAAAAAAAAAAGAAAAAAACAACACCCACAAAACCAACACAGAAGTACAGAGAAATGGGGGGCAGGGGAAGGAGAAGAACTGTGCCCTGAAATACAAGGAGGGATAATTATATGCAGTAAGCCATAAAAGCATTCTGTTAAACATTACCTTTGGAGGTAGCACAGCTTAGCACTGAAAAGTGACACAAAGCTCACAAAACACACAACACTGAGAACTCATTTTCAGTTGTCGGTTTACTTTTTTTTATAGATAGTATTTTCCTGTAAGCTCTTGCAAAGCACTAAACAGAATGGACTAGCTCTATTTTAGGAAGCTTTCTTAAACGTTTAAGAACTTAAGCAGGTAATTAAGACGTTCAATCACAGTTTTTCCATTCTCTGCAACATTTCCGAATGTCAAACACGCAGACTATGCCCACGCCAGGACACAGACACTGCATCAGAGATCCCAAACCAGTGAAGCTGGAGTCTGGCTCGTACCAGCTGAGACTCGGGACCCAGTGTGTTACTGAAACTGCACACAGCTTTGGCTCAGCAAAACCACCCCCAACACAGAAGGAGACAGCACTGAAGGCAAATCTGCCTTCAGATATCCAGTGCCTTGGAAATGTTTTGATTTCATTTTCTTTTCACTAACGTACACAGTACCACTGAAGATCACTTAATCCACAATTTGTGATGATGAGTTTATTTAAGACTTGTTAATAAGCCAGAAGATTTCTGGTAGTTTAACTGAGAGCTCACAAGTTTCTAAGCTCACAGCAGTTTTAAAGACCAGAAGATGTCTGCTGTTGTTTCACTACTCCATAAATTCATTTTAGAGAGTTTTCTGTAGTTCTCATTGTTAAGATCTACTTCCATTATGTATGTGATAAATCCAACCGTGAAATACACTGAGCCTTGCACTGGCCTGTCACTGTCAGCACAGGAAAGGAAACAGGTACAGCTAGCATAACAAAAGCGGTGTTACCATAAAACACAAGTTGACTTACACAGCAGGGTAACTATTTTTCCCCTCTTTTTACTATTTCATTTTTTAAACACAAAGGGAACAAAGCAATAGCCCCGTATACCAAATGAATACAAAGCACGAGATGACTTTTTCTGGA
Organism: Anser anser; assembly: GCF_964211835.1. Lineage (NCBI taxonomy): Eukaryota > Metazoa > Chordata > Aves > Anseriformes > Anatidae > Anser > Anser anser. The sequence continues at coordinate 62,657,460 of NC_139721.1, forward strand.
TTTCAAAGCTCCCAGCCAGGAGAAGAGAAACTGAACCCAAAAATCAAATCTTTCAGCTGTCAGTTGGCCAGGCTTATTTTGGTCTGAAGTGCTGAACTATCTCTGTGGAACATCACTGCAATGTATCACACAGAGACAAACAGATTCCATGCATTGCTTATAAATATGATTTCAAGGCCCATTTTACCAACCCTGTTAACTTTGCTCTCATTACTGCACAATGTAAGGCATGCTTCAGATTTTGGCAGGTCAGTACATTGTGGATATCATAAGATAAACCCTGACAACTCTGTTCAGGGCTACTCCACCTTCCTTACATAAATAGGTACAGATACCTCCCCTTACCTTGCCATTTAATCAAATACTATGAATCACTGGGCCAATCCCTCACATACAACACGTGTAATGTTCCCCAAAATCCAGACAGATAATGATTTATCCAAGTGCATCCTACATGAAAGAAAAGGGCCCAGATGGACATCCATCGCCCAAACCAACTCTGACCTCATTGCTAGCCTTCTCTGGCCAGCTTTTTCAGCAGCAGTGTGAACAGGGAGGCAGACCACTGCCCTAACATCAGAGAAAAGCAAAGGAACAAAAACCACCCCTAACTCAGGAAGTCTCGTGCAACCCTTGTGTGCAAATGCTGAGGAACTACTGGGAAGGAAGGAAAAGAAGGAAGGAAAGGAAGGAAGGAAAACACAAGCAACCAAAATCAGAAATCTGAAATTATCACTCAAAATATAGCAAGCAAACAAGCCTGCAGGAAAAAAAAAAAAAAAAAAAAAAGTCTACTGCACAGGCTGTTACTAGTTTGCTTACTTTTAGATACACTACAACTTCCAAGACAGATCTATTGACTGGTAAAACAAACATGAACCGCACACACCCTAAGGCACACAAAACATGAATTTGTTTGCATCTCTAGATATTATAGTTAGACTTTATCCTTTCAAACAACTGCGGCTACTTAACACACAGCCACAAACAACCTCTGTGACAGAGAAGAAGTCAACCTAATGTTATCCCTACACACGCTTCACTTCACCTTCCACCTCAGTGTATGCCCACACCATCTCACCACCCTCACACACACCAAACTTTGGTGGCACTGACCTCCTTAATTCCCCTCTCCCACCCAGCTCCACCCAGCCTTCGTCACCTGCAATGCCTCCGAGCCTGAGCTATCCACGTGTGCCGCCTGCCTGGCCTGGCTGTCAAATCCCTTCTGGATCATCTGCATGCAGCTTCCATGCTCTTTACCTCTCCCAAGGCACCACCGTCCTGCTGACATAGTTTAAAGGTCACTTTTCCCCACCTCTCTCTTTCTGTCTGCTCAGCCTTCAGCCTCTGCTTTCTCAGTTCTCCTTAGCACTTCTGCTTCTTCCAGAAGTACCTCCTCCTCCTCTCTCTTTCAAACCTGTTCGGGCCCTTTATGACTAATTCTTCCATTTGGGCTCTCCCTCTCTTACACAGCTTCAGTCCTGGCTCACTGGCTATCCATTTGCAAGTTCATTTCAGCCTCCACAGTCAGGGCCTCCAGGCACACAGCCTCCTTCCTTACCTTTCTTTCGCCTTTTGCCATCTTCCTTCCTTTCCCCTGTCACAAAATCTTCTCTGTGGGTGCTGTCCCCCAGCGAATTCCCTGCCTGCCATTTCAAACTCAGTATTTAAAAACTCACTGGACATCTCCCCTTTGTTCCTCCTGTATTACTGTTCAGGACAGTAATGAGTGGAGAAACTCCCCACATTCATCGCTGCCTTGTTCTACCTCTTCTGAACATATGAGGCCTTTGGAATCCTTCTTGTCCCTTCTGTCCTCTTCCCCAGAAAATGCCCATTCTCCAGGCATTTCTGCCTTCAGTTACTACAGCAGACCCTCCAGCCACCCAGCTCATAACTTGTTCCCCTCTGGTCTATTCAAGTAACACTGCTACTAACAGCATCACACCCTCCCAAATATCAAAGGATGCCAAAACCCAGGTCAAATGTCTTGTGTCATTCATCCCAAGTTCAAGTGTCATTCATCTCCTTCAGGGACCTCCATAGTCCTACCCTATTTTCTTTTGCATGGGCAGTGATTCACTTTCCCTGATGTATCTTTTGTATCCTTTCCCCTCGTATGACCTTGTGTTTCGACACTGCATTTAGAACCAGTTTTCCCATTATTTTTTATTTGTCCTTAAAGCATATTCCATAAATGATTCAAAATTGTTTTCCAAAATGAAATCCATCACTCAGTTTTGTTTATTTCCCCAAATGCGTAATACGTACAGTATATATTACATGTTTTAATTGGTGTGTATATTCCTCAAGGCAGGGACTTGAAATCTTTTATACATACTCTTTTATACACTTTTATACAGTGCCAAGTGTTCTTACTTCAAATAATTTCTAAGAGCAAATCATCACTACAAAGTCAAGCTTCATCTTTCAAAGAGTCAAAGTCTCTCTTTCATCAACAAGCACAGCTAAAAGAAGAGAAACAAGGATTCGTTCCCGTGACCCCCAAAAGTAAACTAATGTCCTCTGTTGCCTACCCGGAATTCATCTCTTATTGAGCCTCCATTGACCATCAGGTACTAAAGAAACAAGCAAAAGATGAATCAAGAGTCACTGCTCTTAGCTATTCCTTCCACGCTTACATGGCTCTCTCTGCCAAACTTCATGGCTCTTCTCTGTCTCTCCTAAGGCACCCAGGCTGATGTGAAACAACTGATGCTGTCCTGAAGCACGCTACTAGCCATCTCTCGCAGGGAGCGCAAACCTCCATCCTCATTGCCTGGGACATAAGCTTCCAGCCAGTATCACCCATTTACATGGTAACAACAACAACAAGCAAGAAGCATCATAACAAACACCTTTCAAGTGCCCCATACCACGAAAGGAAACACTTTTCTCTCCACTTCTTCAATTCACAAGCAACTGGAAGAAAAGGTGGGTTCTGCAGGATATCAGATTAAGGCCTAAGATGCCCAGCAGTGACTCTCACATCAGTGAGGTGATTCTTCTCACAGGCGTTAGTCTTTTTCTATAACTGGGACTACAGCTCTGATCTAAAAGCTTTCCAAAACAAGTTAACTCCAGCATGTACACGCTGATTCGTATTACACATTTCACTGTTCTGCAAGTACAAATACTCCTTTACTCTTTCAGGCAATGCTTAGATGCATCGATTTTCCATCTGAGAAGCACAGTGTAACTGTGACTCTTCAACTCCGAGAGTAGAATTTGAGCCACGCTGCTAAATCCTTAAACCTGTTACACAACAAATAAGCGTGGATTACTGCACGACTGACTCATTGCGGGATGTTTGGGGATTCTGTTCCTAACACACAAATGCAGTTCGTCTTAGCCACATACGTACAGGCCATCCTCCTACTTTCTGCTACATATCTTTTGATCGCTTCCACTTTTCTGCATGTCACATTTATTACTCACCTATTCCTTCTTAATATACATGCACGCCTTAGAGAGTGCTAAATAATTATGATGTAACAGCACAGTATTATACTTGCTCTGTATATGAATGACTGCTTGCACTACAGTTACTTGACGCTTCTTACTATCAGAACAAACCATTTATAGCTATACATAATCTCTAGTACTCCATGGCTACTTTACTTTCAGTGCTGAACACAGAGCATACAAATAAAAAGGGAGCAATCTCCACTGAAATGAAGAGGTTTTTACATCAGTAGAAATACCAAGCGAAACTACAGAAAATGCCTGACTAAAAGCACATTTTTAGGTAGATGTAATCTAATTTTGGCAAGTCTACAATAGTCAGCTACAATGTTTGCTAATACTTTGTAGAGGATTTTGGATTTTAGCAGGTTTAGATAAGCACTCCCGTATTTACTTCCTTAGATTACCTAAGGATGGTAATGGGTACTTTTATCAAAGTCACTGCTTATAATCTGAAGAGAGGATTTCCTTGAAAGAAATAAAAAAAAAAAAAAAGTTAGTCTTAAAACTTAACTAATGATAAAAAGCAAAACAAAACACATTCTTGATGGAAAAATATATATACTATTATTACTACTATGTACAGGGTCACAAGCATAGTACCTTATCTAATATCATTTATTTTCTAAACATAAAGAAGCTTCTTAACATGTATCAGGCTTTTAATCGAGTAGGGCAATTCGTTCTGACATCACACTCTTAAAATACAACTTTACTACTAAATGCTATATTTCATTCCTCATTCTATTACACTTCTCTACTGATAGGCTTTTGAGTACCTCCTGAACTTCCCATGTGTGATTAATTCAATTAACACATTAAGCCAAGGTGTCACTTAAAAACACTATCCAGAAAACAAGGTACGTTTAAAACCTGCACATAAAGTACAATAAAGATTATGATTATCGTACTGCCAACTCAAAGCACTAAACCTCATGAGTCAAGCACTCAAATATCATGAGATACCCAAAGACTTAGGAGAGGTTTTTAAATATAATATAGCTGTGGATTCTTTTATTTGCCTTTTGAGCTTTTACAGTACACTCAGTCAAGTCTCAAGCTTCTTCCAACAACCGTGAAGCATAGGAATTTACTTCCGTGTTTTGGATGCTTACATCTTTTGTTTTGCAGTCACCAGGCTGCAGAAAAAGCACCTTTGGGAAACAATCCCCATCCCTTCTATTGACAAAATCATAAGTAGAAACATAACAACTGAAGTAGACAGACATGGTATCCCTTTCTCCATCCATTTCACCTTTAAAACTCTCCTCAGAAGGCTACAGCAGCTCTCCTATAAGCATCTAATGCTGGGTGACAGAATAATCCCTCCACGTATTCATTCAGTAGAGGTCAGATGTACAAAGCATACATAGCTCCCACTTACTTCATAAGATTTGTTTCAAAAAAGCCTAAGAACACAAACTATTTTATTTTTGTTTGGGGAAAAAGAAGACAAAAAAGTACTTGATTTAGGTATTGAATGTAAGTTCAATATAAGTTCATAAATATTTTCTCCCTTAATGCTTTTGACTAGACTTAACAAAATTAAGAACAGTAAAGATAAAATACAGTGTTAAAAATATCTTAATTTGAAGAGTTCTTATAACCAAGTAAAATAAAAGATACTCAATGACAGACATCCAGTGCCACATTCTCCCTGGCCCCAGCCACTTCTGCAGGACACAAGTCCTTTGTCGTATCTGCCAAGTGCCTTGCAGTACAAATGCAGCACAAACATAGCAAAACCTTGAAAGATAATAAGTATACCTTGATCTCCTCTCAGAATCTCTCTCATAAACTATAACCAGGAATATAAGTAGAATAGATGGTAATAATACCATCAGAAGACAGGACAGCACTAAGGGTGACTAAGGGTGATTTGACACTAAGATAAACCCCACGGTGTCTCACTGGGTTTATCATTTGCAAAACTTGTTTCTCGTAGGTACAGCTAAAGGCTGCTGTAGTATCTGCTAGTGCCACAGCCAGTGAGAGGGAAAGGATTTGGTTGTTTAGACCCATATTACTACGTATCGTGTGAAAGAGAAGTCAGCAGGCCAACTCACTGAGATGCACCAATGGTGTTAGAAAAGAAAGGCTTGGACTAGCATCTATTTCATCGTTTTATTCGCCAGCAATATTACCTTGGAATTGCATCTATTTCATCATCTTATTCACTAGCAATATCAACAATTTCAAACTTACGCAGATGAGGTTGCTGACTATAGACCCAAGGTACAAATGAGCGCTGATCTCATGCTGCTACCCTTGTGCCTCCAAGATGACTGTGTGGCCAGAGGCCCAGCCTATGGAGCGGTGTCTGGCCAGCCCAAAAGCTGCTCCAGCCCTTCAGCAGCTGCTAGCGACAGCCAGGTACTTCAGGTCTACAGCCAACAAGTGGCAGGCCCCTAGCTGCACCCATTTTCTCACTCAAATGTGCCTACAAAAGGCCTCACACAGGGTCACGTTCAAGGGGTGGCCCTGGGGCAGCATGGTACCTCTTGCACAAGGGAAGTCTTCTCCGGGATCCTCTTCCTGACAGTTTTATATAGCTCTTTTATTCCACAAGGACCTCTCACCTCAGGGCTAGCAAGAAAGATCGCCAGCTCACAGGAGGTTTAGGCACACTCAAAGCTGTTTTTGTTACAAGCTATGAGTCAAACTCCGATCCGAGCCACATGGGTGTCAATCCGGATTTACTGCACTGACTTCAGCGCAGTCACTGCACGCTTAGGCCCGCACGAGAAAGGAGATGTCAGCCCTTCGTTTTTAAGTACCAGCTGCCATTTTATCTCCCTCACACTTCTGGAATTGCTTCCTCTCACATCAGCGGAGTGCAAAACTTCTTTTTAAGCCCAGACTAAGGCCACTATCTGTAGATCAGCTGGAAAGCAAGGCACCTAAGGTTTTAAGAAAGCTCTCAATTTGCTTAGCACCACCACCACCTGACTGATTCAAACAATGAACAGAAGGAAATGGACAACCTCATGCAAGAAAAACCTATTGAGGGCTAAGAAACCAAAAAGACAGACACAACCTTTAGCTTAGGAAGTCACTAAACTGAAAACTGGTCAAAAGTGTTAGAGTACCCCAGGAGGGCTTGTCACCGAAGGCTCGTCCCATTATCTCATGCTCCTTCCGCAAGCATCGGACACAGAGCACTGTCAAAGGGAGGATGCTGCAGAACATGAGCCTTCATCCTGAGCCAGCTCAGACCTTCTGATGTTCTCATGGCTATTAATACCAAATCTTAACCCATCTGCTGCTGCACAAGAAAAGGCTGTAGGACTCCCTGTGCTCAGATCTTACAGCCCAGCCACCTCCAGTTTAAGGGTGGGGAAGTTGCTTTTATGTGACCGCAGAATTTCAGGCCAAGCCTTATCTTTAACAGTGAGTTGCAAAACAGCAAGCACTGCAGCCACCCAGCACACGCCGAGCATCTCTGGCAGCACGGTGGGAACACACCTACCCAAGGTGAAGCTGACTCCATTCCCCTCCTTTTTATGAACATACATTAGAGGTCAACAGTCTCCAGGAAAGCTGACACCACCACTTCCAACCTGGGAAGACAAACAGCACTGGTTCCCCAGAACATAAACTGCTCTGAAAAGCAAGCACACCTCCTCCCACCGTGGATGCTACCTGGTGTGTGTCTGTGTCACAGCTTCCCATCGCACAGCAGCACCGACCGCTTCGTTGCTGCAAGCCAGATACCATTGCAGCTACATAAAAGAGGCAAACTAGTTATGTCTCAGTCAGACGGACTCAGTGACAAACCCCAGCCAAGTGTCTTCTAGCCGAAGGGGAGGAGCAAAAATCAAGGAAAAAAACATACATAATTAATCGCATGGATTTTGCTTGCTTAAGCAACGTAATTTGAAAAGATGTAAATTTTAAAGGGCTTCAATACCCAACACCAACCAATTTCTTGAGTGAATGGTGTACTGCTAGGAAGAAACAGAGGACACTATTAGTGTATTTACCAACACACAGCAACCTCCAGAGCTTTCGCTGCAAGACCAGAAGTTTCTCTGTTTGATACAGTGAAACTCATCTGTAGAGATTTTGTGGCTTACAAGCATTTGATTTCACTTTCCAGCAACAATACAGCCATCATATTAGAAATACCATCATATGAAATTTTAATTATTTTCTAAGAGTCACTTGGTAGCTGTTAATGAAGGCAAACTGGTAGGGAAGTACTTCCAAAAGAAAGTAATGACCAGATGTGTATCAGTGCCATGAGGTCTAATTTAACTGAATAACAACTTTAAATCATTAAAAAAGAGTCAGACATCTATTGTCTACATGCATCTCAGCAGTCATTTTAAAACATTTCTCCTAACCAAGAATATACACAAACACAGATATACACTTGAAAAAGTAGTTTAGGAACCACGAAATATATGGAAATAACTGAATAAGAAAAATAGTAATACTTTTATAGTCTTCCCCATTTAAATCTCGAATTGTACTCGGTAACTTCTATTAACCTCTCTTTACAGCTTTTTCAGAGTTTATAATGCTTCCTGCAACCTAAAATACAACAAACTGTAGAGATGTCATAAAGTTACAGACGTGCATTTTAATTACCATAAGTTAATAATGTTTGTCATCTCTATTAGCATTGTAAATGAAAGCAACACATGCAAATTCTGGGATTTGCTTGCAATAGTTTATACACTTTACTGCCACACCTATGTGTTAGCAGCTCATTACGGCAGTGAGTTATGCCAATACTGAGCTGTTGCTAGGCTATGTGATACTGCATTACTACTCCTTGGATTGCAAAAACATCAATTTATATTCCAGCTTAGTTTTAACTGCACAGCGGGTGACTTCAAGAAAAGACTCACTTATTGATATTATTAGATTAATGGCTTTCACAAACCTAAAGTGAACTATGTTTCCGTATGCATTAAATAATTGGAAAGCGCAACTGAAAGAGCAGTTTGTATCACCTTACATTTCCTTATAAGGTCTCTGCAACCCAAAAATATTTGAACTACTACCATAGCCCTTTGTGACATAAACGTACCGAATGCCAAAGCATAAAACCACAACATATCTTCAGCACAGCGCAGAAATACAGAAATTAAAAGCTACTTCATTTGTAAATGCTTCCTTATTAGAAGAATGTTTATTGCTTCACTGGTTCATATTCCCATGTCTCCAGCCTATTGTTCAAATAAGCGAAACAACATCTACGCATTTTATAATTAAGTTATCTCCACGTTATTGTTATTGTTCTTCACTGGTGAAAGCCCTAAAGGAAGAAATGCAGCTGTTCAGGCATTGAAGGCACTCCTCATTTAAAGTACCTCACAAAACAAGGGAGAACAAAGACTGAAGCCAAAAGTTGGTCTCATTCATTCAGCACAATAAAATCTTTCCAGGGAGATTCTCCACAATGACGAAATACAAACACACACAAAACCAGAGTTCTTCACCCAAGAATTCTAGTGCCCACAGGCAGATTTCCTCAGAGCATTATAATTCTTTTTGCCGAATCACTTATCTGAAGAAACATAATCAACAACTGATAAACTATGTACAAGGTTTTAATTATTCTGTTAGTGCCTTCGCATCAAGTTTGTTCTAACATTTTTTTTTCAGCTGGCCAAGAAAAGCAAACACGTGTCAAGATCAGGAAGAAATGGTTCTTGCTTCATCTCAATTCCAGTTCTGGGCAACAACAAGGAGAGGAAAAAAACAAAAACAACAACAACAACAACAACAAAAAAACCAGACGTTTAAACAGGAAATTGGCTTGATAGAACTGAATTCAGCTTTTCCATGAATGGAGAAGCAACATGCAGCAAATCTGCTTGCTGCTAATGCTCATTTCATCACTGAAGGGAAAAAAAAAAAAAAAAAAAGACGACAAACACAAACAACACACAAGATCAACCCACACCTCAGATTCGGTCTCTAGAGTAGATCTGCAAGGAGTTGCTGGTTTAATAAAGCTGTTCTTCAATGAAGCATATGAGATGTAGATTGCAGAGTAAAGAAGTTGCTTTCCTAAAAATACAGTGTTTGTTTCTAATACGAACTGACTCTCATATATAAAGCATTTCTAAGACTGACAATAATCAAGGACAAGTGCCAGTTCACCATTCATACAAACTAGCGGAGCTAGAGAAATTGCAAGCACTCTGTGGCTTTACTTTGGCTGATCTAGAACTTAACTGCTATACTAGCGTGCTTTTTTTTCTGTTTGTTTGTTTTAAATACATTTCATTGGAATACAAAGCCATTTTATGGCATACATTGATCATATCTGTTACTAAGATTAACAGAGCATGCACCATCATGAGGACAGTTCGTCAAAATTTGAGCCTCTACAGTAGTGATTCACAAAAAAAAAATAAAAATTTCTAAAAATGGCATCATCACTACAACACAAGAACAGCCACATGAGATGATGCCCCAACTGTAGAAGGTGCAAAGTAATACAGAAGCAGGCTACAGCATCCTTGTCTGAAAAGTTGTCTTTCTAACTTCATGCTCTTAGTAGCTCTCTTATATGCCATAAGGCATATGTCGTAACCTCTTCATTACTTAGTCTGAGACGTAATGTTTTACTCTGATAACATCTCGGTACAGTGAGTTCCCTAGATCAAATGTCTTTGAGAGGTCAGCTCATTCTTGCATCCAGCCACACGAAGACATTTCTTTCTTCTACATATTTTGTGACCCAACCTGATATTTTTACTTAAGCATCACTCTAACTCCACAAACTGTTATTATGCAGGTTCACCACAGAATATTGGTAAAATAAAGTTTCACCTCAGCCTGATCCTTTTTATTAAGGAAAACTTGTTTTTCTTTCTCCATTTGACGTGAAAGAGATATTGTCAGTTTTATAATACAGCATATTTCATATATTTTTATATGTATTCAGGTGTACAACAATTAGACAAAAAAGAGAACTGTAAATTGAAAATTTCAAAGTAGCCAAAGAGAGTTAGGCACCTAATTTTGGAGGTTCCCTTGGAAATACCAGCTGTGTTTTTATGTATCTTCTCATATGCTTTTTTTTTTTTTGTATTAGGAGTAATCAGCCAGTTTAGTGTAAAGTACTTAAGAACGCACACCTAGAAAGGAAAAAAAAAGTCTCTCTTGTACAGAGAAGGAATGAAAAAAGGAGAGGGGAGGGGTGTTATAGAGCAAGTTTTTGAAGGAAGTAACATTTTGTCCATCTTTTAGTGTAGGTTTTAGCACACTTTTAACTGCTACTTGAAAATGCCCCATTTTGTCTGAACAGCAAGCCAAAAAACACCTGAAACCATTAAACTTCCAGATATTACCTAGAATGTCTATTTTAAAGGACACACAGTGCTTAAAATTTAATAGCAACAAAGCATTTTATATTGTCTGAGGAAATCTAGGATGTTCTGAACCTCATGGTTTGTCCACACACTAAGGCAGTATTACAGGATCTATTTTAAAACTGCTATTTTATGAACATACTTTTCTAAAAGATGCAGTCATACCATTTCCACATGTTCTGTTGTATACGGCCTGAATACAAATATCTGATGCACATAAATTATAGTGTCCTGAAGTGCCCTGCATTAGCGAAAGCCTCATCCATCTCCTCATTCCATATAAAACCATTTACTGCTCTGAATGGTCAAGTCAGCATTTCATAATTACAACTCTAAATTAAGGCTTTTGTGTTGTTATTCTCCAGGAAAACTTGCACCTACGTTTTACAATTAGAGAAAAAAATATCAGAACACGTCTTCGCAAAGGTTTATGAATGAATCCATTGTGACAATGACGAAACATGCAGAAAGCCAAAATCTCTTCTATTTCCACATTGCTTTTTTTCCCTTCTACAGAAACAAAAGTTGACCTTAAAATGATTTTCCTTTCTGAAACGGAATGCAGAGAGTGGGCTGTGCTGTAAATGCAGGCTTTTCAGACATTTTTAAAAAGCTATTAGAGAACTGAACAAAAAAGAAACTTAAGTCATTAACTGAAACTTTACACAAGCCCCAATTCTGCAAACACTTACGCAACTGAGTAGCTCCACACACATAAATAATCTGATTAAGTCCAGTGGGGCTGCTCGTATTTTCAAAGCTACTCATACATATTAAGTGTTAGTAGAATCATGTCATAGTAAATTTAACAAAAACTAAAATAAGAGATTTCAGTGTGATACTTCAAGATTTCTTCCAGAAGGTAGTACTAAAACACTTTATCAAATTCTATTCATCTACTCTAAGTAAAAAACACAATATTTAAAGTTATTTAACATTAAAGCTGAAGTTTTCAAAATGATGTGCGAATATTTTCTGAACAGTTAATTGGCTCTGGAGATATTAACTAGGTTACTAATTTAGGCAAACACTTTTCAAGTCTCAGGTATCTCTATAAACCGTCATGTTTAAGCGCTTAACAAGGAGAGCCTGCTTTTCCAAGTGCTTATTACTGCAATTCCCGTTGACTGCAATGGGATTTCTAAGTACTCAGCTCTTCTGAGTAAGGGAATACTTAATACCAGGACACAGGATTGCCAATTTAGACATCTTTAATTAGGTCATCAAGATTTTACAGTTTTTGTCTAAATAAGTAATTTGAGCATTGTTCTAGAGATGGTAAACCAACACACATGAAAAATGAGGAATTGTCACAGTGAAATAAAAAGCACGCTCCCCTTCAAAGAATTGTATGAAAGGCTGCCAACAGAAGACCAGAGCTTTGATCTTCTTTTTAAACAATCACTAACACAGAGGATACAGTGGCAAAAATAATCTTAACGCTCAAAATATATTCAACCAACATGACAAGATGCCTGTGCTTTCCCAACGAGCATTAAGTAGAGGATGACCTCACCTGAGAAGTCCTTTAATCCTTCCAGCATTACTTTGTCTAAGCACATAGCAAAAACCTCTCCATCATACTTCTCCCTGTATCTGTGGATGGCATTCTCTACGACTTGGAAGCAATAAGCTGCAGTTCATTTTTTAAATGTAAAATCAATACTATTAAGTGGGAATGTTTTGTGTTATTTTTTCCCTTTGTATGAATGCTTGTAAACATTATTGAAACATTTCTCTTCTGCTATCTTGCATAATGTCAGTGTTTGCTCTTTCAAGTTTTTCCTTTATTTTTGCTGCATCTCCACTTTTAGAACCTGCTTCCAGACTCATTTGGGAGGCATTTAGTCACAGCAGTGTTGTAAAATCATTTCTTTGGGATGCTCACTCAGTGCTGTGTTAAACAAACACACAACACACCAAATATATAAAAAATCAACACTTTCCAATACTTCTATTGATTTTTCTTCCCCTCAATTTTATGGTATCAGTGAGTTGGCTCCCAAATAAAACTGATGCTGGAAAGCTGTCAGGAAACTATTTATAATTTACAAAGTGCTGAGAATGCTTATGGTTTAATTTACAAATATTACCTGCCACCACTACTTCAGTCCTTTCAACCACTTGTTTACCCATGTAACACACCCATGACTGAAAGACCAATAGAGGACTGATAATCAGCAAACGCAAATTGTCCATCTATAGTATTGATCGGCAGCGTTTTGCATTTGCAATAGTTTGAGTGAGTAACAATCCCTTGGCAGCGCAACCACCACGCTGACAGAACGAGAAACCGGCTGGCGTTCGTGCAACATCATGTCACTAGATACCGTGTCCATCAAAAGCTGACAGTTTGGCAGATCAGGCGCTCTCTGCCATAATGTCATAATGACTTCAGTTCGTTTCTCCACAGCACCCAAAGGCTGCGATTTCATCAGCTATCCAAGTCTCTCCTCTTCAAGAAGAGGACTCTGCGTCTTTTACATTCCTGACAGCTCTACGTATTTCCTTGAAGCTTCCTAGCAGGCATAATGAGAACACCAAGAAACACAAAGCTGTTACCACTTCCCTTGTAATCTGTACAAATAACCACCTGCCGATGGAGGAAAGCAAGGGCAGCTGTGGGCATCTAGGCCTGAACTGAAGAACAAGTGTGTGTCACTCCATGAAGTCAACAAGACACAGTCAGCAAACAAGAGATACTCAGGTGTTTCCTCACAGTTATTCAGATGTTGCAACAGGGGCAACTATCATGTCATTCTACAGTTGAAATGAAATTGCTGTCTGAGTTTTGGCAGAAAAATGTTAAGAGGTCTGGTTTCACTGCACCATTACTTTTTAGCTCCTCTTCCTTTGCCACCTCCCAACTCTCTAAGATTGTCTCTGCTTGCCAAGAAAATTATTTAAAATGTTTTACATGGTCTTGAATAATGTAATTTGAATCTTTTTCTTTAAAACTGAATGAGTGGAACAAGAAAAAAAAAACAACCAAAAACCCCAACTTTTTTTCTGATAGAGAACAGACACTCAGAATTGAGAAATCAAACACGTTTCTGTACGTAATTTCTGTTCTCAACAGGAAACATTGTCTTCTTGTAAAGCATGGCAGCTAAACCTACACTTCTGGTAAAGTGTAGGTAGAAAAACCCAGCCACCTGACAGCGAAGACAGGGGGCGAGGAGGAAGTGTTTCCATCAGAAGACTTCAAAGCTCTCCTCAACTCGAACAAAACCGTCTGAACATATCCAGCAGAGGTGAGCCACCACTTCCACACCATACCCCTGCCTTCTTCTCCTTCCCAGGAGCTATGGCATGAAGGTCCCCATATCACTACTTCCTCTTCTGCCCCACATTGTGATCTGCTGTGACAAACTAAGACACAACACAGTGAGGGACAGTAGCTCTCTTACATGGGATTTGGTTGCCCAAGTAGCCTGACCTGCTGAACTTACAAGGATGGATAAGAAATCCTTATAGTATGAGGCACACAATCTCTAGACACAATGCAAGGACAGCCTGCACCAAAATCTACTAATTTTGAGTCACTTCAAATGCCTTCTAGGTTGCACCACTGCACAGAGTAAGAAAATCCTATACACAGAGTATAAAAATAATAAAAATAAAAAAAAAGCCACACATATTCAATTTATATTAAAAAAAAAAACACCAATTTCTCAGCCACCTAATAGCTTTTAGAAATAAAATAACTATCCTAAAGAAAAGCTTATATAAACTACCTAGCATACACCAATCCAAGTGATTGTTATATAAATACAGAATGATTACATTTTAATCCTGTCTTAAAAGACAGATCTTGCTAATCTGAAGAAGCAGGCAAACTCCTTTTGTTATGCTGTAATACGGCTCCAAATTATTGAATCGGTAAGATAATGAACTGTATGAACTGGCTCATACACACAGATGCCCTGCTACACTACAGGATGCCTCACCGGCCAGTGCCACTGGAGTCCCGGCGTCAGTAACCAGAGGAAGAGTAACAAGCACGGGACAACCCAGTCTGACTGTACTCTGGTAATTGTATCAACTTGGCCTTACCGCACTTGAGCATACTTGCTAATTGCTACATCCCAGCCAAATCCTCTCCTCCTCCCCCTTGCTAAGTTACATAGAACACCTTGTGTGTTAACGAAATCTCTCAGCAGATACGGTCTTCACAGGCACGGATGTCAAAACCACAAAAGAAACAATGTGGATAGATTAGGAAAAACAAAACAAACAAAAACCTCTTAATATTGATTCAGCTATTTCATACAATCTCTTTCCTGAAAGGACGACTAGAACAGGCTGAAGAACCAACCCAGCCCAGGACCTCTGGGAAGGTCATCTGTCCGCCAACAGCCATGGTAAGGCATCATTTCTGTGCCCAAGCGCGTACACCACAGCAGTTAGAAAAAACACGAACAGACAAATAAAAACCACACACTTCTACTTTTGACTGGGCAAGAGGGTGTTTTTTTTATTCTCTGAAGATGACCTTGGTGTTTGAACTTTACTTTCAATCCCAGAACATTTTCTCCTTTTACATAATGAGGAATATTTCCTGTTCATGTGTCTCTAAAGTGATCTAGCGAGTGTATCAGCCTTGCTTATGAGCTTAGCATTTGCACATTCCTACTCAGACCACAGAGCTAAGTAAACCCCCTCATCAATGAAAAAGTAGCAAGGCTTGGGTATAACAAGTGTACTTGACACTGTAGTGAGTACTACTTTGCAAACATTAAACCACCATTTTGGATTAACCAAAACCTTCTATATTAGCAAATACGTTTTCCTTCACCTGGAACCATCTAAAACAAACATGTCATTAAAACAAATAGACTCCCCAGAGGTAGAGCCAACACTGATACATCATTTCCTAATATTTATGCTGTTTTCAGGGAGAAGAGTAGTTGCTCTTATTAAAAAAGTAATTCTCCCTGATTTCTTTGTCTTGGAGTCTTCCAACTAACTGCACACCAGAGAAGAGTCTTATCTGCAGTGACACCTGCAGTGACTCCCTCTAAGAGCATATGCAAGCCAGCACTGTCAAAACATGCATCTTAAAATGACACCAGAGGGAAATTTTTTGGCCAAAAGACATCCGTATAGGGGTTGCAGCACAAGAGCTCAGGGTGTGGAATGGGGTGGCTTGACAGCGGTGTGCTTCCCTGCTCAACCCCTCGTGCTGCCACAATGGGACACGAGGAGCAAGGGGGAAAATCTTACCCAGGTGGTTAGCAGGGAGATCATTTAAATCGTTGCCTGTCTCATTTACTCATGTCAACATTTTAGCTTTCCTGAATCTTTTTTTTCCCCCGCTTTCTCCTCATTGCTTTTAGAAAAACAGACGACAAAACCCACTCCTGCCTGTGACTTGGTTTCCCAACTCCACACCTGTTGCAGGAGCACATTGCCAGCCCACAGGTCCCCAGCCCAGACCTGAGCCCCGACCAGCATCATGTACATAACCATGCCTTTAACTTGGACAGGCATAAACCGCTCCGGCAGCTGCTGTCTTGAAGCTGACAGTGTCTCTGAGGATAATTGCAATGCTATCATTTGGGCTGCCTGAGACTCTTCTGACCGAGCATAAATTACAGCTGACTTGGGGAAGAGCACCAAGCGCCTGAGCGCCCTGGAAAAACACAGCCAGCGGGGAGCTGCAAAAGTTCAGACACTTCATAGATCTGGAAACTACATCTGAGCTTCAACTGCTAAGCGCAGCACTCGGGGCACTATGGACTTGTGGCATTTCCAGGAGGATTCTCAATCCGTAAACCAATGGCTGGGTTATGTTGATACGCAAACATAGCATCTCCATGCAGTAAACAGCCAAACTGTTTTCCCTGAAATGTAAGGTACATTACCTGTGTTTTTATCCTTGTTATGAGCATTTCAAATAAAGGCAGTGTTTCTCCTCTTATAAAAACGGAGCAATTATTTGAGCTCTAAATTTAGGCAACAGTGAATTGTTAATTGCCTCTGAAACTAACCCCCCAATTGTACAGACTGACCAACAGGAGCAACTCTTTGCCATCAGTTCAATAGGTTTCCAAGTGGCCACTAGCATCTGCCTAGATGGATCAGCTTGCCAGATCAAGGACGGGTGTTAAATTACAAGCTTTGTACTCATGGCAAGTATGTTGATTAAAAAAAAAAAAAAAAAGTAGATCCATTTTAATATTGGCAGCACAGCAACCCCACAGAAAAACTCCAAAACATATTTAAATTTTGAGCTTACTCTAATATTAGTTTAAAATATCAAATCAATAACATCCTTTAATGTTTAACCAAATGGCTACATTTGTCCCTGGTTAAACTCTGCCAACACTGGAAATGAACCAGAGATTAATTTGGTTCAATGAATTTGGCTTTTAACCTAGACAATAAAATTTACTTGTATAAAAGCTCAAATCCCAACTGGCAATGTAAGGATGCCTTAGGGTACACTCTGGTTATTGCCAGCACCACATATCCACCTTTATAGCTTTAGAATAAATCTTGTGACCTTTTTTTTCCCCATGTGTGTAAGCATAGTATATGCCTATATTCCAAACAATGAACGTGCAAGGGTTAATAATACGGTCCTTGCTAATGTATAACCTCAGAAGTATAGAGGATTAGCAACAACCTACTTCCGCAAAACCAGAAGGGAGGGGAGGGAGGGGGGATCTTTTGCTCTTTACCAAGATAAGAAGAGCAGAAATACTGAAAAACTGCTGTATTCTTAAGTGACTATTAATTAAGTTGCATTCTTGCCTTTGCCATTAAATGTATCACACACTGCTATTCTGTCAAGAAAGTGTATTTTCTTAAACAACACTTAGCCAGGCATCTTTTGGCATATTTGAGGAAGTAAAAAAAACAGAGCCTCTGTATCAGCCTAAAGATGTCATAACAACAATAACATTGCCTTCATTTTCCCCCTACTTACCAAGCCACGTGCCACTTTTCCCTTAACAATGGACCTGTAGTTTAAACAAAGACATTCACAGGACTCACATGTGCATGTCCCGTACATGCAGAGCACCACCTTAGCCAGACTTGCACCCCCGAAACCTCCACTTCAGTGGTAGTGATGGCAATTCATCACAGAGAATTGAGTCCACCAGGATGAACAGGAGGCAGGGGGACAAAAACGCATCACAATGTGCTGTCACAAAGATGAAGTGTTCTACATGATGCTGCGCTACCAAGGAGGCATTTTTACCTACGGGGCTATAGGTACTATGTTTGCCTGGTTTAAAATAGGTTGCCAGCATCAATAACAGAAGTGAAAACAACAATTTCACATTTTTCAAATCATTACCTGGTACCACCAGCACTTGGTTTTGTCTCCAAAAGAAATGCCACGCTTAGAATGAGTAATAATACCAGTCAGTGGGGCCAGACTGGGAAACCATTGCTAACACTGGTAAACTCTTATTCATGAGAAAGTGTCTCTGAGGTCAGCGAGACTCCTCAGATGAGTAATAAGCGCTCACCGATGTCAGGAAAGATTATTCAGTGAGGGCTTTGAAGATTTTATTTTGTATCAGTGCATGTGTGTGTCTGTGTGCACACACAGGAGCGTATGAGACTACACAAAAGCAATGAATTCATCACCAGCCTACACGGCAGGTTGGGTTACAGAGAAAAGCAGTCAGAAAATGAGACAAACGACCCTGTTCTGTGACCCAGAGGGAGTTGGTGTAGGCCGTACCTACCTGTGCTAGGACTAAACATGACTCAGGGACAACAGGGGTTGAAGTAAAGCACAGAGGCACAGGAGATACTCCATTAGCGTCCCCTCCCTCTGTTAGCTGATTTTCCTTCCATCCTGCTACACTTTCTATGCCACAGCGCATATTTAGCACGCTGAATACCAACCTCTGGTCTCACGTACACTGACGTAAGTTTAAATTAATGTGACTGAAGCCAGGGGAGAAACCCCAGTGAAATTCACAGTGTTAGTCTCCAGGGGCCAAAATGATACAAGTTCCTAAAGCGAAGGAATTTGTATCATTTTCTAACCAGCATACCCAAGAAACTACAAAGCCATTTACATGTCCATGGGATATGGCACCACTTTACTCCCAGCTGCACTGCACTGCTCAGAAAACACATAAATGTGAGCTTTGTACCTGTGCATATTCACTATGCCATACAGCTCTTACTAATAAGCTGCATGACCAAAACCAAAGCGTTGACACCACTGTTTGAAAAAGCAGAGCATCTTTGCACTGAGGAGAAAGTTGCATAAACAATACCTTACCCCATGGGCAAGCACTGCACCCATATAAAGATATCCATATGCTACGTGTCATGCCAAACTTTCTCCTTCGTGGTTGCTCTCATCTTACCTGACTTTTCTGTCATTTTGTTACTATTACCCCACTGATACAAAGTGGGCAAGCTACAGATGAACCACCTTTGTTTTTCCTGGTCCCTAACCCCTGGGACAACCCAGGCGTGCTGGCATTACTCCCATTTCTGGGCACCCGCAGAGTTTTCCTGGAAGCTTTGGGAAGGACTGGATGCGGCCCATGGTCCCTGCACAGACACCAGCCGGGTTTTTGGAGGAGAGGAAAAATGCAGTGTTTCCAGAGCATGAACACACAGGCAGCAGCGTTCGCTACCAGAAAGACTGTTGGCAAATTATTGCCACATATTGTGGATACGCATTCAAATGCCAGCTGGGGATCAAATGCTGAAGTTGGCTTCCCCTTTCTCTAGTAAAATGCACAGTAAATTTAATTCTAATAACTTATTATTGTGAAGAGGGCTATGATAATTAACTGACATTTATTAGCATTTAACTTGACAGCAGATATGCTTTGAAGAATTTTAATGACCCATTAATGGATCCATACAACCACATGTACACAAATAAGATACAATCGAGCCCAGGGACTGATTCTTACTGTGTGTTTGTACACATCCCAGGAACAACAGAAACAGATAATCACTGCTACTGGGTGCCACCATATGACAATAGTTATAATTATAATGCCCTGATAAATCATCATCTTTTGTAAGCCTAAACCACCGAGTTTGTGTCAGATAAAAACAAATGCCTGGCATGTTTCCACACACCTTTACCTGATCATCATGCTGCGGTTTGATTTATAGGATGACTGTTAGCAAGAAGAACTATCAAAACTAGAGAAGCTTGGAAGAAGAAACTGCTGTGTGTCTTCATTTTAACCCCTTTAAAATGCTCAAAACATTAGGTTATTACTCCTTTCTAACAGATCGGAAACATTATACCCAGCACATTCTTTGTAAAAGTAATCAGAGTTGAAGTCATAGCAGTAAAGGCCACGTCTAGAAAATGTGCACTTTCATCAGATTCATGAGTATTCACAAAAAAGACGAGGTATGAACAACAGACTTCAATACATATATATCTTTTTAATGGCTGATTTTGCTGGCACGCATCTTTCACAAACCTAGCTAGTTCCAACAAATTCTCTTCGTTCTCAGGAATTTCTTGGTTTCTTTTCTTTAAGTTTGCTGCCAGTGCTAAATATCGATTAGGCTTGGGTGCCTGTCAGCAGCCCGCCCGCCGCCCTCCCAGCCAACACCCCACGTTCCCAGCATAGCCCCATTCTTCTCGTGGTCCCCTTGCAACACTCGGATCGCTCCTGTCCTCATCCTGAGCACAAACCTGCTCCGCTTCATATTCCTCCCCCAAAAACCTCACATGCTCAGCATGCCACGTCCACCCACTCATCCCAAGTCCCCGCCATGTTTGGGTTCTAAACGTCGGCACCAGATCAAGTTCAGAAGTGCGCAGCAGCCAGGAGACAGGGATCACAGAGCAAAGCAGATCTGGGGGACACAGAGGTAGGAGAAGGACAGACGACGAGCAGCGTAATGGGAACCAAGTCCCAAGTCCCTTAAAGTAGCTGAAGAAAACTCCAGCTACTTCTCGCACAGGCAGGCACACATGCTTGGCCAGCCACCTCCTCTTCTGCTTAAGAACTCCTCTCCTCACCCCCCTACATTTATTTGCACTGTAATTCTTCCCAGGACCCCTGGTGACAGGGCAGGACCACCCAGTGCTAGGCACTGCACAAACACCAGACATCTCCTACACGGCTCTTCACATGCCCTGCCTCCTTCCCATGCGGCTGCGGCATGGTGGAGGCAACCAGGCAGGCCAGTGCCAAGGGAAATAAAGAAGATTTCAGTCAGACCATTTTAAGTCATCCCAGGCAGTGACATCCAGTGAGTCTGGACTGGAGGGGCTCCAGTCGTCACCTTATCCTCTCTGCTTACGAAGAAAAAACATCACCAAGGGGCAGTGATACTTCTACTACCGTAACACAAATAAACCCAGATTCCTGCTATGAAGATTTCCGAGGAAACAAATAATACCGAAACTCATCTACAGAAACCAAGTGTCCCTAGGCATGGGAGAAAGTGGTTCTCTACCATTCCAGTCTTCCTGTACATCCATGGATCCTCCTGAAACACCCTTCCCTCTGCCTCTTCTCCACCCCCCGCTCCCCCCTTATTTCTGTGCAGTCCTGTTGTATACCCCTTTTCCTTCAAGGTTGTGTTCAGCTCCTCACAGCTGGTTTTCTGTTTTCCTTAGGCTCTTAGAGCAGATGCTGGCCGTACCACCTCCGGTTTCTCTACAGAGACCAACACCGATGCCAGTTGTGAAATGGCTGAGAGATCTTTACAAGTCAACCAGCTAATCCTTGCACAGCTCTGCTATCCCAAACACAAGGTATAACCTTGTGGGTAGAATCCCACAAGAAGTAACTTTGTGCATCTATTCCTCAGCAAAGTTCTCTGAGTGGCTGTTAAGACTCCATGAGAAAACTAAGTTACACCAGTTAAAATCCGTCAGACTCCCATGTCATGCAAACAAAGCAGGGGTGACTGTATAAAGAGCATTTTTATTACTCTTCAAAATCACTTCTCATAAAAACTGAAAACTTCAGTTTGGATATTAGAATGACAAAGTGGGATCTCAGCCCTACTGTTCTCTTCTCCAAAACGTATACTCAACAAAGCAGACTGAAATGGTTTTGTAAGAACAACATCAATCTGTTTCACGTCTAGCATCTTCTTTGCTGTCAGACTTGCACTTCTGATCACCATGTCCTTTTTTCTTAAATGTTGAAAAGCGTTTAAGACAGAGTGTGTCCTCCATGGGTAGGACAAAGGGCAGAGACTCTCCTGAGTCATGTTTTCTTCCTTGTGTAGGGGAAATACCAGCCCGGATGGCCATGTTCCCAACCCTACCAGCAGGAATGCTGGAAGGTCCCTACATGCTGCAGAGTAACCTATGCTAGTCTGCACAAGGACCTGGAAGACAGAGGCCTTGAAACAAACTTCAGACAAACTTCTTGACCCTGCCATTGCCCTGGACCCCTCATCCTTGACCATGTTCACCATGCTTTCTCTCCAATCTCCCATCCTCTCTGAGCACAATACTCACACAGACCCAGAAGAGCCATATTAAGAGAATAACCATCTGCCTTTCTCTCCAGGCCAGAAATGCAAGCCTTGGCGAGTCACACCACCAATCTTCTCCAATGCCCGAGACCTAGCTATAAAGTTATGGAAGTCTTCATCTGTCATCTGGCTGCATTTCACTCAGCAAGTATTGAAAAGCCAATAAATTTCACTAGGTTATCTCAAGCTTAACACCAGGACACTGTAGCAAAGGGTGTGGAGGCCACGGAACCTCCCAAGCTAGATAGCATTGATAAGATTAATATCTATAGGACTCCATCACAGCTCTCATTTTTTAGGAAGTCTCTGAGGGAATGCTCTGGTTTGCAATTCTCTGCTTAGCTCAGAGGCGAACATGTGGCCTGCAACATACAGGTGGCAGCTAGAACATTTTGTTACACAGGAAAGCAGTTTGTTTGCAAGTTAGAATAGGACAGAAAAAAAGTCATCAATCTATTGCACACTGCAGCTCCTGTGCCATGAGTGGCCTCCGTGCCATCTCAGAATGGCTGAGGCTGGCAGGGACCTCTGGATGCCATCTGGTCCAGCTCCCTGCTCAAGCAAGACCAGAGCAGGTCACCCAGGACCATGTCCAGGCAGCTTTTGAGTAACTCCAAGGAGGGACTAATCTTATCTTTACCGCTGTTCAAAAAGGGGGAAGGCTAGTGATCACTACAGGGTGTCCACAACTTAACTATCCCACGATCACGCCTCATCCTCCTACATCACATATATTATCATGACTTACAAAGTGCCCTAGGTTCTTCATTGAAGCAGCAAGAAACATAACAACAAACAATTCATTTATTAAATGTACTGGTTTTTCAAGTCTAGCTCTTAGTAGCCTGCAAGGTTCACCGACTGCCTTAGCGTCTTAGCTTTGTTTTTCAGACCCTAAACAAGCCAAGCCACCACTTTACAATACCGAGGCGCCTTGGAAACCCACTTCAGAACACCAAAATCTGGGCAACACACTCCAGAAGACACTTTCAAGCTCCAGACGCTGGACTTTTAAGCATGTGAAACTGAAATGAAACATTAGCAATCCTAGCCTTTTGCACTGCTTACTTTTGTGATCGAAATACATGGCGACCTATAATCCCTAATCAACCTAGAAAATAACCGACTGATAAACCAATCTGCTTGTAACCCCATTAACAGATTCTGGCTTCAGTATCAACAGGGTAATTTGCTAAGACTATTTTTAATCCCAACTGCTAAACCATTAATCCCACAATTTCCACATAGTATTTTCCCCTCTAAATTCACCCAAGGTTACCAAAACTTTTGCAATTCATCAGAAAAGTACATAAAAAAATAACATTTGCAAATGCACACGTACCAGCATTGGAGCACTGAGAGACTCCGATTACCAGCTTTACCCCTTTAAAGCCATTACTTTCTAATTGGAAGGAGTCATTCAGAAGCAAAGCTGTGTGCCTGGCATGTCACTTGACACCTGGTATGTACCACTCACGATAACACGAGCTCTCTAATATGCTTGCTACAAGGAGAAGAAGAGAATTATTTCCTCCTATCATCAATAGCCATTGCTCTTTCTACTAAAATCAGTTCAGATTTAATGGGATGAGGGTTAACAACATAAACTGTAATGTTTTCTCAAACTGGCATTAGAAGATTCTCCAAGTATCATTATTAATGTCAATATAAATTATGCATTGAAGATCACAGCATTCATTACAGAGGTAAAATTCAGCTGGGGGAAAAGTAAGAAAAAGACAAACAGAGCAAGCCTAATTGAAGTATGTATTTATAGATTTCTTGCAGCATTTCTCAGCATTGATGAAAACACTTCTCTAAAATGCTCTTAAAATAAGCTTTCACAGAGTTGTTAAAAACAGTATCAAGAAAGTATTGTGTTAATCAGCTAAAGGTACAGTTATACACAGGATGTTGCAAAGGAGCTGACGTGATAATTTACAAGACTGGTAGTTTATTCAAGGATACGTCAACGTGATAGCACAACAATCTGGAAGACAGACCCTTGGTTTCATGCAAGCAGCTACATACTGGAAGAAAAGCTACATTTAATGTTGGAAGGGTAGTGTTTAATGCTCCTTTCAACTTCTGTAAATTACAATGTTAGACATTTCTAATTGTTATAAATTAGTATTCAAACACCACGTTGAAACTGGAAGAAGCTTTGCAGTTTTTTGGTACTATTATAAACACTTTGCACAAACAAGTGAATAACCCTGTTGAAATATTTTTGTATTCCAAGGTTAAAAGAAACGGCTTTAGGAGACAGATGGTGGGCAACTGGTATCTCACCAAGGAGCACCAATGAGTTTTGAAAGTTCTCACACAACACACCGAGTGCAGCTAACTGCATATCTCAGTGCTCCCCAGTAGAGCCTGAACTCCTGAAGCCCCAGAGATGTCCATACCTATGACTGCACAGAGAAAGAAAGTTTGAAAAGACAACCACTAGGGGCTTGAAATCCAAAGGGAAAATAAATGACCTCATTTCCCTAATTGCACGGTTTAAGTAAGCTGCCTGATTCATGGTTTTATCATACTTGTGGCTGCCGATACTGGTACCAGCACACCAATGTGGATGCCACACAGTCTACTGCAAGGGAAGACAGAGCGCATCTACTAGAATTGGCAAATAAGCAACTTCTGTGAGACTGTACGGGGGGGGGGGGGAGGAAAAAAAAAAAAAAAGTCTTTCCAAGCACATCCTCAGCTATCAAAGGAGCAGCTCTAGTTTCAGCCAGCAGAGTAACACTTTGCCCCGCAATTCTTTACAGCACGTCGTGCCACAGGCTATTGTTCGTAACTCTTCTCGCAAATCATTTCAACATTCAGAGCTCAACTATTTCTTAAGAAGTTATTTCAGGAGGAAAAAAAAATCGCTTACTCATGAACCTGGTATCATTGTAACAATGTAGCAAAATAGCAAAAGACATAGTTACATTGCACAACTTTAAATGCATCATTTATTGTACTAGATATGAGAAAAAGAACAGTCTAAACGCTAAAACAAGTCAGAGCATAAATGCAACTCGTTGCCAGTTCACACAATATGGGTTAAATACTACCACATGGTGACTGAACACACACTGCCCTTTAAAAAAAAAAGGATAATTTCTTTCCCCAACCTATTGTTAATGAATAAACATTATTTTAAAACTAGACTACAGTTATGACTAAAGCACTTGTGAGCACCTCTGTTTCTACCAGTCTATTTCCTGAAAATGAATGCCACTTCACTGATCACCATCTTGTTAAAAAACAATAAAAAATTAAAAAAAAATACGACTGAGGCAGCTTTATCACTGCAACAAACCAACACGAGCGTTTCCGCACAGCGTGAAAATAGCAGCAAGCCAACTCACTGTTCTTCCTTTATTCTACCTGATTGAAAAGAAAAGCATGTGTGTGTTTGGAATACATTAAAACTCACTGACATTTGATCTGATTTTCAGCAAAACACTCCAAACCGGAACTACCCGATGCACAGAGCTCTCATTTTCTCTGCACCCCTCTGTAATGTACTGAAACATACAGTTTTGTTAGACTCCCAACCAAAAAAAAAAAAAAAACACCAAAGCAAACATGTATGAAATAACACGCAGTGTAGATGGAGCGGATGCCGTTGGGTTTGAAAACTGTCTGCCTACCCCGGGTGCTGAGTATTTGTTTTTATCATTTCAGTATAAACTAAACATGTCAGGATGCTAAAAATAGCCACAAATTGTAATTACATGTGCTTTGTAGTTTCTATTTTACTTTGAAAAGAAGATTAAAAGCTAGATCATTTTAGAAACTGTCCTTAAAGATTTGGGGAGCCACAAAATTATCCTGCTTTGCAATTTGGAGTAGACTGCTGGAACACATTTTCTCCAAGACGTAAATATGACAGCCATAGCATGGGAAGGCAAGCTCCCAACGCCGGATGGCGAGACAGTAAGCAAGAAAATGGAGAGGAGCAAACAAAGAAAAAAGTAATTTCTTAGAGATTCTAAGAGTGCCCTGATTACTGATGTAATGCTATAAGCTTTAATTAGGAGCTAAGTGCTGTGTGCTAAATTCATCCCCACACACAGCCCTGTATATTCAGCCCAACTCTACTAAAGTTACCTTGGCTTTACGACGGTTGTGCAACAGCAATGCCTGGCCTATGGCTTCCGCCACTGCCTATAATGAAACGTGGATTTTGTGGAACAAGTGTTAAGCTACACAATGACCTGCTGATACGAATTGAACTCCTTTCCAAAAGCAATCTTTTCAATGAACGATGAGCAAAAGGGAATTTTAATAGTCATCCAAATGTAAGCAACTGTGAATCCCCAGTAAAAGCCTCTGTGCTTCCATACTGTGAGGTTTACAGCAGCTCAGCGCACCGTCTTCATTAACAAACCTGAACGTGTGACTTCATCACCGCAAAAATAGCTGCCTTCCCAGTGCCCCTGCACCACATGGATTCACAACGTTAGCACACGACTCAGGAGCAGTAAACAAACGTATTATCTCACAGCAGCCAAGTGCTACTGCTATAAAATACCTGCTAGAACTTATTAGGCAATAAATAGTTTGGCTGCAACTTAAGAGATACAAGCACTGTCCATCCGTGCACTAATTTAATCTCCGAACATATGCTTAATTCCCTGAGTCTGTTTGCATAAGAAGTGTTGCCGTAATACAGTTTCTGGAATGCAAAGAGAAACTGCTAACATGAAACGTGTAACAGCGTTGATGCGGCTCTACAGATAACCAAGATGTAAACAACATCAAAAAATGAATAATCAACGTTGAGCAATCATTGCATCAAAAAAAACCACCACACAACATAAAGCTCAACAGCTTCAAATAGCAAAGCAGGTTCAGCAGATCAAGAGACAGAACTTTTGCTGACTAACAGTTGGGTAATGAAAGTAAACATTTGCAATGAAGTCATCATCCTAATGAAAGCTATGGCAATGGTAACTACCTGGACCATAACCCACTAGCATGTTTTAACGCAGGCTCCCTACCATAACATTTACTAGAATCGTTTCTGCTGGGAAAGGAAGGGAAGTCTCACTTACTTCTCATGTACAAGTTACAAACAAGAAAGCTGCCATTCGTTATGTACTAACTCCAAAGCACTGTGCGGGTAATGCCCCCCCAGAGTCACTGTGCAGTTACAGTGGGTAACCGAAAATCAGAATTTTGCCTTAAGTGACTGAGTCATAACAGCTTTATCCTAGCACTGAAACGTATAAACATTCGCAGCATGTAAGATGTCTGCTTTCAAAAAAGCAATGTTGCTCCAAGGTTCAAATATTTATGTTGCAGATATCTAATCAAATAAATGTGACTTTTTTTTTTTTGGCTGCTTTCTTGCAATGCTGTGATTAATTATCCAGATGAAGTTTATGGCTACGGAGAAAAAGAATAATAAGAAAAAAAGAACACCAAAGTAAGTTTTAGCTGATTAAGCATCAATATTCTTAAGGATTTCAGGCTCTGCTATTGAAATACAGAAACTGTAATTCCACCCTGAGAAACCCTCATGCAACTCCCAGTAGTCAAAGGGAGTGGCAAGCATGCTCATTAGGGGACAGCACTGCGCCCACAAGCAGCAAGTCAATTTATGGGAAGGTTGTACACGCTCTTACCCAACAGAGGAACACCACATAATCAGGAAAAACAGCAGTCCATTTCCTCAACTTCTCTTTCTGTGCAAAAATCTAGTGCCCATTCAGGCTTAAAAGGTGTGTATCTACAAAGTCATACTTGTGTCTCAAAAATTTAAACCAGCACATTTTACTTGTAAATTCAGCGAGCTCAGACAAGTTACTTCCTGTAAAATGCAATCACTTTGTATTTCAGCTTTCTATTTTGATGACTTTAAGAAACAAGACAGTCAAACCCAGCTTTCCAGTTTGAGTATCCATACGCAGACTTTGTCACCGGTCTCACAAAGGCTTACGCGTTTGCTCTTTCTGCAGACAGTGTGCACTCCCAAAGAAGTCACAGAAGTACTTGGCTAAGCATGAATTTAGGCATTTTCAGAAGCGAGGTCTTTCAAAGTTGTTACTGATTTGACTGGATTTGGACCGCGCTAAATATAGAATCCACCCCTCGCTAGATAGGATCTCAAGGTAAAGCCCACCAGGCAGTATCACAGGTAACAACAGGTAGCTGTTGAAGTCACCTGCACGTAAAGCCCTTAAAAACAAACCCAAATAAGTAGACCACCCAAAGTTTGCAGCAGTTCGTGACTACATCATTCATCCAGCTACGCTGTTCCGGGCTGTCCCCTATGGCATCAGCTACACAAGCACCCACATCAAGGCGCGTTTTAAAGCGTATTTATATTTTCAGTCAGTTGAAGACAACGTCCCTGCTTCCTAAGCAGACGTGTAAAACATCAAGTCTTAAACATCTTTGTGTGCTAAAATGAAGGGTGACTGCACTTATGGGCAGTTGGACAGGCAGAGGTTCAGAGGATGGCACAACCCTTTTCACCTTTCCGATGGGTACTTTTGTGCTGATAATTGGCATTATTAAATCTCGGTGACAGCACGATACTATGACCAACTATAAAAACATATGATGAGCCTGATTTTTAAAGTAAAGACATTAGTCACTGTCACAGGAAAACTTTAATCTCCGAAAGTTAAATGTCACCTCCTCGCTCCATCCCAGCCAGCGACACTGTTGTTGAGGTCACTGGCAAGTAACAATAGGTAGCTTTCATCTTAGTGATGTAAACTGTTTTCTTTTCTGTGATGTGCAGAGAAATAGCTGCACATATTTACGGAGGGACGGCATGCAGCTCTGGATGCATATTGTTTTAGTCGCGGCCAGCAATTGACCTCATGCTGCGCCTAGATAGGAGC
Source organism: Anser anser (assembly GCF_964211835.1). NCBI lineage: Eukaryota > Metazoa > Chordata > Aves > Anseriformes > Anatidae > Anser > Anser anser. The sequence goes on from NC_139721.1 coordinate 62,686,570, forward strand.
CATGTTCACAAACACCACTCCCTTCTTTAAGCATGTTTTGGATAACCTGTTACATCATTCCTTGCTTTAAAACAATGTTATTCCCACTGCTGCTTAATATAATATTTCCTTTTTTTTTTTCCCCCTCCTTTTGTATTATCCCTACATATTCAACTAACAGTTTGGGGGCCTCAGGGGGGTGGTAAATAATGCCCTATTGTTCACGCAGGCCACACAATACTAACTAGGTACCCCTCCCACGTCACTGGGCTTTAAAGGTACTGGAGGCTTGACAATGAGGCCCAGACAAGAATTATCAGCGAGATCTGAGCAGTATTTCACACCAGGCACTGGTAAGGGCGTGCACAGTGCCCGTCACACGAAGCAAACCAGCCCTCCACAAAGTCACTTGGCGACGCGGAGCTCACTCACGATGGCTGTGGAGGTTACTCCTGTGAAACTGAAGGTGTCCCCTTGAACAACCCAACCGTAGGGCTCCTTACGCCACAGGTGCTCCCGCACAACTTCGGCTGCCAGCTTCACAGGGCAGAAAGCTCCCTAAAATCCCAGTGATCATCCCTGGCAGGTCCAGGTGTGCAGGGAGGGGACAGCCAACGTTGGGTTTGTAGAGACAGCGCCAAAGGATGCATTGGTGGAAAACAAAGCGGCAGCACTCACCGCTCTTCCATGCCAGCCACCACACCTCATCGCATAAGTAAAACTCCCCAAACGCTCCCCACCTTGATGAAAACCTTGCTCCAAAAGCTGCTTTTCCACAAAAACACCCAAGACCTCTTGCAATACAGTTATTCCCGACCTGCTGCCCCCCAGCAGCAGCAAGCCTGAGGAGCTTGGGGGGCTGCACGGAGGGAGCACAGCTGTGATCCCCGACCTCACACGCATGCGTGTGCACACACCTGCCTCGGCGCAGCACCCACATCCCCGCACGCACGCACACACCTGCACCTAAAACTCTGCTTTTTTTTGGGGGGGAGGGGGGCAACCAAAGGATGGTTGCCAAGCCGAGCTAATGAAAAACCCTCTCGCTGCTAACTCATTTAGCGCAGCGAGCGTGAAATACAGCCGGTGGCGCAGCGCCAACGCGCGGGGGGGACCCTCGCTGCGGGCCCGGGGGGGGGGGGTCGCAGGGGTACTTCTGCATTCACTTCCCCAAAACAAATAATGTTTTATATATATATATATATATAAAATAAAAAAAACAACAATCCCCCCCCCTTCTCCTCCTCCTCCTCCCGTTTGCAGGGAGCCTGGATGCAAATAACGAGGCCGGGCGGAGGATGCGCCGGGGGCTGAAGGCAGCGCCGCACCTCGCCACGCCCGGACTCACCCCCCCCCCCCAAAATCCTGCCCCCAAATCCCCCCCAGCGGGGCCGGGCGGGGCCGGGGGCGGGCTCGGGGCTCTCAGGAGCCGCCCCGGCGGGGTGGGGACCGCGGGCGGGCGGGGACCGGGCGGTGTCCCCCCCCCCCTTCTCCTTGTCCCCCCCCCCTCCGGGCTGCCTCCGCCCCCGGCCGTGACACCCCCGGCGCCCCTCCCCGCCGAGGGAACTTGGGCTCCCCGGGGGGGGGAGGCAGTCCGGGGAGGGCGGGGAGGAAGAGGAGGAGGAGGAAAGAGTCGAGTCTCTCCCCAAAAAGGGACTTTGACCTTACGCTGCTCCCCCTGTCCCCCCCCCCCTCCCGATTTGCATGTTTTTGTCACAGGTCAGGTTATGGATGCTGCCGACCCGCGTTAATTTATGAACTCATCAGCCTAATTTCATTATTTAATCATGCGGCCGGCAATCGCGTTTCCTTAAGAAAGGCCTGACCTATTTTTGGCTGGAGATAAACGATCATGTTAACAGATGTTAATCTTGTAATCTGTTTTTCCTGTAAGCGCTCCGCATACCCGGGTTTCAGACATTAAAAAATAAAAAAATAATAATAAAAAAAAAAATCTTTCCCAAACGACCTGACGTCACGATTCGGTTCTTGTAAAAAAAATAAATAATCTCGCAATGGTTTCAAAGACATTAAATCTTTTTCACTTTATAAATGCTGATTTGTTCTGCCTCAGCTCCCACAGGCTTTTATTTGCATTTCAAATTCCACAGGTTACACCAGTCGCCTTTTCAGAAAACGTAAACCAACAATAAGGCAGCAAAAGGGGGGGGGGGGGGAGGGGAGCCGTGCATCTGGATTAAATAAAGAGCAGAATTAATGTTTTCCAAAGTCGCCCGAGCAAATTTTACATTCGCACGTCGAGCGCCCGCAGCCGCAACGCTGGGACCGGGCTCGGGACGCACAATGCGCATTGCCCCCAAGGTCCCTGCCTGCTGCCGCCAGCTGTAGTAAAGGTTCCTGACAAATAAACGGCGCCGGCTCCGACCCGACGCTCTCCAGCTTCGAATACACGGTTCGGCTACGGCAGTTAATTGCGGGGGTTAGCTGCTTTTCCGAGAAAAAAAAAAAAAAAAAAAAGAGAAAAAAAAAAAAAAAGGGCTGGCTGTCATTCCCCACAAGCCTCCGCACACGTACCCGCCCGCTTTAATCCCCCACCTTGGTCGCCCGGAACAAAGTTTACCCATAGAAAACTTTCCCTAAACTTGCCCGGGTGCTTAATTCGCATTAGGCTCGCAACTCCGCCGGATGCTAATGAGCACCGAAGATAGGAGCGGGGGGAGGGAGGACGAGGAGGAGGAGGAGGAAAGCTTTTATAGCACAAAATGTCTGGAACTGCATTATTTCTATTCTTCTTGCCTCTCCAGCCACCCCCCCCACACACACACACTTTTTTTTTTTTTTCCTTGCCATCCACATCAAGTCCCCCCACCCCACCCGGGCGGTTTTCTCCCTTCTCCTGGAAAGGATCGCTCCGGGGACACCGTCCTTCGAGCCCTTCTCGCCGTCTATGCGGGAGGAATTGTTTTCTCTCCCCACCCACCCCCAACTTCCTTTGATAAACTGTGCACTTCTTTAATGGGGAGCACTCACTTATCTGCCGGCAACTGCGAGCAACTCGGGAACAAGGGCGCAATACGAGGCGTTTTTACGCGCACGCCGAGCCAACACCACCGGGAAAATAACAATAATAAGAGTAAGAAAGGCGAAGAAAACACTCAATAATTTAAGCGGCTCCTCGGGCTCGGAGCCCCATCACCCACCTTCATTAGCCGCAGCGTTTTACTTTCAGGGAAGGCAATTTGCTCTTTGTCTCTTAACGGGCTAACGCGGCGCTCAGCGCCCCCCTCCCGAGCGTGCAAAGCCCCCCCGGAGCCCCCTGCCCCCCCCCCAGCGGCCACACCGGTCCCCGACACCCCAAAAGTTCCCATTTTGGACCCGAGGGACTGCAAGCGGGGATGGGGGGGGGTGGGGGACACCCCAACCCCACGCGTGCAAGCGGGGGGGGGGGGGGCGGGGGGCGAACTTTTCCCCCGGGGACGCTGCCCCCCACCCCCGGGGGACCCTCCCTCACCTCCTCCTCGGCCGCTTTCCTCCGCGGGGAAGCCCCCCCGCCGCCCTGAAGGTGAAGCCGAGCGCCGCATGCGAGCGGCGGCGGCGAGGAGCTGCACATGATCCGCCGAGCGGCTCCACGGGGGCGGCCCCCGGCCCCCGCCGGCCCCCGCCGGCCCCCGCCGCGCCCCGCGCCCGCGGACCGCCCCCGCGCACCGCCCGCGCCCGTGCCGGGGGGGAGAGGGGGGCGCCGGGGGGGGGGCTGCCGCGGACCCGCTTCCCACGGCCCTCCCTCCGCCCGGCAAGGTGCGGGGCTGCCCCAGATGCATTTCCAGGAGAAACTTTGCTTTTCCCTTTTTTCCCCCCTTTTTTCCCCCTTTTTTTCCTTTTTCCCCTTCTTTTTCCTTTTTTTTTTCCATTTTTCCTTTTTTTCCCCCTTTTTTCCCTTTTTTCTTTTTTCACTTTTCTTTTTTTTATCCTTTTTTTATTATTTCATTTTTTTCTCTTTTCCTTTCTCTTTTTCTTCTTTTTCCTTTTTTTTTTTTTAATTCTTTTTATTTTTTGGGGGTGGGGGGGCGCGAATGGCGCTGCTGAAACATTTACGGACCCATCGCAACGCCAAAAAGTCCTCGGCCGAGACATCAAAGCCTTGGTACCGTTCAGCGGCCGCGCTGGGGAAGTTGAAAGCCCTCCGACCGAATCAATCTGCCATATGGCTCGCCCCCCCAAAACCAACCAACCAAACAAAAAACAGCACAACAACAACAACACCGCCACACGCAGACCCGCTCCTGCGCCTGAAAAAAAAAAAAGTTCAAGCCCAATTTCCCTGCGTGTTTGCGAAGCTCGCCTTAATCACGCCAAATATGTGTGCCATAGGCGACCGGAATATGTTTAGTCTACGGCTGGAAAACCCGAATTTAATCTGCTAAAGCTTGCTCCTAGACATCAAGAGTGGGGAGGCTTTTTTTTTTTTTTCCTATTTTTTTCCTTTTTTTTTTCCTTTTTTTTCTCCACTTTTTATTCCCCCCTTTTTTCTTTTTTTTCTTTTTCTTTTCTTTTTTTTTTTTCCTCTTTTTTTTTTTTCCCTTTCTTTGTCTCGTAACGTGCGATGACGTCGAATTGACACGGAGCACTTTGGAGGAGGCTCCCCGCTTTATCCCCCCCCCCGGCCCGGTGCCGGAGCCCCCGCGCCCCCCGGCCCCGCGCCCGCCTCCCTCCGGGCTCTGTCTTGCGCTCCGGGACGCGAGCTGCTCCGGCACCGCTTGCAAAAAAAAAAAAAAAGCAGCAAAACAAGACCGGGAGGAGGGAAGGGGGGGGCTCCGAGCTCGGCTGTTTGCAGCACGGCTTGCCAGAGCCCTCGGAATAAAGAAAAGGGGCGGGGGGGGAAAGGGGGGGGGGGGGGGGCGAGAGGGAAAGTTGGTAATGAAGGATACACGAATCATAAAATGTAAGCTATGTGTGATTAATGATCTGCACTAATTTGAATAGCAGGCGTGTTAAAGGTCATTGACAATTGTTGCTGCTTTCAGCATGAATGCTTGAGTGGGATGTATTTGGGACAATCACGTTTACTTCTAATTCACAGAAAAAAAAAATTACTGGACATGAGTAGCAGCTGGTCAAAATACTGAGAGGGCACCCCAAAAAAATGCTCTTTGCCTATCCCTCCAAAGCAGCTTCATTACCTTAAGGCAGTGTTTTTAATGCCTCGACGGTAAATAATATATCTGGAACGCCTGGATTTTGTTCCTTATGTATACATCAGCATCTTTCCTACATGCTTTTTCAATCCCGGGCCAAATTCTGGTCTCGGTTGCCCCAAACCTTTGGGACAATTGCAAGTTCGCTCATTCTGGATGCACCCACATGAGGACCGAAGCAGAAGTCACCGCTCCGAGCTTCAAGAATTCACCCCGGGCACACGCGTACGACACGAGAGCGCGGATCCCCTAATCACAGTTTATATAGTAGTTCAGCATTTCTTTACACAAAGAGTAAAAAATCCATTATAAATCAGCATTCCTGGGCAGTATTTAGAACTACAGTATTAGGCTAATAATTTCCATATGGTGAAAATTGACAAGTTAGAGCAATGAAAGGTGCATGAGACTTCCAAACTCCTCTACATAAAAATGCGATTTTCATGACCTACCCCTTTTCTTTCATAGTCTGTGTAGGTTCTCTTTGTTAGACAGTAAATTGTGAGCACACTCAACACTGCGCTTGCTGTATTACTTGACAGAGTCCTGAAAATGCTTAATATTTTCCATATTTGCTTCCATGCGGCCCAGTCTTGCACCCCTCGCTCCCATAAAATGAGGGGTAGTGGGGCTACAGGGGCGAAGGGACGGGAGAGCCCGTCTGAAGCCTAGCAAGCGAGGGGCATTCCACTTTAATGGAAAGGCAATTAAAAATTCAGAAGATGCAGAGACTTTAAAAACAATCAAGCGGTATATTAATTTCACGGAAAGCCACTAGCAGAGTTCCTCTGTCCATGTAATTTTAAATAGGAGATTTTCTCACATTTCTTCTGCTGATCCCAGCACTTCTGGGTTTTGAAAGCAAACCTGGAACAGGGGGGTAAGAATTCATGTGCCGAGAAGACGCGCAAAATGTCTTTGGCCTGACATCCTCGATGGCGTTAGACATTTCAGGTGGAGGAGACATCCTTAATTTTCGAACCATTATTAACATGCCATTACCTCGGGTGATTAATCTGTTTGCAGACATTGTTTACCCACTTTATCTTTGCCAGAAATCTTCCAGGAGATGTCCTCCTGTTTCAAATTCTTTAAATTACAGTATTTTGTATGAGAATGTCAGTGATATTAATGGCTCAATACGCGTTTTGCTATTTATAGACTCGTATGTATAATAATTCTGGCTAATGAAATACTTGGAGCAGGAAAGCATTTATTTACTTTTGCTATAGCCTAATAAATTATTTGTTCAGCGTTTGGGACTCGGCTTTCTCAAGTTAAGGAAAATGGCATTTTGATGAAAATCTGTGCAATGACTTGTCTGCATAACTTAGCCTTAGGAATGATTGGTGGAAGTTTAGATAAGAAAGGTTCCTGAGAAACACCATAATAGAATAGCGAGGAATAAAGGCCATGTCTCTAAAAGCGAAGTTGAAAGCATGTATAAATACTTCAAGGCAGGCAAACAAGCCAAGTTTGGATTACATTTTATATGTGTGTGTGTGTGTGTGTGTGTGCGTGTCACATACACAGATATTTTCAGTGAAATGTAACTAGAGGAGTCAGTTTTAGCTTTCACTGGGTGCTTGCTCAGAGCTTTTGTGCTGGCAAGTATTTTTTGTTGCCACAAACCTATCTGAAATGTAGAGGATGTACGGAAATAATGCAAATCCAGGACGGCTTGAGGCTCTTGGGATTTTTTTAAGGATTCTGCTCCCCCATCTCAGGACTCAGACTAGCATTTTTCTTGGTGTCACCCTTCATATTTCTCTCTCAACCATCCCTTTTAAACGCAGCCCTTAGCTTTAGTTAGTTCTCCAGTTCTGCCAATAAAGCAATATATTTTATTTTAATCTAAACCAGAGATTTGCTTTCAAAGCCTGCTTGAGTTAAAAAAAAAAAAAAAGTACACAAAGTCTGACAACAAATAATCTTGCACTAATCTTCTATGCTCTAAAACAGGCTTTTTCTTAGTACATTTGGAAATACAGAGGGCATGTATAGAACTTGCAAACTAGAGGGCACAGATGCCACTAATACCCATGTACATCTGCAGATCAGTGCACAGAAACACTCCCAGAGATGTTTTTTAACTAGAAAGTCGAATTTCTGACTCCAGTTACAATGGGCCCTTCTACCACTCATGTGCTTTCAAAGTTTCTGTAAGTGGCACAGATTTCCCCCTAAAACAAACTGGTTTCAATCAATAATATGCATACACTCATTGATAAAATGCATCAACTTCTCAGGTGCACTGCAAAAATTTCTCTCTCTTCTTTAAATCTGTCTCTCAGTAGCTGCACGGTGCGAGGCCAATCCTGAAGTTTGTCCTGCAGGAATACACCATGCTCCCGCAAAGGTTTGCGCCCTGATGTACTCTGGTCTGCATGGAGTAAGGTCAAGCTCTTGTGCCCCATTAATTTGGTCACGCACTGATCCAGCAAACAGACTGCAAAATAGTTTTCCATTTGAAGAGCTGCACGTATTTCTGGATCTGAGGAATCTATTAGCACATAACCACAATAAGAGGCTTGGGCATATCTGATGACAAACTGGATGGGGTGTCAGGTTGTGGTCGTATCCTTTCTACCTTTTACTCATCATACAAGTTGTCCCATTGCTATTAGTGGAATTACTCTAATGATAAATATGACCTGCATTTGTCTCCACCATCTTATTTATGGCACATGACAAACTTTTCCTTACGGCAGGAATAATCTGGAGAACTTTCTTGAAGACGCAGCATTTTTAACTCTAATGCCTTTCATACTTGCCCCTGCCATCAACACAGTTGCTAGGATATAGCCTGATTATGATATTTGTGCTCTGCTCCTCTCAAAACCACATTTTCTTACATCAAGCTATTTGACATTGCTTTTATAATGACATTGAAGAAGAGAGCAGAACAAGTTAATGCTGCAGAGTACGTACAGCCCCAGCATACACGGTTATTTTAGGTTCAGGCTACACGCTGTATATAGTACCAACTTTTCCAGCCCTGGCAGTCAGATTTTCTCACCCATATGTAATTTTATAAACTACATCACGGCTTCACAGCAGGTAGGGAACCCACAAACCTGTTCTTAATTTTGAGTTAACTGAAAGAATCTCGGCAGCAGCTGGTTTCAGCATAGCTGATACAGGATTCCACAGATGTGGCCCATAATAGGTTGAGAAGTAAAAAGAACTAGGCCACGATGTCGAATTAATTTCAAGGAAGACAAATTCAATAAGGATGCCACTTTTACAGAGATTTTTAAGAGATCTTTGGGAGGGCATATTTTGGTGGCCTGGGCTTTTTCATGCTGTCTACCGATTGCAACGCTGCATTTTCTAGCAGGCTGAACCTGGCTGTTGGTGTGCTGCACGCCCTCGGAGTGGAGAAACGGGCTGTTTCTGAGTTTTTGTCCCCTCCCCCAGGCCCTCTTCTGCTCATCCAAGCATAACTGATAGTACTGGCCTGTCTGAGTGCCTCTTGGACTGGACCAGACAAAGGGGTGCAACAGCTAAAGACGGCCTCTGATGCACCAAACGCACCCCTCAAGCAAACCGAAGAAACTGGTTGCTAACTATAACACAAAGTGCTACTGGGCAGACCTTCACAAACATGAATTAAAGGAATAATAATAATAAAAGAAGCTTCAAAAACGTTCATTCCTGGAGTTCAGTAATGGAAATGCTTTGAACAACTTGTGTAGCAGCACAGCAAATTCATTGATGCACTGTCTTCTGCTGAGTAAAAAATCCCTCAAAAGTAAAAGTGGAACAAACCAGTCACTTGTCCTCGCTGACAAATTTTCCCTTGACATTCTGTGTAGTGGCCTAAGCGTTTGAATAATTTCGGTTTATATGGTTTTTCAACTCAGGCATGCGAGGAAAAAGGAACTTCAAAAAGAGAATATTTTACCTGACGTACTATTTTAATGCTTCAGTAATTAGAGAACTGCAAAGGTCAAAATAGCCATCAATATCATGAGCAACAGAGTAGAAGTAGCATGTTTAAGAGGAAGTTAGTTGGTTGGCTGTAACATAATATGCCATAAGCACTAGGATGTGGATCTCCAATGACGAGCAGCAGAAGAAACAGAAAGACTTAACCACCATCAGATATTTATTTTGCTGCAGTCATGTGAAAACTTGCAAACAAGAAATAGAGATCCTTTTGAGTCTAAATCCCAGATTTTATTATCTCAACTACACTGATGCTGCAACCGATACAGAAGTTTGTCCACAAAGGTCTATTCACAGGCTGGAGAAAAAGTTTGCCAGTGCCCTCTAACTTTTCAATGAGCTAGACAAAAACCCCAGATTCAGAAGCTCCCAAGCCTTTTTTTCCACACTCTGGTTCTCCTTCCAATCAGAAAAGTGTGGCATTTGCCTGTTTTTAGTGTATTACTACCTACCTCTTAAATTCAAATCGTGAAATTCCAAATGAAGGTGGGTAGTTAAGACGTAGTTGTATATCTGCTATGCCTAAAACTGTGTGCTGCAGCCTGTATTTCTGAAATAGCATAAATTAAAAACCAGTAACAGTTCTGTGATTACATCTGAAGATGCAATAGTTTACAACACTGTAAGTCATAATAAAGATGTACAATTCTGGGGAAAATTATTTTGAGAATGGGAACTCTTCCAAAACCTTCCCACTATTTTTTTCATTGCTGATAGACCATTTTTCTTGCCTGTACAATTTTATGCCAAATTGGCCACTTTTCTAATTTACCCATAAATCATACAAAATTCATGACTCCTTTTTCCACATTTGGATCCACAAATCAACTGAGTGAATTCTTTTGCCTGAGAGCAAGAGGCTGAACCAAACACCCAGGATTATTAACCAAAAAATGATTAGCATCGGATTATCCTCACTTTTAACAGAAATTGCAGAAGACTTCAACTTTGTTGTTTCCATTTGGCTGGAAAGGCAGAAGTGAGTTATGGAAGTCAGTCTGCTACAGACTTTGAGAGGCATTTGCCTTTTTCCTCTGTTAAACTCCAAAGCTAATAAACCTGGAGCATTCAGTAACAAGAGAGGCACTCATGTCAACAAAGGCCTTACTTAGAGGCTGCTAGGTTTTTAGAAACTTCTGTGGTGAGGATTTGAAGATATTTTAGTAATACGTGGCATACTCAGGATTTCAACATGCACTTTTGCTTCTCTGTTTCCTACAGTGTAATCCCCTTTGCTTTTTCCCCCGGTGTTTTCAAACGAGCACAGAAAAGGCCGAGTGTTAAACTACAATATACGATTGTCCATTAAGTACACAAATTCTGTTCAACCCAGAACAAACTTTTAAGTCGACAGAAAGCACTATTTGGATTTCCATTTCATCCCAGAGACCCTGCTGAACACCAGTGTGGCAGGGAATACAGCTGTATCAGGCCAATAAAAGGCTCCTGATGTAGCAAGACCTCCTCCCCCTCCTCCCCGAGGAAGCCGACGGGCATGGCTTTTGCTATCGTAATTGTTTGCAGAATAACCAAACCTGTTCTGAAGCAGTTCACTGTGTGGGTGCCTTCTTTGGGAATAAGAAGCGCTTTTATTCAAGAATACCTATCTCACTTCCCAAGGAGAGGAACAAGGTATATGGAAGATATTTCTTCATTTCAAATGCTGTTCTTGTGGAGTGATGCCTCATTTTCTTTCCTTCTATTTATACTTTCTTTTGCTCCTCTGACACAAGTAGCGATCTACTCCCCCAAATAAAGCAGTTATTACACACACCAGCAACTCTCGGATTCCTTCTGCTCCACAAAGAATTCCTGAGTACTGGTTTTATTGCAGAGGATCCCATTGATATCAATGGAATGAGCATCCTGTTCGCTCCTAGGAGCTTCATATAATAAAAGGATTATGCTTAATAAAGTCAAATGCAGTAGATAGATCCGCTCTTCACAACACTAGTACAACAAGATTCTTGTAATACAAGCCATACCACTAGCCATACTTTTATTACTCTGCAGTAGGTTGCCATGTGATATCCCAGATATTTCCCCCTGAGACATTAGAACATTTCATGCCAAATCCCTCTAACATCTAAGGAGTCCAGGATCCTATTTATTTTGATGGGACTTGGTGTAATAAAAATAATATGTTGAAAAATAAGTGTGGTAACAACACTGCCAAAAGTACTCACAGAATGATGCTGACAGTACCGCCCAAGCCAATGTTTTGTCTCTCAAGAGAAGAAGGATGCATACGAATGTGTACTGGCAACTCCATTTGGTTTGCCTACATAGTGACTAAAGCTAAACTTGTTCTTTGTTTGTTTGTTTTACAGAATTAAAGAAAGCTGGGTACACCATTTTGTGCTTAACTCCTGGAAGGCTTCCCTAGGTAGAATTTACCTAATCCATGCATCTTTCCTCTTGCAGTCCGTAGCAAAGGTGACATGAAGGGAAAGAAGGGGTGAAGGGGCTGTGAAGGGAGGGGAGAAGCCCTCTGGCTGTGCTCTCTGCCGCGTAGCACCAACCACTGTGACTGTCCTGGTGCAAGGTCTGTACGAGGTCAGTGGATGGAAGCTGGGTGCAGTGTGATGTGAGTAGATGACAATGAGCCCAAGGTCTGCCTAAGAGCTGGAGGCAGCTGAGGTCTCAGCTGGGCAGTGGGAAGTTTTTTGGGGACCCCAAAGCTGCCCGTTTTTGCAGACCCCTGCCTGCAGTGCCACTCTACATCGGCTCCTGAAACTGTTCTGTTCTCACCTCTCCCTCATGGAGGAGGCAACGCAGCAGAGCACAAGCAGCATCTCGACACGCCCCTAACCCTGGTGTGTCCCCATCCACTTGAGAGAAAGGGAGCACGAGCGGTTCTGCAAAGAGCATGTAACCCTACTGGCTTTACTCTCAAAAGTTTTCTACTCAGAGTCCACAACGCTCTGCCGTAGGGCAGGCAGAGTAGACAGAATCTTGTTATAAAAAAAAAGTGCCAGTGAATGGGATATTTGCATGAATGACCTCATTTTTCACTTGCTCCCTTCACATTTTTTAAAAGGAATTATTTGCTTGGTCATTAGCCAAGTGTTTTCCCCTTGACTACCAAATGTGTTTAGCCTATATTAAGGGTAAGATCCTCTCCAAAGTTCACTGGTGACTTCCAGACCCTGTAAGATTTGCCTGCAAGAGACTGAAACCAACATTCTCATTTAATAATCTCCCACCATATTAAAAAAAAAGTGGTTTTCCAGATTCTCGTGACTTCCAAATGCAAAGTGGAAAATCTCCAAAAAAGGCATTAGTTCATCTAATGCCATTTATTTAGCACACATAAAATTCTGCTGTGCTTCTGCTGCTGTATCGAAAGCAAGTGGATGTGTCACTAGTTTATATAACCTAAAGTTTTGGCTTATCTGGACTCGCGTAAGTGCATTCAGCAGCTTTCTCAGATGTTTAGTTAATAGGGAATTCTGTGAGTTTTACACTTCAACTTATTCAGAGATATGAATGGAAGAATGAAGCCATCAAAGCTGTTGCAGAGTCCTCCACTCCCTGACCTTTGGGCCCATAAACCCATGAATGAATTACATTCATCCACACACAAGCACATTTTTTTCATCATTAATGCAAACCATGGTTAGAACTCCGTCTATTCATCTACATCGAGTTCCACGTGAGCTGTGCACTAGTGGATGCTCAGACTTTACCAAGTGTTTGCAAGACTTTTTCCCTTTTTCACACTGCACAGCTTGGGTCCAGCTGAATCCAATGCCAAGCAGATGAATAAGGAGAGCCCTTTCCCCGGGCATTGTATGGATTGTGCCACAGCTCTATCCCATAGGTCCCAGTGTGGACTCAGGATGTCTCATTTGGACCCAAAATGCTGCCCAGGGAATTATTGCCATGTGACACCACTTGGTCATAGCTGAAGGAAGTGGGAGAGAGACAGCGGCGGGGATAAAGGAGGAGCACAGAGATTTAGCAAGGGGCTTCAAGGAGTAATAGCACATCTGCCCTCTGCTAGCCAGGCACTGTGCTGAGCCTGGCTCCGGTTGAAGCTGTATATGCTGGGATTTTCTCAGTTTCGGTGTGATGTAGAATAAGCCAGGTTTTCTCTCAGTGCCTCAATTTTTGCAGCTGTAAAATGGGTCAGTGCCTTTAGGCAGCTATGCTCACTACTGGCACTTGTGATATGGCATACTCAGAGGCTTTTACTGATCCAGGCAGAGCAAACACTGGCACGCTTTGTGCGCTGCTTCTGTGCTTAGAATCATGCTTTAGTGCTTTTACCTGACATTGTGTGTAGCAAGGATAATATCCATGCAGCAGTCTCGACTGCAGCATTTTTGCACCTGCCTTGAGTTGGCTGTGAGAGAGGTGGACACGGAGCTAAAGGAGGAGCTAAAGGAGCTAAAGGAGGAGAAATATCCTTTGAATGGAACGAAGGTCTGTCCCAAAGACATTCCAGAGAACAGACAGGGTCTAGTGGTGATCCAGTATGGGTTAGTTTCACTTCCATTAGTACTCCAAAGTGGTAAATCAAGAAAGCGCAAGTCGGGAAGTGCCTACTTAGGTAAAGACCTCTAAGATATAAATAGCCCCCTCAATACAAACTGAATAGGAACCAAAAGATTTAATGGACAGCATGGGGCTTTTTCGGTGAAAAGTTTTGTTTCTGTTCAGATTATGGATGGAATAAACTGCCTGAAACTAAAGGAAAAAAAAGAGAAAATATATATTCCTCAGTGTTGATTGATACAATTTAATTTTGTTGTTAAAAAAATAGAAGAGTAATACCCAGACACACCTGTGTGTTGAGCTTTACCCCGATGCAATTTCATACAGGTGAGATATTAAACCCCAAAGACTAAGTTAACAATGGAAACAGGGACAGACTGCTAACGGCGGCGGGTGAGCGGCTGCCATTGGAGTAGCAAGTTGCACGTTTTTCACAGCATAGTGGGACGGCTGACAAACCGTGAACCTGCCTGCTGGCTGGCCGCAAAACCTGCGGCGTGTTTAGCCAGCACGGCTCTTGAAGTGGCTTTGTGTTTGCCAATTAGTTCTGCGTGGAATTAGGGCATTAAAAACAACTGGAATATTTTTAATATCAGGAGTATTTCGCTGGGTTTCTTCATTGTCTTTGTAATTTAAATATCCTGTTGTGTAACTATAAAGACAGGAAGTGAGCTATACAAAACCTTACAATAACAGTATTAGGTTTCAGATAAGCTGATGTGCTCAGTGTTGTTGGGTATTTTTTTACCCGGGGTAATGTAAGTTTTGCAAATGCTAGGAGAGATTATGTTTGCTCTTAGGAAAACATTTTAAAATCTTGCAAAATAAGCTTTGCCTGTGATGCACAAAAAAATACCCTCCTGATAACAATAAATGACTTGCCCTTTAACGAGAGGCTTTAATTATTTAGCGTTGTGCTTTATTTGTGTTCCTGCCGTGAAACCAAACCCTCTCCAGCAGGCAGACCCGGGTGGTGGGGTAGGTGCCTACCTATACACTCTCTTATTGTTTCCCCTCCAGCTCAGGGCTGGTTTTAGGCAAATCCAAACCTTTGTGCACATGCAGCTAGTGCAGATATTCTTGCTCTTTGGGCATGCCACAGTGAGCTTTCCTGCTGGCACCGCTGCTGGATTGTTTCGTCTCCCCTCGTGGTGATCACACTTGGCTTTCTGCAAAAAAGACAAGAACTTCTTTGTGGGTAAACACAAGCTTATTTTTATATACCTGGATTTATGGGCCTAAAGAAGAATGATGTGTTAACGGGAATATTTATAATTTCTCAAACAAATGAAATCACTTGTGCAACCATTAAACAAAAGTAGGACATGATTTCTGAACCTGTTCTCCTTTAATACGATGATAATTTCAACCATCCCATTCTCACTGAAGTCAGTGTTCGTGTTGTTGCCGAGTGGCTCAGGAGCAGCCAGCTTGTGTGCTTGCATAGCTGATCCCCATTTACACGCAGCGGCTATCAATGGGCGATAATCTTCAACGGGGCAAAACTTTTGCTGCTCAAGTGTATTTACACAAGCACTTTCACACCCACATAGCAGATACACATTCATTATCACATGCACAACGTTACATGTAAAGAGATTTTTGCATTTGTGTAAATGCACAGTGCCAACAGGCAAAATTGCCTGACACTTTGCCTTTATAAGCCCCTCTTTGCAGACAGCTGAATTTTATTAAGAGTTTAGCCATTCTGCTACAATTTGCATGCAGAGTGTCTGATCTGTGCTAAAATTTTAATCAAAATTTCAGCCAAATATATTTAGCTGTTTCTGTGACCAAGGTTAACAGAAACCAGGATGTTTTGCCCATCTTTAAACATCCAGGATCTTCTCTTGGAATTGTTCTAGCACCGCCACAATTTGAAGCCAGAGCCTGAAAAATCTGAAGAGGCTCCCTATGGAAGGGCTTTGCCTTTTGCTATTCTCGTTATACATTTGGCTGTGTTATAAGCCTGTGAAAAATCACAGTTTGCACATGCTCCATCACTACTTGTTCAATTTCAGTTGCTAAATTCTGAGAAGATTCTGCTGTAGCTGAGGATGCTCAGGTTTCTCACAGCTGGTAACGCTGACTGCACCACATATGCTGCGTCCTCAGTTACAGTGTCCTCACTATTGCATGCTAGAATATATTATTCTAGTATGGATTACAGGGACACAGCCAAAATTTCACTATAGTGAGAACTCACAGCCGTAAGGTTGGGGTGAGTTCCAACAGCAAGTGCTAACAGGGAGGTAGATTAATTTTGTGTTCTTGAAGCATTCAGATATTACAGAACTGACCACCATGGAAAATCTCCAGAGGAGTTTAATTATTCTTCTTTTTGAGAGACGTGTCTGAATAGCATACAGCAAACAAGGCATGGGATAACAAACTGAAATTTGAAAGTAACAAAATATTGAATTGCTGCTAGTTCCTGAACCTTACATGATACTTTGTCTTAAAATTAGTATGTGGCTGTGCAATTAAAGACGAGAGCACGCATTATAAGGGGCTGAGTGAACAGACATCCTCAGTAATGGCATTTTATCTAGTGTTTTGTCTACATGACTTAAGAGGACTGTAACGAACATGGTTGCTGTAATGTGTGCTGTGTGTTTATACATTCGCACAGGCACATTTGTGGAAATGCACGTGCCTATGGACAGCTTGCCCCCAGTCCAAAATAATCAAATATTGATGGACCATGCAGTGGTTAATAGTTAATTGCATTTGACAATATGAAAAAGTCAGGAATAACTAATCCAAAGTTATCAGAGCCAATCATTTACTAGACATTATGGTTGACCCATGGCGTGGAGCTTTCTGCTATCCCACACGAAATATTAAAATCTGGGATAATTGGTGAAGTACCAAGTGGGGCTTTATGGAGTTGCCATTCATGTCTCAGGTAGCTCTAAGCAGAACAACAGGGGAGGACTTTCTACTGTGAACTTCTCTTTACCTTCACCTCTTCCAGCTGTAGGAAGGGATAAGTTCCATTTTCAGCTATGGAAATGAACCATGATTTCAGTTTTATGAGGTCTTATTTCAGTAGCCTGCTTTGAATAATAAACAACTATTAACTTTCAGAGCACACAGAAAAGCATATAATTTTTAAAGCACATCCTGTTTCAAGGACTCTCGGATATAAACTGTTTAAGAGAAATGAATTAAGGAAACAAATGTGGGATAATAGTTAATAATTGTTCCTGATACAGTGAGGTTGTCAATCTTTCCGCACTTGTCATTAATATATTGGGCCTGATTCCCCAACTTCATTTGAGATCCTTTGGAGAAAAACAGAAGTAAAATAATGGGGAAACATGTTCTTTCTCTAAGATTTATTTATTTTTTTTTTTGGGGGGGGGGGAAGGGGGGTCAGTCCAGCATGGTGCTTTAAAGCCCTACAAGAACAGCACAGTTTACATGATTTCCTTTTGGCTTGCTCAGTGGTGCAGTATGGTGCTGCTTGTGCAGCCTTGTTTCTTGACAGCCCATTTAAGCAGGTTTTAGTGTCAACTTAAACTTATTAACAAGCTTAAGTACAGCATCGCATTTTATTTGGTTTTGCAAATGTCTGGAACTTTTCATGTGGAATTAGCAGAACTCAGTCTTAAAGCCTAATGAACTCAGATAAAACTCAGCAGGATATCCTGCTAGGAACTAATTTTTTTGTACAAAGACAGCTCTTTGGTCCTCTTTTTTTTTTCTTTTTTTTTCTTTTTTTTTTTCCTTTTTTTTTTTTTTTTCCAATGCATTCATTGGCTTGTCTCAGAGGCTGGTGAACTATCAGCTCTCTTATTGATCTACTCTGGAGTCACTTGAAAACATAATTTTGAAAGCAGCATTTCAGCACTCCTCCTTGCTTCATCTCTTTGCTGTGGTGAACTGTGGCACAATTTTCCAAGAACTAGGCTGAAAATCAATGCATTTTTTATAGTTAATAATACATATATATTTTTTTAAATCTTTACATCAGCCTAGTTGTATTTGAGATGCCTCTCTGTATGTTACATCTTCTGCTTTATTAAAACCTGTCCTAGGATTCACATCCCTCCACTCTAATTTAGCTACAAATTGATTCTTAAAGTATCACATTTAATAGCCTTTGGGGTTTGATGCACAAACTATTCTGACGTCTATTCATAGACCCCTATAATGGGACCCACTCCAGTTTATCCCTTGAACTGTCTGTCAGGCTCTCTGGGAAATAATGGCTCCTGACAGTTGTAGAGTTAAAATATAGGATTAATGATCAGCTTTTAATGTGCAAATGGGGTATTCAGCTTTCCTCTTACCCATCTTATTTAATGCAAATTCACTGTTGAAACAGGTAGCTTGAGTTGCTTCTCTAACTAAACATAGATTAATCTATCAGGGTAAATTCCTGAATCAAAATAGAAATTCGGCTACGCACCACAGAGTAAATACCACACACTACATTTGTGCTGATTTATAACCAAGTATTTTTTGCCCTGCCAAACTCATCATCTATTTTTAAGGTTTCAAAACCTCACTTTCACACAAAAATAAAAATAGCTATGCATTGCAGCAAGCAATTTAACCAGCAGGAAGGAGTCTGCCCTTCTCTATTAAATACAGCTGTAGAAAGCCCCATGGTCTTTGATTTAATTGTTTCCAATAGGCCAAAACAATCTGCTACCTGCATTTAGTAAAAAGTAAAAAACAACAAAAAAAGTGATTTCTACAGTGAAGTGTGGAGCAGTTCACGTGTTTTCATTATGAGATTAATAACATGTTCGCAATACTGGGTCTTAAGAATTGTATGGTAATTTTCAATTATGGCATCCTAGCAAAAAGCTATGTATACAAAATTAGACTGTTTAAAAAATGTTATGTATTAATTGAATTGGAAAATACTTTGGTATATGGTATATTAGGAAGCACTTGTCCATTATGTTCTGCAGTGACAGGCAGTGTTATATCTGAGGAGTGGACCACTGAGAGGAGACATTGGATTAGAGTGAGATTTAGCAAACCTTGCACCTTTCTTGGAGTATCTACAAGTAAAATGATTTGGCTGAGAGTTAAATACAAGTCAAAACATATAAAAATAAAATAAACACTAAGTCATACTGAAAAATCTTTCATTTTTTAAGCCAGTCACACACCCGTCCATATGCCTCTCATAACCACTGGCTTTCCCAAGCACATGAAACATAAAGGTGTTCCTCAAAACATGAGACTTAATCCTTGCAGTACTTGAGTGCCTTAAGCTGCCAATAAAGCAAAAAGTGAAGCCTCTTGTCTGCAATAATTCCTTTGAAAGTGGTAACATCCAAGCAGCAGGCACATGGGAGTACCCTGAGAAGCGATGGATAAGTAAGAAGAGCAAGAGCACGCAGCACCTCACAAACGTGTGGCTTCGCATGCCCTGTTACTATTGCTTATATCTTTGAGTGCATGCTTTAACACACAAACAGGGAAGAATACACTCACTTTATTTGGTAAATCTGGTTCAAACAGCTTCTAAATGCCCCCAGGGATTTCTTTTGTTGTTTTGCTAACAGTGTCAATTTACTCCGTTACCACTTGTTTCTAAGAAAGCAAAGCAATATATCATTAATAACATAAGCTACATTTAAATTAACCTCACAGACATTGTTTATAACATACTTTGCTATTCTGTGCTTCATTTTCCACTGCCTTCTACCTTGTATTCACAGCTGTGCAAAGCAAGTCAAAACAGCAGTGCAAATTAGGGACAGTTCAGCTGAGAATGTGGGGTTGCAGACATGCTAATTAATATATATTTAATAGCCATAGCAGGCAGCGAGTTTCTAAATTGAGTGAAGATGTGATCTGGCTCTTTGTGGGCCACAGGATGCTTGAGCTTCCCTCTGCACTGTCCCTCACTGGCAAGTTGTTCTGCTGTGTCCCTCCTGCTGTACTGTCCCGGCAGTGTGGTAGGATGGAAGGGGTACACAACCCCTGGGAGAAGAAGCCAGAAAAGAAAAAATAGAAAAATAAATAGGAAATATAAGAATTAATGGCTGTTTTCCCAGGGATTCAGTTCCCTCTCCCAGTTCACCACGTGGCTGGGCAAACAATGCCAAGGACAACATGAAATAGTGGCAAGGGAAGGGGGAGAGGAGGCTGCTGGCAGCATTGATAAGTTGCTCATCAGATCACTCCAGGAGAAATGGGATTATTGCAAATAGCGCCAAGGAACGTGCCTTCCACAAGAGGCAGCAAGGAAATGATGGAGATACAGCTCCTGCTCCAGTTTCTTCATGTCCTGCTGCCACCATACACTCCAGGCTTCCTGGGACAGAGCAGGAGCGCTATTTGCCCAGCGTAAGGTATTGTTTGTGATGCAGCACACATGCAGCAAGGTATAGTCCTCAGACCTGGAGCTTTAGTTTTCAGCATCCCTGGGGTTTGGGTTTGTGCTGGCTCCAGAAGGCCTTCAGCTTGGAAGCTGGTTGTGGCACTTGGTTGAAGTTAAGCTCACAGGTTTTAAATTATTTGGCTGTTTCTTTGTGTTTTGAGAGAATTTTCTATGGAGATACGTTTTTAGATAGATATTTATTCTATGATTCTGTGATTCTTTAGACTTTCTGCAAAACCTTTTTAGAGCACACAACTGAATAATTCTAGTGGAAAATTAGATTTTGCGTTTATCAAGTTTCATTGAGAAAACTTTAAGTCACTTGTGGTTGATCTGATTTCTCTGCCACAGCCAGTAAACTTTAATATTTCCTTTCCAATTCGCTTGCTCAGAATTTACAAACAGAGGCCTCCAAAAGTACAGCTCACAACCAGGCAGAAAAATTTTCACTAACTCAGTGGGCAGAGCTGAACAGAGTTTGGGATTCAAATAACAAGGGGGAAAATTACTGACAACTAGGAACTGGGATAGATGCCTGAGGTGCAATTTGATGGACAGGGAGGCTGCAAAGGAAGAGGAGCTGGGAGCAACCCAGAAATCAGCCAGGGAAAAGCCAGGAATCACAGCCCCCTCCCAGCTACCCTCAACACATCAGTGCACTGAACTTTGAAAAAGGCACGGATGGATCAGAGCGTCCTTGGTGTTTCGCTTAGCCTGGCTTTTGTGATTGTTTGTGGAAAAAAGGGACGGGCCTGTGATGGGAGGATGGGTTCCAGCCCATGGGTTTGAAGGTCCATCTGTCCCCCTTTTCTCCCCAGAGATTGCTGTTGAACCACAGAGCACAGTGTTCTTTTTTATTATTATTATTATTATAGTTTTAATTTTTATTTTTTTTCAGCTAGTAGCCTAAAATAAAGTCAGGATTGGAAACTCTCAGAAAACGGGAGTCTGAGATCCTGGGGTTAAGGGGGGGACCCCCAGCTCAGCCCCACACAGCTCCCTGCTGCCTCACGCCATGTGGCTGGGCCTGCATGGCTGAAATGAGGCCTGCTAACTCTGAGTCTTGTCCTGTGGCCCTTCATTCACCTTTCTGTTTTGTTTTGGTTGATTTTTGTTTGTTTGCTTGCTTGCTTGCTTGCTTCTTTGTTTCTTTGCTTTTCTTTATTTATTGTTTCTGACCTTGCATAACTTTCCAATGGCCATGCAAAATCTTTTGGACAGTTTCCATCTGGGGCAGAAATCCTTCCTGACAGGTTCAGCAAAGACTGACATTTAATAGATTCGCTTCAAATTCTTTAAAATTGGGGTTTGAAATGGCCTGGGCACCAGTTCCAGCATGACCAGGATCACAGCACAGCAGAATGTGTGCAAGAGGGTGCTGTTTCTGTTTCCCTGCATTTTTACAGCTGTCTTATATGCTGTTTGGATGTAAATACGGGGTCAGATTCAATCCCAGTCAGCACTGACATATCTTCTGGTGATATAAACCCTGCATGGGGATGCAAGGTGGAAAATCAGTTAGTAGATGGTTTTGCCATAACTGAAACCCACCATAAACAATCGCATAAAGAAAAACAAATCTAATAAAAGTGAGGACAGCTGACAGGGCAACTGGATGGTTTGGTTGCAGGGATGCAAGTGCAGTCCTGTGGAGCTGAATGGATGGTCTTGTATTCCCATATTTACTAAAAAGCCACCCTATTAACACTAGCAACCTGCAGCGAAACTGGGAAAAAACAAACAAACACACCCTTCTGGGGTTTCCTTCTCCTCCCCATCCCCCTGCCTTGTTATTTTTAAAACGGGAGCAAAGGGGCAAAAGAGCAATCCTTGCCATTGCCAGCCAGTAAATCTGGTGAAACAATGGGACAAATAGTTAAGAAGGGAGAAAAGGGAGACAGAAAATAATGGGGTCATGAGCAGTTGAAAGGTTTGGCCAAATCCGACCTTTGTTTTAATGTAGTTTTAAACCAGCAGAATTATATCTGGCAAAAATTCATCTGCCTAGCTTTTTTGATTTTTTTTTAATTTTATTTTTAAGAAATAATGCCAAAGAAACTCAGTTCATCTGGTGGAACCAAAAGATGTAGTGGGAAAAAGTATGTTTTATTCTTCCTTGTAACAGCTGTTAAACTTCAGTGTGTAAAATCTTATATAGGATTAAAAAAAAAAAAAGTCTTAAAGTTCTTGTATCTCTCTCATTTAAACTGGGAAGGAGTTCATAATAAAGTCTCAGTCAATCCCTCAAAATCATCCAACATCTTTGTCCCCAAGCAAGGGGAAAGCAGGCTTGACATTGATATTACTGGCTAAAATACATTATGTAATTTTCCTCTCCCATTCACTCCCCCCACTTTATAAATCAGCACATTTGCCAGATTAATTTATACTGCGTGTGTGTGCATGTGTATTTATAAAAGAAAGGGTCACAAATTCCCCCCCACCCTTTTTTTTTTTTTTAAAAAAAAAAAAAGAAGAAAAAATAAAAGAAAAAAGAAAGGAAAAAAAAAAAGCCTCTTTTACATTAGGTTTTAAAATCAGCCAGAACTAAACACTGTACTTCAGGAGCTGCTCCTCTTGCTGTGTAGCACCCTTGCAAGATACCTCGGGTGCAGTTTCCAGGCAGTTTAAGTGATTGAACAAGCTACAGCCCTACCCCTTCGCTGGGCCATGCCCCATATTGATGGTGCACAGGAGTGCATTAGCGCTGCTGCTTATCTGACTCCTTCCTGAGCCAATTTAAACAACTCACAATTTTTTGCTGGGTTACCTTTCAGCTGGTTTGAGACTTGAAAGTGAGTCACGGGGAGGTCAGGGGAGCACCAGGGCCAGCAAGAGGGCAGAGTCTGGAAACATACCACCAAGTCCAAGGTGAGGATGGCAGCAAGCATTGGGACAGTGTTTCTTGCACCGTCCAGCTTCAGTTTCTCCCACTCTCACTATTTATTTTGAACAAAAATTGACCAGGAATTGATCCAACTGAAGATTGTCCAGCCAGATCTGCTGCCCAGTGCAGCTCAGTGGGCAGCTGTGCCAGCATAGCAGAAGCTTTTGAAGAGCAGAAGCAAGAGTGGGCATCCAGGGACAACGATGCACTGCTCCCTAAAAAATACACTGCTTAGACTGGGACTGTTTTTTGAGGAAACAGTGTCTCTGGTTGGGAATTTCCTGATGAAAAAGGTCAATATTGAAAAAAAAAATAATAAAATCAGTTCTTAAATCCAATCTGTTTGTTACAGACACATCTGTTAATGAACTTCTAACCAAAGGGACAGGTTTCAGTTCACTCTGGTTCCTCTCCCACCATTCAGTGCTTAAGTGTCCTCAGCAGACAGTAATTATCAATCCTAAAGCCAACAAGAATGATGTCATTTTTAGTTCATCGAATACCAGGTATCCCAAGGGTGTCCTTCACCAGAAATGTAGCAGTTCTGAAACCCGTTTTGAATTTTGGCTTTGGTGGGAGGGTGGTAACTTTGGGACTAAAAGCATTTGAAAATTCAAAATGCATCATGAAATAATGACTTTCTGACAGACTCTGCAATAGGCTACCAACATGAGTAATAGTTGACATTTCAGACTCTGGGTGACCCCTGGATATTTTCTAGCTTTTTTTTTTTTTTTCCAAAACAATAAGTTTCTGAATAACTGTGAGATACAACAACATAAAGTATGCTGAATACATGGGATTACCTATACGCTGGCTGCAGTCATTTTAACCACACCATCTTGCAATAAAGGTTGATTTTACAAGTGAATACTATAAACATGTAACCTATTGTGCAATGTTGTTTTTAAGTCAGATGGCAAAATAGATGAGATCACAATATGACGCAGAGATCACATGGTAATTCCTGCGTAGTCTTACTGGATTTATTCTGAGGAGTTATTGAGGCTTTCTGCAGAGATTGTATAATAGCTGCAGTAGAAAGAGGCAAGCTTTTCTAATAATACTGTTGAACAAATCAGGACTTTCCAATATCCAACCAAAGCCTGATTACACTCATTGAAACACTAATGTCAATATTTATTAACTAATATTAAAATTACTGTCATCTCATTTTTGCAGTTAGCCAGAAAATCATTATGTATCCCTTTTCAAAAACCATTGACTTTTCCTTAGCACAGAAAACTCTATTATCAGTCTTTATAAAATATTTATGGCTTTCCCTGACATTCTCATAATATCCCTAGGAGAACAATCAGCATTCCTTTCGCTGAAAATAAGACAAACCTTTTCTCCCTTAAAAAAATAATTAATGAATTAAATATGAATGATACTCAAGCCAGAAAAGTATAAAAGCTACTGCCCATTCATCTGACATGCCAATGGGTGATGTGGGTCATTTCCCTTTCTTTTAAGAACAATCACAGGAATCTGGTTTAACTGCTTTATTATTATTATTAGGAAAAAAATGCTCCTTCGAGAAGCTGCCTTGAAGTGTCACTGAGGGGCAAATTATTATTCATTTCACACCTGATAATATGGAGAGTGTTACCAGGCTAAATGGAGGGAGCTGCTCACGGATTCTATGAGGGCTTGTTCCGTGCCCTTGATTGTTTGTGCCACCATTTCCCCATGAACAGCAAGCCTCCTTGCCAATGTCTGGGGCAGGGCTATTTTCAGAAGTGCTGCATCACCCGTATTTTCATTAGAAGCTACCGGAGCTCTATACCGTCTCACATTTTCATGTTACTGCAATATTATTCGATGCTAATTTCCCCTGCTGTACCTGATTTACAAACCCTGATGTGTCAGCTTGCATTTTACTGTTTGCATTTTCACCTGTAACCGCTTTGTAAGGGGAAAAGATAAAAAGGGGAAAACCCCGCTATCCCTGCAGGATCCGTATCAACAATACCAGCTGTTTAGTTCGCAATTTCTGCCTTTGTTCAAACTTTTAGCACGCAGTTGGCTTGTTGCACCTCTCTGTGTACTTAGCTGCATCGCCATGGCAATAGGAAAAAAAAAAGAAAAAAAACACAACACGATGCAGATTTGGAGAGAAAGGAAGAAAAAAGATAAAACACCACTGTCATGTCAAGGCTCGATGAGGTTGGAATAGGCTAATTTATCTCTGAAGTTAAGAGACATTCAATTTGAAAGATCAGAGAGGTTAAGAGGAGTCTTGAAGTGGAAAATTTCCAATTCATAAACATACAAAGGTGTCCAACGTCAGGATCTGGATTTCCCTAAATTGGGTCAAATAAGTCAGCCTTCATTCAGATAGGACACCCAATAAAAATCCTCAACTAAGGACTGGAGGATTGGGCTAGCACTTTTTAAAGAGACATAGTAGAGAAACTAAGATTCAGCTTCTATCTTTATCAAAGAATTTAATAATATATATTTATATACATATAAATGATATATATGATTATATAAAGAAATAGACTAATTTCTATTTACACATTATATATATGATGCTATTTATATAAAATAGTAATAAAATTAGATATTTTTCCCCAATTTCTGACTATTTCTATCTTTTGCCTTTAAATTCTTTTGGCTCAAGTATTTGCAATTCCAAAATCCCGCTGTGGTGCTATTTCAACTCAAGCATCTAGAGAGATCGGCCGACGTGGACAGAACAGTACAAGAGTTTCACCAGAGAGTTCAAAGGCTAACCTTGCAATCATTTACTCATGCGAATATTTTTTAGCTCAATAGCATTATTCTAGTGACAATGTTACTTTGACAGAAATTGAATTTTTCAAATGCTTGCACAGTTGAATAATTTTATGCATCTGAGTAGTCTTCTTCTGTGAAGCTACTGCCTTGTGCCAAGCTAGCCATGTGCAGATGCATTTCCGAGGAGGAGAGGGTTCCCCTGATAGTGATCCTGGGGGTTTATGAGAGTAAGCCATATTGACCAGTGTGTGAATAAAGCATTGTGCATCTGATGAGGCTATTAGCAACGCATAAAAATTCAGCAAGCAATATCGATGAAATGTAAATCTAAATTTTAAAGAACATGTAGATTTTATTTTCAGCGGGGATTTTTAACATGAAAATGTATCTTTAAAAATTCACTGCGGCAAGATCAGTAAATATAAATAAAACATGTGAAGAATATTAATCTTAGTAAAATTGAAGAAGCAAGCTGTCAATGACTGTCAGACACAATATGAACTGACAGTTGCATGGCTTACAGTCTGACACCGGGATCGTTACCTGTCTGTTTCTCTATCAAAATACCTACAGGGAATAAGAGTTTGCAGATTGCAGGCATGGGTGGCAGTGGGGAGAGGGGAAGAGTGGTGAAAATGGAAGCCTAATGACAGCTGTGAAACATATATATGCAACATATTCATTAGGATTAATCATCAATCTTAAGGAATGGCTTACGTCATTCATTATCATCATTACTGGAGAAGAGCTTTAAAATAGCATCCTTATCTTGCAGATCCCACTCTCCCCCTACAATCAGACTAAAAAAAAAAAAAAAAAAAAGCAGACCCAACCCTCTTCTTAACCAATTGCTGCCACATACACAAAACATGTAGACGAATGTTTAATTGGGTTCACACATTGATAAAACTTACAGGAAAGGGTCAGAGAGTATCTGCAGATGCTCATGCAAAAGGATGCTGCAGGTGTGACGCTGGTCTGGTCTCTTGGGGGTCCATCCTGGGAACAGCCGTCCTGGTAGGCGTTGATTTAACCTTGGGACTATACTGTGACAGGGTGGCTGGGGTCACAGAAAGCACAGAGTGTGTTTCCTCTGGGCTCCCAGGATGCTTAAACTTTGCATGGACATTTATGTGACTGGGAAAGAACTGCTGAAGGTATTTCTGTTCTTTGCAGTCCCTTTTCCTAGGTTTTACTACCAGCTTAACCCACACCTGTGAGTCCTAGCTATGGGTTAAGCACAGTGGGCTGAGATTAATTACACTAAAAAAGCTTGAATAAGTGGGATGCTCCCCAGGATCAGCAGAGAAGATGGGTCAGGATCATACCCAGACATGGAGTCACTGAAATGCCTTTTTGTACTCATTTTGGACAATTAGGTGCACAAAACCACTGCTCTGTTAGCATTTACTGTAACGGCAATTGGCCAGAGAGGCTGGCTCATGTGGAGCCTCCATGATGCCACCACACTGAATTCTTGAAGGAATACCTGTTGACAAACAGCACTGCATGCCAGAAATGCTCCAGGGTTCATTTAACCCTTAAAGAACAACCATAACCAGGCTTGCAAGCAAGTCGGGATCCTGTTATCTTAAGACTTTGCAACGCACACAAGAGAAAAGATAGGAAAATTCAGCTTTTGCCCCTTCAAATCTACAACTGCACCTTCGTATGCAAAAGGTGTGTTGTTCCCCAGTCCCCCAGTCCCAGTGTTCCCATCTTCCCAAGCTGGCTGGCTTGGGAAAGCCACTGTGGGTCACAGAAACCTTGTCTGTGGGCTTTTCTAAAACTCCTGAGTGGCTTTTCCTGGATAAAAGCCAACTACAACAATACATAGTTGGGTGAACAACACAAACTTTTTCTATTAAATTTTGTTCAGTGTTAAAATGTGTATCCATTTCTCCCATGCTGAAAGTTCTTCATGACCTCGTGTCATAAACATTCATGCAAGAAAGGAGTACTAGTACGTCCTTATGGAAGATTTTATGCACATATACACTGGAGACTTTCATTTTGAAATGTATTTCTTGCAAGGCTTCAGACAAGAAACTTGATGAAGGTTGCGTTCATCCACTCTAGGAACAGAAGTAATACCATGTGACAAATCGCCATCAAAAAATGCAGCTCTGGTGGCAAGTATTTAATATCAGCTGGAGAGTGAAAAACAGCTCATAGGGAGAATCTTTGCAACATTTATCAAGAATTCTAATGACAAATACATAAATATAATACAATTTCCTTCTAGCTACAGCTTGTTAAAACTTGACTGAACCTCAGAATTTCAGCAGAACATTTCATTAAAATTTCAGCTGCCAAACAAAACTAAAAGACATCATTAATGATAACTTACAAGGCAGAATTTCATACTTTTCAACTAGTTTTACCAAGTTAACTACTAGAAAAAAAAATGGCACTAATGAAATGCATCCCTAAGGCCTCCTTATGCTATACCAGTGAATGTGAAGACAACGGACAGAGCAATAGGTAGAAATTTCACTATCCTCATATAGCTTGTTTTTACTTTATTTTTTTAAAAAGTAGAAAATTTTATATAAGTCTCTCACACTTGGTAATTTCCATTAAAGAAAATCACTGAAAAGTAAAGAGGAAGAAGTGTGTATATGCATTGTATTATATTATCCAGGTATTTATATTTATTTAAAACTGCATAGCTATTTAATATTAATATGCTGTAGATAGTAAAGTAATAATTTTCAGTCCTTCCTTGAGTAGAATTCCCATTACTAATTGCAATTATTTCTTCAGCAGTAGTAGCTACATTCTGCAGCTCCAATCTGTAATCTCTTTAAAGAAGGCACTTTACACAATGTAGAACTCCTTGTCCTTAAGAGCTACAGAGTTGACTGCAAACTTCAAAGTGAGGAAACAATATTGTCTGTATTCATTGTTGCTCAGGATACACTAGAGTCAACATTATGACTGGTATACTGTGTAACAAAGGTAATTTCCAAAGGCATACTAGCCCACGCTAGAGCCAGAAATAGCAGAAATTACACAATCCATTATGTAGACACCTTTTCATACCATGGATGAAGTGGATTTTGGTGTGGGTTTAGCAGGCAGGAAGTTAGTACCCATCATGATTCATAACATCATCACCCTGTCCTAGAGCAGATGTTAGAGGGTCTGGACTTCCTATTGTCCTCCGTGCAGGTGGAGTTCCAGCCTGCTAAAATTGACAATATTCCCACTGCCATGTTGTTGCAGCATGAACACCGAATTCCTAGGATATTAAAAAACGTATGCACTTAATTCCTATTTGTTTAACAAAATACCAAACCCTTTGGGACAACAAAAGCAAAATTTTCCAAAGTTTATGGCCATAATTTATGTGGAGATTTCTTCCGCAGAGGCAGGGGCCTCAGGCAGTGACTATAGGTTTTCCTGTCTCCCTCCATCTCCTCCCTCTGGTGTCAGTCATGATGTACGCCATGAAAGTCTATCTCTTAATGCTAAAGATTTGACCTGGGGACTACAAACAGGTCTTAGTCAAGGTCACAGAAAGGCAGAGCTAGGAAATGGAAAGCTTGTTTTTCTTTTCTTTTTTTTTTTTTTTCTGTTGTTCTTGCACATTCTTCAAGCAGCTATAGGAACAAGCCTGTTTTCACTCTCTGTTGTGTTATTTGGTTTGGATTTTAAAATTAACCTAGAAGAGTTCAAATCTGAAATCCTAGTTAGCAATAATGATTCCTCTTCTTTAACCACACTCTTCTCCCCATGCTTCAATAACCAAGTGCAGTAGTAGTCCTTTGTTAAGAGGGGACTAGACTTTCAAAAGTTAATGTGGAGAAAAAGCCTGCCCATCCCTGCAATGGTGATACCTTTCTAGGATGGGAAGCCCATGGGAGATGGCCACCCCGAACCTCCCTCACACCTTCCCAGGCATGGCACCATGGGCAGCAGGGAAGGGCACCTACAGTACTTGCACGGTGCCCTGGAATTCACCCCAGGAGCACAGAGCATCTCAGGAGACTGAAGGATAGGCTTCTGAAGGTGTCTTGGTGCCTAACTCCTATTGTACCCAAGAGGCTTTAGCACTGTGTCGTTAAATCAGGTGTGTAGAGTGAGAAAGAGGCGATCAGGCAGGGAGCGAGCACCCTTAAGCACACGTTTTAAAGTGAAATATTTAGGCAGATGAACAATTTAGTTCCTTCTAAGAACCTGATCCACAAGGAAAAGACACCTGAATTTGATACCTTTGGATCAAGGCTTTATAACCTCCCTGTATAACCATGAAGAACCACTCTCATTAAGGCAGAAATCATCCCTTTTACCCAGCCAAAATATGCATTTGTACTAGGCTTATTACCTTCCTCCTAGACACAGCAAAGTTCAGTCTCTACTACTGACACGCAAGGTTTGCTTGATGCTACGGGCTGCCACTGGGTGCAGTGCACCGCTTTTCCCCTAAAGCTGTAAGAGCCACAGTGCTCTGAATAAATTACTGTGGAGGTCTTGCTAACACAGCTGCACCCCGATGCTACGAGCTCGGTTCTTAAGCCACTGGTCGGACATCCAAGTGACATTAGCCTAAGCCTCAGTACAGCTCACCTTACTGAACAGAAGTAATAGAAGACACAGATGATCAGCAATTTTGTTCAGGGCCAAAAGATAGATTTCAGTGTCTAACCTAGGTTTAAAAATACACTCTGTAGTCTGAAAAAGCCTTTCTTAAAGTATGGCACGTTCTAAATGTATATGGTAAGTTAAAAATATACTTAGTTCATATTTCTTACTTTTAAATTAAAGTCCTTCATTCCAATGGTTTGTCAGTAAAAGTAATATAGAGATAAGCACTGACTTCAGACCTGTCCAAAGCAATGAAAGCAAGCAGTGGATAGAATAAAAAAGGCGTTTCTTGGGTGTTCATGGATGTACAGGTTTGACTTCGGGATGGAAATTAACAGGAGGCTAAGAGATAATAAAATCACCAGAGACCTGCTTATGCCACTGTTATTTACATGAAGCCTGATCTTGACCTGTATACAATTAAAGCTTGAGGAGTAATGACATTCTCCCTCATCCAAGATTTCTGGAAGTACTGAATATTAACTTACTCTTAATGCGTTCCTTAAATTAATAAACAAGCAGAACTGGCCCCTTCATAGGTAACACAGCAAATAAGGAAATCATCAGGTTCCTGGGAAATGAATGCTAGACATTATTTTACTCCACTAGAGCTGCATGCCCTATCCAAGAATAAAAACTTCCTGTGTGGAACAAAGGAAGTTTGATAAAAACATACACACACACACATTCCTCCCTGCTCCCTTATTTACACATTTTATATGTGAACCAATAAACCACACATTTTTCATCCATGTTATTCATATTGAGCAGGGAGTCATGACAGAACAGTGCAGGCTGGTAAAAGCTTTCAGTGACAAATTTAACCCATCTGGAGTGTTGAAGATCACCCGATTGTTTCAGGATATTTTTAGTGAGAAGGATAGTTAGTCTTTAAATTAAAAATTAAAAATCTCTGTCCTCTGCCAGATGCTTTTACTACCTTGTCAAGAACTTCACATTTTTGCCTGTTAGTGATAATCGGACGGTTTGAGGCTCAAGTGTTTACTAGAAGACAAAATATGGTTTATTCTATGCCTGATAGCCAGTTTACATATTCATGTATACTTCTCCATCTTCATGATAGCTCTATAAACTTTATAATTTGCTGGATTAGGAAACTATCATCTGTTTTACACTGTAGCAAAACACAACATTTTTGTTTCACTCTGGAGAGAATTCTGTGGTCAGTCTGCATGAAAAAATTGAATTTTTATATGCTTATAAGTTGCTGTTGATCTTACCCACAAGAACAGTATCCTAAAAAAAGGATCTGAGCCTAACTGTACAAATAACACGAACCAACAGGCATGTGTAAAACTATCCAAAAATGTACTGTGAAATCCATAGTTATTATTCCACTCTTAAGTCACAATACAGACCTTTAGTGATCCACAGAAAAAAGGCCTGTGAACCTTTCCCTGTGGGTTGCCCATCACTGTTCTGAGTGGGACTTCAGTCACCATCAGTCTCACCTCAAGTGTCTCACGTACGTGTCCCCTGCTGAAGTTAATGACAAAGCATCATTAAGATGATGAGGCGCTTGTGGTTTCTTTCAGGCAGCGCCAACCATAAGGAACTACCTGAATTCCAACTGTGACTCTAAGATAATAGCTTAATTACGGGTAACACCATCCCGCATAGGATTACACGATGCAAGAACAAAATGTGTTTCTCATTTCTTCTTCCCCTGTCTCCACACTTACCGTATCTCCTGTCACTCTTTGCTCAGTTCTCTTCTCCTGCCTCTTCTATGTTTTTTCATCTTTGTCTCTACCTCAGTTTTAGTCTAAACTATCCCCATATCCACCATATCTACTTAGTGTTTGCATTGTCCCTGTTCCTGACTTGCTTGCTAGCCCTGTGCTATCATAGAGTTCATATGATCTCTCCATCGTGTCTGGAGAGTTCAGAGAGCTCACCAGAAAACACAGCTGCTGGAGAGAAGTAATTTTTACTAGAAAACCCTTTTGAATTACAACTCTGTCCTGAATGTAAAACTTATTTATTATTTAAAAAAAGTTTTTAAGACTCTTCGTACAGAAATCTTGACATCCTTCTTGTTTTACCTGAAATTAAATGTGAACTGTGTAAGTGATATTTTCAGCAAAATCCTAAAGCCAATGTGGAGAACTTCACATAAACCTAGCATAAGAGCCCATGCAGATTGGAAGACTAGCTTTCATTATTGTAATTATAATCAATTTGTTACACGTGTAGAATGTGCAGCACCACTTGTATCTCTGAGAAACTTTGTGTCAAAATGCATCAAGCCTCTGTAGCTCTTGGTTCTTTGTGAGTCAGAGTTGGCATGCTGCAGAAGCCATACATTTTCAATACACACTGATATTTGTAGCATATGTTTGATTCTACTATAAATATATATATATTTAATTTTTATATTTCTATATATTAATATTTATATTTTTATTTTAAATTTTTTATATTTAAAATTTATATTTATTATACTTACCTGTGGATTCTAGGCTTTCTTTACTGTTCAAGAAAAAAAAAAAAAGCGGTATTTAATACATTGCAGTTTCAATAGAAATTAGTGCTTTTGTCCTGAGACCTTGAGGTACCTCAAACACATATCTGAATATCAGCAATGCTTGTATAATAGCTATGGAAAATATCTCAGGATGTAAAATGACTCATTTGGGGCCAGAAAGAGAATCAGAGGTGGAGCTGAGAGTAGAAGCCCAGACCTCTGTCTGCTGCTCCTCATTTATTGACTCATGCTGCCATATGTCTGCAGTGACTTTCATCTGAAGAGTGAAGTCCATGCCTCTAAGAAGTAGAAAACGTTGTATTTATCTATCTCTCTGCTGCACATGTTCAGAGAGATTTATAAATTGTATATATTATTACAGTATATTTGTTGCCAACAGTAAGCCTATCCCTTGGTCAGAGATGTCATCATGTTTTCAGACTACCTTGGCTTCTTCCTTTCACTAATGCCTTGAAATTCAGACTAGATATATAAAAAGGTTCACTCTGAGCATATATACACTGAAATAATGCATAATGTCTAAGTAGCCTTTCACAGAGAAACTGCGACCATAACTGAACTGCAACCGATACAAACTTTATTTTGTTTTGATTTTTAGGGAAACATCCAAAGCTTCCAAGACACCCCAAACAGGTATTCAAAGTTAAGCCAACAGACATTGTTTGCATGAATCTTTATAAAGTAAAACCACAGTCATTATTCAGTTCATTTTCTGATTCTGTTTCTTGCATTATCCTTTAGAGTACATTGCATCCTTAATCCTCTGCTGCCAGCTGCACACATTCTCTGAGATCCAAGTCTTTATACTTAATACGGAACACACTAGTACCAAATTTGTACCATTACACTGCCTGAAGTAATTATAATTAGAAATTGAGCAACTATTGTTTAACTTAACCTTATCTTTAGAATCAATATTAAAAGATAAGATAAATTTTTAAAATGAGCTCTCAGAAAGCACATCTTCCACAGAAAATTGCTGTAAGAAGCTAAAGAAAGCAATGAAGAATTAAATCCTTTCCACAGTGTTTTAATGTCTAGAAAAAAAAAAAAAAGCACATCATTTTATATTAAATTCCATTTAAGTTCACTATTAAATTTCCCAGATGTTTTAAAATGGCATGTAAAGTCTACTAAGTATTTTCTATTATATTGTGCATAATGATATAATAACTCCTAGCAAGTGAATTAGCAAAATACATATCTGAATGACTTTTATACAATGTATGTGTCAGTACTGCACAGATTTTGAAAACAGTAAGAAAACAGGTCAGGTAAGTTTTTATTTCTCTAGCAGTAGATGTTCTGCTGTCCCATACCTGCAAAGCTAAAAGATATTCTTTATCTTTTCAAGCATTAAAGAAATCTTGAATAATTCATACCCAGAAGTATTAACTCTACAACAACAACAAAAAAAAGGGAGAATTTCTTTTATTGGTTTCCCAGTTTGAAGACATTTCAAAATATTTGTGAGATACTAATTTTACAAATGTAATGTCCTTGGGAAATGAAACTTGATGCCTGCTTCCCTAATCAGCCTTGACTCCTTGTTTATTTTATGTATTATTCAGTTTCTGCCTACTCTGTCCTTATTGAAAAAAATAGATGAAATTCCTGAATAGTGGCAGAACGGATATTCTTAATTATTCGTGGCTATCATAAGATTTCAAATCACTACTGAATTCTTGGATTACTTTAGAGTATGTTTCAAAAGTTTGGATAAGAGGGAGAGATGGAAGAGAGAGATAATGAGGCATGAAACTATTTTTTCTTCAGCCATAAAAATGAAAAGTTATAAAAGACACTTAAAAAAAAAGGGGGGGGGGGGGTGCGAGGGAGGAATCTAATTTTTGCAGCTTTTCCAGCCAGTCTGCATCTTGGCAGGTAGATTTATCAGTAAGAAGACACTGAAAAGCTTTACCTTTGCTCTACTTTTATGATGTATCACTTCAAAAGACTGAGCAACTTGGGAAATGAAAAATCATCTTTGTTAAACAGGACAGCAATTGCAATTTATTTCTCAGGCATAGTCAGCATGCTGGTCTTTAGGGTGAGATTTTGGTACTTGCTACTAACTGGACTTAGGACTCCAAGTTGGTGTGAGTATAATTTCTCTATTACAAAAAGCCCTGGGAAAAATAAAAATAAAATAAAATAAAATAAAATAAAATAAAAATAAATAAATAAAAATAAATAAAAATAAAGGACATCAGAATTGGAGAATTTGTTAACCTTGGAAGAAGAATCACGTAAGGAATTTCAACAGCTACAAGCCCAGTATTATTTAAAATAAACTACTAAAATGATCAGATTGAGCTCTTCATTCCTGCAGTGTGTTTCATACAGCTTAAAAGCATTTCTATGCCCTCTGGATGTTCTAGGCTTGCCAGTTTAGTATTAAGGCAGGGGCTGGCTCCCAGTGGGTGCTGGTATGGTGCCAACCCTGTTCCTGGCTGCAGCCCCTGCAGCACTGTCAGCACCTCCTCTGCCACCAGCAGACCTCCCCATGAAACCCAAAAGCCTGAGTTCAAAAGGGGAAAAGGCTCATGAAAGGATGGGGTGAAACAAAAAAGCACAGTGCACAAGAAAAAATCTAGATAGTTCCAATGTCAGATGCGGAGATGTTAATTCATACTCTATTCAAACCATTAAGTAAATAGTGCCTCAATAAATCAGGAATATCTGAGGAATAGGTTCTGAAAGACTGGGAAGAAATTAGAGGAGAGGGAAGAAAAGGGATGTGTCAGTGCCCAGGAACCAGCTCTTACATGAGGAAGGCTGTAAAATACACATCTTCATCAGGGGATGCTTAAGGAGATCTGTCAGCAAAAGATGCTGAAGGGCAGTTCCTGAAACCAAAATCCTGTCTCTGCACAAAACAGGTGTTAGCAAAGTCAGCAGCGTGGTGTCAGCTCTGCCCCGTCTCCTCACCTTGCTATAGGGAGAGATTGGGATTTTGTTTGTTTGGATGGGAATTTTATTTTCTGCACCCAAACTTTGGTGTCTCTGCTTCCATAGCCCCAAGGTGCCACTTCAGATGTTTCCAGCATTACAAGAAACTGGTCGGCAACCAACGCCAGCACCTAAAGGCCACTCGGCACACATTGCATGGCACTTCCATGATTTTCATCAACAACCTGAACTCAATTCAACTACCTCATTTTTTAACTAGAGAGCAATCACCCTAAGCCCATCACTGCCATTTGGAGGCAGACTAGTTAATTCTTATTCCTCATTGTGAGAGAGGGAGAAGTTATAATCCTTACTCTCACAGGACATAAATTGCTTCTAAAAGCTCAAGACTGAAATCCTCCAAGATGTGTAGCTTGTCTTTTAGAAATCAGTGGAGGTTAGGGTTACCAAAATAGGAGTAACATCCCTCCCAGATTTTTGGACAGAGGAGCTTCTTTGAACAATGGCAAAGCAGAGAACTAAATCCAGATGATCCAGTTCTGTGCCTTAACCAGTAAGCCGTCCTTTATCTCTGACAGTAACATCTGATGAATTGGATCGGGCAGGATATAAAACACGATTACAACCCCAGGTTGGAGTCATAGGTCAGCTCTGCAATCACCTCAAGCCCGGGATTTTACTTGGTGCCATGTGTCTGAATAGTAAAATGGAAGATAAAAATATACAAAATTACACTTTTTTAGATATGTATGCTAAAATTACGATCTTAGCTTTGCACTTCTGCTGATTGTGATTGTACTGTTGAATTACCAAAAAGCCCCCAACAATTTACTGGAAAAGAAACTCCCAAATAAGAAGCCAGCTTGGCCAACTAAGTTCTGGGTTGGATTTTTACCCTCACTCTGATGAGCCCTGTGGTGACTGGAGGCATATATTTTGTCAAACCAAGGGCAGTGAAATACTGCAAGCCTATTTTTTTTCTCCTGAAGAGACTTCAGAATGAACTTTGTCCATTGAATTTGCTAGAAGCAAAGGGGTTCTGTCATTTTCTTATTTTAAGATAGGTCCAAACTACGTATCTACCTAAATGAGGCCTGGAGGAAGACGCTTTCTCTTTAAGGGAGGATGTTGCATGGAACTGATAACGCCCCTTCCAAAAAAAAAGACATCTAGAAAACTCATATACATCTGCATTATGGAAGAAAAATCATTCCCACTTACTCTGTTCACGGTGCTAACTGCCAGTCCAACCACCTATTCTCCAGCCAAGCTTTGTGAAAAAAAGACGTGAAAAAAGTGCTTTTGTTATGCCCGATTCTTTCAGCTCAGACAATGTAGCTTTATGGCTAAACAATGATTCTGATAGTGAAATGTCATAATAAACTTCCTTATTGCCCATAATTCTTCTCAGGTGCTACGTTCATAAATCAGGAGCTCTGGGAGCCCTATTACAGACTATGTTAATGGTTTGGACTTTTCTGCCAGTGCCCAGTCTCAAAAAAACCCCAAAAAAACAAAAACAACAACAACAACAACAAAAACTACCTAAACCAAGCAAGTTTTTTGATGACATCTTTTATGCATTGACAACTCTTGACCTATATGAAAGATGGCCAATGCCAAGATGGTGGCACGACATTTATGTTTGGCATGTGAAAGAGAATGAGGGTCCCAAACACAGGCTGCTCTTCACACCTACAGGAAGGCAACCAGCCTCATCCTCCCATCCACCTGCCAGAGATGAGCTCAGCGAATAGGCCCTCCCAGGCACAGTTGGGAATCTGTAGCATTTTGACTGACTCAGGCCAAGGTGGTGTAGGCTGATGACTATTTACAATAATCACAAAACGGTTACAAAATATGTCAACATAATGTGTTTCTAGTAGCTTGACAAGACTGTGTGTAGAAGACATTGGCTAGGCCTCCTGTTACAGGAGGTGTGGTGTTATGCCGTAGAGTATTCCAAGCCACATCTCCTGGCATATTGGAGCTGTTCAACCAGACAGCAGAAGAAATTTTGCTCCTAAAGAGTTTCAAGCTACTTTCTCTTTACTCCTGACCCAAAGGGAGAGAATGTGTGTGCTCTGAGGCTGCTTTAAATTATGCAGGGACGAAAAAAGCCTTTGACAGTGTGAGAACGTAAAGGGTACGAAAAGATAACTTAAGCTCTGACTGCTCCAACTCTTCTCAGCCGCATTAAGGGTACCCCTGGTGACAACTAAGTTTGTGACTCTTGATAATTACCTTGGCCATTTTGATGTGTTATGGGCTGATAGTAACAGAGGCGTCGTGAGCACAAATTATGTCATGACAGACCCTGATTGTAAGGATCCACATCCTCTACAATATTAGATATAGACACTAGATACTAAATTCCTATAAAGCTGTCAAGATTTTAAACACCAAATTCAAGCGATATCCCCGACTTGCCTTCCAGATTGAACTCGGACATGAACCTAAGGTCTAAACATGGCTTGTTCAGCCCATCTACAGACACCCAAGTCAGCACCACCTGACATGCTATTTGATTATGGCTTTTTACTATACCAGATGACAAATCAACTGAGAGGTTTTGCTTACAGTCAAAACCAAGCTAAAAAAGAGAGTTTTATAAAACATTTAGAATCATGTATCTTGACAAAGTTGCAGTAATGGAAGGCAGCAGAGTCTGGCTTTTTTCTTTTACAGATGCTCAGATGTAATTGTCTCCTCACACATATGGAGACTGGCCACAGTATTTGTAAATATTCTTGAACAGAAGAAATATTATAATTTTCTTTATTTTGACATCTTTATAAAATATTATCACTTTGCTAACATAATATTATGAGGGCTACTTTTTAAAATGGATTATACAGAAGCATTCATTTCAAAATTTCAAGAAATCCTGGCTAAGCAAGACAATTTACACTGTCCGAAAGAGATTCCATTAGTATAAGATTATATATTTATTTTTCCCTGCCGTGAATGAGGTGCTTGGTGGTAATTAGATCAAGAGAACAAAACGAAGCCAATGCACAGATACCTGCCTACGTCTGCCAGGACATAATGTACGGAGCGACCTGCACTGAGGATGGAGGGTGGGCTGGATTGCAGAGTCACTCTGTTTGCCCAGGGCTCAAATGCTACCCACCAAACCAACACTAAGCCTCCCTTTTGATCCAGAGCCAGCTCAGGCATGAAAACAGCCTCTCAGTATTATTGCTGGGAGTATGCTGCATGCGGGATGTGTCGTAAGTGACAGCGACCAGTCTGAGTCTGACATTTCTTTGCGTCTCCCTCTGAGATCAGGACCCGATGGCAGAAGGGCTGACCAGGAGATAAATGCACAAGGGGCCAGGGAAGTTGAGGCTTTCCAAAGTGGACAGTGCTAACTGCTGAGGTGATGCTGATATGACAGCTGCCTGGGACGTTTCTGCCATGACAATTATTGTGTGCCGTCATCAGCATGCCGATAACAGTAACCCTTGTTTTTATGTCTTCAGGATAAATCCTGAAGGCAGGAACCCTGTTTTTCAAAGAATGGGTTGACGGAACTCTACATGTTTATCAAAATCACTACAGAAATGATAAATTAATGGGTCTAATATTATCCATTTGGATGTGAAGACCCATGTGCACAGTTATTGACTATGCAGGAGGTGAAGTTGCACCAACTAAACAATAGGATGAGGCAAAAGCATGTGCCAGGGATGACTACACAGACAGCCTCACTCACTCAGTTTATTGCCCAAGTGTTCCACATAACCAACACAATTCCTAGCGGCCAAACCTCTGCTTACGAAACAAATATGAAGCAAGTATGTCATGGACCAGGAGAACTAGGCTTCAGTCCTAAATCACAAGTGAGGAGGAAAAAATCAAAATGCTTTGTGCTTTCCAGCACCTATTTCAGTGACGAGAGACAATAGGAAAAGCACATAGGAATCCAGAGGAGGTCCCATGCCCAAATCCTGACTGAGGGGCACAGAGTCCTTGCCCCTTCCTACACCTGGACTACTGATAACCCCTCAGTGGTGAGGCACAGCTTGCTTGCCACTCTCCTCTCCATCACCCATCTTTTCCGTGTTATATGCTTTATTGAAGTTCCCTTTTGCAAGAGTTTCTTAACACCTCCCCACTTTATATACATTCCCAGAAAAAAAAATGTCAGTTTTTAGTATTGTATGAGCTTTTGGTGTGCACCGCAGAGTATGTTAATTGTGATCAATCAGGGAGGGAGGAGGAGGAAGCAGCGCTGAAGGACCTGCGTGCCCTCCCCCATTAGCAACGCTAGGATTACGTGTAAGGTCTTGATAACACCATTCATTCTTAAAGGGCCACTTTTTGTCAGTCTGGTCACGGCAGCCAGCCATGAAAGCAAAGGATTTGGGGCTGGGAACCTCCAGACAGGGTCTTTGTCTACACCTTATAAACAATTTCTAACACTCTTTCCCTAGCATGATTTTTCCATGACCTCTTCCCTTTGTGCTTTCCCTCAGCTATGGATTCTGACCCTGTACTTTATCCATCTTTTCTTTGCCTCCTTGACTTTTTAGTTCATCTTCCACTTGGGATCCCCTGCCAGCAGCATCCCTTGCACCTTTTCTCTCATCTGGCCATGCTGGAGGTTCTCCATTCCCTAGCTGTGCTTTAGCCATGGATACAAAAATAAAGAAGGGAGCGGGAATTTTCTTTTGGACACTCCATTAAAGCACCTATTTACTGGAACTCAGTCTTTTTTGCTATTATTTTATGCCAATACACATGTAGTAGGGCTTTATCCCCTTGAAAACAAACACCTGAGATGCAGAACAAGAAAAAATGAGGCCAAAGAACTTAATCCCTGCCTGTTTACTGCTTAGGAGGGGCAAGTGAGGTGAATTTATTACAGGTGACAATTACAAGCAAGGGAATAGGGAGGATTTCTCAGTGAAAATTCTGCTGTTGCCTTCCATAACTATTCCTATGACAATTCCTCAGTCTGCTGATGCTCCATAGGCAAACTTAGCATTCATAAAACTGCAAGTATTCACTATTTGATCATTGTTTAAATAAAGGCCTTATAATAAAAGGAAGTAAAGGTTGATGTGTATAGAATAATTTCATCATGGTTTCTCATTCTTCCCTTCATTCTTCCTCTTTCCTTCCATTGTTAATTGTGATCCTTTTCTTTGTTCAGTCTGGGTTATGCTGTAAGATCCTTTTGTTGCATAAAATGTTGTGCATGCTCATTGTAGTTTATAAATACACGGGCCAGACCTACACTGGTGAATAGTGCGATGAAAAGGGGTAATTCGGTGTGGGAGGACACCAGTTCAGAGGATCAGAGCCAGTAACCCCATCTTCCCATGCCAGGGACTGCTGTGGTTCAGAAAGGGCTATGCACATCCCTGCAATGCTCATCAAATACGCCACCCCTACAGTAAGTCAGAGCAGAACAGAGTCAGGCAGAGCTTCTTTCTCCGGTTCATATTTATATTGTAGAGACAGTGGAAAATCTGATTATCCAATGTACAGTAACGCTACAGCTCCAGGATGCTATTCTTCTCCATTGCACGAGACTGAATCTGCCTGTGTTCAGTGAAGTTACTCTTACTTTCTCAGTGCCAAAGCAACACCACAACGTTTCTCTCCTCATCACCTCAGTACCCTCAAAATTATTATGGACTTGCACTTTGCGAGCAAGAGTCAGGATTTTCTTTTGAAGTGTCCCTTCTACTCAGCAGAGATCCCTAACCTCCTCATGCAGCTAATTTGGAAAAGCCAGACTCAAAAGCTTCTGTGCTGCTATAAACCAATATTTTTATAGACAGTTGTAACTTAATGTACCCATTTGGCTGCCTTCCACTGTTTCCCATGTTGAGACCATCTTGAGATCCACAAACCTCTTTCAGTGCTAGCGATGCTGATAGACGGGAATAAAAGGAGTTTTGTTTTCTTTCTCTTTCCTTAAGTGTGTTAGCTAACAGGTTTTAGGCTCCTGTTATTGACAGGACAAATTGTACTTTAATATGGTTTAGTTGGCTCAGTCCTATGGCTCATGTACACAGCCTAACACATATTAAAATATTACTTGCTCAGCCTGAACTAGAATATATAATATAGTGGTTAAATGAGTTAGCTGCCACATTTTTGAGAAAAATGCCATTTCTACTCAAGCCAAGGCATTCTGTTAATGGGTTGAATATTCCTTCTAGCCCTTTCTCCAGCAAAGGGAAAATAGTTTTTACATTGTCCAGACCCTTGGCATCAGCTCACAGGACGGGAGAGGCAAGGAGGCTTGCAAGTGGGGTTGTGTCCCTCATCAGCCCCCCCAAATGAACCCTTGAGTTTGGAAACCCAGAGTTACAAAACCAGACCTCTTTCCTTCCTGCTCCTGCCATTTTTGTTACTGACCACCATCCTGAGACACTCCCCCCCCTCCTCTTTGTCGTGTCATGTTGTCTCCCCCAACTTTAATCACTTTCAAAGCCATCGCTCCAAGTGACCTCCATGGCCTCTGGACCGCTCGGGTCCCTCTAAAGTAAAAGTGTTTGGTTGCAGGTTTTTCTATCTGGAGAACAAGACTCTGCTATTTGCACCACTTTCTAGTATTTCAATTCAGGCTTGGTTTGTTGTTGTTGTTGTTTTGGCTATATTTACAAATTCCAGCAGGCTATCCTTAAGAGAAAGGTGCTTTTTACAAGTCTCCCATTCAGCATTCATGGCACAAATCATGGAAATTCCTTTAGGCTACACTGGTGCCAGACTCTGTGCCTCCCACTTTTATGTGCGCTTAATAAAATGCATCTATTTTCTTACGACCAAACTATCTTGCTTTCAGCCGTATCAGAGATGAAATACAGTTGCGTTAGTAATCCCATATGTGCTGTGCCTGATCCCTTACTTCTCTGTGTTACTCTGGGAGTTTTTCGTGCCTCAGTGATGAACTTCTTCTTTTCTCTTCAGCTGTTCTTTTCTCCCTTCTCAGCCTTTTTACTGCTGCTTCTCCCTCCTTCTTTTCCCCTCCCCCGTTTACACTTAACCTTCTGTTTCTCCTCGTGTCCTGGCAGGAAGGATATAATGCAATCGCTGCTATACAGTGACAAAAGTAAATATGTAGCTCCGAGTAAGCGCAACAGGGTCGAACAGCCCTTTTGCAATATGATACCACATAATCTGCTTCCCTTCTAGAGATAGTTGCTTGAATGCTAAGGAGTTGCAGCTCCACTGCTTTTACAACTTGATAGCTTTACTTTGCTTTTCTTTGGTTTTGCATAAAGCAGTTCTTTTACTGGGGCTGGTTCTGGGGCTATCTTCCTGCCCAAATCAAAAATGTGAATAAAAGGAACGGGTTCACCTTTCAGATGATTCTCTCGCCTTTGAAATTTCCATATATTTTTCCACAAGTAAGAGGAAAAAGGAAAACTGGATAATTTATGTGCGGTAAAGCCACACACATGCAGACACAGGAAGAGTCCTAATGCTAAATCCTTATGACTAAGCATTCAATGCAGTAAGCATTTTCTTTATACAACTGCTCGTGGCTTGCGGGCTTTTTAACTTACCCAAAGAAAATTATTATGGGTAAAAATTTTCAAGAATCTACACGATTTGGTGATCTAAACTCCACTGAAAATCAATGGCACTTGTGCATCTAAAATTCCCTGTTGCTCCTGAAAAATTAGCAATGCCAAGTGCCAACTGAGTGTATTTTGTGTGTCTCCTACGAAGGGGTGCCTTTGATGTGCAACCAGAAGTTTAAATTATTAGCTATTTTACCTAAGCAATTAAATATGACTAGTTAAATTAACCCCTACAGAAACAGAGGCTTTTTTAGTACTTGTGTATTTCATACCTTAAAGGTACAGGACAACACTGCCAATGCTCCTGAATCAGGAGATGGGATGTGGTTCCTCATGCCTTTTCTTTGCCTTTGAGGCTGGTGTACGGGACCCGCTCCTGCACACTCCTGCATCCCCCGCTCCACAGTTCACTGTTCCCTGGATTGTGCTGACGCAACGGTCTGAGAGCCTGTGCTGTAAACTCATCATTAAAAATTAGCCTCCAAAAACCTCAAGTTCTCTCATTTCCTTCACTGTTTTATGGCACAGTCCTACAGTTTTATTGGCGCACATCAGAGAGCGATAAATCGCAACAGAAGAGCGGCAGTCTATGGGAAAAACGGGACAGGCAACATCTACAGCAACATTCCCATGCCAATAAAATGTATATGGAGGCACACTCTGAAGTCTTCTCATCACTCTTTCAGAAGCAGCACCAAGTGAAAGATCAACCACCTCCAGCTGTTAGTGACTGGCTCTTCACTGCCCCTTCGTTTTGTCAGACTGTGCAGTCACTTACACCGCTCA
This sequence comes from Anser anser, assembly GCF_964211835.1. NCBI lineage: Eukaryota > Metazoa > Chordata > Aves > Anseriformes > Anatidae > Anser > Anser anser. The sequence continues at coordinate 62,730,482 of NC_139721.1, forward strand.
GTTGTCCCAAGATACAAATGTATAAATAAATGGTTAAACACGGATGACTAAACAAAAATAAATGACAGGTAAGTAAAATATAAATAAATAAGTATATAGATTTTACTCTTTTCTTTTTCCTTTCCTTTCCTTTCCTTTCCTTTCCTTTCCTTTCCTTTCCTTTCCTTTCCTTTCCTTTCCTTTCCTTTCCTTTCCTTTCCTTTCCTTTCCTTTCCTTTCCTTTCCTTTCCTTTCCTTTCCTTTCCTTTCCTTTCCTTTCCTTTCCTTTCCTTTCCTTTCCTTTCCTTTCCTTTCCTTTCCTTTCCTTTCCTTTCCTTTCCTTTCCTTTCCTTTCCTTTCCTTTCCTTTCCTTTCCTTTCCTTTTTCTTTTCTTTCTGGGGTGTAGCTAACAATATGGAGAGGGAAACAAGAATGGTTAAGCCAGCATTATTGGTAAAACATACATCTTCATAAAGGCATCGATGATGATTCATATTGATTATATTAAAATATTGGCTGAATTACTGAATTTTGCAGCCTTTGCAAAATAGTCATGGGAGCCCAGGCAAGCGAGAGTATTGTGGGGTAGTGGAGCTAGTATAGGTGACAGAGAGGGAAACAGAACCCTGAGATTTCCTAAAAGGTTGCTTTGGGTTTTACCTTTAAAACATAAGCATTTACCCTTCCAAAAGCATAAGCATCCAAACTACTTCTGCTGTTCGGGAAGCACCTGAATTTACACAATCAGAAATGAGGTAATGTCTTAATGCAAAATAAATGCAAAGCAGCTTAGATGTTGCAGCAGTTTATTTCTCTGAAGATGACACGGCACAGTAAGGTGTCTCATGTGCTGAAGACCAACTTTTAGTCCATGCTGATTCGCACGTATTTAGCAGCTGAAACCATGCACCATAGCTACAGTGTCACACATACCAGAGAATACAGTAAAAAGTGATAATCCCACAAGGAAACAGAAGAGAACCAAATTCTGCACTAATGAAAGTACTCCTTCACGACACCAGATAACTCTCACCTAGTAAGATAACGATGAAATCTTATAGCCAAGAACCTAATTTGTGGGCTAAGATTGCCTCCTCCAAGCTCACATTTCTGTGACGCTGCTTTTGTGAAACACAAGACCTGCGTTGTATAAAAGAAGAATTAAACCTAGAGCCCTATTTCAGAAGAATCATAGTGCTAGTTAATATGAAGCTATTTCAAAGTTCAGACCCTTAAGAAGAAGTCCTGCAAAGATGTAATCAGATGCAGATGCTAAAATTTTCAAAGTTAAGTCCCTTGTTACTAACTCTTAGAGGAGTCTTAAGTTTTGCAAACAAACATGATAAAATAATAAAAGCCACAGTTGGATTCACGTGACACTGTCAAGCTCTTATTTGACAATAAAGGACTTGCTGTCCCTGCTGGTTATGAAGAAAAAATCTTGGAAATAAAACTTCAAAGACTGCAGCATCAGAAAACAAAGCGAAACATCGAAAACCAGCCAGCCTTTGTTCAAGTTGTTTTTGATCTCAAAACTCTTAGTCCAATCTGTAGATTTCTATGACTCATGGATTTTGGACAGCTGGGGTTGAAAATGCCTAGCTTAGCACCAAAATCTTATCAAAAAACACTTCCAAGGTTTTATCTGAGGATGTTCTAGGTACCCAAAACACTGCAGACACTGAGCTTCCTCTGTGGTACACCATTTATATAGAAGTTTAAACCTACTTTTCAAGAACCAATGTTAAGGCAAGTAAAGTGAAAATATTGGCTATAGTTAGCACGGTTCACTAGGATGAGAAAGAACAGAATTTTTATACAGTTCTTTAATATATGCTTTGTTAGTACGTGAGGTATTCAATTTATTTTTGACATATATAGTCTCTTTCAAATGCAGCCATAGAAGCCATGAGATATGTTACACAGTGAAACAGAGGTGAGAAAGACAAAGATGAATACAATTATTTAGGGAGTTAAGATGGGAATAATGTTGCATGACAGATTCTCTGAGGCTGGGAATTATTCTTCTGTGTTGTACACTTACCATAGAGTGGTTGTTACCCAGAAACAAAGAAAAGAAAACCAAAAACAAGCAAGTAAGGAGCAAAGAGAGTTCAGGGTTGTGAACACCATCACAGGACACTACAAATCAAAGCAATGGTGGGGAGTGCTGCAGTAGAGAAGCCAGCCCCAGGCCCAGCCCCAGTGAGCATGAGCGATGCCAGCGGCAGCAGTGGTGAAGTGGGAGCAAGGCCAACCTCTCCCGGCAGCAGCAGCAGAACCTCCTACCTGCACAGGTGACTGTGATGAAGTGAGAAATGGAATAATGGAATACCTTTATAATGGATGAGAAGAAACATATATATATATACCCAGTGTTTGCTTCCACTGCTCAGATCTGAGCTGTGGTTTTATGAGGTGAACTACTTTAACAAAGAAATGGCCAGTGAATAGCTTAACACTATACTCATATCCTGATCCCCTGTAGAAATTCCATACTATATTACAGAAAAATAGTTTTATAGGTAGCGGTAGCTTTGTAAAGGTAGGGTTGCATGCGTGTGTACGTCCATGTGAGTAAACATGCTCATCGTCCAATCTCTAGGCAGTGTTTTGCAAATTTACCACACCTCATTTATTGGATATGCAAATTTTAAAAAGGCCACCTTTTCTACAGCATGCTCAAGCAATGGGTAGAAGAGAAGCACACATGTACAAAGCAGAAGAAATATCCCTTAGCACCACCACCTGCTAGCATGCTGCAGAGAGAGGGAGGAAGGGTAAAGAAAGATAAGGAAGATAAGGAGTAGGAACCAGCATAAACAAATAAAACGACTGATTCATAAAATTAAGAGATGAAAAAAGCTGCTAAATAAATAAATGCACTACTAGGCAAGTTAACACTGCTCCTGGAGAGCTTTATTTACGTGGTTGGCCTTTACATGCTAGCTAATCCATCTAGACACTGACCTTGTCAGCAGTGTTTGTGTAATCTTTGAGTAAGAATACGAACTGTTCTTGTAAATAATACCTCCAGGACAGCTAGACGAGAGTTTTGCATGAGTGTTAAACATGCAAAGGGCCCAGGGCATGGTCCTCCTCTCATGGTGGAGGGACCAGCCGCCTGGGCTCATGCTATGATACAAACAAGCACCTTCTCATTTCAGAGGGCTATGTCTCCACAGCACATCGCTCAGCTCTCAGGTTGTTATGCCAGGCAGTATAGGTCCCAAAACAGGCCACAGTGCAACGAACTTAGGTCTTGGGCAGGCAGAATAAAGTCACACACAGGAGTGTGTTAAATCCACGTTTCCAGAGAACATGCTGCAACTTGGGTGTTTCTGCAGGTTGGAGACAGCCAGGCCAACTACAGTACAAGCTCAAATCCAAACTCCTGTATGTCACAAGACAAAGACCACTGCTTCATACTGTTTTCCTTCAAATCTGATAGGGAGTAAAGCTTTGGGCTTGCCAAACCAATGTTGAAGGCCAAATCCTGTTTAAAAAAAAAGAAAGAAAAGAAAAAAGAAGAGCCATTTATAGCTGATTAAATGCTTTTCAAATTCTGGAGCAGATGTCTAGGCAGAGGAGAGAAGGACCTTGAGGTTTGCAAGTTTAAAGAAAATATTAAAAAAAAAACAACAAAAAGAAATTTAAAGATGAAATTTAAAGCGCTAAGGAACCACTACACAAAATGCCCAACACAGTGATTATTAAATGTTAGAAGTGTTGATAAACTGACTTTCAGGGCTTTTATAAGTTCTTCCTGACAGGATGGTCAACATCAACCAACACTGCATCCTTTTAAGAAAAGTTAATAAACAAGATGCATATGGAAGATTTTAGGTATGGAGGGTTTTTTAAGTGTTTGTGGAATACTATACAAAAATTCGTACTGTGTAAGAGCCCAGCCTACCCACAGACAGTCAGGGCTGTTACCTGAACATGGTTTAATTTTATATTTAAACCTGCTAAGACCAGGACAGTTTTAACATATCACAGGCAAGAATGAAAAAGACAGTAACGATCTGCTACTTGTTTCCTCCAAATATCAAAATGTGAGATAGTTTCAGATCAATTATTCCTTTTCCAGCAAATTACTTTCTCTGTGATAACATCCAGCACTGGAAAGGCTAATTTTAGCTAGAAAGTTCACAGAATCTTGCCGAGCAACAGCCACAGTCGCAGCTAATTTGAGTCAGAGAAAGTTAAAGCACTGTCAAAATATAAATGCTTCCTTCAGCTGATTCATTAGTTTGCATATCATAACAAGGACTTTGTGTTCTTGGGTAAGGTTAGTGCCTTGAGGACATACTGCAGATGTGTGCATTCACAGTCCGAATTTCTGTAATTTGTTATGCAAACATCAATTCTTTTTAAATATTGTAAGAATAGAGACTTTTATTGCAGCTAACAATCACCAGCATTAAAGATAGGTTCTCTTGTGAGGCCACTTTCTAGAACAGAGGAGGACACTATATTCTAAACAGATGTTTACCAATGAATGAATGTGATATTTCTCGTTAGAAGAGGTTTAATTTGCAAACGAATGTTGAAACAGTGAGCAAGTGAACTCAGCAAGGCCTGCCCCACATCAGAAGGCCTGATGGTATTTTGACACGTTAACTTCTTTCCCCTCAAGGAAACTGTGAGCTTTAAAAATCCTCAACAACCTAACAGCAGGAAAATCCGACGCTGACTTTTAGTTTTACTTTCCTTTTTTTTTTTTTTTATTGTATGGTGTAGTTTAAAGATACAAAGTGAGAACGAAAACAGCAACTGAGGGCTGGATTTTGGCAGGCCTCAGGAAGAGATGAAATTTTGGATTATTGACCTCAAAAAGGTAGCCATGGCAGTTCCCCACAGCCAGGGCAACATCAGACTGTGCTTGGTATTAAGCAAAATGGCCTTGGTGGTAGACTTTTCCGTGTTATTTTATCTGGCTATCTCACTGTTTGATTTTTGTTTACCTGAGCATTTTACCTGGACTCTGCTCCTGCCTCTGCTTTGAGGCACGCCTGGAGAGGCTTCTTCAGCTTTTTCTGTAGGCAGCTGCCTGGTATTTGGTGTCGGGGTAGCAGGATGGACCAGCAGACACCGTCCTTGCTCTCCGTCCAGCGTGTAGGGCTTCCGGATGATCACAGGAGCATGAAGTGCCATTGGTCCATGGGGGTCCTGAGCTTGTCTCCCAGCCCACGTGAGGAGGAGAATTGAGACAGTTTGGTTCTCCCCAGGATTAAAATCGTGTCATTTGGTGCTGTGCACCTCAACCTGACTGAACAGCCCTGACTAAGCACCCCAAGGGCAAGATCCGGATGCTGTAGGCCATACTGGTTTTGTAGGCTTTGTTCAGAGAGTGTCCGGGCCTCCAGATGATTTGCCAGGGAAATAAAAGGAACCTGCAGGGACTGCCAGGGTTTCTGCTTTCAGGATAGCCAAGCCTATAATGCCAGATGCTTGCTGCCTTGCTCTATTAATGCTGACAGATATAAGCACAATTAGCTGAGGAGGGAGAAATGGTGGAGGCCAAGAGACCATACTCCCAGGCCTGACCCATGTAATCGCTTTCTGTTTCCCCTTTTATTCCGTGGCCTTGTGGATAATGACACAGCGTTTCCTTCTGCAGGAAAGCAGGATGCATGGGAAACAGAGGCGCTGCATAAGCAGATGCAGGAAGGGTCTTGCCGGGAGTCTGCTGGGAGCCCAGCATTAATGGCAGATCTGAAGATGTAACAAGAAGACTATGGAGATGCTTTAAGAGGCCACAGACTGAGGGTGGGCCAGGCTTCCCAGCCTCGAGAGCCACAGGCAGGGCAACCCCTCATGGTACAGACCAGTTTCCCACACGGAAATGAGGAATTTGCTTCATACTGGTATTTTAAGGATAAATGCAATGTGACATGCTCGTATTTCATGGTAACAGGGACGATTTATGCAGCAGAACAGATGAGCAAATTCCATAGACAGGAGCATTCTGCCGCATTTATAACTTTTGATAGCAAGTTCTTTATCAACAACCATTATCCTAGTAAAAAGATCCATTTAGTTTTGTGTGTCAGCAGACAGTTAGGCAGAAGCACACTCTGATCCAACCATTCACCTGAAAGCCTACCTACATCCAGTGTAAGTAATCTGTAGGGGATTTTTTTTTTTAAAGAAGGATGCATTTTTCACTATTTCTGTCTCCTGTTTCCTGGAAGCACAACTGCTGAAGTTGGCCCAAATTTGGTGCTTCTGCGAGCACTTGTAGGCTGCCTGCCATCTCTGCTGCCTGCTGGACTCTGGGCCTGATGCAGCACCAGGCTGGCTGCTGATATACACAGCTTGCCTGGGCTACAGCGGTCCTCCAGCAGCAGCTTCTGCAGACAGCAAGGGCTGGAACATGACCACTAAGTGGATGCAGTGATACGTGCACCTACATGTGCATATCCTTACTAATGAACTTAGCTGTGCTTAGGAATTGATTTTCACTCCCACTTCCATGAAAACTTTGTGAAATTGCACTTCCTCTTAAAAAATGTTCAGACCGCTTTGGTTAACTTAGGAGACAAATTTTTCATTAAGTCGATTTTAAATCTCATTCGCATGAGTGATTTGAAAGACAAAGAAAAGGGGCAGAAGGCAACACTGAATCTGGTGACTAAAGAACTCTACTTGAGGCTGGTTAACTAGCTCATTCAATAACGTCCTAATTAGCAAGGACAGGCAGACAAAATGATATCCTTAACATAGGAGTTAACCAAAAGGCTGGTTTTCTAAAACTGTGCATCTAAGTGCAAGAAAAGTAGAGAGTCCTAATACATGTGAATAAAAGGAAGACTTTATGTACTTCTTTTTCTAACTAAAACATATGCTCAAACAGCTATTCTTTTTCACAGTGAATGATTACTGAGATCCTTTCCACGCTGGATGTCTCAAAAAATGTGAGGGCTTCCTGGACACAGCGGACAGATGCAGTGCAGCCGTGCACCTCTGGGAAGACTGATCCTACACTGACCAGGAGTGCATGAGAGTTTGATCCTTACTGATTTCACCCAGAGGCACCTTCCCCTGCAGCAGCAAAGCTGGCTCAGCACAGAGACACTTCTGGCACTGAGACACTTCTTCAGCGATAGATCCCTGTTTTTCCAAAACACCGAACAGCTGCTTTCTCTGCTGAAGAAGTTTTTGTTTTTGCAGTGCAGATTCCTGAGATCCGGGATCAGGCAACCATGGGACTTGGGGGTGTCTCAGTTTGCAAACCACATCTCAGAAAGAGGTAACAGATGCTTCCCACTGGATTCACCCCTCTTCTCCTTCCCCCAAGATATAAACATCCAGGGAACACATCATAAGCTACTGGAAATGACTTCAAAATACCAGACCAGGCCAGCTGTGAGGCTGTGTATTCAACAGGCAGGCTACAGCACTAGGCAGCTGATTCAGAAATAAATCTCCATGTACAAGTCAGCCAGCCACATGCTGAGACAGAGGCAGGGCTGTAAGGTAAACACAGCTCAGCACTCTTAGGTACAGGATGGAAAAAACCACACCGTCTTCTTTTGTCCTTAAAATGCAGGCTCCCAATTCGTTACTTCCTGTGGGAAGTGAGGGTTATACTCTAATGTACTGTAACAGGTCCAAGCTATAGGCAACTAATGACAATGCAAAGACAATTTTCCTCTGACTAAGAAAATACTGTCTCGTGCATCTCCCTGAAATTGCATTGTCGAAGGGACACGAGCTGTCATTAACACACGGTCATGTCATTCAAGAAGGGTCTGATGGGCCTGATACAAAACCCACCAAAGTCCTTCCTATTAATGCAAGACTTTACCTTTAGAAAAACACTTACTGCAGCATTTTGACCCCTCTCTTTATTTTTATAAGGCAAGGCAGAGTATGATTGTCTTTCAGTTAATGATGTGGCAGGGGGTGACTTTTTGCTAGGTTTAAGAGACTTCTTTTAAGTTGCAGCCTTTAAGATCCACCTGGACAAGCAATAATTAAAGGGAATAGCAAATTAAATGCATTAGGAAGGGGAAATGATTTACTAACCAGGGGGAGAAATAATTTATTAGAAAAGAAAACTTTTCCTCTAAGCCGAGAGAGTCACATTACCTCTTTCACAAATCACTGGCTCTAGTTTTTCCTCCTCCACAGAAAGCCGCCCGCCCCTGAAGTCTGCGGCTGTTTCTTTCCCTGGGGCACCGCTGCCGTACACACGGGGCCCATCCTGACATGCGCCTTCATTGCCCTGCAGAACTATTTTGGGACAGGGTGGAGGGATGGAGAAGAGAGCTGGGGGGAACTTATATTCTATCGACGGGAATAACAACAGACACCTCGTTACGGCTGGCTTAGAGCGAGGGCTCCCCAGACCCTCCTGTTTAGGAACGGAGCCAAAAATGTTCGGCTTAAGCCAATCGGCTGAAATTGAAATGCAAGAAGTCGCAAATCAAGCGGGAGTCAGGCTGCTGGACTTTTCCATCTCACAACCAAGCAAGAGCAATATTAAAGTCATCCCAATGAGTGTTTATTTCTCTAAAAACATTCCTATGGAACTTATTATTGATTCTTGGCATCATAGCTATATGGGAGACCCTAGTGTCCATGACAATTAAAAAAAAAAAACATGTTTATTAAAATTCAGTCACAGTGGCACAACACAACGTGCAATTATAAACACAAAACAGATGCAACACCATCTTCCCTATAGTCAGCGAAGATTGCAATCTGCAAACCATGGAAATTTGTGTCCTTGATTTAATGGTTTAAAATGCAGGAAAGCTGTTTACATTCACTGTCAAAATGTTTGCATTACATATGCTCACTGCCCCTGTAGTGGAAATATTTTTCCACTAACATTGCAGAATAAGCACAAAATGAAGATGCACCCCTCTTGGTAACAAAGTGCTGGCATAATGCAGTTTTCACCTCTGCTAAAACATTTGTTAATGACTCATCACGCTGTGCTATTTCTTCCCTTTACCTTGGATCAGCCTCTTGAGAAATCATTTAGTATCATGCACCCATTTTCTATTCCTCACTAGTCAGGTAGCCTTTTGCACAAGACTACAGACACTGCTTCCATGTCTTGAAAGCATTAGTTAGCAATGTAGATATTTTTTGATGTCCACTACAGCACTTCTCCATTATTGCAAACTTGATATTACACAACTGAATTTGGAAAACGTGTAGGTACCTTCCATGACACGTGTTTAGGATCAAGTAGTTAAGCTGGATATTTTAAATTCTGCCTCCAGTTTAAAAGGTACAGTGATGAATTTCAAGTGCCTGTACCCTTAAACCTGAAAGGATTTAGGAATATAAGTCTCACGGAGAGACAGCAGCATTTTTTAAAATCAGTGAACATACATTGCAGACATAAAACATTTTGTTACCAGAAAGTCTCTTAAATGCATATCTAAATGCCTAGACACAGTGTTAGTAATGCTTAAGTTAATTGCTATGAAAATCAGAGTTTCTCATGTTTGCAAAAATTCATTTAATTTACATTAGCACTGTACAGACTTGCCTATCTTTTCTCCTGCTTTCCTCAGTTTCCATAGCAGTATTCCCACGACTAAGCACACGTACAGTCCCAAATCAAGGTCAAAGTATTTTATACTGTCTGTAGAGCACCATTCAGACACTCTGATTACACGGCTGATCACAAAAAAATTAATTCTACAGGTAAGAAACTTGCATACCAGTACAGCACAAAAGGTGTGTATATTCCTTCTAAAGTATACGTAGTTTGTTTGTTTTTGTTAACTAGAAAACTTTTGTTTAACAGGAATTGCTGATATATTTTTTTCATCTTATGCAACTAAATTGAATGTATGAAATACATAGCAATGATGAAATCTTGTGCAAGAGTTTTCCGCTGTTAAGCCTTATCAAGAAAAATGTATTATTTAGCCGAATGCACACTGTGAGAGATTCTTGCAGTTCTGTTTACTTAGCTTTTTTTACTGTGTGGTTTCTTTGCTTTTAAAGAAACAGAAGATGACTTACATCTGAGCATGTCAAGTGAATTTTGTGGCTATTTTGGCTGCACTAAAGGCTCCTTCTCTTGACTATGTAAAAAAGTTTGTTGTCAAGAATATTTACTAGCATATTCTCAAGCCGCCTTCCTACAGGCAGCCAGCATCTGTTAACAACAATTTGCCTTTGGTTAAATACAAAAACAAGCAAACAGTAATTTTTCCTGGTTAAGGCAAATACTACTTGACTGGAAGAATCTTTCCCCACCTGGTTCAATTAGGAGGCTGCAAAGGCAGAGTTTTCTCTCTGCAGCTCAGAATGCTTGCATGTAAAAAGTTCAGAGGCTCGTCTACACTGCAACAACTCGGAGCTACAGCATGCATAAAATGTTTTTTTCCCCATCAGTCAAAGCGTGAGATGGCTGGGATATGTGAATGGTTGCTATCCACACGCGGACAGCAACATGGATTTCTTCCATAACTCTGCTTAATAGGAATGAATCAGGCTTTCTGTCTTTACAACTGGGCATCCACACTGTATGTTTTCACTGTGAACAGATTCAGCTAACAGCTCTAATCTGTTCCTTGCGGGATAGAACAGAATATTTTGGAGACTCGGATACTCCGTTTCTGAAGGTGTCTAAACAATGTCCAAACACATGTACGTTCAAAAATGTATTTTCTGCCTGTCTGCTGATGCTCACGTTACATGGAGATGCCACGCATGTATTGAAACAAACGTGACTCATATTTGAAATGCACGTACACTCGGAGAACGTATTTTAATGTACTAAAAATGCACTCCCCAGAGACAAATATACTGAAATAGCTCTTCAGCTGCTCGGAATACATGTCCCACCACACCAGACTCAGCAACTCTCTCTCCTGACTGCATTACGACACTGATGATGGAGCAGACCCTGGTGTTTCCAGAGTCCGTCTTTCTCTCATATTAAATCATTTAATCTTTCTGAAAAAGAACATTTATTTATTTATTTATTTATGTTTTGGGGGGTGGGGGGGCGGGGGAGATTCTCTTTCAGAATTTTTATCTTTTCTACTATTGAGATGTCATAAATTACAATACAAGCCTGGGATTACTATGTGAGACTAGTTTTAAGCTACTCACTTTCTGACAGAACATGAACAGCCTCCTTCATGCAGTGTGTGCCTAATTTTTATTTGAGGCATTTGTTTTCTGAAAGCTTGTTCTCTTAAATATTGGAAGATGCAAGGAGACAGTAAAAAAGTGTGGGTAATGTCTAAAGAGATCTGAACAAAATGTCTAAGATGAAAGCTACTTTGTTTGCTGTTTCGTTGTGATTTCAAAACTTAAGAATAGGGTCACTAATTCTGCAGCCCTTCAAGCACTCTCAGGGTGATTTATGGTTTTGTGCTGAAACGCTATAGCAAACTTAATGGTTTTGCATGGTTGAAGCATGAAATTAGGTGGAACCTGAGTGTTTCCACTGGGTGTAGGTTTGAGTTTGGGAGAGTTTTGGAGTCCAACATATCAGCCAAATAGTTAAATTCTGAAGCATATACTTGCAGGAAAGCTTAGCAAAAAATAAATAAATATCTAATTAATGTTTTTCTGCAAGTGCTACAAACTCAATGACATCAAAATGCATACTGACTCATACCAGTTTTATATAATTGACCATTCTAAAAGGAATGCAAGAAAAGTCAAAGGCATTTCGTCTCAACAATTTCTTAAAGGAATGCTTTGAATTTTCTCGCTCAAAATGTCATTTCTTTCTGAGAAGACTGAAATCAAATGCCCTTTTCCCATTTAAAATTGAGCAAAACAGTTCACTCTGTCTCAGCTTGTTTGTTTGTTTGCTTGCCAGTTATCCTGACCGAGGTCCAGGAGTCAGGATCTTCTCGCCTCAGGACAATGCAGAAGTCATGTCTACTCCTTCTGGATCATGGAGCTCTGCATTCCTTGTGTTATAGTGACGCGGAAACTATCTCAATCTTGTTATTGTCAACAGTCAGATAGGTAGGGGACATTCCTTATGGTGAGATTTGTGAGTTCAAGCCATGTCTGACCTAAAACCCAGTTTCCTGTTCCCTATGTCCTGTAGTCCCTTGTACCAAAGGCTACCACTGTCTCCTCCAGTTTAGGTGCATGAAACTTGGAGACTGAAGTTTTGAATGCTAGTCATACAAAAGTATGAAACTACAGGCTGCAAACTGCAGCCTAAATCCAAAGAAGAGGAGGGTTTGAGAAGGTTTCTAGGCAGCCTAGAAACCTTCCCACTCCCTGGCTAGAGCCAATTGTCAGCTGTGAATCCTAGGAAGATCCTAGGGCAGTACTTGCTGTGAGGCGCTGCAACGCTGACTCTAGTAATAGCAGAGACCTGTTAATTTGGGCTTTGGCTCTCAGGTTGCTCTCAGTCTTTACTTAAGCACAAAGTCTTTTAGAGCCCTCATCTGGAGTTCTGGTTACGTAAGGAACTGAGGATTTGGCCTATAATTTATCTGTGCCAAGCAAATCCCTAGAGCAAACAAAATCCTACCATCCAAGCTAGTCAGTCTCATGAAGCTGTATGCTCATTTTGTATCCTTCCCCCTTCCCATAGTTCTCACGTACTACAAGACTTGGTGAGAAACAAAAATTCTTGGGGCTACCAAACTCAACTGAATTTCCCTGGTAATTTCACATAAATCCATTTTCCCAGTTGCAAAGGTCTATGATATGTACCTACTTGTACATCCCTGAAGGCTTTCTGGACAGACAGACCAAGGTCATGCAGACAGGGTTTGCGAGCTGTCTTTTTCCCTCTGTCATTGTTGGCTGAGATGAAAAAGATTCCTTTCAGGTCTCCACCTCAGCAGTCTCCTCAAAACTCCAATTGCAAAACTCTGTAATAGGAACACCATAATTTTTCCTCCTCTGGTATTTGAGTTTATATATGGTCAGTGCTGCATTTCTTACCATACCAAAATATGCAATCCTCCTGTACAATAATGGAGATAAATATTTATGAATTTCATATCTTAAGTTAATACATTAATAAATAAAATAATCCATTTGTAGTGCTCAACCAGATTTGATGGCGAATGTTTTTTATCCTGTAACACAATTTTTATTTAGTCTTAATATTAAAGCTTGTTAGAACCCTTCAGTTTACTGAGTACTGAGTATAATTTAACTCTATCCTTAATCATGACTTACTGATTCAATATATGAGGAAGCAGGCCCTCAAAATAAAAATTCTCTACCTTTTCTCACTTCAGAAATGTTTAAATTGACATAAGCATTTCAGCATTTTACAGGACAGAATCCAGGGATTACAAAAAGTAGTTCATGGATAGCCAGAAAAGGTAGAGGGTACATGTGTTTTTAAAAGTAAGAGTCAAAAAAAAAAAGAGGGAAAAAAAAAAAAGCTTATGTTTAAAGCTTTAACTGTATCTATTTACTTGATGGTTCCCCTGTAAATGTCTTTCTTTACACTCTACATAGCAACAACCTAAGCATTCTCCCTTCCTTCAACATGGTATCCAAGTGACAAGAAAAACTACAGAATTAATAAAAATATAGCAGGGATCAGATTTAAGTGCCTCACTTGTCTCAGCTGAAATCATTTCCTTCCACTGCACAGAGTGGTTTTGATGGGAGAACTTTGCTCTAATGAAGGTAGAAACAATATCAGAAAGGAAATAAAGAAAAATTGACTAATGTGACATTTGAGCATCATATTTAAAAGCAGTGATGTGAACTATTGATCTCACCTGTTAATAGCAACTATAAATTCCTTCCAAAACCGTACTTCTGAAAAAAAAAAAAATCTTCCTTTCTTTCCAGTTATCTTGCTGAAATGGTCATTGCAAGGATAAATTGATCTCAGCCTAAAGCAAATTCATGTGTGCGGTGGGATTTGACAACCAGAAAGTAGCTGGCAGGATAGGGACCTTTGTTTAAACTTCAGAACAACTTTGCCCAGTGAGGTGTCTCTGTTATTTTGACTACGTATTTTCAGGCTTGATGACAACACACTGTCACTTAAGGATGCTTCATTTCTTCCCCCATTTGTTAACAGGATCCAGGATTACTTTCAAGCACTGGGTGGGTTGGGGCGGTGGAGGGGGTAAGCAGGGAGAGACAAAACAAATGAGTATATTGGTGTGTTTCTTTGAGAAGTGTAGGTAGAGATATGACAGTTTCTATGGTAACAACAAGACTTTTTTTTTTATTAAACAGAAAAATAGGTGTTGAGATAACCTCTTGTAAATTGTAAGTGCATAAGTTATTTCTAGTCTGAGACATTGCTTTCAATTAATACACACTAAATTTTTAAATAATGGGACAACCTTCTTTAGGAGATATATGCTTCTCAGGTGCATAATGAGAGGTGTTGAGTTTCAGGTATGTATTAGGAAAAAATGCTAGAATGAGTCAGAGGAAAAATATTCTGCACGGAAAGATTTCTGCTTTCTGTGGGATTCTCATGGTAATATTTTTGTAACATGGTGATTAACTTATTGTTCATCAAAAGAACCCACTGTAGAGCTGAAACATTAAGGAAAGTTCAAGTAAATACAACAAAACTGCAGCTTGATTCCTGATGATGGTTTTTAATGTAATGTAAAGAAATCCTACCTTTCGCAGGTCAATAGCTACCATGACATGTAGCCTTGCCATTGTCATTACAGTTATTTATAGTTAACCATGACATTTCATAGGTAAAATAATATGACCAGAGAAGTCTCCTGCATGCTGCCCAAATGGCATACAGGAGATGCAAAGAGGAAGGTCCCAGCTGGGACAATTCTCCCAGTTAGAGGAAAAAAAAAAAAAAAAGAAATGGCTAGTGTGCATTATCTATTTCACAGAAGTATTCAAAAGCTCATCTTTATGCCTGATATAGAGGCTTCTGTTGCAACAGCCCAAAGCATTGGTAGGAATGGGGACATGCTGAGACAGAAGAGGGAATGGTTGCACTACTCTATGTTCTCTATATTACGTGTTGCATACCCCTCATAAATGGGACAGTCATTCCTATCAACTCTACTTCCCGTAAGCTGGGCACAGACGGGTTCAAAGCAGCCCAGGAACCACAGGCAGGAAGATGACTTGGTGCCTTTCCCGAACTTTGAGGCCGTCATGTACTGTTTGTTTAACATTGCCCAAAATGTGACTAGACTTACAGTTCTTTTACTCCTTTTTCAAGCCCATTGATTTGAACAAGGCTTTATGCAGGCAGCCTTGTAACTAGAAAAGGGTAACACCTGAAGCATCTTAAGGTTTTTAACCTCCCCTTCTTACAGTCTTGCAAATACTAATAGTAATCATCTGTCCCTCCTCTTTCTCTTTGCAGAGCAATACGCTGAGTCCTTTGCTTCTTAAGAGAAAGAAGTCCAGCCTACTATAAGCGAAGCAACGCCAGCTGTTCAGAGCTGCTGGAAACTCTAAACTAAGCAGCCATTACTTCTCAGTAGAAAAGTGTTTTTAAAAGTAAGCCTCTGTTTATGGATGGTACTTATCCGGCCCCATTACGCTGCTCTCTGAACAAATCATAGCTTTCAATGTGATAATCTTCAAGACAGGTAAACATCACTATTTTACAGAAATGTGATCTTACAGACACAGAATTGAGGTATTTTTTTTTTATGTTTATACTACAAAATTTTATAGGTCGTGCCTGTGTGCACACTTCATTTTGAAGCCAGATGATAAAAACCTGAACTTCTGTCGGTCGGGTTAGACCAGTTCTTCCAGCAACACAAGACCTGCACAGCACAGGTCCACTGCTACCATGCTCCTGTAGACACTCCTGTGTAGACATTACCTGTCCCTCGACGAGCAGTTTTTCATTAACAATCCCACAACTACACTCTTACTTCTGTGGGATTTCTCTAATCCGACTCCTCAACTAAGAGGCTTGGGACTAAAGTTATTATCAGTTTTGTGTCTGAAAGCCCTAGTGTGGTTGAGAAATGTTTTTTTTTTCCAACTTTGTGAGTGCAGAGTAATGGTCCATGCAAAGCAGCTTGTCCTTGAGTAGTTGCCTGAAACAGTACAATAAAAACAACACTAACCAATAACTGGACACTTAGAAAAAATACATTGGAAAATGTCAAAGCAAACTTAAAAGCGAAAGAGGGACACTGGAATTATTACGTATTTGATGCTGGTTTTCAAGGCTCGCAGTACTCAGGGTTTATGAGAGAATTAATGGAATATTGAGGGCTTTTAAAGGAAGAAAATCAGATAAAGTGAATTCAAACATCTTCATATGAACTAAGGTATCACCCAGCTCATACAATACCAAGACAAACTCCTTCAAAATATTAAAAAACAAGTTTCCAAAGGATGACGTGCAATCAGTTATTATACTGTGTAGATGACTCCTTGTTTCCAGCATCTTCTAGGTTACCAGAATCTTGCGCTTTCTCCTGAATGATGGCATGAGCTGTAACACTGTCCCTTCTGTACATCGCTAGTGTAGTGAGTGATAAGGAGTGTTATGAGTACCTTTGCAACAATCTGTGATGCAAATCAAAACAACCAGAACTTTGTTGTTTGTTTTTATTTTCGTTTTGCTTGCTTGTTGAGCAAGAGAGATGCATTTTGGTATTCAGTCAAGATTTTCTTCCCTTAAAATTGAAATATAATGAATAAGTAAGAGATAAAACAACAGGAAGCAGTAAATAAACAGCAGTCCTGTGAATATGTAGTTGCTTAGTGAGATTAATAGAAGTTCATAACAGTTATTGGCCCCATACTGCACATCCACAAAGCAGCCTTCTGTCCAGCAGGGGCAAGCAGTTAATGCCAGCTTTTTTCATCACCATCAGCCACACAAGATTTGGAGAGGTTTTGTAAGTGCCTTTGTGCTTAAATCTCCTATACCCTTCTGCCTCCACCTAATGAAGTGTTTCTGCTTTATAAATACTCACAACCTCCTAAACAATGATCAGCTGTCACAAGATTAAGGTTTTGAGCCCGCTAACATCTAACCTAATCGTAAGACATTTCCACCGTCTTTTTTGCGTGACCACCATACTTTCTGCTGTTACCTCCCCACTGCACAGAGAATAGCTAAATCATTCTTTGCTATCGTCTGTGCAAGACATCAGTCAAGGGAGTGAAAAGGTGAGATGAGTCCTTAAGAACCACAGTTAGCATTGCAACAGCATCTAAACATCTATATACACTGACTAGGATATATGGATATATTTTTTCTTTTATTTTTATTTTTTGTGGCTTTTCAATTAAAAAAAAGGGTTTGAGATCTGGTTGAATTAGGAATCTGAATGAAAGGAAATTGGGGGGGACCCGACCTAAAGGTGCTGCAATTCTTGGGAGGAACAAAGAGTCCTTGCAGTGCAGTGCAGCACTTCCCAGTCATAGCCCCACGACAGCTCTGTGCAGAGATGGTGGGAGAAGGAAGCACCTCTCTGACATGTCTGTTGGCTCATGTGCCCCAAAAAGGCAAAATGTACAAACCCAAGGAAACACAACTGCTTTGTTAGCAACTGAAAAAACTTTCCAGAAGAGACACAGTCAGCAAGACTATATGTAAAGTCCTTGTCAGAGCAGAAATCCAAACTGACATTTTCAAGCTTTAGCTGCATCCTTGACCTACTGTATTAATAGTGTTGGATCACTGCATCTCATAAAAACAGTTGAATATAAAGACCTACAAAAGATGAAAAACTAAGCAAAAAAACAGGCATGAGATGCACTTGGCTGTGTTCATCATGGAAGACAAGTGAGGGAATAAATGGAACCAATTTTGCACTTTAAAAGAATCTCTAAAATTTCTCTTGCAAGGACTTTTGTAGTGCTTTGAAGACATAACTAACTTTCTTTCAAACTTCTTTCCAAACCTCCCCCAGAGCACTCCATCCTGGAGTTACCTTACAAACAGGGCAGCATTCTCATTATTTCCAGCTTAAGAACTGGGGAAAACATTAGTTCCTAGTCCTAAAAATCCTCCTACACAAGCTGAGTAGTAGTTCTGTTGGCTTGCAGGAGAATCGACCAAAGGTTGCCTAAGCATATAGGTAACTTGATCCTTCCGTGAACTGAAAAGATCTGCTGAACCTTTTGAGGTTAGCCTACCAGTAATAAAACTGGGTCACAGTCATCTCTTGATCAGCAGTGCCATTCAACCTGGCTCACAGTGATCTCAGGATAGGATATGCAAAACCTCTATTTCTTAAACAGTCAGTTGCAGGCTGTATATGTTAAAGGGAAGTTAGCATCTCATTTTGTTCCCCAGTTTTTCATGCATCTTTTACCACACTGAAATTTACCCTTTATTTTCCTACTCTGGCTGAATGCCAAGCTGAGCATGGCTGTCACTTTGAATTACAGGTGTACTAATCGTTGCTATCAAAACTGGTAGCATTGTGGAAGCACACAAAGTGGTACACGGCAGGTAAAGATATCACCCCACTGTCAATCACTGCTTAAAGTTATTTGGTGCGGTGGCACTTCTGTAAGATGACCGAAATTACTGTTTGTGAACACAAATAATTTCAGTTGCAGTGGGAAATCCCCGCTCTTCTGCCCCCTTCCAATTACATTTCATTGGTTCAAAAAGCCTCATGAGACCATGTAGTAACAGCAGTTGGGAAATGTTTTATTTTTGTTTGTTTGTTTTCTTTTATTACTTTGTTAAGCTACAAAATGTGTGGGCTCTTTCCAGGCAGGAATTCTGTTTTTATTTATTTTGAAATAAAACACAGGTTGTTTTCTATTTTTATTTTTGAAAAGATTAAGATTTCTCAAAATTTTGGTTTCCAAATTCCAAATTTGGTTTCCTCAATTTTTTTTTTCCTCCCCAAAAATGTGTTTCAAATCAGGAGATTTTGGTGTTCTGAATTTTGCTAAAACCTGCTTTCAAAATTTAAGCATGACTACCACGTGCATTATGATGTCTGTAGTCCCACAGAGCATGGCTTTGATGAAGTTCATTTTCAAATTGCACTTGGTGATTCTCTCAACAACTCCCCCTGGTCTGTCTGCAAGAACCATTTCATAGAATCCCAGAATGATTTGGGTTGGAAGGGACCTTAAAGACCTTCCAGTTCCAACCCCCTGCCATGGACAGGAACACCTCCCAGTAGATCAGGTTGCCCAGGGCCTCGACCAACCTCACCTTGAACACCTCCAGGGATGGCATCCACAGCTTCTCTGGGCAGCCTGTGCCAGTGCCTCACCACCCTCTCACCCTCATCTCTTCTCTAGGCTGAACAACCCCAGCTCTCTCAGCCTGTCCTGATAGCAGAGGTGCTCACTCCAGCCCTTTGATCATCTTTGTGGCCCTCCTCTGGATTCATTCCAATACCTCCACGTCCTTCTTGTGCTGGTGGCACCAGAGCTGAACACAGTACTCCAGGTAGGGTCTCATGAGAGCAGAGTAGGGGGATAAAATCACATCCTTCAACCTGTTGGCCACACTTCTTTTGCTGCAGCCCAAGATGTGGTTGTTTTTCTGGGCTGCAAGCAAACATTGCTGGCTCATGCCCACTTTCAATACTCGCCAACACCCTCAAGTCATTCTCTGCAGGGCTGCTCTCAATCAATTCATCACTCAGTCTGTATTGATTATTGGGGATTGCCCCAACCCATGTGTAGGACCTTGCACTTGGCCTTACCTAACTGCATGAGAGTCAGATGAGCTCACTCTTCAAGCCTGTCAAGGTCCCTCTGGGTGACATCCCTTCCCTCCAGTGCATGAACTTTTTAAAGTTCACTCAAAACTTTTTTATTAATTATTATTATTATTATTATTAATAATTCATTTTTCTTCTTCTGTAAAAGGCAGTCTTTACTGCTTTACTTCATTACTATCTTCAACGGTTCTCCCCAGTACCTTTGCAATGAGTTTCAGGGCGCCCCTTGCTGGTTAGCAAATGCCCTGCTCGCAGCCAGCAAGGGAGAGAGGGGTGGTTGTTTTTTTTCCTTTGCAGGCATTTAGAAGTAAACAACAGCAGCAATTTATTTGCATTATGCTGACCAAATAATACCGATCTTGATTCTGCAATTGGAGGCAATCAAAAACAAGTAGAAAAATGTACTGGGAATTAAAGAAACAAACAAAAAATGGAGATAGGAGAGCTATTTTCTTCCATTATTTGTTAAAATAAGGAGGAGAAAGAATAAGTGGTAAACACACTCATGATGGAAACTTCCTCAAAGATATGACCATGGGACATTTCTACAGCTCTTACTCGATTAATTAAAACTTGTCTCTATAGAGAAAACTAAAGGGAGCTCAATTTTTACCTCCAAAATAGTTTCGCAAATTCTCCTGGAAGTTTCAGAGATGTTTTTTTCTGTCAGAATACCAGAAGAGTTTAGGCCAGAGTAAGAATAAACTGCCACAAATACACTGCTTTCTCTCTAAAAGAAAAGCAAACAAATCAATAAAAGACTAAGGCTTTCTGGGTGCATAGAATTTGACAGAAAAAACATTTGAAAGTCTGTCCCAGACCTCAACATTAGCTTTTGGCTTCTCTGCACTGAAGAAGAAAATTAACTGGTTTAAGAAATGCATATGAAATTTCCCATCTGGCTAACAACATGTATGTTTCTGCTCACTATGACAATTTGAAAATGCTGCTGAGATGTTTTAAAGTCGGTGTTTATATCTAAAAAGCCAAATCTTCCACAGCTAAGGTGGCCCTCCCTGCTTTCCTGGGATATAAATTAAGACAATAAAGTACAGTTGAAACTCATTTTTAAAGGTGCATAGCCATGTTGTATGTACTTTGATAAGTGCTCTTTAAAATCCATCTTTGCTGACACAACTATTTCATTTCAAAGTTGTTTATTTCCTCCATCAAGGAACATTTAATAATTGGGTTTAAAGCACATAAATCTGTTGTTTGTATTTACTTGCTAATCAGGTTAGCATTGCTAAATACATGTGTCATGTGAAGGTATACTGCTACTTGCAAGGGCTTCAGGTGCTTTGGAAAAACTGATGATGTTATGACAGACAGGTAAAAAGCACCATAAAGCTGTCTGCTAGATACAGTGTATGCAGAAGCAATTTGCCTTCTAAAACTCTGAACATGATATTCTCTAATATTTCCTGGCAGATCTTCAGTAGCTAGAAAATAAGCATTTCCATATGTAAGAAAATATTCCTTTGAAATGTAGATTTTTCTTTACAAGAAAAGAACTCGGAGAGAATTGCATTTTTAAGCTAAGGGTTCATTATTATTTATTTTTCTGCTTTGAAAATGCTGTGCATTTTCCATATAACACTTAGGTAGTAACTGCGATTCTAGTATGAGCTAAATTACTCTAACAAATCTCCTAGCTGTTTTTGTCCACTAAGAATAATCTCTCAATAAACAAATTTTGGCTAATACTTAGGTCCTCATTGCAAAGTTGGCTTACATTAAATGTAATATAATGCAGTATGAATTACTGCATTTATCTAAGATTTAAAATATGTTCACAACACCAAGTGTCTTTCTGTTCCACTGTTTTTATACAGTGTTTTCCCCTTTAAGGAAAGCAGTTTAAAATGGTTGCTAGTCTTCTCAGTTGCTGCAACCACATGATGCAATCTATTGTCAAATTAGTGGGTGGCAGCAAGTGGAAACAGATTTCACCAGCAATAAAGCCCGTCACATGATTTCGTCTGTTCACAGTCATACAGTCTCTTATCCTATTTCTTGCTTGATCCAAAGGCCCTGTCCACATTGAGCAGGGTTTATCTTTGTGGTTGTTTTTCACTAAGTGGTATTTGGGGGGTTTGGGAAGTATACAGGGAATTAAATAATTTAGTGCAGAAACCTTTGCACATGTAAAAATGGGGTCCAAATGTGCAAGCATTTTGCTAAGTCTGAACCAAACTTAAAATAGAAATATTTGCAAAAAGTTAAAAATTATATACAAATAAAAATACAAACAAATATTACAAATAAAGTAATCTTTTTAGCACAGAGTTTTCAGCCATTGCATATAAATCAGCAAAAGGATGGGGGGAAGCAAAGGTGGAAAACAGTATGGTATAACAATAAACACAAACGTGTTATCTAAATGGAAAATTAAAAGATTTCTAACCAGAGGCCTTTTGTTTTTTGTATGAAACAGTGTTAGGAGACTTGACTTCTAATTTTAAGTGCTGTTGAAGTCAGTATCACATAATTTAAAACCAATTGGGTGTTCTTGATTCTTTCCTAGTTTACACAAAATTTTCAGCCCTACCTGGTCCAGTAGAGCCACCCCCTGATAAATTCCAGTTTCTAGGCCCAAGGCCTTGGACTTCCATGCATTATCTCATACTGATAATGGTGGAAGTGGGGAATGGGAAGCATACACAGAGGCTCTCCCTCCGTGTACCACAGGCATTCTCCATTTCCCAGACAACTTCTAGAAGACAGCAGTTGCCTTGTGCACAGATAACCTACGGGAAGGACTATCTGTCAAGAAGCATGAGTTGCCTTCTGATACGTCAACATCAGGGAGATGTGGTTTCTGCATGGGATTAGGCCAAAGGAGTTTGCTGACAAGGCCTTTAACAACACAACGCTGCGTAACAAATCAGGTGTGGTATCGCTCTACAATAACTATCTGTCCTGGTTTGAAACAAGGACAGATGTAGTGTTCTTCAGAAATTGCTCTCAGCACCCTCGACCACCAGCAGAACATTGATTATTCTTGAATAATGTGATTCCTCATTAATAAGTTGGTCAGTTAAATTAAACATAAATATTTGTGCTGTCAAATAGCATTCAAAGGCCAATGCATAAATTTTCCTGGAGAGGTAAATGTCACAGGCTTCATTTTTGGAGAACTGCAAGGTAATCTGCAGATCAACGGGATCACCATTTCCTTAACTATGGGAATGCTAGGTACAGTGCACTACAAAAGAAATGTGGCTACAAAACATACTTGGCAACACTTAACACTGCATCCTCTGTAAACTCTTTCCATTGACTTTTGATTCTCTGGCAGAGCAGGAAATTAGGAAGCCTGGAAAAATATAGTACTGGATCTAAATGTGAATCCAATTCAGAAAAGCACTGAAGCATGTGCTTACCTTTGCTTGGGTCTTTAGCTCCACTAAAGTTAAGCACATGCATAGATGTTTTGTTGTTAAATCTGCTAGGTTCACTGCTAAAACTACTTTATTAGTGAGGTAGCTTTACATATATAAAGAAATACAATCAACTTGAGAGATGATACAAGACAGAAGCCCCCCAGTTTCAGACTTAAAGGCCCTCTTTTTGTGTATGTAATCATTCATGTAAACAGATCTGTATTTAATTGTATTTCATTCCATTTCAAACATATCTATATTTCATGTAGTCATTCTTGTAAACAGATTTGCTTGCAAAAAAATATTTATGCAGAAGATAAGGTATTTGCACATCTAAGGATCCCTTTTGCATGGGCAAATAGTTGTTTACACATACAGATGAAAAATAGGAATACATAGATATGCAAGTGACTCTGAAATCTTGACACACATTGCCTTACAGGACAAAGCTGGAAGAAAGTCAACAGGCAATAATTATCCAATTAAAAGTCATGTATGCATTTGGAATTAGTTCTAGAGGCTCTTTACAAAGACTCTACTGCTGTAAATGTCTCATCGTTGCTAATTCTGTCCAGATCTATTTGAAGCATGTCCCTTCCTGAAGATCCACTAATAATTTCTAATCAAGAAGTAAATCAGCAAATGTTTGTTTAGAAAGTTGCCAAAATCAGATTGTTCTTCAGACACGTGTAGTGGAAAAATAGCAGGACTTTATTCACTCTCAAGAATAAAACAATCAGAAAAACAAAACTGCTGTGGACCTGAGAGCAAAATCTGGCTCTTGGTATTTAAAAAAAAAAAAAAAAAGAAACGAACATGCGCTGGTTGCTATAGAGAGAACCTCTTACTTTCAACCACAACTGCAGATGTGGTGGGGTTGAAGTGAATATGTATATATGTATGTCTGATAGTACTTAACAGCTCCGTAAAGGACTCATAAAAGTGATCTGAGATTCCTGCCCCCCCCCCCCAAAATTAGATAATTGTGAGTTATGTACTGACTGCCCAGAGGAATATAGGAGCATTCCACAGATAACTGAGACTTAAGTAACCTTAAACAAACGTAACAGTTGGCCAAACAGTAGTGGTTGTTTACAGATAATACGTTAAAACCAGTAAAATAAAAGATTCATTAGAACAATAGTCAAATATAAAGAATTTACACGTAGTTGCCTGATCTCTCTGTGTGGAAAGCCATGAAAGTCTGCAGTCACTAATGAGAGGCAAAGGAGAACACATCTTACTGCTTGAAGTAGCAAAGAGAGGTCAGTGCCAGGACATTCTCAAGCTCCTTCTCTACCCAAATCGGTGCCTTTTTTGTCATCTTTAAGTCCCTCCTGCTGTAAATAAAGCCAACTGCACTAACTTCCTTAGTACAACACATAGTATATACTGCGGTTTACAACTCCTTGCTATTCAAAACTATTAATGTCTAATGTTTAGATTGCAGGAGCACTGAGACCAGCTGGTCAAGGCCACATCATTCTAGGTGTGAGGCAAAAATAGAGGAAGTAGCAGTCTGTGCCTCAGAAAGGTTGGACTCATTTTTACAGCCCCAATTCTGCAATTTCTGCAACATTTTCTAGGTTTACCTTCTATATAATACAGTCCCAACATTGTCAAAATTCTGTTTTCTCAAGCCATGCTTATGAGGGCTTGGGTTTGCTGCCTCCTTCAGCACATCTCCAAGCCCCTGTTGGTGCCTTCTGGAGGGTAGGAAAGGAGAGTGAAGGGGAGCAGAGCTGGGGTGAGCTCCAGCCCATGCAGCAGCCACACAGCGTGCCACTGCACAGCCCTCCATGGGCTTGCCTTGCTCAGGCTGGCAATGTAAAGACACAGAGAACACAGTTGCTCTTCATAAACATAACACAGGGATTAAAATCAGGGGTAAAGATGGGCTATTGACGCTAAGAACAACTGAAGCAGAAGAAAAAATGGCTATGAAATGTCTATGGGATTGAGAATCTGGTTCTTAAGTTTTGGAGCAGAAAGCCCTTGGATAGAAAAAGGGCAAAATCCTTAAGAGGTTTTAGGATGAAGCACAATCATTTCACAGAAACCACCTGGCACAGCAGAGGACCGGCCTCAGTGAGTATGATCTCCAGTTTCTAAATGGCATTTTCTACACCACTCATGTGTTTATCATTCTCAGACAAGCCAGGATTCACATGATGTCGGCAACTGTAATATATTCTTTGTAAATTGCAACTGGATCTTTGAATCTCCAGACAGTTGAGAAACTAGTTTCTCTCACCTGTTTAATTAACCATGTCATGCTCTCCAAAAAGAATTAATTGTTTCACTGAAGCAGTACTCAAAGGTTCAAAAGAAAAATAAATATAAGCATGCAGCAGAGTAAACATTTATCCAATAAACATTTTCACAGCTGAGCTTCAAACTTCTCATGTTCCAGATTCTTACATTTTATCATCTCATCCCACTTGGTACAGGCACCGCATCTCTTTAAGATACGCCTCGTGGGGAAACACTGCCTTGGTAATCAAAACATTTAGACTGCGGAAGAAACATAAAACAATTCGCAAGGAAGTTTTATGGTGCAGGGACTGTGCCAGGACAAAATTG
Source organism: Anser anser (assembly GCF_964211835.1). Classification (NCBI taxonomy): domain Eukaryota; kingdom Metazoa; phylum Chordata; class Aves; order Anseriformes; family Anatidae; genus Anser; species Anser anser. Next base: position 62,756,031 of record NC_139721.1, read on the forward strand.
TAACTTTTCCCTGCTTGGTCCTTAACGATTCATTAATAGAACTGGTTTCCTATCACGCTACCTTTACCTTGATCATCTCAAGCTTTGGCAGATGTTCCCTCTGAATAGCAGCCAGTCTCCTGGTGACACTGTGCAGTGCATCTTCTTAGTCACCGTTCTGCCCCAGAGATTGGCTGGTGCTGTTTACCATAGCCAGAGTTAACCCTAAAAGTTTCAATTTTAACCAAATTGAAATGACTTTCTTTTTTTGCAACTGCTTTCATTTCTGCTTTTACAAATATTTTTCAACCTGAGGCTGAGCATGGAGTAAACAGTTGCACGTGAAAAGGAGAAATGAAAATGATCTTCAGATAGCTGTTTCTACAGTGGAAAGCATTTTTAGTGTTCAGCTGTGGTTACAGGATGGAACAAAACCTTTAGGGTATCTGTGAGATGGGCAAAGTGGCAATCATTGAAATGATGATGTTAATCATTGTCAATTCAATCCTGAGAGGCACTGAGGCCCTTTCCAAGACACTGAAAGTTTTAAATTCTCTGTAACATGATTCCACACATAATTTTAAAGGGGAAGACCAGTATTCAACATCTAAACTGAGCAACTTCTTTCTTTAAAAAAAGCAATCAGGATAAGTCATGAAAAAATATACATGCATTTCAATGAGAAGAATTTCAGGTTGGGGGGGGAGGGAGTCTATTTTGTCTTGGGAAATGTGCTCATCATTTTCCAAGCTTAATACCTATAACCTTGAACATTTCCCAGTCCTTAGAAAAACTGCTGCAGTATCTGCAGTTAGAAGCAGGTTTCAGCGCTGGTCTCCTGGAGGTTTTTCTAGCCCTTTAGGTCAGATATTCAAAAACTGGAGCAACATACCATAGCTTCAGTGAAGTCACAGATAAGACATTTATTGTAACCAGCGAAAGGTCCCCCTTCATATAGATCAGCTCTAACAAACAGTATATCTCACAGGAAAAAAAAAAACAGACAGCATTCTGGCAGATAAGTTTACTTTTGAAGCCTAATAATACATTAAGTATGGTTTAGATTTTGCATTGGTCAAACAAATTATGATATACTATTTTAGTCTCAAAAAAAATGAGAAACTTCTCAACTTTGGTATTGTTCAATTTTGGTATTGTTCAGAGTAGATCTTAGATCATTAAACAATGCTTTAATAATTCCATATCTGCATGTCCTTGATCTTGTTTTCACTTTTTCTTTCACTCGCACTTCTGCATGTGTGTCTGTATTTAAATCTGCTCCTGTTCTCAGTAACTAAGGTGGCAAAACTCCTGCAGCTGCATTTCACCTGCTGGTTTGGAGCCTCTCAGGCTTAAGAGTGTTTCACAAGTCTGATTTTCTGAGCTCAAAGACCGGACAGCCCCTGTGCAGTGCTGGGTGTCTGAAGTCCATCTCCAGGTGTCAGGGGACCTGAGCAATGGGCCAGCCTACATAGATACTTTTGAAAGACTCATCCCTTTCAAATTAACAGAAATCTAAAAAAAAGTCAGACATTCTCTTCCTGGGAATAAAGGAAGAGGGTCAGAAAGTCCAGGGAGCAGTGTGATTTTCTTTGTCCTGTCCTGCCCCAGTGCTTTGAGCAGCTGCTACTCACTAACACACCTCAAGATGCAGCACAAGCATCTCAAAACCATCCCAGCGGGCAGTGTTGGAGGGAAAAGCATTCACCCCATCTGAACTGTGAGGTGCCACCAGTGTCGTGGCTCACCTGCTCTTTTTCAGCAAGCACGATTAGGGCTGCTGCTTGTTGAATAGGTGCCCGAAGAGACGGAGGCTCTGAGCTTCCCTAGCTCCCCTCCCTCGCACACCTGCTCCTGGGCAGCCACAGTCTGGCCATCGGTAAAAGCAATAATCTTTGCAGCATGAGAAACGAGCAGGCTGCTGAGCCTCGTCTGTAGCAGAGAGCCATTGGGAGGAACTGAATAAGTGATTTTTCAAGATGGGCTAATAAATCATTAAAGTGACATGGTATAGGCCCAGGGTTTGTTTTGCAAGCTAGAAAGGGAATTGTAACATCTGTATTTCAAAATACACACTCACCCTTAAGCTCCCATTTCCTGTGGATGGCATCCAAATTTAACCTTTCATTTCTTGAAGAGCAGCGTATTATATTTATCTGGTAGAATAAGCAAACAGCTGACTACAGCAAATCCAGGGAGCTCTTTTAAAACTATCAGCTAAAATCAAGATAAGTGCACTTCAAACATCCCCCAGGATCTTCAAAAATACACTACCTACCTGCTGCCAGCTGTTTTGCTTACTTTTATTTTAGTGGAGCTGGCATAGCCTCATCTCAGTCCTCTGTGGCCCCCAAAGTCTGAAACCCGCACCACCTCTCATGTGTCAAACATGGTGGAATAAAGCAGGCTAAAAGGAGCATGCTGTCAAGTAGTTTTAAGATTTACCAGTGTGTTTCAGAGGGGCCACATTATCTCTGACAACTGGTAGCCAGACACTGGAGCACACGAGCTACTATCAGCACACCCATCTGGTGGGAGCCTGCCATGCCCATGCACAGCAGGGAACATTTTCCTGGCAAGTTGGGTATGCAAAATGCACATCCCAACAACACCACAACTAGCATGGCATGCCCCAGGTTGGGGGGCTTGCTACATTGGCAAGACAGCTTACCTGCTGGAGTCTTGGTGCATTTGAATTCAGTCTCCAGAGTCACTGCTCGCAGCTGGATGAAGACTTGAAGAGGTGGGGAATCCTGGCGGTGACCCGGAGGAACCTGCTTCTGAGCAATCGAGGCTTTAGCTGGAAGTCTGTCGCCGTGAATGGCAGCAGTAACAAATTAAGGAGAACTGGAACCAAGCATGCTCCTAAGGGGCCTTTATAAAGTGACCGTGGCAATGGCTCCAGCCCTGGTGCTCATGGGGTAGAATGGGGTGGTGCAACCGTGTAACCCATCATCAGTCATGTCACCATGAGCACATACAACCGTGGCAGTGACCACTGAGGGTTCAATTTGTGTCCCCAAAGCAGTGCCCAAGTTGCCTGCAATGTAACAGTCTGGACCTGAAGAATCAGCAGTCCAGTGCCCAGTGCGTTGCTCTGAAACACCCAGGTGAGGAGCCTCACGTGTCCTCTCTGATGAAATTAGACCTGAATCCACTTGTAGTCAAGCTAATCCCTTGCTGGCAAGATGTGGTGAAGATGCTGGTTGTAGTAGTGGGGCAATCAGTTGTTAAGTATTTCTCTTTTTTTCTTCTTGCTGTAGCTTTCTTCAGTGACTGACATAGTGCAGTGGTATCTCCACTGTGGCTACTTACGTCTTGGCTGTCTGCAGGTAGGAGGTGACTGCTAATAGGTTGGATTTGGGTTCTTACAGCGATTGCTGCTGGTTCACATTACCTCACTTTCAGCAATTTTTAACTTTTTTTTTTTTTTAATTTAATGTAACTTTGAATGTGCAGTCAGTGTATCATGACTCATGACATAACAGTTCACATTTACCACAAACACCTTCTCACTGGTGTGCCAGTAATGGGACCTACATCAGATGGCCTTTCATGGCCTCAGATCACTCTTCCAAGGTTGGGGGTAACCAAAAGAAACTGGTGGCAATTCTCTTCCATTAACAGGAGTCGCGGGACCTCTGAAAACCTCACTGAAGTGTCACAGAGGGTATTTACAGGAGCTTCAGTATTGTTATCCATGTGTGAAAGAACTAACCTGAGTAACCAGGAATTAATACATGCTCTCTCGATAACTCTGTTGTTTATGCCAAACATTTCAGAGGGTGGCAAGTCTGGGGAAGGGAGGGGCTTTCCAGTTTGGTAGGCCCATCTGAGAACTTCTTAATCCTTATTACTGTTACACTTTTCTATGCCTGCCAGCCGCAAGAAGGTTTGAAAGTCAGCCTGACCTCTGGTGTGTCTGATCTAGATCCAACAGGGAATGAGATCAGGGAGCTGTGAGAAGCAAGCTTAATGGGGAGACTGCTGCAAATGTAGCAAAACAAATAATAGAGGCTTGAGTTTTTTTGTTGTAGAAAATACAGTGCTATGGCTTTTGGGTGCCAAGAGGCAGTTCTTTTAATAGCTACATTCTTTGTAATGCTGATGAGTGGCAATATAGAAAGATGAAAGTAGGAGGGCATTGTATTATAGTCTTACATATATTATGCCACAAAGAAAATGCGGTTGCTGGGTGGGGATTCTTCGCCCTCCTCCTGCTGAGCTATTCATACAAATTCTCTTCTGTGGATGGCAATCCCCATTCCATCTCTCCTAAATCCCAAGGGGTTTGCCAACTGACTTTCAATTTTCAAGTGGAAATCGCAGGAGTGAATGGCGCATTGATGTATTTCCTCCTACACCTCGCTGCTCCTTTAGGAAGTGAGCAGACATTTTTTTCCAAAAGATGTATGCCATCTCCTGGGAACGGAAGAAACTGCAACCCCCTTGTGTGGAAAACCCCTGTAAATTATTTTTTCTTCTTTTCAGAGGGTATTATACAATGACCAGAATAAGGTCTGCATAGCTAGGATTACCCTCCATTTCTAAAATCGTTGAATTGTCCACATTTTACACCAGCAAAACTCAAATCACATTGAAAATGCTGTCTTCTATTTGGTGTACTGCCAAATTTGGATGTATGCCAAATAGCTTGACAAGATTTGTCAATACTTGGTAGTAATTGGTTACAAAATAGTGGCAGAACTTATCACATGCTGCTGTGGTGTTTTAACACAAAGGCAGTCCACAGCACTGCTATGATGCATCTATTTTGTCCTACAGGACAAGTGCAAGTCAGAAGAAAAACATCAGCGATTTCCTTCATAAAACAGCATATGATTCTTTAGCATACAGGTGAAGATATGTTTCTCTTAACTTATAAACAGCAACTTACATGCGTCAAACCACATCTCTTCTGCTCGTTACCCTTAGGCTTTTTATTTGCTACTAACACACCATTAAGCTTTCCCCTGTCAAGAAGACACAACAGGGAATAAAGTGCACAGATACAAATAAACGTATTTTTGCTTTTTTGAATTAATAGTTGTGTAGATGACAAAGATAATCCTTTGTCTTTGATCTGCCCTTAAATCAAGGTAGTTATTTCATGTGGATAAGTCCTTGAAATAATGTCCGTAAGCACGGATTTGTGCATAAAATGGTTTTCTGCATTATGTCAATTAAATATACCTGCTCAAATTCTAAAAATTGTTTTGGTTTCATAAAGGTAGAAAACAGTATCTACTTTAAAATAATTAGGGATGGCGCATTGTGCTCATTCAATTTGCTTTGATCTGGGAAACATTATGTTTAATAATTTTAATTATTTTTCATCACTTTCTATTTCTTCCAGAGACCTGAGAGGCTTTGAATAAGAACTGAAATGCTATTTTTTCACCAAAAAAAAAAAAAGTGATCTGACAATATCAGCTGCTAACTGACTTTATATAATAGCATTGAAAAGTAAGTAAAGAGTCTTTAAATAAAATTTAGTGTGATGCAACTTATAAACTGATGTCATTGCTCATCTGAGCAACTACCTGGGACACCAAGTTTCGGTGACAGATGGGGTTTGATAAAATGTATGTGCAAACTGCTGAGAGGCTGCTCTCATTTTGTAATCCACTGGGAGGAGCGTGTAACATCTTCTGATTGATTTAGTACCACACATGCGTTTTTGCATAAATGTCCTCTGCTAACGGAAGCAAACACTCACAAAACCCTCCTTTCAGTTTGAACCTAAAAGACTGGAGAAAGCAGGAATGATCCAGGAACAGAGCTTCCCGCTGGGGTGGCTCTGCCAGGTGCCCACGCTGAGAGGGGCAGGTCTGACAGCACAAGCTTCAGCCGAGATCATCTCTTAATTCCCACAAGCCAAGTCAGGATACTCCGGTCCTCGCTGCCAAACTCCCAGCCTCGTAGGAATTTCCCTTTGTAGTTCATCTCCATCTCCCACTTCCTGCAGCCTGCCGAGCGGCCCTGGGGCAGGCTGCCATTTTGGCTGCCCTCAGCCGGGTGGGGAGGCCGAGGGGAAGGCTGGTGAGAGGCAGGGGGAGGTTGGACACAGGCTGGGTGCACGAAGCAGGCCTTTCCTTAGGGCGGAACACCTTCCACCTGTGCAGATATTGCTCCTTAGTTCATGTCCGGCCAATGGATTAATAAAACACATTGTAGAGCTGCGGGTCACAGTAATTGCAGCCCCCACAAAAGCGGCGAGGCCAGGAAGAGCCTCCCCAGAGCCCCATCTAGTGACAGGGACCGAGGTACACCGCAGCCGAGCTCACGCTGCATGGCCCCCTGCGTGTTTTATGAAAAAACAACTTCTGCCGATGAGCCCCCCAGCACACTGACAGTCCTTTGGCACACGTGCAGTCATGGAGGTGTATGGTACACACACCAGCACGGCTCACATTTTCAGGGAGCAGGAGAAAAAGAGGCGTTTGTATGAGTAGGAAACTACAAATTTGGGAATGCATCACCTCTATAATTTTAATAGAAAAATCACTCATGAGGTCAAAATACTTGTATCAGCACAAAATCCTGTATATCCAGCCTTACACCAAGATTTTTGAATAACCAGACCTGTGCTTGGCAGACCACAGTTAGGTGACCAACAAGAAGGTTCCTGACTTGCCTAGAATTTGCCAAGCTGTCTTCTTGATGGCAGAGGCAACTGTGTGTTTCTCACAATTTTGAAAATCCGATCATTTTATTGTAAGCACCTTAAGTATGATGTGAGGAATCTGCCTGTAGGAATCACCACTTGCAAAGTCTGGGCTTACACACGGGAGTACCCTGCTGGCTGCCTGCTTATTCTGGCAAGGTGCAGAGAAAATTAATGGAAAGTTAGTACCATCTAAGTGGATTTCCGCAATGTGCTCACTATGTGCAGTAAGCATTTACTTGTCTTTTGAGACCATTAATTTTATATATGTGGAATGGTTAGCTGAGACAAACCACTCTTTTATAAACCATCAGTGCAATGCGGGACACTGCTCCACAGGTTCTTGTTATAACGTCTCCATTGTTTGGGATGTCTCAGAAGTAGAATTTTGGAGGATGGCCAAAACCAGAGGGAGAGTATATTTCTAAAGAGAAGTTATTGCTAAGTATACTCAGTCTCTGACGTGGACTTTTCTTTCACTCTCTCTGAAATTACATCTCTCAACAATTTTTATATTTGGAATTCTAAATCTTTAAAATTTAGATTCTGTGTTCATATGGGTGGTTGATGTATCAAATTTAACATGGTGATTAAAGAAAAGCTATTTTATTTTATCCTGTTTTAATTTAATGCACTGTAACTTCCCATTTGCAATTACCACTTGGGCAAAGAAAGAAAAACCCTTTCTGAAGCAAACTAACGCCCACAGTTAGAATTTGGTTAATCTCTTTTCTCCTGAGGCAGGAGGTAGAAGACTCCAGGTTCTCCATGCAGCCGCCTGGGACACAAAGCAGTTTTTAGGATGGTTTTACTTCAGAAGACTTGTTATGCAAATATCACCGCTAGTCCCATCAGTCTGGGACAATTAGTAGACTATGGAATTCCAATATAACATGTATTAATTTTTGTTACTGAAATAAACAAAGATAGTCCTAAATATATTAATCAGTGGAATGAAAGTCCTAAATATATTAACCAGTGACATGAAATAACTATTTTATGGTCTATTCTCAGTGGATTTTACTCTAAGCAGGGAGAATATGCAGAGAGCACACTGCATGTGAGCACCGGTTGGCCCTGAGGAGTCACCATCATTTATGTCACCACATAAATTCTCCTGTACTGTATCCCCGACCAATTGAAACATACAAATATCAAATAACCTCTAAAAATGTTTTAAAGTTGAGAATAAAATCACAATGACAGCAGCTCAGGATGGAACACTGAAATATTAAAAGGTAGAAAATGAGGAGAAAGCATTCTGACTTTATATTTCACTGTTTCAAGATAGCAAAAATCATCAGAGTTTATTAAGACTGAAGCAGTTGATGGTGTTTTTTTCTTTCTTTTTTTTTTAATATTATTTTTCCTCTTCCTGTTTAATCCCACAAGCTGTTGACTGCTGAGTTCAGACTCCCCATGCTGCTGTTGTAAAAACCAGCAGACGTCATTACAGAAATCTGCCTTTACTGGACAGCAGCAGCGAGACTTGCCAAATGTTACCCAATAAGGAAGCTTGCGTATCAGTATCAGTGGGAAACTGAAGCAGATCCGAAGAAAAGGAGGGGGAGGGAAGGAAAGTTTGAAAGATTACAGGCCATTGAGATAAATACAGAGCGTGGAAACAAAACATGTTTTATTTATTTGTAAGGTCAGTGCCCTCAGCTGGAACAGAGATTTTGGAAGTGTATTAGAGGAAAAGTTTAATCTATCACAAGCACTAGCTAGAGCATGTTTAAATTCTGTTTATGAAGCAATTTAAGTAAATTTGGGCAATGGGAGTTAGGAAATTGTAACCACATTTGTCTAGCAGATTGCAGAATAATAGCAGCCAAACTTCAGGCATAATCCTTTCTGAAAAAATAAAAATAAAAAATATACAAAACCAGCAAACCTCTGTATAAAGTGACCTAGACAACACCCAATCCCCTGATCATCTAAAATGCATATATTGACTGCTGTGAACAGTGATGTAGATGAGTTACTTGACTCAAAGCAACTCTTTTCATAAGCCTTTAGCTTAAACCCAAAATGCCTGTGAAAGATGGAGCAGTCAGGCTTGTCACAGAGCAATAAAAAAAAAAAAAGGCACTTTGGCATGACTTCGATTTCTTTCTGAACAGCTTGATTCAGTCAGATAATTCTGTTCATAGTTATAACTATTTAGTCTTGGAGTAATGCCATTAAATTAAATGGTGTTATGAGTTTTTACATTGCTTAAAGGAAAGGAAAATAAGTGTATTACTTAACTGGAGTTACTCTAGCAGTGCATTTGTCCCAGATAATATGCTGATATGCTAGATTATTTTCCTACTCTTGAGATAACAAACACAGGGCATAGTTTCAGAGGCCATAATATAGCAAATATGATATTCTTTTGCCTTTCAACATTTCCATATATGATTTATCTCTCTTCCTGTATATGTGGGTGGTTGTCCTTAAGGCCACAATACATTGCACATACAACATGCATAGTCAAAGCTTAAGAGGGCTAGAGAGAGGGTGTTCTTGTGTTCTTAGAAGGAGAAATGGCACTCCAACCTGATATTTTTGCACTATTCCTTGCAAACTCCATTACCTGCTTCTTTCTGCAAGCATGCATGCGTTATGGTTACATGTTCACACTCAGTTTGGGTGTCAGCTGGTTATCCGTGGATTATATATGACACCTCAGTCATATCTCTTGCTTATTTAAGCGTATAGGATTTTGCTTAGAATCAATGTGAATAATGCAAATACAGCAAGCAAGGAATGTATGACACAAGCCATGTCGGCGGTAATAAATTGTTTTAAGAGTGCTTTGTTGAGGAGGTATGAAAAAAGGCCTTCTCCATTGTAAATAGAATGTGTCAACTCAATCACAGCTAGCTTGTCATTAGTAAGGTGTTTTTCATGCATAGTATGCCTGACCAATAAAAAGATGCAGAATGAAGTCATCTGAAATTAACCTGATGAGTCAGAAGTGGCTGTTGAAGCACATCTAAATGTACTGCTATTAGATTGCTGGTTTACAGTCACTGCACCTGTGAGAAAGGGTAGTTACAGTGAAAATTGAGATGGTCTGGTGTAATGACAGTACTGAATTTTCATTGTTTCCCTGGTAAAGGAAATTGGCAATAAATAAATAAAAATAGGCCTTTAGGGGAAGGAAAAATAAAAAAGTAGGTTTCAATAAGATAGCATGTTGTAGGCATTCTGTGGGGTAAACTGTTGGTACTAAAAATGGTTTGTATGAAAATTGGAAACCCTAGTGTTTACTTATATGTATGAAAAGAAACAGGTCAGTGACTTTGTTTCCATGGTGACCATTATTGAAATAAAACAAACTGACACCAATGCTGATTTATTTTCCCCTTCTGTACCCTTTTTAACAATCACTTCAGTCTGAGGTTGCTACTGGATCTAAACATGACGCCAGAGTGAACTTTGACAATATGATCTTCTGAAGTTTGTTAATAAAAAAAAGAGCTAAACCAAGATCCACTTCAGAAAAAAATGGCTTTTTGAGCAGGTGCCAATTCCTGGTGTCTGGCAACAACATAGCTGACATGCTGTAGAGTAAGAGTTCACTGGGAATTATTTGATAAGGCTAGTTTCAACAATGAAAGAGGAAACTTATTTCTCAGATCCAAAACATTTCCCAAAAGGATGGGAACATTTCCTTTGGATTTTTTTTTTTTTTTTTTTACCTGAGAAGACTCCTTAGGTCTGCATTTTCCAGTCAAAACCAGACACAGAAGGATGGATTAGAGATTCAATAGTTTGCCTACTATGAATAATACGTGGGTTTGCTTTTGGGCTGGCTTCTACTTCGAATCAGATGCATGCTGCAGTTATTGGGGTCTTTGACGTCAGAAGACAGGAGTCTAAACCAGTGACATCTTATGTGCTCCTGAGTGCAGGAACATTGTAATATCTTGAATAATCTTACTCTTTGTGATGCTCACTTCCCAAATGTAGTAATTATTCCAGTTTCCTATTTCACAGAGGTTCTGGGAGGTTAACTTCATTGAAACTTTTGAAATGATCAGAAAATAAGTTCATACAGAGACACTGGAAAGATAAATCTTACAGGTTTTCAACATAGCCTACCAGACTGAGGATATCAACCCTGTTATCGTACCAGAGCACAGAAGAAGGAGTAGAGACACCATGTGTATTTGGCAATGTTTGTTGGATATGAAGTGCCATGGATACAGACATGGAAGAAAAGAACACAGTGCAATAATACTTGTGACAACAAGATCAATATTTGGCCAGGAGTTGAGTGTATGCAGTTCATTTTGTTTTCTAATATCATTGTTTTGCTCTGTTATAGTCAATACATTTATTTAGGCAAGGTAACTAGTGAGGAATACTCCAAGTCAGAGTTTTGATTTTTTTTTATACTGCATATGATATTGCAGCAACCCTACTGTCCTCGTTAGTATTTATGAGAAGAAGAAAAAAAAAAAAAAAGAAGGAAAATATATGCACTTTTAAAACCTCAACCTGTAAAAGCAAGGAAGGTACAATGAGGTGTGTCTCTAAGGAAACAGAAACATGAAGAACTGAAATGGCAAATATTAAAGTGAATTTCCCTTTACCTGTCTTATATGATCAAGTCTGTGACTTCAGTGGAAACAAGATAGCTGCTTTCATTTGTAGCAAAGGAAATGGTCTCCCCTTGATTTGAGCTCTGAGCCCAAAATGCCACTTAGTGATATTTTTGGCCAGGATGATATTTTTTACCTTATATTTCCTTTCTCAAAGTCCTGTCTGTGAGCTTTAAGTGGAGATTTGGATATTGCAACAGTAAAAAGCAGTGACAGATTTTGTTACTGCTCAGAATCATACTGATAGTAGCCCACTGCCATCTGTTTTTTTTGTGTGTAGGTTATGAATTCCCTTAAAAGGCTTTTGGCACTGTAAAAAAAGTAATAGGGTGTCATTGCTATTGATTATCAGGAACAACACAACATAGGGTGGGGGACTACCAATTGGTCACATGTTCATTTTTAAATAGAAGAAAAGTTATTTTTTCAACTTCACTATGTAACAAGCTGTATGTCTCAAGGGCAGGCCATTCAACCAAACATAAATACTTCAAGTCATTCTTTGAGTAAGATAATAGTAAAATCATGGTAATAGCAAGAGTCCTTTTTCTATTTCAATTCAGTAGAAAGGCTAGTAGCTGAGTGTCCTGAATGTTTCATGTAATGTTGTCATGGTTATGCTCTTATCCTACAAGGCCTCTTCTCCCAGTCTATTTTTTTAAAAGATTTACCTCATCCATTTCAATTACTTGGAGTAAATGCAGATTCCTGTCCTTTCCCACTCCAGCAAATATTGTGACAAATTATTTTGGTGCTAATACTTGGCTAGCTGTTAATCTCTTCCTTAAGGCTCCTTATCTCCTAGACGTGTTTTCTCAGGAGACATCATCTCTATGATGGGGGAGGAGATATTCTCCCTGATGTACACCTTTTTGAGGGTTGTTGCTCTTTCAGAAGATTTAGGCTCACTTTTTCCCTCTACATCTGCATCTTTTTGAAGTTTTTACAGAGTCCTCTTTTGTTTCTAAATAATTTAAAAATATATGGTTTTGGTATATCTGTAAATAGAAAAGAGTTAAGAAAGATCAGCTTATGTACCCTTTGCATTAAATTCAGCCCATGGAAGTCAAAGGGCTAAAATGATTAGTTAATTCTAATTCATCTTATAGGTTTTTACTAAATCCTACCTTCAAGACAAGCAAGGACATTTGTTTGAATGCCACTGGGAAGTGACTATAACAGTGATATGAAACTGTAAACGTCTACCATGAATGGTTGCATTCAAGATAAAATGCCAGAGTGGTGAGGAGAAGCAGATGTCTTCTTATCAGGGATAGCTTCAAAATTAAATCAAATTTGCCATAATACCAACACATAGATGACTCATCAATGGTCATTCGCAACTCTAAATACACAATAAAAATAGCAAATTATTTTTGTATAATATCCTTAATTTCGCAGTTATTTATTATTTGATTGGCTCTTCCAGACTAAGAAAACCAAACCCAACCAAAACAAATCTCAGAAGATTATCATTTTTCTTCATTATGAAATATGTTTCTCAAGAGGAAAAAAGTCTTGTGAGCTGAGGAATGTTTCATTTGACTTGAGAATGGATCATTAATATTAATCAGAGGAGTGGTGCACAGAATGCATCTTATAATGCATCTTATAAGCAACCCAACCAATGTCTTCTATGAAATTGCAATGGTATAACTAATACCAAAATGTGGCCATTAGTTTTCTGATACGTATGTCTGATTCCCACACTTACGGATTATCTGTCAGTGGTTAAAAATAGGGCTAGGGATACCTCTGCCTTTTTGTCAGAACTCTTAGTTATTGCACAGTATGGTTTAACAGCTCTCTAATGGTGCTACACTTACCATTCTCTAAACACAGACCCAACTTCCATAAATAGTTCAGGTATACTCTTTCTCATTGTCAGAATTATCTAAAGGGCAATTTAGCTTAAAGAATTCCACATAGCTGACCTAAAGATATAAGTTAGGTCCATTTTATAAGGCATTTTTCCTTTGAAAACTATGTATGAGCTACGCAATATGCATGAAACATGTATGATAGCCAAACGATTGAATTTGCCTGCGATATGTGGTGCTTTGTGTTCTAGACAAAATTAGGCTCTAGGTAACTGAAATGAGATGCTTTATCTCTGGTAATTTGAGACTATTACAGCACTCCTCCTTACCCAGAGGAAAAGGAGGCCTGCTTTCATAAACCTTGCCCTCAAATAAACCTTGGATTTTACCTTGCTACCCTAACTACAAAACAGTTCTCTTCTCACAGATCAAATTGGCTGATTTCTATTTATACATAAACAGAGCAGATATATAGTAGGTGAGATGTGGAAGATACTCAGCAGTATCAAAAAATGTATGAAAAAGTGATCATTTCCACTTTGTTCATGTTTGGCCAAAGGGAAAAAAGTAATTCATTTTTCCACTGCAGATATTCTGGAGGAAGACATAAAGTGGCCACTACTGCTTACTTGAGCAACTAGCTGAGTGGAACCAGCACCATGTACGCACATATCTCGTTCCCACAAAATGTATTTGAGTGGCCAAGAGGATGTCTAAACTGATAGAGTGTTTCTGAGCTTCCAGGCCCAGGTGTGCCTTTTTTGGCAAGGCATGAAACCCATACTGTGGTGAGACATAAGCATACCCCATACCCTCCTGTCTTTGTTTTTGGTGCAAAATTTGTGTGTCTTGGCCAGAGGGAGCCCCAGGTGGTTGATAAGCAGCATCTCCAGGGTTCTTCCAGGCAGCAGATCCCCATTGCTTCATCTAAGGGCAGACTTGCACATCACAGCTCTGTCTGCTTTCCCTTAGGTTTGCTTGGAGAAAGCAGCCTCCAATTTTTCATACTTTTGTAGCAAACACAATTAAGAAGGTTGTGAGGTGAATTACACGTAGTTTAACAGCTCCTATACTGTAAAGGAATTTCTGATTGAAGGTAGCTTCTAATTTAGAAAGAAAAGAAAAGAAAAGAAAAGAAAAGAAAAGAAAAGAAAAGAAAAGAAAAGAAAAGAAAAGAAAAGAAAAGAAAAGAAAAGAAAAGAAAAGAAAAGAAAAGAAAAGAAAAGAAAAGAAAAGAAAAGAAAAGAAAAGAAAAGAAAAGAAAAGAAAAGAAAAGAAAAGAAAAGAAAAGAAAAGAAAAGCCCAAGTAACAGCAAACCAAGAGGCATGAGCTCCAATGTCTATACTGAGACATTAAATAAATGCTTAGTAGAAACACAGCGAAATTGTGCCTGCTGAGGTTAATTAATTGCTAACATGACCTGAGTAGGGAGGGCTAAAGTAATAACTGTGTCTTCCTGGAAAACCAATGCTAAATCCAGCAGAGATTAGTTGTCCAGGGTGTAAATTATTGGGTGAGGTACTTTGGTCTTTATTATGCAGAATATTTTACCATAATTTATTAATTTCTGAGCTGTCTCAGGAAGGAAGGGCTTCCCTTTTCCACTTTGCAGTGGAACAATGCTGTGTGTACATCTTTATAATTTTGGGTACGCAGATATATTAAATGCTGAATAATGTAAATAGTGATATCTATCATTTCAGACAGCATATAAATATGTAGGAGATATTCAGTAGCATCAAGTGGCATCAAATTATCTGTGAATACATTTAGATTGCTCATATTGCCAATCCTATGGTGGCAGATGGGAATCAACTAGATGCATGTTAAGTCTGTGATAACATCAGTTAAACTAATATGACAGGACAGAGCATGGCATGGTTTTCAGCTCTGCCCATCTCTTTGCCCCTTTGTTTACTAGGTCTTCTCAGTGAGACCATGATGTAGTGAGGAGTCAGGATGACTAATTAAGAACAAAGAGCAGGATTAATATACACATAAAGAATAAACGAGGATATCTGGGCAACAGTCCAAGTCATTGGCTAGGTGAGGAGACCTTCAGCTGTTGCTTGATTCATTTAGTTATCAGTCCCAGAGACGATATCAGCCACAGCTACAAAAGCTGGGTCAGATCACTTGGGAATTGGTCACCGTTCATGGTATCATTCAGATATGAAGTCAATAACCACAATATAGCTTTTCTCAAATATATTAACATGTATTCCTAAAAATAAATAGAACAAATGCATAAAGCTAACACAGAAAAGATTGCGGTGATCCTTTTTTTTTTTTTTTTCTGCTTTGAAAGAATAGTTCTGAGTATATTTCCTTCTATGAGCCAAAAAAAATAGGTCTACAAAAAATTACTAGTATTTTAGGCAGATGTGACACGTTTGCTCACATCAGTAAGTAGTTGCTCACCTGAGTAATCTGAGAGAGACTTTACTTTTCTTCTTTTGTGAATATGTGCATCTTCTTCTTTTGTGAATATGGGCATCAGCCCACAGGCACATAGTTTGCCATGTAATTTCACGTGCTTCCTTCCAGTATGGTGACTTCTTTGCACACAGTTTTCTTTCTTCTATATGCCATCTCTCATTTGGCCCTCATACTGTGAACTAAATGCAAGTGATGATTCACATGGAGCACCAATGAGGTTGAAGAAGTGTGAATGAAAGGAAGCTTTGAAATGGAAGACCTGAAAATAAATCCGGCTGTGTACATACAGCAGATGCGTATGTCTGCTGCCTTATGGGAGAGCTGGGCAGGGGATGGTGATCATTTAAATATACTCATGGCAATACACAGGACATGAAGCCTAAGGCAAAGAACTAAATGATTTAGCTCAGATGCCATTCAGTCAGGGTATCCTACATTGTAGGCCACATGAATCAAAACCGTGGGCCTCACATCTCTCCCAGACAGCTCGTGTCTCACATATACAATAGCTCTCACTGCCTGAGGCATCTGACTCCTTCCTTGGCCATCAAAGACAGCTCCTTACGAAACAACTCCATGACTTCTCCTTTCTGGTCTCGCCTCTGCCCTCGTTAACGCAGAGCAACAATAGGCCCTAATTCAAACATGGACTGCACACGCTGTTGTTTACTGTGGGCCTCCAAATGGCATCGGCAGAGGGTACTAATGCCTGAGAGGAGCTGAGCAGCAAATGCCAAGTATGGGCCTAGCACAATACTGGAAGTTCTGGATAATTTCTGTCCCAGAACCCCAAGATACCTGTCAGCAACACCAATTATAAGGGTGGGGGGGAAAAGGAAACTGTGTGTCATTCCTTCCTATTGCAACACTTTGCTTTGGTTTTTATTATCAGATTTTACTGTTAAAATTAAGCCAGGGACAAGTAGAAAGTTCCTGCAAAGATTCAAAAGCTCCCTTTAAAAACTTTTCCTCTTTCCAATATTTTTAAAACTTATTTTTCTAAAGAGAAATATCTTGTATTTTTACAATATTTTTACTAGGGCTCTAAATATGTTTTTTTTTCTTTTCAAAAATATTTTTATTATTTATTAATAATATTAATATAATTAATTTTATTGTAATTAATTTATAATATTATTTATTTATTCTTAGTATACTAATCTGAAAGATTTTATTTGTGATATATTTCACTGGAAAGTCTGAAACAAATATGTTAAACAAAGAAGGGTTTAGACAACTATTGTCCTGTTTCTTGTGGGAATATTTTGCAGCAAACATATATACTGGCACAATCTCCTGACTATCTCAAAAGCCAACAATGAAAATCCTCAGTTTTCTAAATTTTCTCTCTCTTTTTTTTTTTTTTAAATATTAACTGAGGTACAACCATCCACAAATGCATGACTCAACCACTCAGTGTCACATCTGTATTCACATTCCTCATTGTCCATGAAAGGATCCCTGAGCAAGGAGAAGGTCAGATATCTGAGTGCTGTAGATTGTAATCAAACAGACAATAAACAGAAAAGCCAGGTTGTTAATTTGTTAATTTTACTGGAATAACAGTATTACTGAAAGATGTGATTTTTTTTTTTTTTTTTTGGCTGGAAGAGGGAGAAGGAATAGAACACTGTGGCTTAGACACAGTTAAATGGCAATTAAAGTGTTTTTAGTAGAATAACACTTTACTGGAATTGCCTGTTTCAATTGTTCCATTGCTACAATGAAAACTGGGACAATTCCCTCCATATATAACACTGAGAATTTTCTACTGCCTTGGTATTACTAAATCAATAAGAGACAAGATTTATTCCTGGAACTGCTACAGATATTTTTGAATGATAATTTTGTTCCACTGGGAGAGAGCACAGAACACCAGATTTCAGGTATTTCCAATACACTTTTTGGGACAGGAGACTTCAGGCTCTGAGCACAGGAGCAAAATACAAAGTACAGACTAGCAGCTCTAATTTCACTAGATTTTCTATTCTCACCTCAGTAGCACGGTTCATGCGGATTGTACACTCTGCTACAAATTTGATGGTTTTAGCATTGGGGCTCCTGTGCATAGTCAGTTGTGCTGGCAGTATGGCATGAAGAAAGCCCTGAGAGCCCCACCCAAACTTGTTATTTTGTGAGCTGTGCAATCTTCAGGCCCATTCAGTTTCCTCATTGCTTTTACTTAGGAGGCAGAGAGCTGGAGTTACGGCTGCTCATTGCTCAAAGTGGCAACTGAGTGAATTGCTCAATCCTGCTGGACTTGGGTGCAGGGCAAGGCACAATGTGGCTTAAGAGGCGACATTTGCTTTCTTCCAGTACATCACAGGTTGGATGAGGCCCTGGGCAACCTGATTTAGTGGGTGGCATCCCTGGCCACGACAGGGGGGTTGGAACTGGATGGTCTTTAAAGTCCCTTCCAACCCAAGCTGTCCTACGATTCTGTGATCTTAGACACTGAGGTGTGTCAACTTCACTTTGCATTTCTCATTAGCTACCATGCCGCTGCTATTGTGTTTGGGCTTACAGTATTGCAGGAAACATGTTTGATTCTATATTTTTTTAGTAAGGCTTGTACCTGCAATATTTAACAGATTCTCTTCACATCAGTCATTCAGAGGCAGCATGGCAGCTACTGTATAAAATTTAAGGGCAGGCCTAATCTGCAGAGAGCATAAATGGGTCAGTTTGCTGGAGAATTTTTGTGGGAGATTTTGGCTTGGGTGGGTGAATCCATGATTTCTAAATGAACATTAAGTCAAACAAAAAGACTAGATAGTCAGAATATCAGATGATACTTGTTTCTCTGAAAAGTATGCCACAGTCATTTAGATATGTGCTGGCCATCTTACATGTGGCTTTTCAGAGAACTTTTTCTCAGGGATCTTGTCAATGCATCAAAAAGGCCTGAAAGGAGAATATAAAATAAGCATTTTACATCAAGCAGACCTAATTTTTCTTGTGGTATGGAAGGTTTCAAGATAAATAACAAAAAGCGGGTGGAAAAGCAGAACCCTACGGTTTTATTAAGCATGAATGACATTAAGAGTTGGCGTCAACTACAGGGTGAGTCAGTGCTGCTAACTGCAGCGCATTATGTCCATCCTGTAGTCACATGATAGAAAAGGAATGCTGCTCACAGCACACACAGAAATGACTTGTCTTGGCAGCGCTAGAAAACGCACAGCCCCAAGACATTAATGTGTAATAATTTCCCTAGCAAAGGAACAAAAAGTATGACTGAAGCCTTTCCTGACCTTGGAAGTTGAGTCAGTTGGTTAAAGTTGACCTACTTTGCACTTCCATTTTCTACTTTTTTAACTAATAGCTTTTTGCTCTGAGACATTGTTTTTTGTTTTTTTTTTTTATTATTACTTATTTTTGATCTGAGGAAGAACAGTAGATGAAAGATAAGGTTTTTGAGCACAGAGAGAGATAAGTGGAGAAAAATTTGTCTTTGCAGATTACATGCTTTCTAATATCATATTTGCAAGTAAATTTATCCTAAGGCTGGCAGGCAACACATTTTCTTTATAACCTGTAATATATATTGGCAAATCATGGTATCTGTGAGTGAATCCTAAGTAAAGAAGAAAAGAGAATTACCATGATGGTTTGTGTCATTGTAGAGTGCCTCACTCATGTGCCAACTAGGCATTATATAAAACTGAGAATATTATTTTTTATTATTTCAACTATAGTTTTTAAATCTCTTGCAAAGAGATAGGAATACTATTCCTTTCTCTTTACAGAAGAAGAGAATTAGGGTAGCCTACACTCTACAGTACAAAGTAGAGTTACCCCATTTTTTTCTAATCACCCAACACTGCTGCAGGAAGTCAGTGTAGCTACAACAATAGGGATTTCCACAGAGCTATAAAACTCCCTCTCGGATTAGAGACAGAACACAGAGTTGCATTCCTCATGCTTGTGGGTGGAACCTTTACAATTATTCAAGGGAATTTCTACACAAGACTACCATTTGGCCTTTGGAAATATGAAGACTTATGCTTCGGGTGTGAGACTCTCTCACCATCTTCTTGCCTCCCACACTTCCACTCTGGGACTTCGTCTATCGTATGCAGCCAACCAGTGACCTTCTAACCAGCTGCATCTGGAGCTGAAGGACATTGTGGTGGTGTGTTGCATAGTGACCAAGGAGCAAGTTTCCTAGCAATTTTGGTGTAGCAAGAAAACCTTTTAAAGGGCATGTCGTTCAGTCATAGTTTTATGGCAGCAAATTTCTCTTATTAAGAAACAAAACAGAAGAAGAAAAAGAAAAAAGAAAAAAAAGAACAAAAACATTTATTTTTCCCAGTAAACTTATTCAACTGTTACTGAGTACTTTTCTTTCCAACCTTCCTCCCTGAGGTCATCAGAGGATACAGGAAATTTAGACATATTTAAGAGTGTAATACATCCCACTGTACAGTGGTGACTTAATTTTCCCAAACACAGGGGCAGAGCCAGGTCTAAAACACAACTCCTACCTACCACCATAAATGCTGGAAAAATACTGCTTGTCTTAGTGAAAGCAGATTGTTGGGTATTATGGATATGGATATGGATATTATGGATATGAGGCTGGCATTTGAGCTTGAAAATAGTGCAGACTGCCAAAACAGAGGGAGGACTGTCATCTAGCACAGGCATAGAAACACTAAAAATGAGCAACAATAGTCTCCTTCTTATGGTAATCTGAGTTACCTTGAGCAACACTGGAAGACACTACATAAATATTTCTGTTTGCAATATACTTTATACGGGTTAGCAGTCTGAGGAGGATTTGGAGCCTGGCCATCAGTTGAGAAACTCTCTGCCAGAAGTAGAGCAAAAGCAACATTAAAGGCTCTTAACCAGGCAAGCAACGGTTTCTCGGCGTCCTTACCATGCACCTCGCGATTGCTGGCAGGGAGACAACCATCTTACTGGGTGCTGTTAACAGCTCAAGGTAGCGCAATTACAAGCACCTAACTGTATGAGGAGTTTAATCAGTTACTAGCTTGCTCCAGATCTGCGCTTGTGCAAAGAGCAAATCCACATCTATTCATGAGGAGCTGCAGGAGGCACAGACAAGGTAGGTCCGTGCTTCAAGCCCAGAAGACATGTCTATTTTGTCATAACTATAGATTATACTACTACTTCAGATACTTATGCCAGCTACTGACACTTTCTGACTGCACCACATATTATATATCCCATTGTTTTCAATGGGACTATTTAATAGCACTAAATCCACATGCAATTTTGC
The DNA here is from genome assembly GCF_964211835.1 of Anser anser. Taxonomy (NCBI): domain Eukaryota; kingdom Metazoa; phylum Chordata; class Aves; order Anseriformes; family Anatidae; genus Anser; species Anser anser. The sequence continues at coordinate 62,776,780 of NC_139721.1, forward strand.
CAGCTGTAAATTCAGAAATCAAAGACTGTAAGTCAGTTTACACCAGCTGAATAACTTTTCCAAAATCTTTGCTTTTCTCTGAAGTTATAAAACAATGAATGCTTTTGCTTAATTCATCTGGAAAGAGAGACATTTCCCTAAGAATCGACAGAAGGATCTTTAGAATAGCATGGAAAGTTATCCTTGGGGGTTGCTTTAGAAAAACTTTCTATATCAGCTCACTTTGCAAGGATGGAGAAAATGGTAAAGAAGAGGTACCAGTGAAAGGTAAGGGTATAATACTTCTCTCCCCAAAATAAGATTTTTGTTTGGTTCCTATATTTAAAATGGATACCATATCAAACTTCCACCAGATAACACCAATTCAGCATTCCCCATGCTAGAAGAGACTGATTTGTTCTGTTGTTTCTACTCTACACAGAATTGATATCCTTCAAAAAGAAGGGTTGTTTTATAACTAAATTAATTTAGATTACATAGATTAAAAAATGTGTATTCTTGCTTCCCACATTATCATTACTTCAGTAGTTTAGAAGACCTAAACATTCTTGTAATTTTTCAGGAGTTTTAGATTTATAAACAAATAGTATTAACAATGCTCCACCTGTGCAGGCTGAATATATTTTGTATTCCAAGTCTCCTCAGTGTTCACTCTACTGGCTCATGACTGCAGTGATGTCCACCAAATGAATAAGCCTTCGTGTGCTCCAGAGTCTTCTCTAATCTTGTGTACTCTGTGTCTCATCAATGGAATGATAAAAATAGAAAATAATAGAATACAGTCGTAGTGTCTACAAAATGACATAAATAATGATTTGATTACATGAAATAAAATGCTATTGTTTCTCTGGGTTCTTAGGCACACTTCTGTACATTGCATAGACAGGTACTTTAGACATAATTTGCTTATACATCTGTATAGATATAGTCAAGTGTGGCAACATTCAGAATAACTTCTTTGAATCAGTGGGACAAATTCTGCTCTTGCTTAGTTTGATGTTAATTCAACATTTATTTCAGTATTGCAGAGGTCAGAGTTGGCCTGATGATTTGTTTGTCTTTCTAATAATTAATATAGACTAGTATATTAATCTAGATGCTAAATTAATTACTCTAGTAATTAAAAATCTTTATAGAAAAATTTCACTAAAAGCCTGACATTAAGTGATATATCTTCAAAAAAAAATCTGTAAGTTACATTTTATACCTCAGCAATTTTTGAACCTGTTATTCAGACAAAAAATCTTTTTTTTTTTTTTTTTCACAAGCAAACTAGCTTTGTAAGGAAATGAGTGTTATGTGATTATGATGTATATTGTCTACTAATAACCTTTGATCCTCTTTTTCCTATTTCAACCAAATTCAACAGTATATAGGTAAGAGAAAAATATCTCTGTGGATTGATACTCCACAGCTTCTCTGGGTGACCTACGCCAGTGATTGACCATCAGACCTGTGGAAATAATTTTTCTGGATATCTGGTCAAAATTTTTCGTGTTGCAGTTCATGTCTGCAGTCTCTTGCCCTATCACTGTGCACCTCTCAGAAAACTCTGACACCATTTTTGCCATGCTCTCCCACTAGTTTGTCTAGGATCCAATGGGATCCTAACTAACTCCACCTTCTCATCTTATGACTGAACCAGCCTTTCCTTGTATGTATGTGCTCCAGCCCCCAAACATCGTGGTGGCCCACCACTGGGCTCCATTATGGGGAAGGCTGGATATGAGCTCAATCCTTTTTAAGCATTAAAAAATCTACAGTAGAAATGGAAGAAGTCCATTCCCAGCCATGGAAAACACTTAGAGTCCATGAAGATGCAGTTACAGTACTCTTCACAAATCAGGCTTTATTAATTTAACTGCTTACAGAAATACTTGTGTTGTTGTTGTTGTTGTTGTTATTATTATTTAAAGGGTTTTAAAGTTTAGCATCAGAATTCTCCTACTGGTTATAAAAGTCCTTGAGCAAGGACAGCAGGACTTAATAATTTCAAATAAGATGTATTACAGAGTACTGGGCAGAAAAGTATTCCCCTAGTATCCTGGAAGTGCTAATACACAGTAACTTAATGAGGACAGAGGGGTGCCAGGTATCCATATGGTCCTCAGCACTTTTCACAAAGCAGTGTGAGGGGAGGAGCAGGTCCCACTGACTCATCATGTATTCTCCTCATGCAGGCAGGCAAGAGCAGGCAAATAGAAATTAAGGCTGGAGAAAGTTTTGCCAGAATGTCAGCCAGTGTATCTTTGTTTATTTTGCATAGAGGTATTTACGTTTTTTATTTATTTTTTCCTGAACTGCATGGGAGTTGGAAGGGGTTTTCCAGGAGGAGCACAACAATATGTTTCTTCTTGCCCTGCGCTGTTGTATGGTCTCCCCACGTAGCAAGTCCAAGCTTATACTGTAGTCACATCCTAACTCTGCATAGCTTGAGACCATATTTCCTATTCTCCTTTCAGCTTTGTGTTGAAGGTACAGGGCCTGGAAGTTGGGGAAGAGGCATTTACCAGCTTGTTTCCCAATCTGGAAAACTGAGACCAGCATACCTTCCACACAACTCAGATGTCCATTTTGTAACCCTAAGTGTATACTTGCTTGCTCTAACAACAAACAATGCCTAGAAACTTCACAGATCATTTACTCTTTATTTAAACACTTTTCTTTTTTTCTCATTGAAATATATATATGCATAAAAGGAAATAAAAAGAAAAAGAAATGGAAAAGAAATAGAAAGAATCTTAATGTAATATTAGGAATACAAAATGAAGTAGTGTAAAACTCAGTTCTACATTGTAAACCTCAAAAAAGCATTCTTTTACTCTGAGAAAATTAATTCAGTCCCTTTAGATCTATTCAGTTGTCTACAACTCTTTTACATGCCAAATGTAAATCTTAACATATTATTGTATAGTAATCTTAAAATAGATATTTGATGTGGATGATTTAATGTGGTTGGAAAAAAATTGACTTCTAGGATGTTCTAACCAATAAATGTGTGACCTTACGTGTCCTATTTTACACTAGCACTAATTTTTCGCATGCGAGACTCACATTTGCAACTACACTGTATAGAAAGCGACAACTAATACTTTGTTTTAGGTTTTCAGCAACAAGTGCCTTCTTTATTACCAAAGGACATTTCACAGAGTCACTTCAGAGAATGCAAATTAAATCACAGAGTAAATGTCTTTCATCTTACTTCATGTCAGAGGAAAAGTGCAGTCTTTCTAGCAAATATTCTATTTTGGCATCATTTGAAAAGAAAGCTTTAATTAATAGTACGTTCAGTTTTCTGATGTTGAGTACTATTCAGAAATGTAGGCATCTGCAGCCAGCTAGAGGCCATTAAACAAGCTTTTGCGCTCTGTTGACAGGGTTTTGCTCCAGTACAAAAAAGCTCCAACAAAAGTCTCTCCAGCAGCTACAGAAAAGTAAAGGAGTAAAAGAAGACTAGGAAAGCATATTAATATATCAGGTGATATGTACGAGATAGAAAATGAAATCGTGAATCTGTATATAGATGTACTTAAAGGTTTATGTGAAATGGGAGCTGTGATTCATTTCTAGTTTGCTGACTGAACATCAAGTTTGCTCCAAAATAAATGTTACAGAGCTGCTAGATGGGCAATGAAAAGGCAGAAGACAAAATAAAAATTAAAGAATATGCGCTGTCTTTTAAATCAAATTAAATTGCTGGTGTGCAATTGTGTTGTTCTGAACACATAGTATCTGAAGAAAAATGTATACACATCTACACTACAGTCAGTTCAGTCTCTACTGGCATGCTGGACTAGCACTATCAAAACGGGAATATTAAATATGCCAAGAACCTGATCTGAGTCCTACAGTACCTAAATGTGAAGTGACCCATTTAATCCATCAGATGAGTGAGAATATTCTGAGCATCTGCTGCAGGCACTTGTACAATTGCATAATCCTCAGGAACAGGAGCTTGAAGGGAAGGAGAAAATCTATATGCTATGCATTTGAGGATGTGATTTTTAGTGTGGTTTTTTATTTTAATTATTATTTTTTATTTTTAAAGACAGTCCTGTAAATGTATTCATATTTATTTAACCTTGATACCCCAGGTGTTTAACTGTCTTCCAGTGAAATGCTTTGTGCACCACTGGTAAACCCCACGCAGGTTTGACTGATTCTGGTGTTTATGCATTTGCACCGTGCAGTGCTGGCACGCAGTTGCTAGGACTTTTTTGCAGAGATTCAGTAGCAGCCAGGGATGCATTCACAGGATAGCTGATTCCGTTGCTATGCCTGCCAACTAGTGGACAGACAAGCAGTGAGCCCCTTAATTAGCAGAATTCATGTTAAGAATGCAATTTCTACATGTTTTTCTGCATATGATTCAGGTTGATACAGTATTGGCAGAAATTTACTTTTCTTTATTATTTTCTACCTTGAAATTTCTGCTTGTTCCCATCTCCTTGTCTTCTGTTGGGCCTGATAGAAGCTGCAAGTGCTTAATTATTTAAGAAAACAGACCACTTATTTAAGTGCTTGTGGGCAGATATTTGAATCTAACTTGAAATAGTTATATATATTTTAATGTTTTAATTTTAAATTTATATCGCACAAAATTCAAGCACTGTGCAAGATCTAAGTTTAGAAATATGTCCAAGAACTTCTGATCCTCATAGCAACCATAAAAAATTATTCTGAAGTGGATAATGGGTAATAATATTAGACAGGATGATAGTGTATCTTCAGATGTCCAACAGTATTTCTGTCTCTGTCTTCCATTCTTTACAAAATAGTTTTTAGAAAGCGCTAAGGCAGGAGCAGCTCTCTAGCAACACAGGACAGAAAGGAGACTTAAATTAGTTCCCTTCCTTTCAGGTTCTTCTTTTCACATACATGAAGTAAAGGAAAAAAAAGTGAAGCTGAGTATTTGTTGCTATGATCATTAATGTAAGAGCAGGGGATTCTGAAGAACACAACTTGAAGTTTACCAAACGTACCACATGAGACAAGAAGCCATTGTCAATACCAGTCATTTCTAGAGTGCAAATAATGGTGCTGAGAACCATTTGGAGGTATTAATTCAACTGATTCAACCAATACACATAAGCCTGTGTCCTGAAGAGCATTTCAAAGATGCCAAGCTTACTAATATTACGTGCCACTCTTTCAAGCGGAGCAAAGCGGCACTCACCTAACTCCCTATGGTTCTGATAGTTCAAAGTAATGGAAAAGAGCAGAAGGCTCTTTTGGCCTTTTTTTTTCTCCACAGATAAAGCCATTGCTGGCTTCTAGCATGTAGCACACACCTGCGGCATTCCAAAGAATGGTGAAAGAAAAAAATATCCTAGGAAGTACATGAGGTGCAGAGCAAATCCACCATGGCCAACAGCGATGAAATTCTGATATATCACCACACCTGCTTGGAATAGTTGAAGGATGTGAAAGAGGCGTTTAGGACAGTTTTATGAGCATGTTTGACTGTGTGAAAACTGAGAAAGTGGCCAGATAAGTGTGGATGAGGTGACTTATTTGGAATGTAGGATGAGAAGTGGTCAGATAGACAGGAACTGGCTACATTGGAGCTACCTAACAAACACCAGATGATGGCTTCTTGAGGACATTATTCCCTCTCATGGTAAACACCTACTGCCTAATTACCTAAGACCTAAATTGAAAGATCAGTGTGTGTTTCCTGATTATCACAGACCATAATGCCTTGCTGGGGATATTTCATTACCTATGGTGTGAGTACCAAACCACGTTAGAAGTCTCTAGTCTCTAGAAATACTCATTTCAGGTTCTCCATTAAAGTGATTTGAAAAATGACTGAACCTGCGTGATGTAAAAAAATCAATTATTTAATGTTAGCAGACTATATAACTAGAGTTATACGAGTTATATAGAGTTATAGAGTCTACGTAAGATGCTTTGCGATTAATTTTGTGACTGCCTCAAAAGTACTTAAGTTAGCACAGGACTATCCTTTTTGTTTTTATCACATCTACTAATTTTCATTTTCCTTCCTATTGACAAAAGATTTCTACCTAAACATATCAGACAATATCATTGCACTTCAGTTGCACAATAACTGTAGTTCATACCTATTTTCCTGGATCCATTCTAGGCAGCACACCATTCAAATATGTGATGAATGCCCCTGGCCAAGGAAAGTGTCAGAAATCTCTTCCTGTGATCATATATTCATTTTTCTTGGACAGCTAACCCCCTGAAGCCCTTATTTGAAGTCAATAAGAATTTTCCTTAAAAAAAAAAAAATCTAGCCCAAAGCAATTTTTTTTTTAAACACAGAAAGTTTCCAAAAATCCAGCAAGCAGCCCAGTCTTTATTCGGGCAAACTGTTTAGTAACATCACAGGAGAACATAAAAGCCATGCAAAGAACAACTGTAAAAATAAGAAAACTGACTTATCATAAAGGCAGTTATCTGCCATGTGAATTAAAGAAAGCTAAGCATGCTGTTCCAGATAACACAGACAACACAGTACTTTCTCATTAAATATTCTTTCAGTGGCTCTGCTAGTGGGTGCAGGTGAAAACTGCTTCCTCCAGGAATTTCAAATATTTGCAAAAGCTTGAGAGATAAACAAGAAGAATTCAGGGAAGAGCATGACTGTGGGAACACATATAGCTGCAGGGATCCACTACTGATCTGCATTTAGAGAAGCTCAAAATTGTTTCTGTAGCAGCAAAAACAAAACAAACAAAAACTAAAACCAAACCAAAAAAACAAACAACAACAAAAAACAACACAAATCAAGAGCGCCTTTATATGTTTTCCTTAAACAAATACGGAGTGCACTTGAGTGGTCTCATCTCCATGTACAGAGGACCAACATGTCTATGCCCACACTGAGATGGAGATGCACTCTCTAAACATGCACCCCATGTTTCTTTTTCTTTCAGATTTTTGGAATTTCATTTTGATATAACGAGATTTATGCCAATGTAAATTACACATGCAAATCTTCCATATGTCAAGACGGGAAGATTTACCACTTAAATTTTGTACTTGATATTTCTTTCTCCTGACTAAAGTAATTTTATCAACATAATACAGGCAGCAGGGCAACACTTCATAAGCCAGATGTTTATTGACCTGTGTGACCCTCCAAGTGTTTTCCTCCTGATTATTTGTGGTATGAACATAACAGATAACATCTGAAGTAATGTGGGAAAATAGGCCTATAAACCCAGTCACTTTTGATTTTTGTTTCAGATCATTTTGATTTCATTGGATTTTATTTACTCAAGGAAAGAACCTTAGGTGAAAAAAAGACCAAAAAAAACCCCGCAATTGATCTGGCTTTCAGATAGTTCCTGAGTTTCACTGTTGAGTGCTGTAAGAGGGCATTCCAAGTAGGGTGAAATGAAAAAAGGTCAGTAATTTGATTCTACAAGCAAACTTACATAGCAAAATAGATGTTGTGTATTGTATAATTATGTTTTTATTGCATTATTAAGTGCAATGCATTGGCATAGCAATTAAAATATGTGAAAATAATTATTCTGAACTAAAAATGCTGGAATGCTAATTGGTATGAAGTATCTGATGTTAAAGGTATTACAGAATACGTATGCAGAAAGTTAAAGATATGTAAACATGCTGGATAACCCTTTGGAGAGTATCAAGCCAAACAGTAATTAGCTATGACCAGAAAATTATATTTTTCTTCCTGGATGGCATCTGAAACCTTGAAGTTCCCATAAGTTGCACAACCTCATCAGAAAGCACAACAAATGCAGAAAGGAAACACAGAAAAGACATGGATAGTCAGGCTTATTTAAAGAAAGATACTCATCCACAGCTGCTTTTTCTAAATAACCCATAGCTAGGAGCTTCCCAGTTGTGAATAAAGTGGTTATTGTAGAAATAACTGCAGCACCCACTCCTCTTCCTCTATCCCCAGATATTTTAATGACTCTTAACTGGAAACTATTGGCTGTACTGCTGATTTAGTGGAACGTTTTGTGAGTGCCCTTCATTCTGTTCAGTGCAAAGTCACCTGGATGCCATTAACTACCACCATCAAGAATTCAGGGCAACCCAACTGGTTTTATCCTGAAATGTTCAAGGGATTGATTCAAATGTCTCAGCTGAGGTTGAAGTAATCACGAACAGAAAGATGACAGAAAGACACAAAACTTTCCTGATCGTGGTAGGTATTTCTGAATTTGGCATGGCATCAGGATAATCTTTCTCTCAAGACTAGAGAAAGAGGCTGTGGAAAATTTAATGTTATTTGAGTGATGGTTGGTTGCAGAACAGAGGTGTCAGATGAAATTACATTTTGTTCTTTGTTGCTACTTTTATTTAAAGAAAAGAAACATCTATATGATATTTCAATGCACAAGTTACATGAGTTAAATTACTGTTTTGTCACTTATTTGTTTCATATGAAAAAAATCAACTGAAAATCTCTGAATTTTGCTACCACTTAGCAAAAGGAGAATGCTCTATCCAGCTCACAGAATCAAAATGTTCCACTATCATTGAAACAAACTGCCCTCAAACACTATTATTTTTTATAAATAGTGAACTGAGGATTAGATTGGTCTATTTAGTTTGCCCTATATCTCATGGAAAGCTTGTAAATCTATGATGAACAAACTGTCCCAAATGCTATGTTCTCTGGGCCAGAGAAGATACCAGTAATTAATTTCAAATTTTGTATGAAATATACCCCAAGATTTACAAAAGAAGTTTCCAAGATAGCATTTACTAAATGTAATACTTGATCTTTCTTTGGATGTCACATAGTATGGTTGAAATCCTGCTCTTCACTATAGACAGTACTAATAATTGTGGCTCCATTATTAGCTTAGATCCCTCATCCACAATGTGAGATTGACTTCATTGCCATGTGGTTCAAACAGCAGGTGAGGGTCATTCTTGTGAAAGTGGACATTTAAGTACGTTACTCAAAATGAAGCAGTGAAAACACTGATGGAGGAAGACATGCATTCAAGCAGCTTCAGGTGTGATGCTTAGGAGAACTACGCAAGAGTCAGATGATCTCTATCAGGGAAAGTTTGTCTATTTATGTGAAGTGAAACTGAGTAAGATGAAGGAACCAAAGGCACTGTTGCTCTAGCCTGTACATACCAGGAAGCTTTGGGCTTAAGGTATTAATCTATATGGCTTCAAGTTCCTTCAGACAAAGGAGGAAACTAAATCTCAATGTCCCTATATGCGAGGTGCCCTGATCCACTAAGAATGTAGATAAAAGAGAATCATACCATCCTCTAGCAGCTTTGTGACTCACGCTCCCTGGAGGAAAAAAATCCCCAATGAATCTATTAGCCAAAGTCAGTCAGAGCTTCCTAACAATTGCACTGCTTTTTGTAAACTTATTTATTGCCTGAAAAAGCACAACTCTAGGTATTGTCTAATGATCAGTTTTCACATAGGAAAACTGCACTGTTGCACCCTTTATCCTATCCTCTTCCATATGGGTCTGGATAGATCAGTCTTAAAATGATGTAAACTCAACTTCATTTTTAACAGTTGTTTCCTATTGCACCTTCAGATGCCTTAGAAATACCACCAATATTTCAGTTTTTGATACCTAAATTGGATATAAGGAAACTGTATTAAAAAGGCAACCATATATCTTACTTAATTTCCACAGATCAGAGTTACTAATGTTTCTTAAATGAAGCATTAGAGAACTTTGCCTGGGGGATGTTATTTATAAACTTCTGTAGCCGATAAAGCTATGATTGAGAAAGCTTAAGTGTATATAAAAAAGTAGTAGTTGGAAGTAGTCTTATTTTATTGTTACATGTTTGAAATTAGATTATAGATAACATTCAGAGGAGTATAAACTAAAAGCACTTACGTTGCTGCTGTGTGTGTGTAACAAAGCATGACTTGGCTACAGCATACCCCAGTAATGCAACAGCATTACTGCAATGGCAACATGGGTGTGAGAGGTGTCTGAAAATGCCAGATGGACTCCAGAAAACTGGTCTTAAAAAAGGATTAAAGTATCACGTGGGGGAGGGGAAGTGTCTATTGGATAATAGCAAACATTACAGTGCTAGTGCTGCTTGGGGTTGGACAAAGCATTAGCCAACTAAAATGGCATAACTTTACCTGCCAAAATCCAAATGTAAGATGTAGCATGTGGGTAAGAGACGCACAATAATTGTTTTCATACAGAAAACATAAAATACAATTCTTCAGGTACGGAAAGCAATCTTTCCTAAAACCTCTTTCATGTTTCAGTTTGATGTTAATTGTTTTGAATAACAAAAGGGGAAGGAATCAAAATTCAGCCCATAACATTTATTGAAGTGTATGTAAGTAACAAAGATGCCATATAGAAAGGTTTTGACCAGGCATTAACAAAGCTGCAATGAAAGAAATTGAAAAGAAAGAACAGAAAGAAAAAACAACATCTTTTGATATCCTTCAAAATTTCATTACAACATTATTGGATTAAGATGTCCATATGACACATGTATTATCTATTTGAATGAAAAACAAACAAACAAACAAACAAAAACAACAATCAAACAAAAAACTTATTTACGTTCTACTTGGTTATATGGTTTGGAGGACCAAATTTGATTGTAAGAAAAATGTAAAATATTATTGAGTGGTGATATGCAAAATATATAAACAAGTAATTAGGTGTTCATTTGTACAAGCTAGAATGGTGGCTATAAATTTAGTATGTGTGGATTTCCATCTCTGTGTGTGTTGTTACTACAAGCTTCCTGAAAAGAAGAAATAAAATTTTTCCATCCCACAAATAATCTACCAAGATATCTGTCTTCATGTAACTTAGGAAGACTCAGCTCAGCTCTGATACAATTCCAGTCTCTTCAAGTCTCTTCAAAAGAGTTATGTCTGTCATACGAGTTCTGACTATGACATAGTCTTCTTGCATTTTCCTTTTTGTCCTATATTGCTTCCTCCATTAGAGCAATGTGTATTATTGCTCAATTTTATCCTCCAGATAGTTTTCCGTATCTGTTTAGGAAAAAAAATAATCTTTAACAAGAGTAGTAACAAAATCATGAGTTGGTTTTGTTGTTTTTCTTTTAATTGTATCAATGAGGCTTTATTTGAAGAGAGGCAAATAAAGCAAAGTTTTAGGGGGCCTAGCTGCTTTAGCTATAACTCTTTCTACAATGTCCTTTATTGGGACATTCCTAATGCAGATGAAAGAAAGTGACTTGCCTCAGGCCACTTCTGATTTACTTTTGTTTTACTCCATTTGGCCAGTTTCAGATTTTGTGCATGTACATTTATGGCTTACTAGATTGCATTCAAAATTTATGGTCATTGTTTTAGTCCATTGCCTCTATTCAATCCATATTTACTCACTATTGTCATCATCAAGACTGTCTCATGCACTTGAGGTTCACAGGTTGCTTGAAGAAGACCCTTATGTGTTTCATTATACAACTTAAATATATTATTCATACCCTTTCTCTCCTGGACTATATAACAAGTTCCCAGGATTTCTGTAAGCAAATACACTTAATCTGCCAACAGTGGAAATCTCATGCTCTCTCGCCACTGATGTCTAAAAGCAGTGGTGGTTTTGACTCCCTAAACTCCTCTGCACATACAAAAAGAAAATGACAGCTCCATTCCTTAGGATACAGGGCAGTCTGTAGAGTCCCACTCTTCTGGCTGCATCAAAAAAAAAAGTAAGCAGAAAGCCTGTTGTGGTGGTTGACTGCCAGGTGGCGACAAGAGGGATACAATGGAAGTTCTTGTGAAATTTGCCTCAAATACTTTCTCAATTCTTGGCTCTCAACCTGCTCAAAACACTTCACGTGGTTATGCTAGAATCATTACTCCTTAACTCAATAGTAAAGCGAACAGATTTATAACATTAATTTGTCGTTTTGTGCATTCACAGAATCACAGAATTGTAGGGGTTAGAAGGGACCTTAAGGGACCTCAAGAGATCATCGGGTCCAACCCCCCTGCCAAAGCAGGTTCCCTAGAGAACCACATTCACCAAATGTGCTTTCTGCTTTAAATAATATTCTCTCTTTTCCCACAGTTTTGGAGGTAATATTTATCCCTTCACAATTAGCAGGAACTATATTTTGAAGGTTATATTTGGAACTATATAGGAAGACTTTAAAACCTCTCTGGACAACCTCTTTCAGGGTTCAGTCACCCTCACAGTTAAAAAAGGTTTTTATATGTTCAAGTGATATCTCCCATATTTCATTTTGTCCTATTGCCTCTTGTCATTTCAGTGGGCATCACTGAGAAGAGCAAGGCTACATAGTTTTTACTCCCACACATCAGGTATTTATATACATTGATCTCCCTCCAGTCCTCTTCTCCAGGCTGAAAAATCCCAGCTCTGTCAGCCTCTCTTCCTGTATCAAATGCTCCAGTCCTTTATGTCCATGTCAACTACTTGTCCACCAGTACCCTCAGTCCTCTTCTCTGCAGATCTGCTTTCCAGATGCCTCCAGCACATACCACTTATCTTTCCACAGAGGCAGGACATTGCATTTCCCTTTGTGGAACTTCATGAGGTTCCTGTTGGCCCAGTTCTCCATCTTGTCAAGGTCCCTTTGGTGTATCAGCCACTCCTCTCAGTTTTCTGTCATCTGCCAACTTGCTGAACATGCACTATGTCCAGTCATGCAGGTCGTCAGTGAAGAGGGTAAACACTACTGAAGTATTTGAACCCTGAGGTACACCATTGACCGGCCTCAAGGTGGACTTTGTGCCACAGATCACAAACCTTTTAAGCCTGGCAGTTAAGGCAATTTTCAATCCAACTTGCTATTCCATTTATCTAGCCCATACTTTATCAGCCTGTCTTTTGAGGAGATTATGGGAGACAGTGTCAAAAGCCTTTCTACAATCAAGATAAACCATGTTTGCTGCTCCCCTCATCCACCAAGCCATCTCACTGTTGAAGGCTATCAGGTCAGGTAAGTATGACTTCCCCTCCATAAATCCCTGCTGACTATTCCCAATCATTTTCTTGTCTTTCATGAGCTTGAAAATTGTTTCCAGGGTTGTGTGCTTCATCACCTTCCTAGGAACTCAGATGAGGGTGACTGACCTGTATCTCCCTACATCCTCCAACTTGTCCTTCTTGAAGGCAAAAGTGATATTTACTTTCTTCCAGTCCTCAGGAACTTCTCCTAGTTGTCATGACCTTTCCAAGATTATTGAGAGCAGCCTTGCAATGGTACCACATCAATGAATCCTTGTGTAAAGCCTGTTGGGTAGTCCTTTTCCTATCCTACCAGCTGCAGATCCTTCTATATAAATCATTTTATGTTTGCAGCATGTTTTCTCCTGCTGAGGTATCCTTTGGTATCCTTTCTTTTTTTTTTTTTTTTTGCTTGGTTCATAGTTTATTTTTTCTTCTCTCTTGGTTCTTTCCATTAATTATTTTGTAGAAACATGAACTATAGCAAAAGACAGAAGTTTACTGTTCAGTATCATGAACTTCACCACTAAGTGATCAGTCATTCTTCCTGAATAAATAGAAGTCTAGCTGTGATTTTTGTTTTAAGCCAAATTTCATTCTCCAGAAACAAGTGACATGTGATGTAAAGGAAGAAATAAAACCAAGATACTGACACTGGTTCCTGTACCATAAAGTAATGTTAGAATTAATTTTTTTACCAAGAGTTTTAGTTATAGCAATACTAACTTGACAATCCAATAGGATTTGGGGGGTGAAAGTGTGTCAACTTTGTTTAACCAGGAACTTCTTAGATATGAGTGGTACTTCGATTAGATATAAAGTAATCATTTTTTTTGGCATGATAGCGTCACTATGGTATCTTCTGTCTGGAAGTTTTTATTACAAATATTTATATTCAGCAGCATGAAATTTCATTTCAAAAGGTTTCAGAGTTTGGACTTACTTTGATGATGACTAATTTTGTGTATCACACTTTCAGGGAGCTGATAAAAATTAAAAAAAAAAAAAGGGAAAAAAATGGTGGACAAAAATGAGAGCACCTAAATAGAGCTAGATGCATACTAGCATTGGTAGACACAACCTTTACAGAAATTATGCCCAGTCAGAGTACATATAGGTCGGTTTTGCTGCAACCTTCGTCATAAACTAAATCATTACAAACATGCATAGATCTTCCCACAGTTAAAATCTCAAGAGGTCATTGTTTTATGTTTGGCTCTTCCAGTGACCTCAAGAAATGAATATACAGTCTGTTCAATGCAGAGATTTAAAGTGTAGCAAAATATCAGTTTGAAGTCTTAAAGCTTTGACATACAAAGATGTTACCATGGGGCAATAAATTGCCATGTGTTTGCTCCTGTGAGGTAATCGTCCATATGCACATTTCTTCTCTTCTGCAAATGCAATATAATTATGGGTAGTTTTCCTCTCAATTAAGGAAGGATAGGCTAGTTCACTTTTACTCAAGGTAAACACACACAGAGAAGTAGTTAACATAGTAATTAATATCTCCCAATAATTTGTTCATATGTCACCATCTATATATCCACTAGAGTTCAAATGCAAAGGTGCTATTAGGGTTACCTAATCTAGTGTCCTTCAGAGCACTAGCCCGCAAGTTTCACCCACTATTTTCTAGAGTGATGTCAACAACCTTGTGGTCTAGATTACATATCTAGAAATACATCCCACCATAAAGCACACCATTTAAGGACAATTAATGTGAAACACCTGCTAACATATCACTGCTTGTGCATTAAAAATTTACATATTTTGTTGACTTGGACCTCAGAACTGCAGGGGATGAAGAATGATAACATTTCCTCATAAACTGTTTCAAAGGCTTCTACTTCGAATGCTTCTGGTTTTAGCTTCCAGGTACAGTCCATCCTCTTCTCCTGCTCCTGCATGAGTACTGGAACTGCTACAATCGGGCAGATCAAAAGTCCACCTGGCCCTATGACAGAAGATTAAAATGGATGCTTAGAGACACATCATCAGAAACATATCAAGTATAGAGCAGTGTTTCCCAGGAGTATCCGCTTTACTTCCAAAAAGCTGCTGTTTTGTTATATCCTGTGTCAGAGTCTTCTTTTGGGCTACTGTATTTAAAATCACAATGGACCTATCCTTAAATTTGTCATGCCCCTTGTATTTAACTCCTTGATTGTCCTGGCCAAATATTCTATTATTGTTACAACTGCTAAAGCAAACTCAGCAGCTGTAGAGCTGGCATGTTTACTGTGCAACACAGTAAGTTAGTTAGATAGCATCAATATAAATGTGAAAAGAATGGGTGCCCTATCCTCATTCTGCTCCAACACTTGGAGGCTAACAGCTACTCCAATGTAAATATGAGAACAATAAACAATTGGTCACACAGATATATATATATATATATATTTAAATGCAGAATTTTAGTTCTTTGGTTGCTGATAATAGATGCTTTCTCTACTTTATAGACATGCAAAACTAAAAGGGTGTAGAAACTACCCTTTCAACAGACTAACTGGAAGGAGCAAGCAAGGGCCCCTTTGGGGGGTGGTAACTAAGTAACTAACTAAATAGGTTGCAATTCAAGAAGATGAGAGAGATGGAGAAGGTCTCAGGGGTGTTGGGAGACTGATTACCAATGTGTGTATGTGAGAGGAGCAGAAACCCCGAATAAAGTAAGAGATGTCAAGGGCATACCTATGTAAGCAAGCCATGCAGGGTTATTTGGGAGAAAAAAAATCTGGAGAGCTAGGCAGACTTTGATTTCTGAACAAAGAAGCTGTCTCATCATGCTTGTTTCTACTATTTCCTAGAAAGCAAGATATTGTTTGCATACTTTTAAATTACTAGGATTGCCACTATTGGACTATTTTCCTTTTGTCTTCCTAATGCAGAGAAGGCTCTAAACCACTCCTAACCACAGACAATGAATTTTCTCTTTACAAGCACAACTGAAAAATTTACTTTTAAAGCTTTTACAGAACTACCATCACAATAATATTTGCATATTTTACAGCACAATAAAAGAGAATTTTTGTCATGAGGTTCCAACGTGTGATGTGACACGAGATTTATATGGAGAAGTTAGACCCCGAAGGTTCGCTCTTTGAGTTTTATTAAAAAGTGAGCCATGACTCAGTGTTTCCAAGGCACTGTTAAAAAATCAATAACACAACTACACACATAAAGTGAGAAAAGATCATGAAAATTTCACTGCATATTAACAGTTTAAACTGTGATATAACTTCTCTTTTTAGCATGTTAATCCTATGCCTTTCTAAAAAGTATTGTGCTAACTACTTCCATGAAAAGCTGGCTCCAGTCTGGATACCTTTGGGCAGTTCACCCCAAATGGTTTACTCTGTCTGAAACATGATGAATAATCTGATTAGTTTTTCTTCCAAATGCAATTTACTTTGGAAAGTGACAGCCACTCTGTGAGACAGATACGGAAAAGTACTCACTCTCTTACAGAGAGAACAACGAAACCTGTAAACCCATATGGCCTGCCCCTAATCCTGGGCTCCCACATAGTGGTTCCCAGCATAATTTAGACAGGCTCCAAGTCCTGGTTAAGTTACGGCTATCTCCCGAGGATGCTCTATGGATGGGTGAATTGCGTGAAATCTTCACCGTGCTGAGTGTTGCACCATTCTTCACAAAGCATACTGAAAGGGTGGCCTGTGCAGAGGTAGCGATGCTTACACTCACCCGAGACTGCGGTTGGATTTAGGATGCCCACATCATTTTGTCAGCTCTTTGAACAACCTCTGATATTGTATTGTGTGTAGATGACAAGGTTTTTGTAGTGGGTGGGCTGCAAGGTTGGCCTCTGTGAGAGGAGACTCATGCTGGACACAGCTGGTAGTAGTCAGCTCCACCACAGGACACAGCTTAGGCTACCAGGGGAGTTGGTGGCCCCTGTGAACCAGTCACAGGAGTTTGTGGTGTCTCTGTGAGAACACATTTAAGAAACAGCAATAAATGCCAAAAGGGAGAAACACTAATGCTAGAGAAGCAGGAGGTGCTCCATGGTGGATGGAAGTGGTAAGACCTCTAGAAGGACTGTGGCCCAAGGAAGAGCAGGTACTCCCCAAGGGTCTGCAGCACTACAGGTAACCCACACCAAAACAGAGGAAACAAATAAGAATGAAGGAGGAGTGGAAGAAAAGAGTGAGAAAGGAGGAACGGCAGAAAGAAACTGCTATGCCCTGACTCCAGCCCCCTGCACGGCCCATTGCATTGCCAACAGGACTGAGCATAACCAGCCGTGATAAAAAGGGGAGCGGAGACTGGCAAGCAGGGAGGGGAGGTGTCTGGAGGGAAGGGAGAAGAAAGGTGTTTTCCCTAAGTCTTTAAATGCTTGCCTTCCTTGTTTCCTAATACCCAAATCAGTAACTAAATGTTTTAAATTAAATTAAATTCCCCAAGCTGAGTTTGTTTTGCCCACAACAGTATCTGTGAACGATCTTTTTTTTTTTTTTCTTCAACCCATGAGTTTTCTCCACACCCCAAACGGGGTGCATGTGTGTGTGTGTGTGTGTGTGTGTGTGTGTGTATGCGTGTGTAATCAAGCACTTGGGTGGGTGCTAGGCTGGCAGCCCGGACCAACCCACCACAGTCACTCACCCCAAATGTTGTCTTGGTATTCTATACTGGCAACTGCCCATTTCACAAGGCTTGGAAATACGGGTATTTTGTACCACAGTCTCTACTATTGAAGCTCAGTTTTTTGAGCTGCAAGAAGACAATGTGCTAATTACTTCAGGACTAAAATTAAACAGAATTTATTGTTTTGCTCTTCTTGTTTAAAGATGAAAAACAACCAGTGTCAAGAAAGTAGGGTTATATTTATATAACAACCAAAAATGATATGGAAGTGCCAAAAAGATTTACTTTCTCTAATGTTACAGTAAATACAGCCTCTAATGTTACAGTAAACACAGACTTCAACTACCTGAAAATCACAGTATCATTTTAAAAGTTTTTTTGTTTGTTTTTTTTCCACCTTTTACTTACTTGCCTGAGAAGCAGTTCCAAATTAATATTCCTCCAGTATTCAGAATCCTGATTCTAAATTACCAGCTTAAATTTAATTGTGGCCAATCCATAGATGTCTGTTATTCTGCCAGCATTGTCCCTTAGCTAAACAGCTTTTTTCTCCCCCTCACAGTTACCCTTTCTTACACATTTATGTCCTAGTGGCTAGTAAGGTTGGTAAAACAACAGTACTAGGATGGAATCCTTCAGGGTCTGCATTTCTGATCAATATTAGTTATTATTTTCTTTAATGGCTACGGCACAAGCAGCATGAGAAGTGTTGTTGTCACATATTTGGAAAGCATCAACAATGCAAAGCAGGACTGGAATATCATATAGATGTATGATTTTATGGTGTGAAAAAATTCTCATTTAATGAATTGTAAGAGCTTAAAATGCAGGATACTGTGCTTAAAGACTTTTGCTCTGAGTTGGGTGCTTGTGGTTGGGAACAAGTTTTTGCACATATTGATCACACATGGACCAATAGGATAAGGAAAACCAGAATGTATGAGGAAAGGTACTGCAGAGGAGCTGACTGTCTCTTCCATCCCACAACAGCACTCAGAAGGATTTTGTTGGAATTGTGGCTGAGCAGTGTTTGAGACTAATGCTTCAAATCCAAAGGGAGTATAGTGAAGGCCTAGGAGATCAGAGAGTGAAGAACCCATTTTCTGAGACATTTATTTGTTTAACCTCAATCTGTGTTTTATTTTATAATTCCCCATGCAGTTACCATATTAAATACTTCAAATCCACTGAAAATAAAATGGAAGGATATTGAATGAAGACTTTCTTATTTAATTTGGTTTTTCTTCTACCCACTACAGTGTCTTTATTTTCCTAATTTTCTTCTTCCTCTGTGCTTTTGCCAAGTGTGGAAATTAACATGAATCTCCATGTCAGCCTTCCCCTGCTGTGCAAGCAATTTCTAAATATCAGGTTGAACCGCATAAGCAAACCTATCTTGTGCTGCATATAGCTGTAGCCAGGCTGCTCCCGTGACGTGAAATAGTTCATGTACGGCTACACTACTTTTTACCCATCACTGTAAATATGACAACAGTTCAAAGCTTTTATTTTAAGAATCTTCTAAGTTGTGCCAGAAAAAACAGTACCCCACAGTTGAGTCCATTTTCAGTGAAATTCCTCTTCTCATAAAACTTGTTCAATGACTGTGACTGAGCACTCATAACCAAAACTCTCCTCCAAATCCCAGCCTTTAGAATCTGTTATATTTTGTTGTTTTCACACGCCACAGCCTTTCCTCTCAGAGGACAGGAAAAGACTTCCCCGTGTCCTTGTGGTGATGAAAGTTAACCACATCCTGTGCTGTATTAGGAAAAGTGTAGCCAGCAAGTCAAACGAAGTGATTTTTCTCATTTATTTTGTACTTGTGAGATCACATCTGGTGTACTGTGTTCAGTTTTGTGCTGCCCAGTAGAAGAAGGATATGAACATACCAGAGTGAGCCCAGTGGAAGCCCACCAAGATGACTATGAGGCTGGAGCACATCACCTATGAGGAGGTGATGAAGCCATATTTGTTCAACCTGGATAAGGGAAGTCTAATAGGAGCTCTAACTGTTTTCCTCTGCTGTCTGTAGAGTGACTATAAGAAGATGGGGACAGTGAAAAAGTAGGATATAATGGTCCTAAGTTGCAGCAACAAAAATTTTGATGAAATCTTAGGAAAAGATGCCTTCACTGAGAGAGTGGTCAAATATTGAAGCAGGTTGCATATGCAAGTTCTGGAATCTCCATCTTTGAAGCTATTCAGAACTTAACTGGACAAGGCCTGAGCACACCTGATCTACTTTCAAATTTGGCCCTGCTTTGAGCAGACCATGGACCACATGACCTACAGAAGTCCCTTCTAATCTAAATTAATCTGAGTTTCCAATTTTACCTTGCCACTGTAATCCATTGGAAATCTATAAAACAAAAAGGCAAATGGGCTTTGATAAGAGGTGAGTGGCTAGCAGATAAAGGCAAGTTATTATTCCTGTTTAGTTGGTGCTAGTGTGGCCATACCTTGAATATGGTGTCCTGCTTCACCCACTCCACTTCCTGGCTGTTAAGAGACCAGAGTCCAGCAGAGGGATACGAAGGTGGAAAGATGCCAAGGGCATAGCCCCTCACATATGTGGGAAGAACTCTGTTTAGTTTGGTGAAGAAGAAAATATGGTGTGATCTAATAGTGGCCTACAACTGTTTGAAGGGGAAATTCTTTGAAACTGCTCAAAGGGGAAATTAACTGTTTTTCTGGGTCATCCAACTCATTCAAGCATCTATTCCCTATGTCATCTCATTTATTAGGTGTCTATAAATTTCAAGTTGCCTGCACAGCCTCCTCTCTCCCTTCCTTTGCCCTGTATTTTCTTATTACTCTTTCACCAATCCTCCAGCTGCAGCACTAATCCTCAGATCTTTTCTTCTGTCTGGCAACACTTCATCAGTAGGTAATTTCCATCAGGTACCTATTCAAGATTAGAAAATATTCTACCGCTTCTGCATCAAGTGCTTTTCATGCCTGTTCCATTTTTAGTCAGTTTTTAATGCATTAAAGACACTGTATTTCTCTGTCCCCTGCCTGTTTTTAATAGATCGTGGAGGGTTTTTTTTGGATGTGTCATATTGAGTCAACAACAATCTGTGTGGACATGAAAATATATAGTAACTTATGAGGACTATCAAGTTTGCGAAGGATGATTTTAACTGACCTTTTAAAGACATGTGGTGTTTAAATTAGTTCTCTGAGTAAAAGATCAATTCAGATCAAATTTCCCTAAATTTAAAGAGAAAATTATACTTCCTTCATCTCACCCTATAAAAACTTTTTTTTTTTTTTAATGCTCTTTATTTCTTTGCTTTTATAGTCACTGTACTTTCCCAGCATTGGCTACTTCCATTGTTAAATCTCAGCAGTTAACTGTCCATCAGCTCTGATTAAAAGCAGAACGTTTAAGCTGCCTCAGCTGCACGCTGTCTGTTTTACTTAGCTCCCCTGGAGAAGACCGTAAACTACAAACTGCAGCAAACCACAGATCCCACAGACTCGAACCAAGCCAACTACCACCAAACATTGAAACCCTGTATCTGATTTGAAATTAGATGGGAAACTGAAAGAACATGCCACAAGTTTTGGTATTAGTTGAGGCTCTCTAAATTGAGGAGATTTAATGTGATCAGGTACCTAGAACTGATATAGCTGGTTTGAGATGTGACACAAATTTCTCATGCTGCTAACTTGTTGCTGTGTCATGATTTTCTTGGGATTTGTTGATTTTCTTTAAAATCCCAGTTCCCACAGTCATGAGACTACCAGAAAACGCTGAACTTCACAGAATTTACACACTGAGGACATTCACTGTGTTCATCTGCTTGTGGCGTACTGTAAACAAGCCTATATACTTTGAGTCACTCCCAGTCTTAAAGATCTGTTTATTGAACTACTTTGCTGATGAAAACTGGCAATCATAATATTTGATTTATGTATAATAGGTTTATCACAATAACATAAAATACAATGGGTTCACTCATCACATTTTTCCAACCCATATTTATGGACTTTCAGTTTTGGAATAGGTGGTTCCATGATTCAGATCTACGTAAAACATCTAAAAATAGAGTCTTCTAACCATCATTCCTAGTTTTATTTGCTGTATAATTTAATGTTTCTGTGTCTCTTTTCACTGCCTTTATACTAATAGCCTTGCAATATTTTGGAATACCACTAGGATAGGGTGTCACAACATGGAGATAGTTATTCTTAGAAGAAGGAAAGATTTAAATGAGTCTGTGATGCTTAGGCAGAGTAAAGGAGTGAAAGGTAGAGTTTTAGAAGCATCTTTTCAGTTGATGGTAGGATATAGCATAGCTGAAGAATAATGTTTTTTATTGCTTTCATATTTAGCTTCACTTTTATAAGAACACTTTCTTTTAATATTTAAATGTTTGCATTAATTCATATTTACCCTACCCCTTTTGTTAGTAGATGCAACATTACACAAACAGTGACACCACCTTATCTAATGCTCCATATCTGTCCCAACAGCTGGATACTGAAAGGCGTGTTAAGAATATGCAGCAATAAAAGCTGCCATTTTCTTCCTATTGTGACTTCATGTTGCCTTAGCACAATTTTGTGTGCTAATTTTCTGTAAATTTTAGCCTTTGAAATATGCAGACATAATTCAATCACAAAAAGATAAGACAATATCCTGTAATGTAACTGACCACAGGCTCCTCAGAATGATCCTCTTAGGGCTTTGCTCTTTTATCATCACAGTTAGAAAAAAAACATATATATATATATATAAAAATACAAAGTGACTCCTGAAGGGCATTAGGGCTGTGGCAGAAACTTTTGTCTGACCTTTTGTGGACTCAAGGGATTTAAATTAGTTCTGTAATTAAAGAATAATTAAAAGATAAAGACATTTAAATAAAACTTGGAGAAAAAGGGAAAACCAGGTTTTAGCTGAATTTCTTTATGCTTTATTTATGCTGAGGTGATTTTCTTTTCAAAAAGAAAATAATACTTGACAGGGTAAAAAACAAACAGAAACAAAAAACAACTTTTTTATGGTCAAAGTAAAGACAAGATTTTCAGTCAAAGGACTATCAAAACCAGGAAAATAAGTGAAATTGAAGGCAAAAACTGATCAGTTATTTTGTGTGTGTTAGGTGCTTACAAATGGATTTTTAAATTTATGGGTCTTTTTAGCTAATTTAACATAGGATACAACAAATAAAGTTAGTGAGCAGTAGATAGTAGGAATTATGAGATTTAAAACTGTGACAATTATCAAATTAAGATATATAACTAAATCACCGACCATTTTTATCTGCGTGTATTAATGACAGCTACAGATAATATGCTATCCAGTGCCCCAAATTGAGGGCCTCTAAAGATAGCATTAAAGCTGTATCACCTTCTAACTAAGTATGGTAACAGCCAATAATAGGTGCTGTAGAGATAAGATCCTGAACAGAAGAGTGCTTCTGCAGTTTAAGAATGACACCAAGCACCCAACATTTAGTCGTCTGCTTCCGAGTTGGCCCTAAAGGTCAGTAAATTCATCCTAAAACCTGTAGACATCTTCAAGATATTTTATGAGTCTGTATGACTCATTAACATGTTGGCTGCACTAGAAAATACTCGAAAATGCACAAGAGAAATAATACAAGACCAGGAATCCAGGACTGAACCATAATATGTATCCTTAAGGAGTTAAAAGCTTCCCTAAAACAAGCGTCTGAGACATATTAAATGGTTCCTCCTCAAAAGTAACCTGTATTTACCGTTTTTGCACTGTTGAGACTAGTTAGTGGGATACGCCAGTCAACCTAGGGCTGTGCCTCTGCTGGTGAATCCCAGCGTGTGTGAGAGCGTTCCCAGACGCTGGAACTCGGCTGCTCTGGAAGTGCGTGCTGCTGGCCTGTACCGACTAGCAGTCTCCCAAGCAATTCCCAGGCACGGCTCGGGCGTTAGAGCATCCCACAGCCCATTACCGATTTGCATCCATCCGCCCTGCTCTGGAGGCTGAGCGTGTTTGTTTACCACTCTGCTGGTGAGTCAGCCCATGCCAGTTGGCTCCCGGGCCTGGGAATGTCCTTGGGAACTTGCTAGAAGAAACGTACACATATCCCTTCCCCGCTCGTGCTTCAGGAGGGTAAATACTAAATCTATAAAGTTTCATTCAGCTGGAATCACTCTTGATAGTCAAATCCATAAGGAAGGATGGGGCTTTTTCCATTTTTTATTTTTAACAGGCTGCTTTCCCCTGTTGTTTTAATCCCACTGCAACACAGGTGGCACAGCATTAAGCGAAAATCAGAAACAGTTTAAGGTATAGCCTGCTTTTATTCTGTGTCTTGATTAATCCCATGCAGAATGTCTGGAGTTAGGATTCAAGGCAACATACATCAATATCCAATATTCCAAGTAATCAGAAATGACTGCCCGCCACCACAAACACAGTCCTGGAAGTCACAAGACCAAAGCATTAATTCTTCCAACACAATGCATGTGCAGAGATGAAGCTGCAATAAGGTGACGTCCCAAAGCAGACCACCCAGCAGCCAAATGTGCAGGCAGCCCTAAAGGGATGTAGGTTTTTAGTGCATCTGCAGCTGAAGAGAGACAAAATGGAGGGGCCGGTGCCTGCCGTCTCCAGGCTGAATGCTGTAGCCATTAGGCTGTCCTACAGAAGGTACAGTACTACCAAAGTTTACTTGCGCCCATCTCACTTGTCCCAACTCACATCCCTGAGGAAATCCAGATTCTTACCTCACAATCTTTCTATAGATGTGTAAGTCCCAATCAGAATGAGTTTTCAGACAAACCTATGTGTTGCCGGTGCCTTTTGGATAATATTAAGTGGCTCTGCTTCACATGATTTTGGTGGGATTATCCTAACTGTCTAGCCCCTGTATTCTGTGTTTTGGATTCTCGAGACCCAATCTCACCAAATTTAGTTGCTCCATGATGAAATTATGGACAACTAATTGCTGTAATAGCTCTGTCTTCCAGATCTCTGCTGGATCTACACGGCCATGCTACTTGGGGCCAGAGGGGAGCACACTCTTGACCATAGTGCCTGCACATTGACTCTCACTTTGATTCTTGCCTGGAAGGAGCAAGGTGCCTCTCCAAAAAGGAAACCTGAGGCAGAGAGCAGGACTGGCTTGCACCTGTGCTCCTGCTCCTCCAGGCCATACAGACACAGCTCGAGCCATTCGGCTCTTTGAATTCAAACACGGATTTCAAAGACAGTAAAATTAGTGCCATGCATTAATGCACAACATGGGTGTAGCAGAACTTTTCTACCTTACAGGAACTGGGAAGATGACACGTTCACATTTTGGAGGCACTCGGGCAATACACCACGGGAGCCACACCAAACACGCAGCCAAAAAGATGAAACATCCTTGGTGGTGCAGATGGGGCAGAAAGACGGAGGCAGTTACGGACCATGGGCTCTCAGGACAGACATGCACTGCCCTAAATCCTGAAAGCTTTATGTACACCAGCTGAGCACGTAGCTCAGGGCAAGGTGCTTGCTGCTCTGCAGTGCAGGAGCGCGGCGGGGCAGGAGCCAGTGAAACAGGCTGGGTGCCAGCTGAGTCCCCCAGCGCCAGGGGAATTCTCAGCTGGGAAAACCTGGCTGCCTTCCAGCCTTGTTCCTCCGCAGATATATATATATATCTGCATGTATGTATAGCAGAACATTTAAGGGAATAATTATCTTCCATATGTCTTCTAGTTTGACTAAGATTTTTATTTCATATCTGGGCTAGGACAGAATAAACCTGCAGCTGCCTGATCTGTGATTACCCTCAGCTTTCACATAAACCAGACTTTTAAGCCATCACGTGGACAAAAACCTCTATGTCTGTCTTCTCAGAAAAAAAATGCAGCCTAAATATTTCAACAGCTTAATGGCTGGAGTACCTGTACCTGAGAAGAAATACAGACAGGTGCTCCAAAGATCTGCAATAACAGAAAATATCTTTTTGCACCTAGCACAGAAGCAGGTGGCTGAAGGTATCCCCTTCTAAAAGCAGAGGAGGGAATAGCTAAGTGGATTTCAAGGTAAAATTAAATGTTCATTTCTTCCTCTCTGGAAAACAAAACAAAACAAAGCCAACCCATTTTACTAGTTACCAGGTGTTTCTAATTTAATTCATTTCATTAACTTCTTATAACTTGTTCAGCCAGCTCTGCAGACAATTGATTTTTATTCCTACATGCTTCAGTGACTTTCTACATTAGATTTTTCCATTTACTACACGGTTCTACAAATCTCTTCAAAATAATATTCTGTTTTGTTTCTGTCTTTTCAGAGTTTAGATCGTCTTTTCAATCAAGCTTATCATTTATTTAGCATATTCTTCTACAAGGTAAATATAATATACATTACATAACATCAAATATTTACATGTATTGTTGCTGCTTCCAGAGGGTTGATTTCAAAGTTCTCATCATTGTGCTGCTGCTAGTGAAAATTGCTGACAAGACAGAAAAATAGCATGACTACAATACTGTAACTATTTGATAGATATGAGACATGTGAAACAACAGTATCTGGAAAGTATTTTGTAATAATACAGCAGCTTCTAACGTTCACATTAACTCAGGATATTATGTGAGGGAACTGAAAGTTGTTAATCACATTGTTTACACCCTTAATTATAGAGGCAGAGTTCACACTGACACCTGCTGTTAAGACTGCCTAACTTTTCTCATTTTAAGACCATTTTCAGTCTCATTACTGATTTAACTCTGGGGGCTGACTTTTTCTGAGATCAGTGTCATCTTGAGATTTAATTCAAAGGAAAAAAAAAAAAGAGCGAGAATCAGTGTTTCAGATAAACTGTTTTTGTGATTTTCAAGAATGATGTAGGAGGTTAGCAGCTTGCTTACTTTGTATGGGCTCTCTTTCAATTACTTCATTAAAAAGAAAATCACTTATCTACATCCTTTGAAACAAGAACTCAAGAGCTGGCAGAATTACACTTGTTGAAGTTCCTGAGAAAGGAATCCATAGCTGGCCAAGCTATGAGCACCAGAAAAATCAGGCAATACTCGCTGACGTAAGTGGAAGGGTATTACAATTTTGTAGCTATCATCTGTGAAGATTCCACTCGCATTTTCCTCTGACAAATTGCCAGGAGTGAAAAAAGAAAGCTATGGAAGGCAAACACGCACTAAGTGGGATGATGTGGACAGGTGTGATTGCAGTGGGGTGTATGAAACTGAAGAAGAAAAGACAAGCTTGGTAAGGCATGCAATGCCAGAGAGCACTGAAAAAAACAAATATATACAAGAAAAAAAAAAAACAGGAGATACTGGGGAGGCAGATAAGGTACAAAGGGCTTTTAAAAGCTGAAGTATCTAAACCAGGACTCCAAATCCTTGGAAATTCTCAAATAGCGAAGAGGCAAACTGCTGTAATTTTCCATTCCTTTCTGTTCGTTTCCATAAAAATGATAATTCATTTTTGTGAAAACGATATGATGATGAATAATATGATGTGATAATGAATGATGATTATTTTTTGTTGTTTATCTGGTAATAAAATAATGAGGAAATTCTGTGCCAATGACCAAGAGCCCAAGAAGATAGATAGCTCTCACGAAATATCAGCATGCAGTTTTTCTAACTTTTCCAGAGAAAAGTCAGCATCAGGTTTCTGTGCTGCTGACTGCATAACTAGAAACTCTGTCCAGATATATGCTATTACAAAATCATTTGTTCCTCTCACAAAAGTCATATTGCCTGATTCATGTTACATAGGGATACATTAAAGCAATTAACTCTAAAACAACTTTTGTAAAAGAAATATGTTTTAAATTACTGACATCCCTAAAAAATGTCATTGTGGAGTGCTCATCTGCTAAGATCTGTATATGAAATTGTTGTTTGTGTTTTTAATTATGGTGATTTTACGCTTTATTCTCTCCTCATTGCTTCTCAGACAATTTGCAATCAGGAAGCTTGGATTTTAACCCTGAGTTTGCCACTGTTTTTCCGTGTGGCTTTTGAAAATTCACTAAACCCATCTGCCTCTGCCGTCTGCAGTGTCTATAAAATAGATGCGAGCTTATCTGATTTACTAGCAACTTATAGAGCTTTCCACATATACATTGGCAACTACATTTTGGTCCAGGTCAGCAGCTGCTGGATGCAGCAAAGACTGCAATTAGCATAAGTAAAGGGCAATCCTCAGTATCTGTCTTTGATGTAACACAGATTGGTATTAGTGCTTTCCTACTCCTGTACTGACAACTTGCACAGCCCCAAAGTTTTATGGTCATCTGCCACCTAACTAACACTTCATTAAGTAGAACACCTGCAGTGATTTTAACCACATCCCAAGGTAATTTACCCACTAATGATCTGCACCAGACCCGCAGTTATAATCTGATTGGAAGTGGCCTTGTTGCCTCAGTCCTACTGTTTTTTAAGAACAGATGAATGATAGAAAATAGATGAATAATTGATTTATTTTCCTTATTTAAATAAGCAAGTGTATTAAAAATATGTGCTATGATGCTGATGGATGTATTTTGGGGATGGTATATTCTTCAAATACTGATACATATTATATTTATAGGGAATCATTTATTCAAATAGCTGTCCTCCTGATGTTAATAAGAACTCTGTTACAGGTTTTGTTTAGTTTAAGGTGCCAGAAAAGGATCCAAAATCTTAATGTGAAGTTGGACTCAGAAACAAATAAAAAGATATGTAATTATAATGTGCATTTCAACAAAATAGTTAAAACAAAAGTGGGGGAAAGTGTATGACAGTAGAAATACTACAGATGTAAACAAGAACATCAAAATAACAGTATTTGATTAAATATATACATATATTTGTATATATATGGTCTAGTGTTAGTAGCTTGGTTGTGGCCATGAGTCCAGCAATGCCTCTGGGTATTTGTTATAAATATATAATATATAAATAAATATAAAATTATTATTTGTTGTCCTAAATAATAATTTAGTTTCTTCCTGGATCATTTTTCTGTAGCTTGCCTCTTGCCATTGAAATCATCTCCTTTGTCTAAATAGTTGAAGCTTACCTAAGTCATTTCTTATATGGAAGTTATTTTATACCTCTGGTATAGAATCATCATTGCTGCCCTTCCTGAACTTTCTCCAGATTCCTGTATTGTTTGAGATGGTAGGGAAGGACAAGGCCAGAATCATACAACACATGATAGATATGGTGAAACCAGATTTACACAATGGCAGAGTGACATTCTCTCTTTTATTCTTCGCTCTTCTCCAGATGACTCCTAACCTTTGATTTACTCTTTCAATCACTATTGAGCGTCGAGTGATGTTTCTGTGTGACTATCTATCATAACTCTCAACTCTTACTCTAGTCAGCTCAGAGCTCATGTAAGTGAAATTAGGATTTCTTCCCCTTATGTACATCACCACACAATTATCTACACTGAATTTCACCTGTCATTTTACTGCTCAGTCACTGTGTTTTACTACCCTGAATAAATTAATATCATCAGGCTTGATTACCTCATTGCTAATATGCTTTCCAGTCATTTATGAGCATGTTGAACAGTAAAGGTCCTAATATAGATCTTATGGAACCTCATTGGTCATTGCGTTCTGTTGTGAAAACTGACCATTTATTCCTGTCTCCCACCATTTAACCATATAGGAGTCTTCCCTTTCATGATGTGGCCCTAAGTTTTCTTATAAGCCTCCAGTAAGACACTTCCCATATTTTTTTGAAAAACCAAGTAAGCTGTGTCAACCACGCAGTTGTCAACATAACTGTGATATGACTTCACTTCACAAAAGCCAACATGGCTTTTCTCAAAAAGATCATTTTATCAAGATACTCAGTAATTCTATTTTTATATCTCCTGCCAATCTGCACGGTTTAGATGCCATGCTTAAAAGCTTTGTAGCTTCCCAGGTCTTTTTTCAAAACATTTTTTTTTTTTTTTAATTTAGATTTTCAACTTTCCTTGGTCCCTAGGTACCAAGGCAACTTTGTGTGAGAAGAGTCATTGTAATGCCTGAGGAATCCTTCAAAAATTTTATACTTGAACTCCATTAGAACTTTTTTGTGAACACAGCTTAGTCCTGCTGCTGCTTTTCTGTTGCTTGTTTTCTCTATTTGCTCCACATGTTGTCTTCTGCTGTCATCTCCTCTTCACATACCTCCTCTGAGGAGTCTTTCACAAAGAAGACTTCAGCTTCAGAGCCTCCCCAGTATCCTGTGAGACACAAATCTTCAGCTGTGCTGCTCTGCACATCCTCCGGGGCTCTTCCTAACCAGCTGCCCCATGAAACAGCAACTTGGGGTGGTCTCTGTGGTATGGTCTGATGTAGTGTTTGCCCAATTGCCCAATAGGTAACTGGGCAGGCCCACGATTATCCTATTTCCTGCTTTGCCTGCTTCTTCAATTGCCTCAGAATACTGAAATCAATATTATTATCCTTGCTGGGCAATCATATACAGCCAATGAAATGTTTACTTATTTGAGATTGAAATTTCAGTACATGTGGATTCATAAGTTTGCTTGCTGAAGTGATACATTTCTTATAGTAAATAGATTATGATTAAAAATATGTGTATATATATATATATCACAGCACCAAGAAGGCCCACTTCATCTTTCATCCTCCTTATCATATTGTTCTATTGTTACAGTCTTCCATGGATTATCTTTCTTCTGTCAAGCTTCTTGTATGTATACATGGTCACTTCTTTCACGGAGGGCTAGACTCACTTCCCTCATCCTGGATCCTAAATTCCAAGCTCTTGTATCTGCCACGCTTTCTTTTTGACTGGCAGTCTGTCTCCACTTCCCTTCTGACTGGTTTATCCCCTCTGACCGATGTATCAAAAATCCCATACCATTATCTGTACAAGAAGTTTCCTTTCAAACCACATCTTCTTCTGCACCTTCTGGCCTTCTCACCACTTTTTAGTTTAAAAGCTCACTCATGATATTCCTGACTTTAACTGCCAGAAGCCTGCTTCCCTTACGAACCCCCATGAAGAGGCCTACCCCTCTCGCATGGCCTCCCTGTACTGAGGCAGCGTTCCTGAGGCTGAACTTGACTCCCTGATTTCTGCAGTTTTAATATCTGGCTGAGGAGATGATGTTTGTGTTCGTCACCAACAGTGTTTTGTTCTACTGTCTAAACAACATCTGGATACAAAACAAGAGTTTAATAATGTGTCCAAATGCAAGCCTTCTGAAAAAAATACACCACACATCCTGCACGTGGAGTGAGCAATTTTCCAAACATCGTCGTTATAGTTCAAAAATGATGTGAAGTGTAATTTCTGTGAACTGAAACCCTCATTTCATAAAATGCTTTGCAAGAGAGGTCTGTATATGTGGAAGGCAGAATAAAGTCCTGAGACTGTACTGTTTCTCTCAGTGTCTGAAATATTTATGTGTCAGAAACATGTTTATTGTTGCATACAGATGAAATCAAACTCATTGTAGACACAAAGACAAAGTTGTTTAGTAACCGGGCATTCTTGATGACAAAATGGCTACAGGACTGCATTAGAACAGCTGTGGCTTGGTCATTACTTTTAAAAACGACTACATATTCAAGGAGCCTCTGCATATCAAGAGAAGAGCAGGGAAGTTCATGTTTTTGGAGGTTTTCTGATTTTACATTCTCTCAAAAACTTGTGAAAGGGGATTTTTAATAAAGTCAAGAACCAACAGACTGGTATGTTTCTGAATTACACAAAATGGATGAATTCTGTAATTATCAGATTAAAGTCCCGATAAATTAGGAATATGAATGAAGTTGCAGGATATTGAATGAAAATATGCAGAAATCCATGCAAACATTATGAAAAGAAATAGACAAGTGCAGTATGGACAGCAGCCCTCTAACAGAGCAGTCTCAGAGACAATTCAACATATAACACAAAAACCAAAGGAACAGAGAAAAAAACATGCCCAAGAACTAATCACCAACACTAAAAACATCAAAAAGCAATACAGTGCAGAGAAGACAAGCAAAATGTGAGATCATGTAAAATAGTTCGTGGTATATTATGAAGAAAATAAGATGATGGAGGGGCCTTCCCTCTCACATTTGTGGCAGAAGAAATTATCAAGCCAAAACTTCTAGGCAAGGAAAAAGAAAAAAGGAGAGGAAAGAGAAGAGCAGAAAGGAGGAGAGAACAAAAGGCAATATAAAATAGAAAACATAAACCTCAGCCTATCATAAAATATCAAGACAAGGCAGCATACAAACAGGAAATTAAATGCCGAATACGTAGTAAGGCATCAATGAACCTAGTACATTATGAAGACTCCCGTATTGTTACTTGATCATAGAAAGCAAAATTACAACCACAAAAAGATTTGAATTACACAAGGCATAAACATAAACCCACAAAGATTATGAAATTAAAATAAATAAATAAACAAATAGATCCACACACAAAGAAAAAAAAAAAACAGAGAAAACTTAGAGGCTGGAATTTTGGGTGGTACAGACAACACAGAAACTAATGTCACTGAAAGAAATCACAAAACTAATTACAGTAAATTTCTGACAAATGATTTTAAACAGATTCAAAAGCAAAACAGATCCAAACCCCCTTGCTATCTAGAGCAGATAATGCAGTCTGGCATTCCCACAGCAGAGCTGCTGAAAGATTAGGAGGTTGTATTTGAAGAACTGGAACGTCTTCCAGGCACGTTACACCCACAAACAGGAAAAAAACAGCTCAGTCAGTGGAGTACCTGCACCACAAGGTATGTATTACATAAATAGTAGACAAATGGAAGCAACAAATGCAACAGAAATGGTACAGCTACTTACAGAGCCTCCAACTGATCAATGTCCTAGTAAAAATTGAACATCTAGGAAAGCTGCTCAAGTAAATTGTGATATCCTTGTTCAGTTTCTACGGTGGAATGAGCCTTAAAAAACCAATGTAGGACCCAACATTGATAACACTTTTGTAGGGATTCATAGCTGTCAATTAGAACTCCAACACTGATAAGGAACCTAATTTTTAATGTTTAGACAAGTGGTTTGATTTAGTGCCCAGCTGACAACAGGTGAAAGTCACATAAACATGACATATCTAAGTTCAGCTGTGTATATTAAAAAGAAGCTGCTAGACTCAGTGTACTTACTGTATTAGTGGTCTCAGTCTGAAAATACATGAAAATTTCACATGAAATACACCTCTGCTGCCTCAGTACTAGAGTATAGCACATCTCAGTATTCTAAAGTATTTTCTCTTAAACTATTGAACTGTACATGTAACTTTAGGGCTGACAATGAGAATTTCATGGATGTTATTCAAGTGGCTAACAGTATTTTAATTTACATTTTCAATCTTTTTTTTTCCTTTTTCTTTTTCTTTTTTTTTCTTTTTTCTTTTTTTTTTTTGTAATGAGTGTAAACATTAGATTTTACAGAGTATTAATTTGTTATCAAATTATTATTTTCCACTGGAATAGCGCTTTTAGAAGCAAACTGGCAGGGCTGGAAACCCAAGTCTTTTATCCAAACAATAGCAAACCAAGGCACCCTTTCTTTCATGAATGAACAAAGCATCCCAGCAAAGCTGAAAACATTATTGTTTCTTTGGAAATCAATATATTAACACTGGAAAACTGTTTCTTTAGTGAAACTCTTTACACCAAATGTATACTGCAGTTCTTGCAGTGTATAATTTCCATGATTAAATACATGCCAAATATACACCAGGTCTATTCTAGCTCATGTTATTATATTAATACGAGAGAAGGCTGCTGCTTTTATTGGCATTTCCACATTACTGCAGGTTCTAGTTCAGGTTATGCCTGATAAGCATAAAATTGCTCTTCCTGGTGCAGCTTATTTCATTTTGGTAACACGTATAAGTATATCCTAACTGCATTTGTTGCCTTGTGTCCACACTAGGCAAATGTGCTGGTATAGCTATCAAAACGCTCCTCTGTGGAGGTCTGGATGTATTGAGTATGTAGGGTATCGTGATGGCCTTCATTTCTGTCACCTTCGTCTGAGCACAGAAATACTTTGGTTTATTAGTGATTCCATCTCTGAAATCATGTTATGAATCTTGTGATATTTTTTCTCGTTTTTTTCCTCCTTTCTTTCTTTCTTGTTCCCCAAAATCAAACCATATTCATTAGAAGTACATTTCTAATTCACAATCATTCAGACATACAAGGGTAAAACATGAGAATTCAAAATGTTGAAAGCAAATAAAAGGAACTCCAAAGCTGTTTTACTTAAATAAATACCCTGATTTTCAACAAATTGTGGAAGGATTTGCCATCCTGGAGTACTACATACCTACAACTAAATCAGGGAAAGCGCTGTGTTGCTCCAGCTTGGAAAATATGGACAGAGATTTGTTATGTAACTCAGTTCCGTAAAAGGAACAAAAATCTTCATTGAAAATATTCTTTTTTGTTGTTTTGGTTTTTTTTTTGGAACTCATAAAAAGTGTAAATTTAATTGAAATTTTCCTGGAGAGAGTGGTGGACTCATTCTAACTTAAAATTCATGCTGGAGTGAAAACTTATCACTGGTGAGTACTGTAGTTTAATACAGTAATAATTTTCTGTCTTCTTTAAATAATTTTCTATCTTCTTTAAAAAAAATGCTTGAAACATAATCTGACAAATAGAAGTAATACATTCAAATTGACCAAACCCAAACTGAAGTTGGGCAGCATGCAAATTTTAGTCCAAAAAGTTCAAGTATGGCAAAGCTATAAGCAATTGGAAATAGTATCTCACAACTGTAAGGATCTGACTACTGTAACAGTAAACAGCACCCTAATTTGTAAGTAGGATTACTGAGATGGTTTGCCAGGTTTCATGAGTTCGCCTTAAAATTTAGGAGTAAATTTAATAGGAAAAACTAGAATTCCACTTGTTCTGCGGCCCTGTGTCAACCTCAATCTCTCTGTAGCTATATCCTTCATCTGTAGACAAAAAGCAAGCATGACTTTTAATTTTGCATATTTTAAGGGCTGACACCATAGCTGCTTTTCTTCCCATAAATCAGTGATACCAGATAAAATTCACAAAGGAAAGAGTTAAAGGCCAGCCATCTGACTAGCACTCTCCCTGTATTACATTACAGATTCCCTCTGGGGAACAGACCCGTGTTTCCTTTTCATGGAAAGCAGAGCATGACTAATGGTCTGCTAGGCTCTCACCTGAGAAGGCAGAGGGTTGTAATACCATGGCACACCCAAAACCTGAAAAGTTCTCTGTGTAGCACCTTCAGAACAACGCAAGACACACTGAAGAGAAACTGTAGTAGGTTATTTTATAATTCACAAACTATAACAAATTTTAAATATGTTGAAATATCATAATTTCTGCAAATACAGACAACAGATTCACTCAACAAGAAGAGCAACAGCTTTAGCTATGCATTAAGTGCCTTTCTTCCAGGAGCTGCAAAGTGCAGGTGAAAAATATGTCTATTATATAGACATATAAAGGGTAGTCACAGAGATTAAACAGCTTCAATAATATGAAAGTGGTTGTAAAGTTAAATACAATATTTTGGACATATGATTTAGTGTTGTATTTCCTTATTAACAAGGAGTTACTTTCATGTGCTATTCAACACCTATTCCATTCTCTTCATTGAAAAGCGTTATTTTTGCCTCCTGGTACCACAGGCTCCTTGGAGGTCTGAAGCAAAATCTGATGTCTTTTCAACTTTTATACAGAGCTAGTTTTGTAGAGAATGAGAGTAATGCAGCAGCAGCATTAGAACACTGATACACATCGACAAATATCACCTAATTTGGAACAGACACACTGACTTCTGCAGTACAGAATTAACACGATTGTATGTTCTACTGCTGAACACTGAAAGAAATGCTGGGAACAATAATACTGAAAAGCCAAAATAGGAACTAAAGGTGCTTTTTGCGTTTGACTTGAAAAACTATATACTTCTTACTTTGCTGTATACATCAGTTCAAAACTGAAACAGAACTCAAGATTCACAGTTCTTAATCCTAACTCGGAGACCCCACCAGAAATACAGATAATCCTATGGCAGAATCAGAACAGAATAAGGACTAGTAGTTAGAATAATGAGCCTGTGCAATGATTTAAAATACAGATTCAGTTGGGTCTCTTTGTTTCAGAGTCCGGTCCCTAGGGTCCAAGTGAAATCTTGTGAGCAGATGTCATTTTATCTCATGGAATTGAAGGTTGTGGTTTGCTGCTGAGAGACAAGCGTGGCAACTTTCAGCACAGAACTAGCCTGTAGCCACCAGAGGCCACTGCTGTTCTTCGCCTTTTCTCTGTGTGGAGCTGTGCTCTTACCAAGCAGCCAGCTCTAAGGAGCCCCAGGCAAGGGTCACAGCAGTTTCAGTCCTCCTTTCCCATATTTATGCACCAATGCTGCACTTCTGCAGAGAAAATTAAACACGGTACTTTTTTTTTTTTTTTTTTTTACTGGCTGATAGAAGAAGAAATTATCTAAATATGCTTACCCAACCTTAGCCTTCAGGAAGAAATGAGACCTTGCATTCCAAAAACCTGATTCCATTCCCTTATGTGATTAAATTTGGTAGCTAAGGGCAAGTTTTTAGATTTAATTAGATATATACATGAAAAGCATTTAACTCAGCACCAATGGAAAAAAAAACCACAAACAGCTCCACACATTTCCAAACAGAAGATGATACATGAGTTATAAGGGATATATGAGATAAAAGGTGTTATCAATATCCAACGATGAGAAAACCATTATGTAACGTTTAGCTGGTATAATTTACAGGTATCAGTGCCTAGCCTGCACTATAGTTTTGATCAGTGAACTGCAGCACCCATTTAATGCTATTTCTGAAGAATACAGAAAGTGACATAAAAGAAGTAAGTAATGAAGACAGGGTCATCAAATTTGAGCGATTAAGTAGCTCTGCGTAATACTAAATGCATTTTAAGAGAGGCTACTGAAACACTATAGTTTGAAATAAAGTGGCCATATGGGGTAGGGGGAGGAAAAGAGAGATATGATGGAAAACAACGAGAAGAATTTGGGCATCTTAATAGCTGAGCAACTAAATAGGAGCCACATGGCTCAGGGGAAAAGTGAGTTTTGGGTCGACATTTGGGTAAAAGATTGAGTAGTATTAAAATAAATAGGAATTTCAGCTCTGCGCCACTGCGCATGCGCCACCCCCCCTCAGCACCTCACCCCCCCTCCCACACAGACACACACACACACACAGAGCACTCAGCGCGCATGCGCCGCGCTCCCCGCGCAGCGCCGGCTGCCTTCCCTTCCCGCCCCGCCCCGCACCACCCTCCGCCAACGGCCGCGTCGCGCGCGTGCGTGCGTGTGTGCGTGCGCGCCGGGGGGGGAGGGGGGAGGGAGGAGGAGGAGGAGGAGGGGGCAGCCATGCCGAGGGGGCGGCCTCCGGGGCCCGGCGGGGAGAGCGGCAAGGCCGGCAGCGAGGCAGGTAAACGGCGCGGCCGGGGCCCCGGCGGGGAAGGGAGGAAGGAAGGGAGGGAGCTCCGCGGGGTGCGAATATAGTCCCCGGATATGGGGGGGAGGGAGCGGGGGGGAGGGAGCAGGGCCCGGCCCTGAGGAGCGGCGGCGGCGCTGGGCACCGCGCGGGGCAGCGGGTGGCGGCGGGGAGGGACCAGGCGCTGAGGGAAGGGCTGAGGGGAGCAAGGACCCGGGGAAGGAAGGACCGAGGGAAGGGCTGAGGGAAGGAGCGAGGGCCCGGCCGGCGGCCTCGCCTGCCCCTTCCCCCACCCCCCCGAGTTCCCTCACGGAACGAGGCGGCTGAAACTTCCCCGCTTTCTTTCCTACTTATTTATTTACTTATTTTCATTATTATTATCCCACCCGCGGTTTTAAAAATGCTGTTCGTGAGTAGGGAAAGAGCGCCTGCCCGCTCGCGGGGAGCTCCCGGTTCGTCCCGCACCGCCTTTTTTTTGTTGTTGCTCTTGTGCCTCGCGTTTTGTTTTGTTTTTTTTTTGTCGCTGTGAGGCTCTGAGAAATACTCCCGGGCAGGATTGCTTGTGGTGGCTTGGGGGTTTTGACAGCGGTTTTCTGACGGTTTTGTGGGTCTTTTGTGTAGTTCGGCCCTGCTGATGTTACTGGGGATCCATTAACAGACCCCGAGCAAGGCCCATAAACTGCAAAAGTGATCACAGATACAAAACCCCCTTCAGTGATTTTCTGCACAACCACGTAGGCCTATTTTTTCAGATAGGAAGGGGAGAGATTTCATAAAACATAAATACCATGGTTATTTCAGTCACAAAAAGCCGGCTAATTAATACTTGCAGCATACACTTTAAATGTCTGGCTTTCTGAGTGCTCACAGATGAGCTCTGGCTCTTCAAGAGGAATGTGTAGGTGAGCCTTCTGTCTGGAGTACTTTTTGTGGAATTAAAATGTGGTGGCAGGCAAAAATAAAATGCTGCACTGTTACATGACTGATGTTTTTTAAAACATTTCCTCCTGTATGGAAAGCCAAATGGGCCACAGGTTCCTGTCAGAAGCTATTATTTTTGTTCCTTGGAGCAGTTGATGTCAGCTTTTTAATGCCAAATATAAAGAAGGACCCAAAGAGCTTTGGCTTCTACAAGTTTTGGAAGTTGAGATTTCTTTACGTTCATTTCGACTAGATTGTCTACTTAATTCTGTAGTAATTCTTGCAAGGTTATACATGTATGGTGTGCTTGTAAGCCCTGTAACGATGGCATGGGGCTATGAATGGGAAAAGACTGAGACAAGCTGTCCAAGAACAAGAGCCTGGTGGCTGTATCCATTCTGCTTGTAGTCGGACCTTGATCTTAGACCCTTCCTATATAGAAAATGTACGGCTGAAAGAGATTACTGTCAGCTGATTACTAGTTCAATTGTATTTTGTAATTTCCATATTTTTTTTAAAAAAAAAGAAACTTTCTAATTTATTAATGAAATTGCTTTATGGGGTAATTTGCCAAGAGCAGTTTAGAATTACAGGGTCTAGGGCTGCTGCAGGGATTCAGAGGCTCGTGCGGCCCGCAGTTGTGAGGACTCTGCCCCGCACAGGCAAATATTGTGGGTGCTGGAGCCTCTGGCCCTAGAGATCTCAGAAGTCTGAGACAACAGCAAAATTAGTGCTGTCAAGCATCGTGGTTTTTTTTTTTTTTTTTCCTACATTTCTGTGTGGCTGAATAGAAGTCATGAATGAAGAAGCTCTAGCAGAACAAGGCAGCTTGGATCTCGAGAAGCTGTGCTCCCAGGACATTTGGCTCTTTGTCCCATTCAGGTGCATGCTGACAGACCTGGAAAACTGGTTGTGAATCCTACAGGCTTTGAGTTCGGGGGGGGGGAGGAATTCAGTTGGAAAACAACTGTTCACAAAAAGAGATTGCATATCTTTTGCTTAGCAGACTGTACATGTCTAGGCTTTGTTCCCTGACAGTGTTCCCCCCCCCCCCCCCCCCAAATTCTTATAGCGCTGGTATGCTCATCTCTTCCATGGAGAAGTGTTGCTCTCTGTGGTTAGACAGTGTGTATATTTATGGCAATACAACTCTGTTTGGAAGGAAATGAAGGTGAATCCGTAATGCTTTGTTGTGCAGCTTCCTCAGACTTCTTTGACTACCACATGTGTCAAACACCAGGCATGTTCTTTGTTCTATGAAAACAAAATGTTAGGTACAAATCTGAACTTTAGGCAGAATTTGTCAAAACAATATCTTGACCTCAGTGGCTGCTATTCTAAAACAACTTTTTTTTTTTGAATTGGTAATGCTTTCCTAAAAATGATTTTTTATTATCGTTCTTAGTTTTTATTTTTAACTTGATCAAACTTTTCGAACTGACCTCTCCTTTGAGGTGAGTGGACATGAAATATGATTCCCAGGAAGCTTCATGAGCTAATCTGCTGTGATTTGGGATTTTGCCACTCCTTGATTCCTACTCCGGCTGCTTAGTGGTTGTATGGCAAATCCTAATACAGAGGTACAGCAAGACATTGGCTTTTGTCCTGAAAATTTCAGGATGAGACCTTGAGTCTATGTGAAGCAAGAATAATACGTTGGAAAAAATGGTGCTCTTCCATGGAGATCTTTTTGAAGAAAGAACAAGCAGCACTTCGCATGTAATGGGTGTTAGCACACTAGTAACACCTCCGTACAGGTTCTGGTGACAGCCTCTAACCTGAGAAGAAAGTTATGAGACAATTACTCACGTGTGCCCTCAGAGTTTCCAGTGTGGCTGTGGTGTAACTCCCATTACAGTGTTTGGACTGTCTGATTTTTAGGTTGTGAATTTTCAGCAAGCTGCAATATAAGCAGGATGTACTCAAACAACTTTTAAGCCTGGAGTGTATGTATGTCCTGTATTTAAATGCAAAGACTACTTTTACACGGGTTTGAACTGCGTATTTTGTGCCTTCACACGGCATAAATTTTAACAAAATTCACAGATGAAGGGTGGTAAATACACAAAGTTAAGAACCATAAAGAAAGCAGCGTAGCTTTAAGTCTGCCTATGCAGAGCTGGCTGTATTTTTTTTTTACTACCTGTCAGTTCTCTAGCTTGAGTTAGGGTGTGAATATAATGAATTAGGGAAAAGGCGGTCTTGTGGCTTTACTTCCCAATGTTGTACGATTGAAGTGAAATGCAACTTGAACATGCCAGTTAATATCAATCCAGAGAAGACTTACGTTGATTACTTTAGTAGTTGTGCACTAGGGTTTTATGTGTTGACCTCTGACTGACAAGTAAAAGACTAGGTGAGTGATGTTGTGCAGGCAAGAATGAGGGGTTTGTGGTATCACCTCTGTGATGTGGGCTAAATCTTTTAAGTATGATAGATAAAGGTAATTCCTTGTTAAAACATACAGGGGGGCCACCTGCTCAAATGTTTGCTGTAGAAAAGGGAATCTTTAGGCTTTAATAGTGATAATTTTGTTCTGTCATCTCAGTGTTACACAGCAACAACCAGATGTAAGTTTATGTGTGAGGGCTACGCTGGGTTCCTGCTGGAAGAAGAGAGCTTTAGATTACATTGGTGTTCTTTAATTCCACAGTCGTTCCTCAGTAGGCTTAAAATAAATCAGTACCTCTTCCCCAGTAATCTAAGCAGTTAAATAACCGGTGTTTAAGTTCTGGCTGTGTGATAACTTCAGTCCTTGTTCTGTCCTTCTCAAACTTTTCTGCCAATCGCAGGTCCTCATTATTTTGTTTCCTATTGCGGTCACACTCATACCTTCATACCTCATTCATTCCTAAGTATTGTTTCCAAATACATTTAGATTTCTGTTTGAGACATCTCATGTCACCTTTTTGAGTTTTTCTTCTGTAAGTGGGCAGTGTTCCCCGTCAGAGATAGGGAAGATCATCTAGCAAATTTTTTAGTTCATTCTTAAATTTTTATGAGCGATATAGTACCTAGACGTTGGTGAGGGTCAAGGTCCAAATAATGCAAAAGCAAACATCTGAAAAGCGGTAGCTTGGTGTTAAATGTGCAGCTGTCAAAAAGTGTAATTCCTGTTTTAGAATATTAAGCAATAAATGTAGCAATATTTTACCTGAATGTCTCATGCAGCTATTAGATTTGGTTAAGGAAATGCCAATTTTCAATTATCTGTAGATTAGGGTGATGTAGGGGGTGGGTTACATTGTGAGTTCATCCTAGCCACCCAAAACTCACTCATTTCCCTCACTTCACTGCGGAATAGAATTGGAAGAACAAAAGTGAGAAAAACTTGTGGCTTGAGATAAAGATAGCTCAATAAATCAAGGAAAAATTTAGGAGGGAAAAAAAAGGCTGTGCAAAGGCAATCATTCATTGCACCCCACGAGCAGACTGATGCTCAGCTCCCTTGGAGGGACTGCCCTGCGCGTCTGTTGCTGGGCGTGATGTCGGATGGCAGGGAGCATCCCTTTGGTTAATTCCCAGCAGCTGTCCCCTCTCCTCTTGCCCACCCCAGCCTGCTCACTGTTGGGGCAGGGTGAGAAGCGAGCGGCCCTCATGCTGTAGAAGCAGCGGCCAGCACTGATGGAAGCACTGACGTGTTATCAGCACTGGTTTGTCACCAGTCTAAAATAAAACCCGGCACTGTACAAGCTGCTATGAAGAAAATTAACTCCAGCCCAGCCAGACCCAGTCCAATCTACTCTGCTTCTAACCAAAGAGGATGGATCCCGTCAGGCTTCTCTGCTGCCCGCTGGGCGTCAGTGTGGCCGTGCAACTGCAGGATTCACCTGTGGTCCAGAAAGGAGCACAGCTGCTTGTGTGTTGGCAAATGCTGCCGCTTGGTGTCTGGACATCCATCTCCCAGTGTGCTTCTGGAAGCTCGGTGTCTTTACTGGTGCTACTTGAAATTTGAGATTGAGAATTGACCAAAAAATAGCAAAAACTACTTTTTTTAATATTAGCAAATCTTAATTCATCTCTGTGTTTTGGTCTGACGCATGGACTGGGAGTTGAGTCTTC
The DNA here is from genome assembly GCF_964211835.1 of Anser anser. NCBI lineage: Eukaryota > Metazoa > Chordata > Aves > Anseriformes > Anatidae > Anser > Anser anser. The sequence continues at coordinate 62,818,730 of NC_139721.1, forward strand.
CCCCTTGCTCCTCCCGTCAGAAGTTACGAGGAGTGAGTGTACTGTTTTTTGTTTTAAAAAAGTGCTGAGTTAGGTTTAAAGAAATCTGATTCTGTTGTGGTTACAGAACTAAGTGTTTAATGATTCATACATTGCTATTCATCATCATGACTTTTAGCATAGTGTGAGGAGACAATTTTGCCATCCCCGTTTTTTTCTCTCGTTCTACCGCTTTTTAATACTCAAAAATAGTGTATAGATTTCGATAGGCTTGGGTCCTTGCGTCCCTAGGCTTGTCAGCTGCCGTGTAGATTCAGTGGCAGGTTTTTGTAGGTGAATTCAGTGAGCATGAGTCGTGTTGGATTGTCCTCTCGGTCTGATGCCAGCAGGCTGCATGAGATCTACGAGACTGTGCCGTGCTTGCAGCTGAGTGCGCCCATCTGCGCCTTGCACGGAGAATTGCTGACTGCCACGGGGCACGGGGCTGCTTACGTAAGGAAGAAATGTCTGGGAGTACTCTCGTTCTGTCTTCCCCCTTCCACGCTGAGATGTTACCAGGCCTTGGAGCAGAGAGCACCTGCTTGCTGACTCAGCCCCCGAGGTGGATTTTTCAGAAGGCAGCAGCGCAGAAATCCAGTGGAGTTGACCCAAACCTTGATGGCTGGTACGCTGCGAGGGACGGGACACTGCAAACAAACTTGAAGGCTGTCAAATTAAGAGTGTTTGAGTAGTCCATCTTTAAACTAAAATGTTGTTATCTTTGATACTTTTCAACTTTAGCACTACAAACAAACTGCAAGAATACAGACAAGATCTTTGATAGAGCATAAGGAACTGCCCTCTGCTTTTTTAGTTTAATTGTATCGATAATATGACTGTCACTCAAGCTGTGATGTAATGGGGTTGATTTAGGTTGCAACTGGACAAACATTCAAATTGCAACAGAACAAAATAAAACCAGTACCTTTTGCTCTGTTTCCATGCAGTTAATATGAATAAATGGCAGTGATTTTAACTTTGCAGCTGCTCAGTAAGGATTATCATTTGTTGTAGCGTGCAGACATGGAAGAATCACTTGTCTTACAGGGCACTGGTTGGACTGACATTCACTTTTTGTTTATGTCAATAAACAGCTTCTCTCTTGAGTGCATATTTTCGTGTGATTTTGTTGGGGGCATATGGTTAATAAGTTGATTTCTAATCTAAATAAAACCTCAAACTTTTATTTCTGTTGTTGACTTGAGTAGCATTCTGTTATCCTTGTTAACAGGCAGTGGACTTGTGTTTCCGTCTGGACTGAGTATATTTAAGAACAGACAGATTGCTTAATCTGTGTACCCAATATTTACATTTTTCTTAGTTTATCTCTTTACAGAGCTTAGGCGCCACATTGGGTATTAATGATAGAGTTGTTAATTGTGACCATCAAAAACTTTATCACGTGTGTCAGTATTTGTATTCTCTTTGGTAAGCAGGGAATGCCCCGAGAGTTTTTAAATGAGCAAATTGATCAGTGCATTTGAAAGGATAGGAAGCATATCCTGTTGCTGACTTCTTTAGTTAGCCTCATCTCTGTACTTTTGGGTCTTCAAAACATTGGCCTTTAAGATAGGTTCAGTATTTTTCAGTCTTTGGCCTGTTTCATGGCCCAAGCCGATACATTTAAAAGCATTGCTCCTCTAAAATAAGGAATGGTGATAACACAACAGGGTTTTAGTGCTGATTTCCCTGAAATATGGTAATGTAGGTTATTACTTTGGCTTGCTATGTGAATGAGGTATCAGTGTAAATAGTGTCTTCATCTCCTTATTAATTATTTCAACAAAAAGTTCTGTCAAGCTGTTACTTCGTTTTTATATCTAAATGAAGACAGGCCTACCCTATACTTTGTCTGTGATGCCTGCCTGAAAAGTTACAATATATCTCACTTGTTGCTTTTTTTATTGACAATGTCTTTTCTGTTCTTCTGTCTTCCCCGTTCTAAACACGTGACAGTTTTGTCCTTGCTGTTATCTAGTTCGTTGATTTCTCTAGGGATATTATTTTGAATACTTCCCTTATTACTAGAAGAATGAAATAAAAAATCCCTTCCTGCATCTTTAATAAAAAGGAGCTGTGCAGCTCTCAGCAATACCCCAGGTTTGGCTGGCAATAGAGACTAGACTGTACTTTAGCGAGAATATAAGTGAAAAAAGATTATCATAATTTTGTCTTCCTTAAGCTGGTTCAGACGTAGTGATAATGAAGAATTGAATTTGTTTTAATTTTAATCGGCATTAAATCTCAATCCTGCCCTTTGAGTAAAAGTGAAACAGTTGAACTTTCAAAGTTCTTTTGAGTCTTTTAATTGGACGGTTTTTCTATTCATAACTACTTAAAGCACTTTTCAGCTGATCTTCAGTAGTTGAGCCTTTGAAGATTTCTGGATCTAACCTAAATTGATTTGCTGTGCCTTTTCCTTGAGGCTTTCAGATGCATTTCTGCGGTAAGAGTCATCTGCCAAGCAGCCTTCTTCAGGCCGGACCAGGCAGTCCAGAGTCCAGTCCTGACTCCCCAGCCTTCTTTCTTTCGCTCTTTGGACACCAACTAAGAAAGATGTGATCAAAAGAATGTGAAATTTGGCTTTGCAAGGTGTTACAGAGGTTTGCTTTGAAAGAGAAATGCTTAAGACCTTACAGACATAAGCAGTGCATTTTGTAAATGTGAAATGTGTGCCCTCTTCCTCTTCGTGGAGCCTGAGGACCTTTAGGAGGGCAGAAAAGCTTTCAGGCAGTTCAGGCTTGACCAGCATGAGCAGGTCTTGAGAAACTTCTGACATTTTGATATGGTGTATGATGTGCTCAGTTGGTGAACTGCTACAGTTTAGGCTCTTTGCCTGTTCTGTGCTATGAAATATTTTAAGATTATGTGTTTGTTACTCTTTTCTGTGGTGATAGTTTCTTTTTAAACAAAAGCTGGAACACTTTCTTCCCATGTATCAGTGCATCAGATGGAATGACTTTGTACACTTAGTTACCACTCAAATTCTGTTGCAAGATACTAATTTTTCATTAACATATATTTCCACTGAAGTCCTTTTTGAATTCCAGAAGAAAATTCATAGCCTGTAGTTTAATCAGTGTTGTGCTTTTGCAGATATGATACATGTTTTAATAAAAGTGGAGCAACATTTAATAAATGTTACTGATGTGAAAAATAACTAACTGGTAATTCAGACAGTAGTGAGCACGTTGCTTCTCTGTATTTCAAATTGTAGGCAAGTTAGCACCTTTGATTATTTTAGTGTTAGCTCAGTTGCTTAAGCATTGTTTTTGTATGTTGTCTGGTCTCTTTGATCTCAAGAGTGGATGTTTAAAGATAATAATCTCTTCGGTTCTTGGAGAAAGTTTAAAGCCTTTTAAGAGTCATGGATTAGATCATTTTTCAGTTGTCAATTTAAAGTGAGAGGTCAAGCCTTCATGGGGTTGAACAATCACTCCTTTTTCCAGGGAAGAGGAAAGCTCCTTGCGTTAAGTTTGTGTGGTTTAAGTATTGGAGTAGATTTTTCTCTTCTCTTCTCTTTTTTTTTTAGTCATGCCAGTATTTACAGAAACTCATTTTGTGCCCTTTGTTCTACTTGAGCATATTTATCACAAAAACGCTTAAGTGACAGTGTCTTGTAACTAATGCTGTGCCTATCAGCTTTTGAAATGCCGTGGCCATTTCAGGGGTGGAAAGGATACCTGTTATTAATAGTGTCTAAATATGCTGTGAATTTACTGCAGAGTTCTTTAAAAGATGCAGTAGGTTTAAACTTACACATGTTTAACATTTATGATACTGAAATTGTGTCTGTAACAGAATGATGCATAACTAAACTTTGCAGATCAAAAGTTAATGGCGTGACTCAGATGGCCCAGGAATGGGAAGCGTGATGTTCCAGGATACTGTTTTCAGTTGCCATTTCTCACTCATGCTATCTTGTCCTAAAACATTTTCCAGAGCTTCCTTAACTACAAACTTTTTAAGGTTGCGTATGGGAATTATAGTAGGAAGAAAAGGTGGTCAGGGCATAAGGTATCCCTTTTTTTTTTTCTTATAAGTGATGTATTGCATGATAGAGGACGTTGAAGTAGGTATAGTACTGAGGAGATATACTCTATGTTGCTGAATCTTTAATTTCTTCAGAGGAAATGTAAACAGGATACTGTAAACTCCTAGTTTTGTTTCTGCTTTCTTTGGCTAATTCTTACAAACACGGAGGGAAGTGCTGACGTTCGTAAAGGGCAACATAATTTATTGGATATCTAGATAATAAAATCAACTTTTTTTTTTTTGCATCCTGTTGCGTTCTGTTGTTGATGCACTTGGAGCTGTGGCACTGTTTGAAGTAGAATTCTGTTTTTTTTCTCTTTAGTGTCCTTACTCTGCAGCATGAGTCAACAGACCTTTTTTGTTTTATTAATACAGCTTTGAAGGCTCTTACATGTTTTAACCCCTCCTGCAAGTTTCTTTCATTAAAGTTTTCCTTAAATAATTTCTTAGTCATACAGTATGGTCTCAAGTGTAAAATCTGTTTGTCTTGGAACCTGTGATTTTTGAATTTCCCCTTTCTATTAAATATTTAAGATAAAGGGAAAATAGTAACAAGACTGACTTCAGCAATCTGAGAGAATATTGAAGCTTTCAACGTGTATATCAAAAGTTATATGACTGTGGGCATTCAGAACAAGAAACCTATATAGGGTTAGACTGAGTCTATAAAAAATCATTTTCTCCATTGAATGCATGTGTACACAGTTTGACTTGCAGTTTATTGCATCTCTCTCAGCTATTTGAAACATTGGTGTTGGTTTTACAACTGTAAAGATAACTAATAAAGGTTTTACATTGCCACAAGTAGAAGAAATAAAAGATTCCTAAATCTGTGTTAAAGGAAAGAAATCTTGAGTAGTTAGAGGTGCTGACTATGTTGTATTAAGTACAGGTAATATTATTAAAAGTAACCTTGGTCGGTATCTTATGTATACCTTGTTGTCTTTGGCAGCATTTCATGTTGTTGCAAAATCAAAGGGTCTTTATGAAGCATGGAAAGAAATAATTTGTAATCTTCAAGATCCAGCGCAGTTAGAATATTATATGGGTCAAAAACTTACAGGAATTAGAGTAGTTTCTGCTTCAAAGAACTCTTGTTTTTACAATAAATTATAAGTGAATGAAGTACAGAATGTCATACAAAATGTCTTGATGCTTGTTTTGTAGATGGTGTGCTGACCCCAACAATAGAGAACAGTAATTTTCCCTACCAAGTACCCAACTTCCATAAGTGTGAGATCTGTTTGCTGTCTTTTCCAAAAGAGACCCAGTTCCAGCGCCATATGAGGGATCATGAGCAAAATGACAAGGTACGAGTTTTAGTAGATTTAAATTTAGAAAACACCGATGTATATTAATACTTTCATATACTGACAAGTAAAGCTAATACAAAAAAGAACATTTGTTTTTAGTTACATCCCTCGTAATTACTACTTGGGAACCTTGGAGTTTTATGAAGTTTTTCTTAGACATTTCCTCACCTTTCCTTTGAGCCAAGACCTTACTTTAATACCATTTAGTTAGCTTATTGTTTGAAGTTCAATAATTTTTATTTTTAGCTGTTTCATTTGATTTATAAAATACTCCAATGTGAAAAGATATGGTATCCTCTTAATTGAATTTCGGAACTGTTTCTACACATTAGCAATAAAAAGAAAATGATTATTATACTGATTACCTAGGCCCAGCTAGTCTTGAGTAGCTGTCTTGAATAAAGTCAAGCTACCTAGTTTAGTATGCTTGTAAACTACTAGTCCATAGATTAATTTCATCACTTCAGCTGCTTACAAATCAAATCTGGGAAAGAATGAGAAAAATGCAGATATGTTTAAGACTGTTGACTTTTTGAAAGAACCTTTTGCCCCAGGTTTCATATGTAATTTGAAGCATTTTATTTAATTTCTGTTCCTCGCTTTGTTTCACAAAGCTATAACTATTTCATGTGATTTGAAAAGTTCTAGTACTGAGCTAATTGTAGTTGTAGATGGAATGGATAATGTTTAAGAAATGTTTAACTTTCATATGTTAATTCATGTGTCCAAAGAGCTATTTACACAAATTTCAATGTTTTGAAGTTGATACATAAAAAATGGAAGTTAATGTTGTTAAAACTATTTTATTCCATGCTTGTATAAGAGGTTTTGTATCTAAAAGCAAAGATATTCTTTAAAAATGACAAGTAGTTGTGCAGATAGCAACTGAAGAGCAGTCAAACCTAGCATAAACTAAGCTCTTTCCTGGTTGAATAATTAATTGAGCTTACGGAGAATTCAGTATCTCAGTTAAAGCAGGGAAACTTGTCTCTTGCTTATTCTTTTTCCTGCTAACTTCACTCTTTTCAGAGAGCCTGTATTTTGACTCCCTGCTTTTAGTTCCCCTGCTTTCTTTCCCTAAATGCTCTTTAAATATAATAGTAGCATTTCCAGTAAGGAGAGCTGGAGAAAATATTTAAGATGGGTGTTATTAGGAATCATTATTATTTGTGGGGACTTGAATTAATTTTTTTAAATTTTTATTTGTATAGTTACACGACATCTATATTGTATATATAAAATTTTGGGAAGATTTGCATTTTGTCTTTATTTGTATGGTTTAAACAAACAGCCTCACCGATGTGACCAGTGTCCGATGTCATTTAATGTTGAATTCAACTTGACACTTCATAAATGTACTCACAATGGTGAAGATCCTACGTGTCCTGTGTGCAACAAGAAATTCTCCAGAGTAGCAAGTCTGAAAGCTCATATAATGCTGCATGAGAAAGAAGAGGTAATTCATTAAACCTCATAATTTAAGCTTGAAAAAGATGAATGTGTTATGTTGGTTTTACTTAATCCCTCAGCGATATGTTTTAGATTGGAAGATTGAAAAAATGGTCTCATTTAGAAGAAGCACAAAATTTCTATTGTGGAAAGTATTTTAAAAATAGTAGCAGAAATTAATATATTGGATATAAACTTGTGTTCCAATCCTGTCCTCTTTTAACAGAGAGAATCTGTGTGTGTGTTCTTATAATTGTCATACCCAGTCAATGATTATTAGCTGATGAATGCGCTATTAGTAAAACTACTCCCACCTAAAAATTCTCTCTTGGTTATTTACAAATACTTTTACTTTGAAGCAACTGCTGTGATTTTATGTACAGTGATAAGCCCATATGTAATAGTCTGTGTGATAATTTTTCGATGGCTGATGTAATTTCAGATAATTCCTGCTCTTACTGTACTTCTGTGTGTATCATAGAACCATTCCGGTTGGAAAAGACCTTTAAGATCATCTAGTCCCACCTTTAACCTAGCACTGCTTAGTCCACACTTAAACCATGTCCTTAAGCTCTACATCTACGTGTTTTTGGAGGACCTTCTGGTATGGTGACTCAACTACTTCCCTGGGCAGCCTTTTCCAATACTTCACAACCTTTCAGTGAAGGAATTTTTCCTAATAGCCAACCTAAACCTCCCCTGGCATAACTTGAGGCCATTTCTTCTTGTTTTATCACTTGGTGCTTGGGAGAAGAGACCAATTCCCACCTTGCTATAGCCTCATTTTAAGGTAACTGTAGTGTGTGATAAGGTTTCCCCTGAGCCTCCTTTTTTCCAGGCTAAACAATCTCAGCTGCTCTTCATAAAAGATGTGTTCTCTAGACCTTTCACCAGCTTCGTTGCCCTTCTCTGGACATGCTTCAGCACCTCGATGTCCTTCTTGTAGTGAGGGGCCCAAAACCAAAAACAGTATTTGAGGTGCAGCCTCACCAGAGCCGAGTACAGAGGGACAAAATCTTCCCTTGTGCTGCTGGCCATGCTATTTCTGATACAAGCCAGGATGCTGTTGGCCTTCTTGACCATCTGAGCACACTGCTGGCTCATATTCAGCTGGCTATTCACCAATATTCCCAGGTCCCTTTCTGCCGGGCAGCTTTCCAGCCACTCTTCTCCCAGCCCGTAGCACTGCACAAGGTTGTTGCTCCGCAAGTGCAGGACGCAGCACTTAGCCTTGTTGAGCTAGTGTTAGTATATTTTAATTACTGCTGAGACTCTTTCACAATCTATTTTTTGCATCATGAAGCTGTTTCTTTATGCTATTACTATCTATAGGGCATGGTTCCTCTTCAATCTTGTTATCAGTTCCCATTTTGTCATGTACACAACAGAGTTAGAAGACTTCAGTACAATTTTGTTGGGTGTTAATCTGTCTGTAGTACTAAACAGTTTAATAGGAGTTTATTGAAGAAAATTTTTGGATTGCTAAAAGCATTAGAATAAGGAAATTGAGCATCAAGGAAGATGCCTAAGTGATTTTTAGTATTAATTTCTATGCTTCAGCTACTCTGATCTTGATACTTGGCGCAGATGTTAGGGGAGTAGGTTGTGTGATGCCTCGCAATTAAAAAAAATAAACGGCAACTTAAAAATTAAACTTGGAAAAATATCAGTTGCTTTCAATTGTGAATTAATATACTCTTGTAATTCAGTATGATTCTGTGATAAAACAGATGACCATAGCAATTAATTCAGAGAATTGCAGGAATGACTTTCCCAGTGATAATGTTCAGGGCCTCATCATTGAAGAGCTGGAATTTGAACTTGAACCATAGGCTATTGAGCACAGTACTGGCTGTCATTCAGGAGTTCTTCAAGATGTGCAGTGTAAGAGGTTAAATTAGCAGTGGAGTACATTCCTACCTCTTGTTTGCTGTCACTTTCTTGCCCTTGCTGTTAAACAGGTTGGAAGTCTGAAAACAGAGCAGGTATGTACTCACTTAGGGAAACATACATAGCAGTGGAGGAGGCTACTGTACAAAGCTGAGGTTTGGGTAACTTTAGTCTTGTTTTGTGCTCCATCAGCCAGCTTTATCTACAAGTGAGTGCAGAAGAAAGAAGAAATTGGTGTGATTAGCTTCTTAAACTGTCAAATTAGGTTTGGGAAAGCATATCTGTGTTGAAAAGCAGAATTTCATGATTGATTGCTCCTGTGAGACATTGAACGACAATGACTTCAAGAAGTTCTCTGGGCTATTGAAATCTATCTTGCAAAAGACTAGCTTTTATCCTATTCTTTGGTGATTTATGGATTCTTTTGTGATAAACTGGTGTAACAGGAAGCAAAACAAAAACACATACACACCAAAAACCCTCTATGTTTGAAATTCTTCATATCCAGGTAGCTTTCTTCTTCTAAGTCATAAAGAAAATGCCTTGTGTAAATATGCCCAGCCTTGTAGAGTATTCTTGCATTGTCTATTTCTTCTAAATGACAGTGGCACCTAGTGTTATTTTTTGATCTGGTGAGACAAAATCTTAATTGAAACTTAAAACGTTAATTTATTACTTTAAAACTGCAAATATGTTGTCTTTGGGACACAAGGTCTCTAGGAAAACAATGTATTGAGAAAGCTGAAACATTCGGTAAAAATGTATGTTGTTGGATGTGATAAGATAAAGATAGTTAATATAGGCAGAATTAGATGAATAAAGTTTGATAAAATTGTTTTTGAATTTTGGAATGTTAAGTCTTATCTAGCAATGTATGAATTGCCTTTTTTCTTCGAGTGCCAGAAGGTGGGTTTAACCACAGTGAGGTTAACATTGCACAATTACTTGTTCTGTGTGTGGTGGTGTTTTTTTGTTTGCTTGAGGGGCAAAAAAATAAATTTTGTACTATGTATTCCAGGGAGAGACTGTTTGATTTGAGGCATTGCTGAGTTTTGTTTCTTCTGCCTTACGTTGTTCTTGCTTTACTATTGCTTTACTACTTCTGCCTATTTGTCCTTGCAAACTTTACTGTACTGAACAAAAATACATAGACTTTTTGTATCAAATACCTTTTCTTAGATTATTCTTTTGTTTGCGCAAATTGCTTAATAAGATATGTGCAACTTAATAACATAGATGCATGTGTCTGAAAAATGCTGAGAAATGATTGACAAACTGTTTGGGGGGCCATGAGCTTGGTATAGTATGCTTTATAAGCTTCTCTTTGGGTAATTTTTTACCACTTGTACCAAAGGATCATCATGAAATGAATTTTGTTATATAAACTTTCTTTTGAAGAGTATTTTTATTCAGACTTGAAAGTAGGTCCTGGAAAATAAAGTAATATTTATTGGACCACACTGTAACTTCATTCCAGTAATCATGATCTCTAGGTTAAATTAAACAAGTCATTTTTAAAGTAGTATTTAATTTCATTAAAGGACTTATCTTTGTCTGGCAATTAAACATTGGCAATATTACAGATTTTTTCAATTTTTTGTGGACTTGGGGAACAATTTTGTTGTCAGAGCAATTTAAAATAGCACTGCATGTCCTTGTTACTCTTCTAGTTTGCATTACAACAATAATTGACTGTGAATCTTCCTCCAAATTTTAGAGAAACTGCATTAAATGTTGCAAGTATAATTTCCACTCTAAATGACTAACTAGAAAGTGACATATTTAAAATTAATGGATTGAAGTGATACCTGTCAAAAAGATTGTGTGCCTACTTATTTCTGTTGTCTTATCTGTGTAGATAGCTTGAGGTAAGTTAGTATCGAGTGTGGTGGGTTTACTGTTACTGTTAAGTGGTACTCTGTATCATTTTAACTAGTGAGGGTGTAAAAAACCTGAATCTGCAGTTAAGGTATTTTTGGTTAGGAAGTGGTATTTTTTTTTTTTAACAAATGTTTATATAGAGCATAAATGTATTTTGTGTGTATCTTCAAATAGCCAACCAAGGAAATAGGCAGTGGAGATGACCACACTGAACTGCTTGTTGCTGCTGTCTTATGAACTATTTCAGAATTTAGTTTGTGAAGTTTCTTAAAAGATAAATATTACCATAAGTATGCAACAATTAGTGCTCATGATTTATATTGTGAGGCTTAAACTTTTTTTGCTTGTATACTTTTATTGCTGCTTGCTTCCAGCTGCCAATGTCCTCAGAAGTATACATGCATCTACTTGAGCAAAGCTTGTGTATGCGTACAGCTGTTTGTGAATCTTTTTAAAAATCAGTCTCTATTATCTCTTTCAGAATCTTATCTGTTCAGAGTGTGGAGATGAATTTACTTTACAGAGTCAGCTGTCCATACACATGGAAGAACATCGTCAAGAATTGGCAGGCACTAGGATCCACAGCTGCAAATCTTGCAAAAAGGAATTTGAAACTTCCTCACAGCTAAAGGAACATATGAAAACTCACTATAAAATAAGGTGACAATCGTGGGTTTGTAACAAAATGGGCAGATGTTACTTTTATCTGGGGAAGGCAGGAATAGTGTTTCTAGTCATTGAAGTACCATGATGTGTGGAGGGTCGCTTCCTTTCTTTGGTATGCTCTTCTGAAATGGCACTTGTTTTTAAATCCTTGCTAAACTAGGTGGTTCCTTTTTGAGGCCATTTTTTTGCCATTTTTGTATTTAGGAACCCATACTAGGCACAGTTTCATCTGTCAGCTACTTGTAAACACAGGTTAATTTTTTTCTGACAGTGCTTTTTGAAGTGCATTTGTATGATTTTTAAAGCCTAATAGCAATACATTGAAGCAAATGTATGTTAATTTTACATAGGATTTTTGCAATTACAGTAACTGCTAATGCTTCTCTTTTGCAAAGAAGAAAGATTTTTTCCTTGCAGTTTAATTATATTTTGCTAGCCCCCATCACAACCTGCCATGAGATATAAATCTGAAAAAGCACAAAATGAGGGGAAGAAAGAGGCCTAATAAATGCCGTTCTTAATTTTGGTCAATATTTGTTCTGTAATTTCTTTCAGGTCTCTATTTTAACTTAACTTTTAGGAAGGTGAAGATAACTATATTAGAAGAAAGCAACACTTCCCATTGGTTTAGTTTATACGTTAACAAAGCCTAAGGTTTTGACAGTAAACTTAACAGACAGCAAAAAATACTTTTTTAAAAATGAGAAATATCAGGTATTTCCAATGGCTTTTAGTAGCATCTGTCTTAGGTCAAGCAGTCTTACCATTTGTGTTCCAGAAGGTTTAAAAATGGATTGTAGTTTCCACTTGCAAACTGAAAATTGACTGTTTGGAGCATGAAGTTGCTATGTTTGTATTGGGTTAGTAGATAAGCATGTAATACTAGTGAAAAGGTGAACTCTCATTGTGGATGTCTACTGTGTAAGTTAGGATGAATAAATAAAGATTAGATGAGTGAATATAATATGACAGCTGTGATTTTTGAGTGTTAAGCATGTTACGTTTTGATGTAAATGAGATATAAATATAGTTTTAATTTGTTTGTTAAAAATGTTGAAGATCAGAAGTTTTTTTTTCAAGGAGGACAAAATTGATATGACATTAATCTTGGCAGGGAGGTTAGTGACAAAACAGGAGAAACAATTATTTGTGGTATTTCATTCACAGATTGTTTCTTTTACGAGTAACGTCTCTCATTTTGCAGGAAAGGAGAGCTCTGTGATCATTTGTAAATTCATGTTTAGGAAAATAAAGATTACTTTTGGAATCAGAGCTTCCTTATATGAAATTCACCTTATTTATCAATTTCGGCGTAGTGATGTGTTACATTTATATCCAATAAACTGTTGTTTATAACAGTTACTTACTGTCTTTTTACCTGCTCTTCCAATGCAACCCGTGTATGTGAGCCAGGTTAATGAATTGCATGAGAGCTATTTCATCACAAAGCTAATGCAGCTCAGACCTTCTCTGTTTCAGTAGAAATGATTTTGAAGTGAAAAGCATGGAGGTTCTGAATTTTGATATGACACAGTTCTGTCACACTGTTCAGATGAATTATGAAAAGTTAGTGTTTCATCTAACTTGACAGTATACAGTATAGTATTCGAAGTTCAAAGGTAGTTAAAAGTCTTATTGTTTGATTCCTGCTTTTAATTATAAAATAAGCTTGAAATTTTTAGGACCTAAGGAAACAAAACTTTTTTTTCAGAAATTGGCTGCCCTTCCCAAAAGGTATCTGTTCTATATCTGAAACATTTGAATAGAAACTATTATAAGTTATAATTTTAATCTTCCGCTAAAAAGAAAATGGTCAATGTAACTGTAAATGCTGAAATATTTCAGAAGATGACCTGGTCTTGAAGGACTGACCCTGCAGTTGTTTCCAAATTAGTTTTTTCTTTATTAAAATGTCACAGCCATACTGTGCAGATGTCATTACTCATCAGAGAGCATATTGGAACAGTCAGGCTGGTGCACATCTAACCTGAGATGGAAGAAAGAGGAGACTCTAAAAATCTGTCCTACTATCTGTGCTGCTTTTCAGTCTTCAGCAGATTTTACTCTGGATAATTCAGTAAACTTTAGCAGATATAATTGATGTGTATTAGTAACAGTATCACACAAACTCTGCTTTCTTTGGAAGAGTATAAAAAGTTTAAAAACACACATAAAATTTGCTTCAAGTAGCTGGAAGAGGAAATGTTCTGTCCTTTAAATAGACAATGTATTTAGACTCTGTTTTGGAGTAGAAAGATGCAGCATTTGAGTAGAAGTTTAAAGATTTCTTCCTCCGCACAGACTATTACTTCCCTGCTATTTTTCTTGTTGTTGCTACCAGTTTATGCTTCAAGGCATATTTTGCGCATCTGATCCATGTTAGCTACCTTATTTTCTTTAGAAAAACAGTAAGTATTGAAATCTGTAATTTCTGCTTGCCTTGAGCAGTACTGGCAAGCGGAATTACTGTATAGGCATAAATAGTGAGGCATTAATGAAAATGCGAAGTGGTCTGGATATAAGTGGTTTGCCTGCTACCTTCTGTTTTCAGTTTCTTTAACTGAGTTGTTGTAATGGTCTGTAAGGTATCCCAGATTTTAGTTTTTTCTTTCTTTTTCCTGGATAAAATTAGTTGTTTTTCCACATTTATGCTGTTGGTTTTCAGCAGTCATTTAAACTAGTTAGCTTGATTTGTAGAGAAATCAATTACGGAACTTTGTCTCATATGTTATTGTGGCTCTGTGGAGATTGTGATACGTATTTGGGATATTAAATTCTTAACCTGTTCTTGTTAGACATAAGAAACTGTGTTTGTCTATGCTTATGAGATACTCATACATAGTTGAGAACAAAGATTTTGCTGTGTTCAGGGAACAGATGAATTTGCAGTGTTGAAAGTTACCACCAAAACAGTACTTTTGAAGTCTCTCTGTACTTCTAGCAGAATTTACAATGAAATTGTAGGTTCTCTGGAGAACCTACAAGATGTATCAATGTTATTACAGAAATAACTATAAAATTCTTGGTGGTGTTGTGTAGGTAGACCTAAAGGTCTCCAACTGTTTCCATTGTTCTTTCACTTTTAAAGAACTTTTTTAAACTAATACAGCTGATGGTATGTATGTTCATGAAATTAAAGGTGTATGTTAAAAAAAAGATGCAGTAAAATAAATTCCCTCAAAATAATGCTTAATATTAGGATTAAAAAGATTTTTTTTTTAAAATGACAGGGTATCAAATACCAGATCTTATAACAGAAACATTGACAGAAGTGGATTTACCTATTCCTGTCCTCACTGTGGAAAGACCTTCCAAAAACCAAGTCAGTTAACTCGACATGTTAGAATACACACAGGTAAGACTGTGAAAGCAACTATTTTACAAAATTCTATTACCCCTTGAAATGTTAAATACTTTTCTCCCTGTTGGGATGTGAAACATTATTATGATATCTGTTGATTTAAAAACCCTTTTATGTAATTCCTTTGATGAGGAAAATTTATATGTTTAAGACTTTTTAAAAACTGTTTCTAATGATATACATCTGGAAACCTTAAGTACTTCGTAGGCCTCGTTTGTTACAGAATGCCACTTAGTTCTTACAGTTTCAGAGGGCTGTAAAATTTGACTCACTGGATCAGGGCTTGCATGTTACTCTAAGTAAGATCTTGCATATCTAAGTAAGATCTTGCATATTCTGTAGAACAGATTCTAAGATGTTAAATCTCAAAACCAGTGGAAATACATGAGAATAAATAGTAAATTAGTGGCATTGCTTTTGTTTTTATATCAATTTATTTAAAGTTAAACCTGTATTTTTTTCCTGACTTACTGTAACTGCCACATTCAGGATGTCCAAAGTGAATTTAGGAGGTGATAAGACTAATTTTGATATTTAAAGAAGAGTGGGAGACTAATCAATTTTGCAGAATGAATAGCAGGTGGTTTGGGCTAAATTTGTTTAAAAAGAATGTGTATTTGTTTAATCCTTAAACAATAGAAATAACTGAAAAAAGTGGTGTATGAAATTAATACAAAAGTTTAGGAGGAAGTGTACAGAGAACTGTAAGAATAGTTAAGTTTTAACCAGCCATACATAATATAGGATGAGATTGGATTTAAGTAAAACATTGAAGGTGCTGCAGTGATGTGCAATTTATATGTATTTTCCATCCTATGAATAAATTGCTGCTTGTTTAGTTTTTAGCTAATTAAAGTAGTAAATGATTTAATTGCCCAATATTCTATCTATTAGCATTATGCTCAGACAGTGATATCATGAGTCGTCATGTGTAGGAATGACAGTTTACGAAAAGAAATAAAAATTCCCTTAATTTCATTGTGTGACCTTTTCATAGGAACATTAGAGTTTTACAGATTTTAGTTATGATGCAGTGACACAAGAGGTCACCCTTGTACCTGCCTTAAAAGTTGCCTCAAAATAATACCCAAAAAAGTCATTGAAAAGTAGTTTTCTCATTTTAGAGTCTAGTCTCTTTGATATGTTATTTTAGCTATTTGGATCAGAATTAAGCAAAATTATAGTTGGTTGAGGACACATTTGTGAAGCTTTAATAAGTTCAAGAACATCCGCAGTTCTCTTGAAGAATAAAAAGACATTTGTCTATTGGGGAAACCAGAGACAAAAAAAACAGTCCCTATCTACACATGACAGTATGTCATTTCAAGATTCAAGTAGCTAGGAAATATTAATTTAAGATACGAATTACGTTATTACTTTAAATCCACAGCCAATCTGTCTGGCATCCAATTGCTTGAGGCACTCTGTAGTATATGGGAGAATTTAGAATATGTACATCTTTAATTTTGGAAAGAGTATGTCTGTGGTGCATGTACAGTACTACGCTACCATCATGATTGCATTACTTTTTTGTTGATAGCTATTAAAGCACTTTCACCCTGCAGGCTGGTGGTGGGGTAAAGTCTCGAATTTTGAAATTTCCTTATTAAAATCAGAGTAATGCCCTCCCACCACGCACACACCAATTGGTATTTTACTGTTATGCGTGAGAGCTACATGTATTGCACACTTCCGCGCTAGAATTAAGATTTAGTTTGTGTAATGAAAGTTACTTAAATAGAACTTAAATAGAAGCAATTCTTCTGTGTCCACTAGCACTTAGTAGTGGTAACTAAATATTTTACTTAGGAAATCCCAATATGAATTTTGTCACTGTGTTTTGAGAAGCTCTGAATGTGTTCCTGAATTTAATCTGTATTAAAAAATGCATAATGAAACCCGCAGACCTTAAAACATCTTCAAAACCCAAATGCAGCAGAACAGTTCCTTAAGAATATCATAGCATCAAATCTTGTAACCTGTTTCTGAAAACGCCTGCCTTCACTGCAAACAATGTGAGCTTAATTAAGAAATAATTGAGAACGAATTAAGAATTAATCTCATTAAACTAGTTGTAAACTACAGTTATTAATATAATCAGAAGTAATACAAAAACACTGATTGAAATTGCTTTATTGTGAATAATATTTAGCAAATACTGTTGCTTATTCCTGTAGCAGATGCACAGCATACCTGTAGTGGCTTTGATATAGAAATGTGCAAAAGCAAAGTATTACATTTTCTCAGGGTCCTGGAGTTAACAGCAAAACTGTTTCATTTAAAAAATATATATATATGTATATATTAATACTCAATTCACAGTGGAGATTTCCAGTAGTCAGTTGAGACACAAAGTTATAAAAAACTGAATTTTGTGCTTGATGTCTGTTTAATACATGCAGCTTTGTAATGTGTTAATGTAGTTCTGTTACTTTTCATCACTTAACATTTCTGTGGGTTTTTTTTTGGGGGGGAGGAGGGTTAATCAATGTGCAAATAACTGTAGCTATGTACAATATTGAAAACACTAAAATCAGAGAATAGTGACAGATTCTTGAAACAGTATTGCCCGGGATTTTCTTTAATGTTCAATAATAATATGATGTTCTTGAAAAAGAACATTCAAAGTTTTAGTTGTTGAGTGGGGCTGTACAGTATTCCAAATAGTAAGAATATTATTTTATTGCACCTTTTTGGATAGGGGGTTGTTAATACTCATTGTAGGGCAGGAATCTTTTGCAGTGTTGCTGCACGACTTTGATTTTAAGCTAAATAAGAGGTTAGATTTTTGAGCATTATTTATTTATTACTTTATGTGCCCTCCTTAATCCTCCTGCTTGTTTGTGTCCATGCAGGTGTATATGTTTAAAAGGATTTGGTGTAAAGGAATAGCCAATGATTTTTTTTGCCCTTTTTCTCTCCTTTTCACCTCTTTGTTTTCCTCCTCTGGTGCTTTTGCATAGTAACTTTTTAGATCCGCAGGTTGAGTGAAGCTGTTCTAAATATTTTTTGTACAGGTTTCATTTAATTTACACACTGTAATGATCACCTAGGTCATAGCTTTGTGAAAAAGTTTCAAATCTTTGTCTAGATGCTAGGATTAGTGTTTGAAGTAAACAGTCACTGTCAAAACATCTAATAATTTGTGTTTCTGTTCTCATCCATGTGCGTACATCTATCTACATGCAATAATTTGTTTTAGTGACAGAATTTTCCTTTCAGATATGGGAAACTGCTAACATTTATTTAAAGCCTCTTACCCCACAGCTGCCTCTTTTCCCCCCCGCTTTAGGTGAAAGACCTTTTAAATGTAGTGAATGTGGAAAAGCCTTTAACCAGAAGGGGGCATTGCAGACCCATATGATCAAGCACACTGGTGAAAAACCCCATGCTTGTGCCTTTTGTCCTGCTGCCTTTTCTCAGAAAGGCAATCTTCAGTCACACATACAGAGAGTTCATTCAGAGGTAAATGCAATTATTCATAAAGTGGTTGGTGCTAATATACTGCATATTGGTGTTTAACCTTTCATTTTCAGTATTTAAAATGTACTGTTTGCTATTTCTGTGCGCACTGGTGCTTTCTTCAGCCAATATAGATTTTCTGTTGTAGTATAGATTCCAGTTTGTTGGCTTTTACCAGCAAATTTAGCTTGCTTAAAATAGCTTCATCTGAATAAATGGATGCTTAGGATAATTAGCAAGGCCTTCATTTACCATTGTCTTTTCGGTACATTGAAAGATTAAAACGTTGTTTCCTTTAATAGCTAAAAATGCTACTTACCTCAGTATTGAGAGAATGAGGTCTGGAATCAGGTGAAAATAAGCCAAAAACTGCGAAGTAGAAAAGGAGAAATTTCAAGCCCAAACAGCAACTTACTATCTATATATTCATAAAGTATAGATATACTATCTATATATATAAAGCACAGTTGATAATTGTCTTTGAAGAATGCATCTTGCAGCCTCTCTCAGAAGCTTTGCAGTTACAGCCAGAAAAAAATCATGAAATAAGACTTAAAAGAAAAAAAACAAACACAAAAAAAAACCCACAAAACTTGGACCTCTTTATGATATATTTTTTAATGCTGATATTTTTTTTCTTTGTGACAGACAATTTTTAATATGCCTAAGGTACTGATACAGTATAGTCTTCTGAGCAGCACTGGCTATGCAACTTTGTTCAGTAATTACTGCACTAACTTCAGTGATTTGTGGTTTGAAATACCTACAGAAAGAGACCTAGTTTTGATTTTGGAGGTATAAAGTGGTACAGGCAGCTTTTTTTTTCTTTTTGCTGCATGCAGGATGCTTTCTCTGCTCCGTCAGAGTTAGAAGAAAGAGTTACATTCTAATTTTCGATTATTGTATTACAATGGTAGATTTATCTGATTTTTTTTTATTTTTATTTTTTTACTATGGAACCTTCTAGTATGATAGTTTGTTATTTTTAGGATACAGTCCTTAACAGAATATTTTATATTACTTGTAGTTATATTAAATCATGTTTACACTTCATACGGGTTCGTATGACTCGTTTTCCTTATTCACAACTTCCTATACACGATAGCTATTGCTATATAAAAAACCTGCATCAGCATTAATTTCATAATTTGCATGGATTTCTTTAATATTAAAGTTTTGGGGTATCAAGCCAAGTATATTTTTCACTTTTTTGACTGTTTTGTCATAAATGCTACCTCTTGGTCACATCTCATGCAGTGTTGCATGATCCTGAGCATACATTTTAGTTACGGCTTTGGATCTTTTGTTTTTTTTTTCTTGTTGTCACTGTATTTCCTTCAAGATTGTATGCAGAACTCTAATTCTGAAACAGTCACAATAAAAATTGTTACAGGTGGTGATAAAACAGGATGATTCCCACTTGATTTATCACCATTTAATCTTATCTGTATTTTATTAGTTGATAACTGGTAACAAGACATTTCAGAAAGAGGTAGAGCTTAATATCAGAAAATAGAATTCCATATTACATTGCAAGCAGAAGAGCGTATTTTTGTTTGAAGACTTCATTGTCCCCTGCATATCTGAAAGTAGTATACTGGATCTTACTGCTATCTGACAAACTGAGGAGGGGGAGGTGAGATGTGAGCATGGTTAGAAACTGCACATTTATTTGCCTTAACTACCTCATGTCCCCTCAACCCCTTGCCCTGGAGGTCTCAAACAAGTTGTTGCTGATCACTTTCTTAGTACATTAAGCTTCCCTGTCCTTCACCATTATTTTTTCGTGCGGTCCTTAATAGCCTTTGGCCACATCTCTTTGTTTTACTCAGACCTGAAAAATGGATTTTATTTGTTCTTGGAAATTTATCAAAGACGCTTTTGCAAAAGTAAACAAAAGAGAACCAAAATCTGAAAATAAACTATCTGCATTCTTTCCCTTCATTTTTTCCCAACTTCAGTGTGTATTCAGTATGTTGTTACTTTTGCAGGCACATCTTATTTGATAAAGTTGCATTTTGGTTTTTTTTTTGTGTGTAATGGTAGGAAATTGTAAGGAAAGAGAAGTCTGAAGCCTGATTAGCCAGATGACGTTTGTCTCGCTCTCTGTGCTTTCCAGTGTTGAGAAGTGAAGATGAGTCATGCACATAGATTACAGTTGACTTGATACCAGACTGATTCCATAACAAGATATCAGTAACTTGGAGAAATAGACCGTTTTAACTCTCATAATCCCATGGTACATTTGTTATGCAAATAAATAATGTAAAAGATAACTAGGTAGGTTTAGGGAAAATGAGTACTAAACACTTTTGTTTTCCTGAAGGTCAAGAATGGCCCTACGTACAACTGTACAGAATGTAGCTGTGTCTTCAAAAGCTTGGGTAGTTTGAATACGCATATCAGCAAGATGCACATGGGTGGTCAACAGAATTCTGCGAGCTCTTCAACAGATGTATCTCATGTTACAGCGGTAAGCTTCACTCGGTATATTATGAAAATTCCCATAAGAGTTTAATCGGGTCTATATTTTAATTCCAGTAATTATTCATGTAACTTTAGTTCTGACCTGTTGTAGGTCTTTTGTCTTTTTTTAGATTTGTCTTTTTGGAATTGATTTGCATATTGGCACAACGTAGATCGGCCAAGTAAATGCAAAAAAGGATTTACAGTTTGAGGGTTTAGATGGAAATATAATGATTTTATTCTACAACTAATTAAAACATAACTCTTGTAGTTACAGATTGCGTGGGAAGGAAAGGTTTTCTTTGTATTTAATGAAACTAATTTGGAAGTTTTATTGGAACAATGAAACCTAGATTATTCCAAGTACCTAATAGCGTTAACTCATTTTCATAAATTAATTGTTGGTATAATTCTAATCTGTACGGAGGAGATTCTTCTTTTTTGTGTTTCTTATAACTTGTTTTCAATGTTAGCTTCTTATTTGGCAAGATCGTAAAGGAAAAATCTTAGCTTTATTAGCAATACTGAATGTGTTTTCTTTCATTACCGAAATAAAAGAAAATGCTAAGATTCAAAAAATGCTTCTGCTTTCATTTGACTATTTTTTTAAGCCTGTGCATATTTACTACATCATAATATATTTTCTTCTTTGAAGAAAGCTTCTACCTTTTCTGCCTTTCTTCTGCTATTTCTTACCGTTTCCAACTTCAATGCTCTGAAGTTCAATGTATGACAAGTAATATCAGACTTTGAAGGGGGGGCGGATAAAATTTCAAGTTCGAGCTTTGTTATGCAGCTGTATCTTGTTGACACAAGTGTCTAGTAGTATTGTGTGGAGAACCATTTTTCTTTAGATTCCATAAAGCTGCGCTTCTATATTGCAGATGCTATTTGTCTCCAGGTTAATTCGGGGGGAGGGAGAACTAATGTGTCCTATTTACTTGAAAGTACATATAATCTACACATCTTTTTGTAGATCTTCACATTCACAAGTTTTATCTTAAAAGCAGAATGGAGAAAGATTCCTTCATACCTACCTAATGTTTGATTTCCCTGGCCAGCTGTGTTTTTTTGCTTTGTTTGGCTTGATTGAGTATTTTGCATTTGAATTGCATATTGATATTCCAGAAGTGTGTTGTCATTACCTTTGTTTCATGCATCTATCTCTGCTTGCATGAAGGCAATGAAAAATAATATCTCTGCACAATGGTATAAGCAAAACAGAAGAAAAATAATTCATTTTAAAAACAGATGCCAAAAAGTTTAATAAGGAAGAACAAAGATGACTGACATCTTAATTGTGTATTAGGAGCATTATCACTTCCATATTTAACTTTTCCTCTGAAATTGCAGATATGTAATGGTTGATTTATTTATTGCTGTAGAAAGATTCTTAGATTAGCACTAGCATTCTTACATTAGAACTGACTTCCTTATTCTGATCGCAACTTGCGGATCTTCTTTAACAACTGGTTTCCTGTATAATACTTTTCCTGTTCTAAAGTTTGTGATTTTTCTTTGTCATCCCTTGCTATGGATGTGGGGATGAGCAATGATTGTCTTAAATACATTCATTCCAAAAGTTGATGTCACCTGTATTGCTGCACTACCAAAGAATGCATTCTTTTCTGATACATAGGTGCATCTTGTAAACTTGCTTACTCCAGGGCTGTTACTTGTATTTGCAGCATCAGTGCTTTATAGCTCAGGTATGTTGCTTTCTAAAATTTGTGTTTAATATATATAAACTATGGAGCAACACTGGTGATTCTATGTGCATTCGTATCTTTCCTGTAGTCTCCTTTTTTCCTCTCTCTAGTCTCAATGCTCTAGGAAAGTGAACTGTGGTACTTACACTGTTTGGTTTTTTATTTTATTTTAATTTTTTTTGTACAAAAGCTTAAAATACTGCTTTTTATTTCTTTGTAGGACTCTGTCACCCAGCCTTTAACAACATCTCCTGCTAATCTTTTGCAACCTGTTGACAATAAATGGAAGAATGTAAGTATAGAGTTTTTTTGTTTGTTTGTTTGTTTTGTCAAGAATAGAAAGGGGAGGAACTTTACAGAATTTGGTAAACTTCCTGGTGGAAAAAAGATACACAGTTGTCCTCTGTGATAAGTTCACCTGCTGATATATGAAGGCAGACTTACTGGTGATTGCACATAGGTATTGTGGAGAGAAAAGACTTCGTGTAGGCTGCATTATTTTCAAAAGCTTTCCAACAAAGCAAGCTCCAAAGAGGAGCTGATGACCTTCTTGTCAAATTTTGAGTCAAGTGGGTAGTTCTGCCTATTTTTTTATTGAATCTGAACGTTGAAATTAGGCTTCTGTGTCATCGTGTCCTGTTGTGTGGTTCCCTCTACTTGATGCAGAGTGCTGGTTCCTCCCTGGTGGTAGGTGCCAGCTGGGAGCAATGGGTCCCCATTCCCACCTTCTTCAGAGAAGTGTCTGATAGTCTTCCCTAGCAAGTGAGAGAACTGTCTCCAATTCCATCCTTAGTCTCAGGTTCTTCAAACTAGCGTCTTCTCAAGAGAATACCTTAGTAGCTGCTGGGTGCCCAGGCAGTTTGTGTGCAACTTTGCAAAATCAGCTTCACCTTATATGTGGGGAATCTAGGAAGTCAAGCAAAGGGAAGTCTGACTTTGTAGTCTAGCAGAGAATAAACTTGAATTCTTTCCCCTTGCTAGGGTACCTTCTATTTTTAAACTAGCAACTATATGTTGTAACATGTATGGGAATTTTGAGGAAAAGGAGCATATGGCACCACCTTCAGTACAAAGATGAATCAGCAGCAATTTTCTTACATGCTTTCGAAGTCTCATTCTTTATTGTAAGACGTGCTTGTTCCCATGCCATCAGATGTGCAGCCTGGGCACATCTGGGAAGTTTGGCCCAGAAAAATGAGCCAAATTCAAAGGACAGACATTTTATTCATAATAATAGGGATTAAAACGGTTTTAATTGATACATCAGCAAAAAGCAAAATTTTTCTTGCCTCCAAAGATCCGTTTGGTCTTTTTATTTTGAGAAGAATGTTTGCATGAAAGTGAAAAGCTATATATGCACTTTGTATTTCATTCTGGCAATTTTTGCTTTTATCATTTGTCTGTTTATTATGTCCACTATTCATGATCTGTATTGAAAGATACAAGAGGAATCACCCATCAAAATTCTTGAACTATATGATGTGTTTTGTTACCAAAGAGTTTCAAGGAGCTGTATCTATTTTGCCCATCAGATAAAATATTTAATGATGACTTGATCTTCTGCTTTGCAGAAAAGGGAAAAATCTATAATTTTTTTATTAAAAAGAGAGGGAAAAGAGACTTGAGGGTTGAAACTAGATAAATTCACACTTTGAAATGACGTAGGGAATTTTAGTGTGGATAATTTACTGTTGGAGCAACTCATTGAAGTTTGTTAGCAATAGAAAGTTACCATAATAAATTGCTTAATTAAAAAAAGACTAATTTCTGGACAGTTATTTCACTTGAGGGAGTAATCGACTCAGCAGTGCAGTCTGTGTTAGTTACACAGCCAGATCAGAAAGCCTGTGATCACAAGGTTCACTATTCTAATTGAACAAATGTGGAATTACAAAGTAATGATATAATACTTCATTTTCTATGCTATTTTTAAAATTAGATATTTAAGTATTCTAAGGGAAACCTAGAAAGAGATCTCTGAAGCTTTTCATAATTAACAGGCCAGCTTAATGGTAACAAACTTCATATGCATACATGTATTTTTCAAAAAAGATAACCTCAGTGAGACTATATATATACTGCTGTTTAATACGTGAACACGCTGTCTAAATACATGTAATTTTGAAGATGATGTTGAGCTAATTCCTTCATTAGCAATTTTTTTTCTTGTGTTAAAACCTGGGAGAATTTTATTTTGGTCTAGGCTTCCCTGCATTCTGTTTCATGAAAAAGGGCAGTCTTTTCAAAGAGCTGTTTCAGTCCTTAACAACATGCTTTGCTTCAGTTCCTGTTTGTTACTGTGAAAATGTCTTATAACATGTCATATTTTTGTAAAATACTTACTGAAATGCTTATATTTTTTTTTTGTTAAATTGGAATCTGAAAAGTTTTTCCATCTGTCCCACTGGTGAGGTGAAAAAAGATGAACTAATTATAATAGCAACAAAATAGCAAGTGTTACTCTGTTGCTTGCATGCAAGAAAAATGAGAGAAGGGTTTGTTTTATATTGTCTCATGCAAAGACGTGAAATTCATTAAATTCTCAGAACTCAATTGGAAGTTGGAATCAAGCTGATTTTTCTTTATACGTGTCTTTGGAACCATTCTCAAATGTGGTGACAATGCCATTTTAACTGTCTTGTGTAATGTGTCAATATAAAGAAAATCTTGGGGAGTTTTCAGATTGAAAGAAATATTACATGTGTGAAGCCTGAGATTGTTCTTTGTCAAAAATGATCTAAAGGATATAGTGTTTTGTATATGCGTTTGTGCCTGGAAGTGATTACTTTTGGGGAAGGGAAATATTAAAAACAAATATCCAGTGTGCTCCAAGAAACAGAATTACAGGGCCAGCCACTATATGAATACGTTTATTTTTTGCAGTAAAATGATTAAAAGCGTTTGTTTCAATAATGGTATACTTGTGCAGTGTGTTTCAAGAAAGAGAAGTTCATAAATGAAAGAGAACTGAATACCTTTGTGATTCTAAAAAGAAACACCAAGTTTTTAAATCTTTTTTCTTCATTTGTTACTAAGTTAGCTTAAGGATGCAATTATCAAATCAGAACGGAAAAAAATTGATTTTTAGACTAAGATTTTTTTTGAGTATTTGAACACAGCTCCATGTATATTTAAACTTTCAGAGTATAAACAGTTTCGTTTAAAGCTCAGATTTAGAAGATTGAAAGTTGGAAGCAAACAAGTTAGTAGTTTGATTGTTCTGAAGGGTTTCAGTGTAACAACACTAATTATTTAATACAAAAATCTCAGCTAGTAGAACTTCTCTTTTCTAAAGGACTTTAGTTAAATGTGAATTATAAAAAGACAACCATATCAGCGTCATGTATCTGTTTTGTACTTTTCATGTGGCCTCTCCATGTGGAATTCAGTAATTGATCCCTGTGTTTTGTAAACTGGTTGAAGGTTCAGTAGTTGCTACGAACTTAATTCAAGCTTTAAGCTTACAGTTATGCATCTTGGGAAGAAGTCCAAAAAAATGGAGTAAGAAGACCTTAAGTAGCAGATCTGTGTGAAGTAGTCTGATAAAAGTCCTTGTAGTGGACAGTTAACAGACGTTTCACATAAGGGAGCCTGAACAGGTAAGTTCGTATATACATTTCATCTTCCATTACAAATATACTGCTGTATATTTCAGGCCACGCATTTCCGGTCTCCGCTTCTTCAGCAGACAGAAAACCAGGTGTCTTCAGCTACTGCTAATCAGGGACAACAGGCTGTAACTGATGTCATCCAGCAGCTCCTTGAGTTATCAGAACCAGGTCCTGTAGAAAATAACCAGCCTCAACAACCTGGTCAGCAGCTCAGCATTGCTGTGGGGATCAATAGAGATATTTTGCAGGTCAGAGCTGTGTGTGATAACATCTTTACATTTCAATGTTTTCTCTTGTTTTTATTTTAGTGAAACTTTGTTTCAGTATTTTCAATGACAGCAATCCTCCTGTATTTTGAAATGATTTATCAGTCAAGAGAGAATAGTAAAGATCTAACGAACAGGAATGGAACATGCCAGGATACTGTTTTATATAATATTACAAAACGAAGGTTACAAAGATTGATTACATGGCCTAGAGGAAAGCTGTGAGTGTACACACCCATTCATGGACATTTTACCCTTTGACTTTTTATCTCTTGCCTAGAAGCAGCTTTTGACACGTCCTTAAGTTACGATTCTTAAAGTGTAGCCATATTTAATAGGGAAAAATATTTTTATCTAGTTAAAAAATTAGAGTGTCTCTGGGCCTTTATCCTGATCTAATTAATATGGGCTATTGGAATTTTTCTTACCTGTGCAAATTCCTTCCTGGGTTGTGTTTTGTCTAACCCATTATTCCGTCCTTGGTAATGGCAATAGGAAATGCTGAGTAGTATGGAAGAGTAGTTGGGCAGTAGTTCAACTATCTATGCTTCTTTTGCACCCTCCTCTGCATTAAAGACACAAACAGGATGGAACGGGGCAGAGAGTGTTTTTCTTTAGCGTTGGTGGTAGCCTGCTAACCTTTAAGCTATTCCTTATCTCTAACCTTTTAAGAACCACTTGAATTTTTTGGAAGACCTGAACGTTACATGTAGCTCTTTGCAGGTTCACTATGTTACCTGTGCTGTGTTCCCTAATGTCTGGAAGGTTGTGTGTAGTTGCAGCAAATTACAATACAAAATATAACTATACTCTTGATAGCTATCAAAAAACAAACAAAAAGACAACAACAACACACATGGGAAGTATGAGCATTTAACACCTTAAACATATTGTACAAAATAAAAATGTTTTCTTTCAAGTGATCAAATGTCTGCAGTCTTACTGAAATGTGTTTGAGGTCTTTGATCCAGAATCTTCTCATACGTGATAGTATCCATGAAAGTGCCTCCACTTCAGTCCCTTCAGGTGTGCATGAAATGAGTGCATTGCTCTTGTCTCAGTCAGAGGGTTATCAATCATATGTTAACAGAGAACTTTTCCAGGTCTTTCTTTGATGTAGCAGTCTTTCTTTTTGATTATACAATCTATGGCTTCTCCCTAAGCTAATGGGCTTCAAATTGACTGTTTATGGGAAACTATCCTCTTATGTAGTGTAGGTATAAGACATAGTGGTATATTTCTGGCAAACGTTTGATTTTATAGAGACAACTGGCACTTTTCTGAAAGGTAAATCCTTTAATTATATTTGTGTTACATCTTCTAAATAGCAGTCTGACAAAAATTGGTGCAGCTGGAGAATGCTTGTTTCCTAGTCTAAAAGTTTTGTTCTCTTCTAGCAAGCTTTAGAGAACAGTGGGCTGTCTTCAATTCCCGTCTCTGCACATTCTACTGACTGCAGCCAAGCTAAGACTCCTGGGACCCAGGATCAGAACCCAGATGTCCAGACTCTCTCAAATCATCAGACTGACTCTAATAATGCAGAACAAGATAAGGAGCAAGAGAGTACAGATAAACTGGATAAAAAAGAAAAAAAGGTTATTAAGAAAAAATCGCCATTTTTACCTGGTAATGTTGCCACTGTTTGATACTTTTTGTGCTGTAAAGACTACAGTATTTTTGGGGGTGTTGATGACTTTATAAAGGAATTTCCCAAAACATTGCAGATCAGTTACAGACTTCATCGACTTTTATCTAAAATACAGTATTTGTATAAGCTATGATCAATGTAATTTATAACTTTTATACTAAAAACCTTATGGAGTAGCAATAACGGAAGTTACACTATTAAATATTCTGGATTTAGATCAGTGGAATTTTTGGAAAAGGACAGAAAATAGAAATCTTCTTCCCTGTTTCTCATATCATCCTTCTTCGAGGAGGATTGGGATTTCATGGTGTGTCCCAGAGCAGAGGGTTCTTGCAAGCTCTCCTTTTCCTCTTTTGGAAATGAGGCCTCACAGGGACGCAAGTACAATGCTGTTGCCTCATACAGATCATCACTGATGTTGCATGTCTAAGTCTGTAACCTGAAACTAGTGATTGAGCTGTAAATTTGTGTTCACAACTGTACAGGCTCTACTGGGCTGATATGAAATTCCGGTGTATCTGCTGAACAGCTCTGCCTTTATATCATTGGTCCAAATGCAACCCATATTACTTGTAAACACACCTGTAACTTTCCTTTCAGTTGTTCACTTCTTGTATGGCAGCTGTATCTGTATCATAAATTGAACTGGAAACAGAGATAAACATAGAACAGTGTACTTTGAGCCTGAAAGAGTCCTTAGATGAGAACTGTGAGGGATTCATAGCTTTCTTGAATATGGATAAGAGAGTGCCATGTAAAGTAACCCCTCCAGTGAGATATGTAAGTCTTTAGTACTTAAAATAATTTGTAGGTGTTGTTATGGAGGAGTTACATTTACTGTTGAACAATTTTGTATTAGATGTGGTATTTATAAGTTAACTGGTATATTATACTGCATTATGCCTACATTTGAAGTGGCATTCAAGCTGCATTGTTTCTTGTTATTCTGTGAAATCAGACATTTCTTAGCTTCATTTTTCTTTTCTCTCCTTTCTTCCTTTTCAGTAGCATAAAAATCTTTGAATTTCAACAGGATTTTGTTTTTCATTCCAGCCCGTCACTACTTTTGTGAAGTAGAATGCATCTGATTGAGAAGTTAATTGTCTACAGAGTGTGTTGTAGTGGCATCTGCAAAATGTGTTTGTGTTCTTTTTGATTACTTAGTATAATGGTGTCAGTATAGTGGAACTTATAAAACAAAACTGTTAAAATACTTCAAACAAATTAAATTTGGTTTTGTTTCTTATTTCAGGTTCTATACGTGAAGAAAATGGAATAAGGTGGCATGTTTGTCCATACTGCTCTAAAGAATTTAAAAAACCAAGTGATTTAGTGCGCCACATTCGCATTCATACCCATGAGAAGCCATTCAAGTGTCCCCAGTGTTTCCGTGCATTTGCCGTTAAGAGTACTCTCACAGCACACATAAAAACACACACTGGCATTAAAGCTTTCAAGTGCCAATTTTGTATGAAATGCTTTTCCACCTCAGGGAGTTTAAAAGTTCACATTCGTCTACATACAGGTAAGGTCTCAAAACTGTTGGTGTGTTTTTGATAATGTGGGTGAGGCTTCGAACAAATGCGTACAATGTGAAGTGCTTAGTGTCTATCATGCTGTTGATATCTGCCGTAGAATAAATCGATATCTGCCGTAGAATAAATCGATATCTGCCGTAGAATAAATCGATATCTGCCGTAGAATAAATCGATATCTGCCGTAGAATAAATCGATATCTGCCGTAGAATAAATCGATATCTGCCGTAGAATAAATCGATATCATTGTCTTAAATGATGAACTGAAAATTTCTGTCTTAGCTCTCTAGAGTTTCATGGCTTTGAAATTTTGGGCTTATAGAAAAGCCGTGGGCATTTAGTTTTCTGATGATGTGTCAGCTGTTGTTCCCTTTTAATATCAATTTATGAATGTATTTGATGATGCTTTCTAGAGAATCGTACACTTGATTTTGAATCCATGTGAACTTACTGCCAGATAGACCATTATGAATTCAAATGTTGAGCTATATGTTAAGTGAAGTAACTTCTGTTGTGCTCAATATTCTGCCCGGTAGTTTCATTTGGTGTTTCTGAGTTACTGTTTTGTGAAGAGCAGCAGTTTGATCTTATTTCTTGCACGTATTTTCCACTGATTTTCTTTGTGGCACCTAGCCATGTTTTCTAGCCCTGTAAGTCCGAGATTTCCCCTTGAACAAAAGCTGAATGTTCATCAGCTTTGCCTGTCTCTGTAACTTAGTAAGTTCTCCAGTATGCGTTCCAAGGAGACCATGTGTCCAGAACTGAATATTCCTGTTCAAAATAGTACTGGATTTTGCAGTGAGAAAGTCATCCTTTAAAAATTCCCATTGACATGCTTATTTGGCTGTCATCAAACACTGCTGACTTTTCAGAGACAGAGTCAGAATTTCTTGAAACTTTTACAATGTTCATCTTTTTCATACTATTAGGTATCATTTGTCTGCGTGTTCGCTGATTCTTTTTTTCTCAATTTTCTCTGACCTGGTATCTGCAATTTTTTGATAGCTTCTGGCACCTTTTGAAAATTGCTGTCTTTTTCCTGTTATAGCCAGCTAGTAATTTGGCAATTTTATATTTACTGTTGATTGGATTTTATTGATGTTCTCTGAAAGCATATTTAACAGTGAACACCTGGGTAGAAAGCAAAACAGAAAATGCAGAAAAGAATCTGTATACCAAAACTACGTTTCTGGGGAAGTAGAAATAAAATCAGAAACTAATTTTTTTAATCTTTTGCAGGTGTTAGGCCTTTTGCTTGTCCTCACTGTGACAAAAAATTTAGAACATCAGGCCACCGGAAAACTCATATAGCTTCACATTTTAAACACACGGAACTAAGAAAGCTGCGACATCAACGTAAACCTGCAAAAGTTCGAGTAGGAAAAACAAATGTCCCTGTACCAGACATCCCTTTGCAAGAGCCCATACTCATCACTGATTTAGGTAAAGAGTGAGTAAATCTGTGTTTGCCTGTAAACATGAAATTTGGATTTCACTGGGAAACAAAGGTCACAGTTTAATCAAGCAAACACAATTAGACCTTACTCAGAAATATGTACTTTTGAGATTAGTCATCAGATAAACTAATAAACTTAGCTTCAGAAAAGCACTGTATTTCATAGTTTGCTTGAAACTCTCCTGTGCTTTCTGAGTTAATAAGAAGTCTTTTATTTACAGAGAAGTTGTATAAGCCATAGAAATAAGTGTATGCATTTTTACCTTATGTTACTTGGACTTTAGCTTAACTACTGTTAGACATTTGATATAGAAAAGGTGGCATACAGTCTTAGATTTTTCTTGAGTCAATCACGTTTATTCTAATTACATATATTAAATATGCCAGTGTTACAGATTTTAGTGCATTTGGTATAATTGTGACCTCAACTAAATTAGAGATAATATTTCAATAAAGGGCAGAATAGTTTTTGAACATACTACAGATAAATCATATAGTTCTTTTAATTCTGTTGTAGAAGAATTATTACATCATTATGTAAAACCACTTTTTGGAACAAGGTAAGTTGTCTCACAGCTCAATCAAGATATGTCCATCAGAAGTCAGTGTAGTGGGCAGGTTATTTACTCTCCATTGTTGTTTGATTCAACAGTCTGGTAACCCCTACCTTGTCTGTTGTATAGTCAGCATTATGTAGTAGAAAATTGGTAATATATTTATCCTAAAATCTTTGAAAATCCACTTGTTTTCATTGCTTCCAAGAATTACTGTATGCAAGAGTAATTGTTTATTTGGTGTCTGATATAAGACGTAAATTTTCAAAGAGTAGCCGCAAGGCTTAATCTGAAAGCTTCAGATACTCAGATTCTACAACCTTTCTTTCTTGAGCGAACCCAGGAACAGGTACAGTCATTTTTCTTGATTTTGAAGGAAAAAAACACTACAATAAAATTAAGATCTCTGCAGTGAAATTGCAATAGGCAGGGAGATGGAAGTGATATTAATGACAAAAAAAAAAAAAAAGAGAAATACTATAAAAGCCCAGAGCAGAGCAGGCTGAGAGGAGGCCTCATGGTCACCTGCAGCTCCCTCACGAGGGGAGCGGAGGGGCAGGCGCTGAGCTCTGCTCTCTGGGGACAGCGACAGGACCCGAGGGAACGGCATGGAGCTGGGACAGGGGAGGGTCAGGCTGGGCGTTAGGGAAAGGTTCTGCTCCCAGAGGGTGGTCGGGCACTGGGACAGGCTCCCCAGGGCTGTGGTCATGGCACCGAGCCTGCTGGAATTCAAGAAGTGTTTGAACAACATGGTCTGACTTTTAGGTAGTCCTGTGTGGAGCCAAGAGTTGGACTCAGGAATCTCGTGGGTCCCTTCCAACTCAGGATATTGTATGATTCTCATTACTGTTGCTTAAGAATGTCAGAAGAATTTTTCTGGGAGAAGATATTCTTCCTAGACTGAGTTAGCTGCGGAACATAAAGGAAATTTTGATTTACATATACACATACAGAAATATATATATATAAAACATATATATACATACACTTATTCAAATCACAGCCTGATAAACCTAAGCTCTTTTTGATGTTGCTGCAACCTCTCATCAAAAAGTAGAAAGTTTTCTTTCCTTATCTTCTACCCTTTTCAAATATATTTGGAAGTCAGCAGAAACCCATTGGACTTTCCTTTCTGAATATGAAATACAGGGTTAGACTAAGCAGTTTGAAGAAGGAAAAATAGCATTAAGGGCTTTTTTTGGTGAGTATTTAGTATCACAAAGGTATCTTTTGCTGCTTTATTGAAGCTGCATCATTCATCAGTCTTTCATACTAGTGTTGTGATGAGTACTTTTGCATTCAGATGTGTGAATGACAGTGAGCTTGTTTACTTGAGAGCTCTGCTACTGTTCCCATTCTGTTACAGTGTTTGGAATGATGGCCTTATGTTGACTGCTTCTGAGACAGATACTCTTCTATTAGCAGTTGGATGTTTAGTAGCAGAAACTCTTACGTGATTTTCCAGAACTACCCTTAACTGGCTTCAGGGTACAATGTGTAAAGAGTCTTTGTTTAAATAATCCATCTTTGATTCTTTTTTCCCCCCAATAAATATTTGGAGTTACCCAGAAAATTAGCAAGCCTGCTGATTAGGCAGAGTAGATCATATAAAAATAAAATATTTTAAAGTCGATTTTATATCCTTTAAGTAAGGCTGTTACATATCATGGCAAACTAATTTTCACATGAGATACATATTAAATATGTCATGTTGTAATATATATGTGGGTACATTAAATGTTATGTGGATAAGATGGAGGTAGGAAAAACAAAGCATCTGATCGGCAGTGAATTCGTAGCAGTTGACTTTCTTTAAAATTGATTTTTATTTTGGATATATGTGAGGCTTAATGTAATGAGGTTGACCTATGGATTAAAAAAAATCAACAGTCAGATAGCATGCATGATACAGTGTGTATAATGCAAAGTAGATGAATATATATAATCTCAAATAGGTGCTGAAAATGTGCTAATTTTCTTATATTCTTTTGTACCAAAAGTCTAGGTGTAAGTTTTTAATTTTTTTTCAAATACTAGCTTTCCAGATTACTGCAACTTTGGAATATCTTTTATCAATTATTTTTTCCTTTGTGTTTTTATGTGTAGGTCTTATCCAGCCAATCCCAAGGAATAGCCAGTTCTTCCAAAACTATTTTAACAACAATTTTGTGAGTGATGCAGACAGACCATATAAGTGTTTTTATTGCCATCGAGCCTATAAAAAATCTTGTCATCTTAAACAACATATCAGGTAAAATAAATATGAAGGAGGAAGGAAATGTACACAATAACAAATCTTATGGAAAAGTATGAAATTTACATATTGGTCACTGAAAAGGCTTCTTTTTGTTGTTTTAATTGTCTTTAAGCAGTGAACCATTGATAACTGATTTTTCTGGTAATGTTGAAGGAGATTTTGCACTAATTTGTGCCCGTGCACAGTTCTAGCAGTACGCATGGTTGTGTTTACCTTGCAGTTCATTAACAGTAGAATACTTTTTTTTCCTAAATGGTATATAGAAAACTGCAAGCGTTGCACTCAAGTTCTTGTAATAATTTTGTAAATGCATACTCCAAATCGTCTGCTTTGTATGTAGCTGCTATTATTTGAGAAGGAAATCAGTCTCGTGTTGTTTTCTAGTTTCTATGTACTGAACCTAAAAATTTAGGCTTACAATGTAATCACGTAAACATTCTTGGGGTCTCCTGGTTCCTTCAAGTTCTGTTCAAGTTCCATAGTGTGGGTATTTGTTAAAACCCTAAAGCCATGGAGTTATAGAAAAAATTGAGGTCTGAGGGGCACTAGTGGAGGTAACTAGTATAACCTTGTTTTTGAAAGAAGAGCTAGCTTCAAAGTTAGAGCTTCAAAGTTAGATCAGGTTGCTCCAAGCCTTGACAACGTTTTGTGGGCCAAATAACTGCAAGAGAAGACGTGGGGGGAAGAAAAAAGTCATGATTACTGTAACCTAAGTAAAGATTCCTTGCAAGCAGGTGGTGATCTGCTTACATCTGCAATGTGAGCGCTACATGATTTTCGTACTTTCTCTAATTTAAATTGAGATATGTAGATCTGTCTATCGTACTCTTCTTTACTATGGCATCCGGTGTGGTGGTCATAGACTTCTGAAAGTACTATAATCATAAACCATCCCTAACTTTCCCCAGTTCCAGCTGGTTATTTTATTAAATCCTGGTTCTTTTATCTTCCATTTGCTAGCATTCACACTGTCCTTCTCCTAGCTCTCACTCCTCAGAAACTACAGTTGTAACTTTAAAAATTCTCATTTCACTCTGCTCCATTTCCTAACTTGTCATTCAGTCTGTGTTACATCCCAGTGGAGTCTTAAAGGGAAACTCTATCTCTGGAAGGAAGGAAGGAAGGATTTATTGAGCAGGAGATTTAGTATTTATAATTTAGTATATTAGGAGTATTCAGAAGTGGGGAAACTCTCTCACCTATAGTAACATACTAACACTGTTTTCACATAGCAGTCTGAAGTACTAGTTATACCGTGCTTTTTTTCAGGGAGTGTTCAGGATGGACATAGTTCTGTTCCCAGAACTTAGCTTCTAGAAAATTGGCTGCAGATTGTAGTTACTTAAAACTTAGTTGTTAGTGAACCGTAGAAGATGTATTAGAGACAAAAAAGCCCTCTTTATTGTTGAAATTCAGTCAAAGGTATCCAAGACTTTCATTAAGAGATTGCCAGAGTAGCAGTTAATATGTGCAGAATAATATATTTTTCTCTGAATTTCTGGGGACATCGGTTTAGCTAGAATGAGCAGACTGCATGTGAATGATATTATCTTAGTCTAAAGAGCGTATTCAGTTCAACCCAAATGGCTTAATTCAGGCAAAGTCTGACCAGAAAAGGCGGCTGGAATGCAGAACATGGTGAAAGCCGTGAAGACAATATTGCGTCTGGCCCTGCCAATGATGACATGCAGGACATGTATAATTTACTGAAGCTATGATATCCAAATTTTGTTAACTTAGGCCTCTTCCATCCATATAGCAGTTGTTTTCATTTTCTTTATTTTACTCTTTTGAAAATTTATTATCTTACTGCCTTTTGGAATCAAACATAAATCTCCTTTCTCTTAAAAAGGTCACATACTGGTGAAAAGCCATTTAAGTGCTCTCAGTGTGGAAGAGGTTTTGTGTCAGCGGGAGTTCTGAAAGCACATATTAGAACACACACTGGACTGAAAGCTTTTAAGTGTCTTATATGCAACGGGGCCTTCACTACTGGTGGTAGCCTCAGGCGACATATGGGAATCCATAATGACCTTCGACCATATATGTGTCCATATTGTCAAAAAACATTCAAAACATCACTAAACTGTAAAAAACACATGAAGACTCATAGGTATGTTTACAGTTTTTATGCAAATCCTTCGGTGTATATTGGTAGTCCTTTCGTAAAAATACTTCAAAAGGTAGCTTTGCTCAGTCTTAAATGCTAATAATTGAATAAGGATATTTGTTTCTGGGTAGCAAATACTTAGCTCGCTCTGTAGGCATAGTAAATTATGCTGTATAATAATAAAAAAAAGACATAATGTATGTCTAAAGCCACAAAAAAAACCTTCTTACCTTTATTTGCAGGTACGAACTTGCACAGCAACTTCAGCAGCATCAGCAGTCTGCTTCAATAGATGACTCTACAGTAGATCAGCAGAGCATTCATGTTTCTACACAGATGCAAGTGGAGATTGAAAGCGATGAGCTTCAGCAGTCAGAAGCTGTTGCAACAGATCAGCAGGCTATTTTAGAGTTAGACCAGCAGCCAGTAGTAGGCACAGAAGAAACAGCACTAGAACAACAATTGGCTGATCAGCCTTTAGAGCAAGATGAGGGTGAGTATTTGAAACATGATGAGGTTTATGATGAGGTCAGTTTCTTCCAAAATTCAAATGATTTTGGTTTCAAGACAATGCGAGTAAATAACTAGAAAAGTACGTAGAGTAAAAAGGTCACCACTTAGCATATTATACAATTTTATTCATTAGTTTTTAGGCGTACTGTTAAAAATATAAAACTACGTATTAAACTTTACACATTTATTTGTATCACAAACAAAACTGCTAAATATATTGAAAATAACATGGCCAAAAATTTTTTCATCTCTAATAAAAAGCACTGCTGTATAGTCTGCTTAGAAAGTAATACCTGTGATTTGAGGTCAGAAAATACAAAATGCTTGGTCAATTTATTCCATTAGTGATGATAGAACAAAGTATTTTACTTAAGCTTTTTTGCTTTTTTTCATAGTAAATACAAGAGCCTACAATAAGCAGAGATTTAAATAGCTATTCAGCTAATAATTTTTTGTCTATTTTTTAATATAGGAAAAATTCAAATGACTAAAATATAATTTTTCAGGAGTAACTGAATTATCCAATTAATTCCATCTTTTCTTGATACATATATTTTGTTCATCTCCCCCATTTCAGATAGATTTGTGACATCCCAGCATACTTTACAAGAAAACATCGCTCAGTTTGAGCAACAAGCTATAACACAGCAGTCATTTGATCAACAGGGCTTATCACAAGGTTAGTAATAAATAAAGCTTTTATAAAGGTTTTGAAGGTGATCTTTATAAATTTGGTTTTACGGCATAGCTATCAAAAAACATTTTAAAATTGAGCATCCACAATCAATGTAGCTGCAAGGCAGATAACTTGCAAAAGCATTTTCTTAAATTACAATTTTGAAACTATATTTGCTAGAATATACAGAATACTTGAATATAATTAGGTTTTGCTTTTATGAGCTGATGATTAGCCGTTACAGTATGGGGCTTGTAGTCAGGCATTTTATAGTCTTTCCTTGATTGTGTTGGTAATTGCTGTGATAGTAGGCAGTCCACAGAACTTCCCCATCTAACTGTACCTGCTGCTAACTTGAGATGATCAGAAACATGCTCTACGATTTGATTGAGTAGCTGTTGAGATTTGTGATACATTATCATGTAAAAATCATTGTTTCACTTAATGACAGCGGTTTTCTTTATATTTTATAAACCTACATACATAACAAATTAAAAGTTCATAAACACTTGTAAGTTTTTTTTATTCTAGCTTTAAAATACTCAGGTGTAAGAGATGCTTTTGTAGCCTGCAGAGAATGAAGAAGTTAAGTTTTCCTTCGCTTTTCACTGCTGTCTTTCTTGAGTTGTTGCTTGATATGATGTTACTAGTTCTTGTTTGGTTGGGTTTGGGTGTGGTGTTACATTGAAGTTTTTTGTTTGTTTTGGTTGGTCTCTTCCTCCTTTTTTCTGATTCTAGCAAAGAACTTTAGCTGGTAATCAGCAATTGGTATCCCATCTGATTAAACTTCTATATTAATTTAATTCCCTGATTAATTGTAGAGTGCTTTTTGTAAAAATGTTATCAACTGCTAAATTGTGTGACAGTGTGAAGAAGTAGTGTAATTTCTTGCCAATTTTAATTCTCTAGGTTGTGCTGCTTTGTATGTCACTGGGAAAAGAAATTAGTCTCCACCTTTATTAAGTAAGACTGAACCAGGTCCTATTAAAAACCTGTGGATTACTTTCATTAGTTACCTATTCAATTTTTCCAAATGAACAAAAAGAGACTGCAGAATAAAAATGCAACCTTTTCACCCTCAGTGTAACTTTCAGTGTGATTTTGTTTTTTGTTTGGATTTTTACAGCTCTTTTGAGCTTAAAAATCCAATATGCAGACCTTGTTTTGCTGTTTTTATTTAGACTTCAGTTTCTAGTGTGTTATTTTCTTCATTAAGTGAATGTTAAATACAGAGTGCTTTTTTCCGGGGAGGGGGAAGAAAAGATACTTCTTGATCCTACAAAACAATTCTTTCATCAGAAATCTGGGCTGATCATCAGTACATTATAAAACTGGTACAGGAGAATCAGAACGAGTGTGGTTTTATTTAAGGCTCATTTGTATAAGATGTCTCCTATTCTACTTGGAATCTCATCCACAGATTCCCTACTCTTTGAAGTTTCCTTGAAGATCCTGGAGCCCTACAAAATTTTTGAATTTCAGGTAGGTAAGCATTTGCGCGGATGCATGCGTTAAATTGGTCGACCCTCTCCCTATGTCTGCATCTGTGCTTCATGCTCCTAATTTCTTTTTCCTATCAGCTAGGCAGAGCATTCAAGCTCAAGACAATGTGTCTTTTTTTTTTCCTTGATACTTGTAGGCTGTATTCTTGCTAAAATAGTTTGGGTCATTGTTTATTAACAGAACATCAAAGTTTTTAGAAAATCTTCAGTAAGTTTTTTTTTAAATTTTTTTGAGAAAGGAAATCTTTGCATTTCATCCAAATGATGCTGATTTCTACGTCTGCACAGACCTGTTAGAACTTGTTTTTTTTTTCTTTCTGGTTTGTTTGTAATACTTTTCAGTAGTATAAGTATTAGTTACTAGTACAAACAATTTCTGGTTTGTTCAGATTTTCTTCTTGATATGCTCAGACTTGGTAAAAAGTGTGTATCTTTTGAGGGTGCTTCTGTGTCATAATCTGGTATTCATTTTAGCTAGTTCTGAAGATAGTAAAAGCACTTCAGTGTTCTTTGTAATTTTACGTATTCAGGCATCTTCATTTGAAGACTTTTTAGTGAGGTCAGAACAACCAAACAGATCCTTTATCAGAACATGTCTTTAGGCTGTTGAACATCATCTGTCACCAAACATGTTTTCATATAGATTATGTCACCCTTTCTTCCTTAAAATATCCCTATAAGCATGGTTGAATGTTAATAATTCAATTAGTGGAGATGGGGGAAGTGTTTATGAAATACTACAAGAATTCCAAATACTATTATTCTGTTGCCTACATGAATATACCCTTGCCACTGGACTGCTGTTTTGCTTTCTTAAGAAGTTGATTTGCAATCCTAAGACTTGAAATTCCTATTTTTTTCAGTAACTATTTACACATTGGTTCTAATGAATACTGTTCAGGTGGTTCCAAAAGTTACCTAGGAAACAAACCTCCAGAACATTTGATTGCTAGTTGTGGATCTCTGCAGTGATAAACATGTGCATGTAGATGCATTTGTAATTTTGAATGACCTGTCAGTTTGGAAAAGAAAGACACGAAGTTGTTATTACAAACTAAGATACTGTATTTTCTATGAACTATTACACGGTAGGTTTCTGATTCTTATGTCAAGCCCATGTGTCTCCAGTAGTAAACTGATTTCCAGCATATTCTATTTTGTTTAGTAATTTTTATCAAGGTAGAAGAGAATAGGTTGGGTAATGTTATAAAGCCAAGAGAAAATGAACGTTGCAAATGAATGCTTGTACTGAACATAAAGCTGATCCAAGTTTAGAAAACTTTGTAGTAAGAGACTCCCTTTGTTATACAGACCTTAAGTTGTTTTCTGTTCTTTGCTTGGCAAAAGAAAGTTAAGCAGAAGTTTCTGTGAAATGATAGTGATGGAAAGCAAGAACAGAAATTCAAGGCTATGAATTTTGTCTCTTACTTAGACATAGCCTATCTCATTTACTTATTTTTTTGTTTAATGTTGTTCCGTGAAAATAGTCTGGTAGTGGCAAATGTCTTTAATGTACTCAGAGTTGTCAGATCTTTTTAAAATATTGAGTGGAAATTGACCTTCGACCTAGGTGTTGAGCAACAGAGTGATGCATCGCTTACGTTCTTTTTGTAGCTTATTGCTATATTTATTCTTGAACTACTTTCAGAAGTAGTATTTCTTTCTTCATTTTGTCCCAAAATACATCTAAATTCAGAACTTTTCTTCCCAAGCACTCTGTTCCAGGATTCTTTCTGGGAAACTTTTCAGAAGGCCTATAATTGCTTTTATTAAAACACTGTAAAATGAAATAGGTGATGGTATAGTAGCTTTTCTGTTTTTTTCCTTCTTAGTAAAAATCAGTTACTGATCTAAGATTTTTTTTTAACATTTGATATTTATGTCCATTTTTGTATGTAGGGCGTGGAAGTGGCATCACTTTAGTTTCTCAGTTTCTTGAAGCTTATTTTTGTATGCGTTCTCATCATATGTAATGGGAATACCAGTTTTCCATAACAGAGCTTTTAAAATATATTTCAAAACAGCAATTAGTGTCCCTTTAAAGACCATAAAGCTTTGCGTTGCTGTTTTTCAGGCCACTTTTTTTTTGTCATTTAATTAAGAGTAATTCGAGTGCAAGGTTCAGCTTGTTGAATCCTTTTTTCTTGTAATCTTGGTAGTTCTAGGAGAAAATCTAAGACACAAGTTGTGGCATTAGGTTTTATGCTGA
Organism: Anser anser; assembly: GCF_964211835.1. Classification (NCBI taxonomy): domain Eukaryota; kingdom Metazoa; phylum Chordata; class Aves; order Anseriformes; family Anatidae; genus Anser; species Anser anser. The sequence continues at coordinate 62,859,318 of NC_139721.1, forward strand.
ATTACCACCTGACTAATAATGCTCTTAAGACTTCTTTACATTTGTGCCTTCATTCTATGATGTAAGTGATAGCACATAAAGAGTTTTTTTCTTTCTATATTGATAATAGTATTCTTACGCTGTGAAAATATCTTCTGGGAAAATTTCTGCTTATACTTAACTCATCCCAGTGTTTGATAAATATAATTCAACACATTCTCTAAGCATTGCTTTTTTTGGCCTCTGATGCTGTGATCATCTGATATGGGTTTTTGTTTCTACCCTGTTTCATAATCTTCACCCTTTTTGTCCGCTGAAGGCAAACTGCACAGAAATAATAAAATTGCTGCCCTTATTAATTACTCATACTTGTGGTTTCATTTCCTCCAATGTAACACCGATTTTATTTAATATTAGAAGTATTAGGGTTTGGAAGGGTTGATAAAAGGGCATCTCTAATAGCATAAAGAAAATTGAAATCTGAGCTATATTTTCCTGGCTTTGAGTCAGTTATACTATCAGTTTGTTCATTCATTTAGAAAAAGAATTGGTTAAGATCTGATATCTTAGAAGAACAAAACCAAATAAAAATTTCAGGTCTTCATACTGGAAATGTGAATTAAAAATGTGTTTATTTTTACTTTGCAGTTTGCCTTTGAGAGGCCATACTTTACTGTTATCTAAAGAGTGGGAATATGTGGAGGAGATCCAAAGTAGGAGAAAATGGGGTTGCTTTATCAGAAACTGGAGTTCTCCTATTGGGTCATCTCCTCCACTCACCCGCCATCCTCCCCACTGAGCTTTGCATCCTTGTGATCGGCTTCCAGTGTAGTTAAGGGAGCGTGGTACCAACATGGATAAAGGGAGATGGGTCAACCTGTTTGACACATGCATGCTTACATACAAGAAATTCAAAATTTCAATGGCTCTAAGGTAATTGTGGCACCTTGAAGAAACTTCAAACAGTGTTTTTCTGTGGAGGAGATTGTCCAATAGAATTCCAGCTAATGGTAAGTAACCCAATTATGCATATTATGTAGATCCCAGAAACATGTATTTTGCCACTCAGCAGTGAAGAGTATAAAATGAGCATTACCATATAGTAATACTACTTAATCTCTTTTGAAGGTAGTCTTTAAAAAAAAAAAGTGGTGTTATTGAGTCCTGTTCAGTATGTTTTCTGGTTTTGTGACTTTTAATTTCTGACAGGTTTTACAGTGAATGACAGCTACAATCAACAGACTCAATTTCCAGCTGTACAGCAGCTGCAGGATTCAAGCACACTTGAATCTCAGGCTCTTTCAACGAGTTACCATCCACCAACCCTTCTTCAAGTTCCAAATACAGACACTATTAATGTAGTAAGTACTGCTAGATGGCAGAATCCATTGTTTTATGTTCAGTGATGATTTTCTTGAGTTCTTTAATGATTTTGTAAAGTGACAAATAGGGAATGTTTCATGATTTCTTTTCTAGATTGCATTTTTTCTTTGAGTAGCTAGGGGAAAAAAAGGGAGGGGGTGGTATGTAAGTGACATGGCTATTTGTTTCATAAAAAGGTTTGTATGATTTGGTGCTCTAGGCATTTAAAAGGTTATAATGCTATGAAGTAAAATTGTAAGCCTGAAGCTAAGGAACCTGTATGAGTCTTCTCATGTGACTTATTGTTATAAGACAATCTTGTATTATTGCACTATATTCTTTCCTAATTCTTAGATTCTTACAGATGTGATCAAGCAATAAAAAGAACGTTATAAATATGTAGTTATCATTCATGGAGCTTGCATATTGCAGCGTAGAGAGTTCTTTCGTAGTTCTCATCTGGTTAAATTTATAAAAGAGTTTAGTTACTTATAAAAAAAAAAAAACACCACAGTTTAAATAGTACTTTTTATTATGTTAACAGTATCTAGTGTGAAGACCATCTCTAGCAGTGGGGAGTGTCTTTACAATGCTGATACTGAGCTGCATGAATTATAGCCCTTTTATGCTTTTTTGCAAAGGGCAAATGCCAGTCAGGGAATTAGGTTGTAGAGTCTGGAAACGCTGGAGTAAATTCAGCCTTTGGAGTTTCTTTTCTTAATGTTACAGCATGCTATTTTTCTGGAGGATTTGTCTGTAGCTGTTGCTTAGAGGAAAAAACCTGTTCAGAAAGTAGTCAAGAACTATCAGCACCACCGTGTATTTTGCTACTTGGTCTGGGGCTCGTGCTGTTGAAAATGGCTGCTTTAGTGTTAAATTTAACCCTTCAAACATTAGAAAATCTAGGAGACTTGAGACTTCTTTTCTAAATTGGTAGGGAGGTGCGAGTACACCTCGTGTTCTGGTTTAGTAGGTGCAAGTTTTGCTATTTTCCTTCTCACTTGGAAAGAGTGAGGTATTGTATTGCACTCAATTTCTTGACATGAATTTGTGAAAGGGTAGATTTCTGACATTGCTTCGATTAATTTGTATTGACTGCAAATACTATATTTTTCCTTACCTACTTGTGTGGCTTTGTTTCAATATTGTGTTGCTGAAATTTACTTAAGGCTTTGATTTTTAGACTACTCGGTTGATACAAGATCAGTCATCACAAGAAGAACTTGAATTGCATACCCAGCGGCCTCATTTTCTTGAGGACAATGAAGATCAAAGCAGGCGTTCATATAGGTTTGTTATACTTAACTTTTAGGATCAGTCAAAGATTTTCCTGAATTTCTTATGGCTACTAACTACATGCACTAATGAAAATAATTTTCTTTTAATAGATGTGAATATTGCAACAAGGGTTTTAAGAAATCCAGCCATTTGAAACAACACGTACGATCACATACTGGTGAGAAGCCTTATAAATGCCAACTATGTGGCCGTGGCTTTGTTTCATCAGGAGTTCTTAAGTCACATGAAAAGACTCATACAGGTAACAGAGTATACCAGCTCTGCATTTCCTTAACTCAGAAGGTTTACAATACCAAATTTGTATACATAAATTAGAAGAACTGCACGCTACTTACTTGTTTCTGTTATTTTAAGGAGTTAAAGCATTCAGCTGTAGCATTTGCAATACGTCCTTCACAACTAATGGCAGCCTTACAAGGCACATGGCAACTCACATGAGCATGAAGCCTTACAAGTGCCCATTCTGTGATGAAAGTTTTCGAACAACAGTTCACTGCAAAAAACATATGAAAAAACATCAGGCAGTCTCCTCAGCTGTAGCAGCAGCTACAGAAACAGGAGGGGGAGGTAATTTCATTTTTTACTCTTACCGTACTTACTACGTAACAAGTACCAATGTTTCAGCGGATTACATGAATGCTGTAACAGTAATGCTATAAATTAGCCTTCAAGCATGCGTAATGTCCTGAGCCACTGAAAATACTTTTTTGTCTAAATTGTTTAAAGAAATCAGTTTGCCAGGAGCCTGTCCAGTGTAGTCAGAGTATTGTGTTCCATAGTTACTTTAATGTGCCACTAAAAGGGATTTTTTTTGTCTTGAATAACTTATACCTGTATTTAATTGTTGTAAAAATAGGAGTTACAAATCTAGCTCTATTAAAAATAAATATAGACATCTAGGTAGATCTCTGAAAGAGATATAAGTCCAAGTTCAGGCCACAGACTTTAAGTCCACGCAGTGGTCATGTGTTTCTTGGCCACCCTTTATTTTCATAACTTCAGCTGACAGATTAGGCTAAACAGGTGTGTATATGTATTTTTTGATAGTTACGTGTGTTGAAGATGACGAAGAAAACTCTGAAAGAACTTCAAGAAAATCTCGTCCTGGAGTTATAACTTTCACAGAAGAAGAAACAGCAGAACTGGCAAAGATTAGGCCTCGAGAAAGTGCCACCGTCTCAGAAAAAGTTCTTGTTCAGTCTGCTGCTGAGAAGGACAGAATTAGTGAGATCAAAGATAAGCAGGCAGAACTGGAAGCAGAGCCTAAATACGCTAACTGTTGCAGTTACTGCCCCAAAAGCTTTAAAAAGCCCAGTGATTTAGTCAGGTAAGAAATGGAAAACTTCTGTATCTTCTTAGATCTCTAAATTCTTCACCAGACACTTTGTCACAAAAAAGTTATATGAAACCTTTACTGCTAAGCTAAGGCTTGACTCTTATTTATGTACGTTTGTCTTTTTTTTTTTCCAGAGTGGTTTAAAAATACGTATCAAAATGCTGGTTTAGTCAGATACAGAATATGCAGCCTTTTCATATTTCTTGTTTCCTGCACTATTAAAACAGTTGTTAAGTTTTAGATTATTTTTCTTGAAATAGAACTTGCATATAAAAACATAAAAATCAGTTTGAAAAATGGCGCTTAAATCATCTTCTTTACTAGTTCTGTTTAATGTTACATTAAGTATTCGATAAAATCTAAAATTAGGAAGATATAGAATATTCCTAGAAACTGATATAAAAGGTATAGATTCACATAATACATGTATTCTGGAATTATTAGGCATGTTCGTATCCATACTGGAGAGAAGCCGTATAAGTGTGAAGAATGTGGGAAGAGTTTCACTGTAAAATCCACTCTAGATTGTCATGTTAAAACACACACAGGTCAGTAAGATTTTGAATGTCTTTGTTGAGAATCTTGTAACCATCTTAACAGGCTCTTTTAGCTTGAAGATTTTGCAAGGAATAATGCATTTCACTATGATGTGGGGAATGGGAATGCTAGGTGACACTTTCTGCGCTTATAACATCCTCAAATGAGTCATTATTTTGAATAAACCATATTATTACTTTGTCCTATGCCAGTAAGCTTATAAAGTAGAATCATGGAATCATTAAGGTTGGAAAAGACTTCCAAGATCATCTGGTCCAACCATCCACCTACCACCAATGTCACCCACTAAACCATGTCCCTAAGCACCAGTTCCAACCTTTCCTTGAACACCCCCAGGGACGGTGACGCCACCACCTCCCTGGGCAACCCGTTCCAATGCCCGACTGTTCTTTCTGAGAATAAATGTCTCCTAATTTCCGTCATAAACCTCCGCTGCTGCAACTTGAGGCCATTCCCTCTAGTCCTATCACTAGTTATCTGTGAGAAGAGGCTGACCCCTAGCTCCCCACAGCTTCCTTTCAGGTAGTTGTAGAGAGCAATAAGGTCTGCCCCAAACCTCCTCTTCTCCAGACTAAACAACCCCAGTTCCCTCAGCCGCTCCTCACAGGACTTGTGTCCCAGGCCCTTCACCAGCTTCGTAGCCCTTCTCTGGACACCTTCCAGTGCCTCGATGTCCTTCTTGTAGTGAGGGGCCCAAAGCTGGACAGAGTACTTGAGGTGTGGCCTCACTGGAGCAGTTCTAGCTCATGGAAAAAGTATATATGTACCTGCAATCTTTTTAACCGTTAGCACTGGATACATCTTCTTGGTTTATCGTATTATGACTTTTATTTAATATTGCTCTTTTCTTCAGGTGGACTTTTTGAAATATATCCACATTTCTAGTCACTTCTTTCTATTGTTAGGACTTGTGTTTAAAATCAGTTTAAAGTCTTTTAATATGTAATAAGCTTTTTTTTTTTTCCTCTGAGTGTCTGGTATACTGTCTTTTAAAAAATGCTGTGCTATCTGCAAAAACTTACTGTTTGAGGTGATTATTAATTTTTTTTAAACAAACGCTCCTGTTACGCTTCCTTTCAGGTATGTTATTCTCATGGATGTTGTTGGCCTTTGTACTGCAGTTAGTATACAGAGACTCTCTGTTGTAATACATAGAACCAGCTCTTGTATGTTGTTGAAGGTTCTGAGATTTGGTTCTTCGGCTAAATACTTACTTCCTGCATCTCATCCTGACATAGTGTACACTGTTGTAGTGGAATAACTGAAGTCACACAGTATTGTACTTCTGCCTTCACTGCTTTGTAATTTCCTCTATATATAGCAGTTCTTGCTAACGTTTCACCTGAGTAGCCAGCAATATTGCATCATCTTGTAGATGCAATAATCATCTTGTAGATGCCATAAAGTACACTTAATTTGACTTTATTTGGAAACAGTGCTTATTCAGCATTTGTCATTACTGTATGACTTTTCATCCCAATTTGTAATCACTATTTTGTTGAACAAAAAGGGACATCAATGTGTTAGGGTTTTGTAATCTAAATCTGTAAACTGAATTGTTATGTCAGGAAGTGAGAGATAATGATGAAGACAAGAAGCATCAGGTGACCTGTCAGGGTTCTGAATGATTTTTTTCACAGTGCATTGGAAACAGAGTCTCAGAAACTAGGAAAAAAATAAGATTAATTGAAATCCTTTTTTTCATTTGAAAAGCAGCCAGAAATATAAAGAATGTGGCTAGTTATTTCGAATTTATTCTGTTCAATTTAGTTTAGAATCCATGTTTTCTTAATTTATTGGTACAGGGCTATTGATTTTTAGAGTTTTTATCACTTACCTTTCTCTTTTTAAAATTTTTCTAGGTCAGAAGCTCTTCAGTTGTCATGTGTGCAGTAATTCTTTTTCTACAAAAGGAAGTCTAAAAGTCCACATGCGTCTGCATACAGGAGCAAAGCCGTTCAAATGTCCGCACTGTGATTTACGGTTTCGTACGTCTGGGCGCAGAAAAACCCACATACAGTGTCATTATAAACCAGAGACCAAGAAGGTTAGGAAGCCTGTTGCCCGTACTTCAACTGAGGGACTACAGCCAGTCAGTCTTCTTAATTCATCCTCAACAGACCCAAATGTTTTCATCATGAATAACTCTGTTTTGACGAGTCAGTTTGATCAAAATTTACTTCAACAAGGACTTGTGGGCCAGGCTATTCTGCCTGCTTCTGTGTCAGGTAAAAACGGGTTACTTGTTGTTGTTGGTATTTAAATGAAATACTGAACTCTGCTTTCTACTAGGGTTCAGGAACTTATAGCAAATGCTACTTCCAGGCAGGTAGCGTTCAACTTCCTGCACAGTGATGACATAAATAGCTATTTATTTTAGAATGAAGAGAAAAATGTATGCTGGTCATAGTTCACTTAGAAAGATTTCTTAAGTTCTGCTGTGGTGTTGCACTGTAGAAGGGAAGAAAACACAGATAAGTAGCAGGAGTACTTGCGTTCTTTTTGGTAATATTCTTGCCTTTTCTTAAAAAGGAGAGAAGCAAAACAGTTTTGCAGTGGTGTCTTGGTCTTATATTTAACTATAGTCATCAGCTACCCTAAGCTGTTGTCTGAAACCAACAGAGTTCAGAATATACTGGTAAATGTTTTTTTGACAGGCTTGGTTTGTGAAAAATTGGAGATTTAAAAACTATCTGATGTTTGCTTGGAGTTCTTGAGTGAACAGAATAAGGAGTCCTAGGAAGAGGCAGGAAACTTTTAAAATCGAGATTACTGATTCGTATTTTGCCCAGAGGAGGTATTTCTTGGATGCTTCGTAAAGCAGATTTATTTACTGTAGTAAGGGATTTTGGATAGGCAAAGATAAATGTTTTTGAGACATGAACCGAAGGAGGCTGGTTGATCATACTTAATACTGAAGGTGTTTGGAAAAGGTATGTCAAACACAAGGTGACTTCTTCACCTCTTCTGAGCATTTGTAGCAACAGTCTGTTCAACTTTAATATTAGTTTTCTAAGTTGTTAAGATTTTGTTTTTTAAATGCCAATGTACCTTTATTTCCACCCACATATGTGTGTAGGTTTACCTTTGATTCTTTCTTGAATAAAGTTTCTGTTCTGTGCATAGATATAGCAATGACTTTCTCCTGTGTGTTCAGGTGTACATAGCTTGTGTAAGTGTTGCTTGTATTTAGGGGTGGCATACTCTCCAATGAAATTTATACCAAATTTCTCCAGGTTTCCAAAGCTACTTTGGAGCAGTTCTTGGTTTTGGAAGATGCCAGCTTGTGTTTAAGCAATAGCTATCCCTAAATTATGTGGAATTTATAATTAGCAACTGCAAGTTATGTTTTCTCGCATATATACGTGTTTGTGTAGCTTTTGTAGCGATTTCATTTATAAAAATAAAAATGCTAAAAGAGGTGGTCAGTAATGATAAAGAAAAACATTGTAATGTGACTGTTTTCTTTGGTAGCTGGAGGTGACTTAACTGTGTCCTTGACAGATGGTAGCTTGGCCACTCTTGAAGGAATACAGTTACAACTTGCTGCTAATCTAGTTGGACAAAATGTTCAAATCTCTGGAATAGATGCCACCAGTATTAACAACATAACATTACAGGTAGGTTGCTTTTAGTCTCTTGTCTCTAATTTTGTAGAGTCAGTTTGAGGACTGAAGGAAGTTTAATGAGTATACTTCTGGAAGAGTTCCCTTGAGCGAGGTGTTTGGCAGTTCTGTGCTATATCAATTGTACAGTGATAAAAGACTTCAACAATAGCTACATTGTGGGGTTTTTCTGTTTAAGTTTTTCTCCTGCAGTCTTTCTGTTTTTTACCCCTCTGGGATTTTGTCAGATTGCTTTAAATGCTGCTTTTTCTTTTAATTGCATTTTGTCTTTTTCACTTTAAAAGCATTTTAGGCTAAATCTCCCCACCCAGCAGTCCCCACCTCTGAAAACAACTCAAATGATTACAGAGAATGTTTTTTTCCTTACCATAACACCTGCATTATTTAGCATGTTTTTAAATACTTGGTTTCAGAATTTAAATTCCCTTTGAGCTTGTAAAATGAACAATACAAATACTTTATATAAAAAAGTGAGATGATTACATTTAAATTTTAAAATGATGTTAACAGTTTTGATGAACTAGTTTAGGTTTGATCAGTTTCACAGAATCATTCTGAGGTTGGAGAAGACCTGTGGAGGTCAACAGGTCCAACTCCAAGCTAGGGGAAAAGTCATTTGCAGAGTTGCATTGACTTGCTTGGAGTTTGTCTACTCAAAAAGTTTCTAAAATACAGTCATCTTTGATTTTGACTAGTTCCGTTTCCTCCAGTTCCCAAATACTCATCCCTAAAGAATAAAATGTCTGTTTTAAATATTGAGAATAGATGTTTGATAGTGAGCTGGGAGCTTTCAGACTCATAGGAGCTGAAAAAGTAGGTAGTTTCTGATATCAGTCTTATCTTCTGCTCCATGCCTTTTTGCTTTGAAAGTCCTGAAAACAGCGTTAAGAGTAAATGCAACAGTAAGTCCGTACAGAATGCCAGTATAATGGGTACCCAGAGTCCAGCATGCTTGTATGCAACTATAATAATGGTTTCCCAAACTTTTTGATGAATCTATAGCTGAAGCTAGACAGGCTGTTTACATGTAGACTTTGGAGACTTTCTATATATATAGACATTTAAAAACAAAAAAACAATAAAAACTAAAATGTTCAATTATGAAGTTCATACATATACTCTATATGCACCTTTTTGAATTCTAGGTTTGCTATGTATATTCACGTAACCCATATTTGTTAACTTCAGATTGAGAACTTGCTTTTCAGATTGATCCAAGTATTCTACAGCAGAGTAATTTACTCGCTCAGCAGCTAACTGGAGATCCCAATATGGCTTCACAGAATCCCACCCTCCAGACAACAGAAAACACAGTGCCTGCTAATGTGGTTATTCAGCCTATATCAGGCCTGTCTTTACAGCCTACAGTAACATCTTCAGCTAACATGACAATAGGATCCCTATCTGAGCAAGAGTCTGTGCTGACAACCAATGCTAGTGGTAAGCAGTGTCATAAGTCTTATGCTTTGAATTTCTTAGTTTCAGTCATGGCACTGAGAATTTTTTAATACCTTGTTTAAAAAGATAGGCATATACTTCTTGTAGCAGCATATTCAGCAAATTCTACAATTTTATCATTGTTAATACTTTTTTCATAATGTAAGCTATATAATAAAAATAGAAAAACATTTATAGTCTTTAGAAATATATAAAAACTTTGAAAATCTTAACCTTTAGAGGAGTGGATTTAATAGTGGAAACAATTTCTCCTTTAGAGTGCAAGTTCTAAAATCTTATGTTGGCTACATCTTTTTATAGTAAGAATTTAGAATCATATAGATAACATATATATATATATATAAAAGATATACACATATATAAATATAAATCTATATATACATCTATATATGTATAGATGTATATAGTTTTATATATAAATATATTTAGAAAATGTAGTAATTGTTTTAAAAATTGTATGTATTGTAAAGATAGGATCTTCATAGATTTGTTTTTGTTTGTTCTATCTATTTAGGTACACAGGACATCTCTCAAGTCATGACTTCACAGGGTATGGTATCATCTTCAAATGGACAACATGAGATAACGTTGACCATAAATAATTCCAGTTTGAGCCAAGTTTTGGCTCATGCTACAGGGTCTACTACTACAAACTCTTCAGGAAGTCCTCAAGAAATCACTCTTACAATATCTGGTTGGTATTTTTAATAATTTCTTAATGGTACCAGGTCTCCATTTCATAGGCTAGCTATACAGTATTTGAGGATATTTTCCACTTTTCACAGCATTCCTGTGGCGTACTTTTATATACATCAGCTTTTAAAGATACTCCCCAAATTTGCCTATGAAAACAGCGTACGTTTGCTTTGAGGACCTGTTAAATTGGTTCCCTATTTTATTCATAGTCTCGATTCAACAGATATTTCTCAGGGAGAAAGCCTGGATAAGCAGTTCGTATTTCCTTTCCATGCCTTATGTGGTGTAGTATAACTCCTGGGTAATACTGGGATGGGAACAAGCAGCTCGGGGCAGATGTTGGGGTTGAGTTTATATGATCTACATTTACTTATAGTACAACCATCTCCTAATACGTGCTCTGATCGTTCTTTGAGTTGTACTATTCAGTCTTTATAATATGTAGGTAATACGCTGGCTCTCTTTGAATACGTTTGCACCAACTTTCTTTAGTGCCTCTAAGAGACCGATCCTATTATACAGCATAAATAGCTGTCCACTTCCCCCCAAGACACTTTTTGTATCATTGCATTTCTTTAATAGAATTCAGTGTAATATTTAGTGCTTCTCTCTTTTCTTTTATTCTCTTTTTTTCTTTTCTGTAAAGTGTTTAATATTTTCAAGTGTTGTGGCAATAATGTCCATGTTAAAGTGTTGTGGTTCCCCACCTCTGTTTTTTTTGCTTGTCAATGGATGTTCACACATCTAAGGAAAAGGGACTTTAGCCATCTAAGGAAAAGGGACTTTAGCTGTGCAACAGCTGGCAGAATCTGCCTTCAGTTTCTGCATGTTGGGTGCCTGTTGACGGTTCTGCAAAATTAACACTGATGTTTTTCCAAAAGAGAACATGTTAAATGCTATTCATTAATCATATAATAGATATAAAAAATATTTTAAATATTAGCCCTTAGTTTGCTAGGTTGTATAGGTTCATGAAGTTGGTGACTTGAATATAAGAAAGATCAATTTGTCTAAATATTAATAAGCAGAAGTATCTCTCTGTGTTAGTATCTAGATGTAGGGTTATGTGCGTACATAACCACATCTGCATTAAAAATGTTGAACTACTGCATAATGAATTTTGTGCTTTGGTTTTATTTTCTACTTCTCTTATCTCTTATGATATGATCAATTTTTTATTGTCGAAAGTACAGTAGTAGAATAATGTTGAGATACTTCCAGTTATAACAAGATTAATTTCTGTTTAGGCCAAGATCTTATTCAGCATAATTCTGGAAGCAGTGATATGAATAGTAGCTTAAGGCTGACAACACCAACCATCAACAGCCAGAGTACAGGGGCGACATTAACTATAAGCAATGACCAGCTTCTTTCTCAGGGCACTTCACTAAATGCTCCAGGTATGCATAAAATGATCTGCTAAGAAAAAACATAATGTCGTGTTAAAAAACTAAATGGTAGGCCAGATGACTGAACCTGGAATAGTATGATCTTGCACATTACAATTGAGGAACTACAAGGCTTGGGTGTGTTTTCTCACTAGCCTTACATTGTTGTGCCAATTTAAATTATCCACTCCACAGAGTAAGAAAGAAATACAGATGAGGCCTACCCCAGAATATTCTGTAAAATTTTGAGGTTAAGGCATGCTCTTATGTAATGAAATACAGGCAGTTGGGTTGTATCTTGTGTCTCATCTTTTCATTTCTTTGAGACTTATAAACTGAGAGCTGCGAGGCCTCTAGTCACGTTGGAGAATCTATTTTTATACAGGTATCGTATAACAGTTTGATATAGCTAAATAAACTAGCCTATTTAGCTGTTACGGTTTATCAGCCATGTTGTGAAAATGGGCTGGGATTGTTGTGTTGTGGAGTTTGAAGTTTTGGTTTTACTACCTTGAGTCAAAGTAGTCTTTGAGAATTCTGAAAGCAGACAGACTACAGAAATGTGTAACCTGAAATTTCTTCAGGTGTTCTTTTGGCAATGAATATGCCTTCTTACAAAGTTATGGCTTTGCAGTGTGATATACATCAAGCTATAGTTAGAACTATTTTTTCTAATTTTATCATTTGACTGATGGTTTGTGACGTGATTAGTTTAACTGATTTTTTTTTTTTGTTTTTGAGACATAGAAGCATAGCAAAAGAGAAATAGAAATGATTAAGTTCAATTAAAATAATAAATTTGCAGCTAGAGCTTATGTAACGGGCTTTTTAACTATTCTACATATATTCCAGAGCTTAGTACAACAGGTGGAACAAACCTTCCTTCAACAACACCCATGTCTCAGTCTACAGTTTCTACACAGAATTTGGTAATGTCTTCATCGGGAGTTGGAGGAGATGGTAGTGTCACTTTGACTCTTGCTGACACTCAGGGAATGTTGTCGGGTGGTCTTGATGCGGTTACACTTAATATCACTTCACAGGTAAGAAATGTTTTTTCTGAAGTGACAGATAAACTAACACTACTGTTTTGAGGGCAGGAATTTGAGATTTTGCTTAAAAAATAATTTTGTATGAGATCATTTTTTTTGTGATAAACTGATTGTATGTATGGCTACTGTAAGTAATTCTTTAGAGAGCAAAACCTGACCAAGCCACTTAAAACAAACCATAAACTTAATTTCTTCTAATTGTAGCTTTTGTGTTTTTCCCCTTTAAATGAAAAGGGAGATTGGTAATGAATATTTCCTGTGGGTACTCTTGAATTAGTTCTTACCTAATCACAGAATTGGTAGATAGCACTTTCTCGAGGGTTGGAATGAGTGTTACAGTAAAAATGTTAGAGAAATGTTAGTAGCAATTCTGCTAAGTGTTCAGTACGCGCAGAATAAATAATGAAAAAACAATAAGCTTGCTTTAAAATGTCATTTTTTTTCCTTCTGGTTAAATTTAGGCTGTCCCTTTATTCTTTATTGACGTAAAATAAGTCATATGCTGTTGTAATAATTTATGAATTGTTCTGCTGGGAAAGTAGCAAAGGCTGTTTTTTCTCTACTCAGTCTTCAAAAAATACCTTCCAATTTTGATTGCATAGTCCTGTGTGGAAGAGGGTTAAAAATAATTTAATCTGAGACAGAATAGTTGACCTGTGATAATAGGACAAATTATAAAGACCTTGATGTAGCCTTTCCTTGAGGTCCTAACTCCTAGAGGCCTAAATCAGATCATTCTTTTACCTTAAGAATGCTAACCTGAGAAAGTATCATCACTTTAGTTTAATTATACAACATACTGTTCAGTAAACAATATAGTTTAGTATTCCCAAACTTTTTATTGTTTAATCTGGTAAATTTTTTTCTTCTTCCTTGTGGATATACGAGTTGAAGAGTAATTGTGTTTTTTTCACAGCAAGTAATAGGAAAGTGATTAAATTAAGCCCTCTTTAGTAGAGGTAGAGTGATAAGAAATGATGCAAGAACTGTGCAATATGGCTATCATCTCCCAGGTAGCTTTAGCATTAATTTTGTTTTTATTATAATGTAAGATTTTTGTGGTGTCATTGAAAGCTAAAGACGGGGAAAGATTGGGTGAAGGCTTCTTAAATGTTTCTAGTGATGCATTTGTCATTTTTGACGTTAGAGTAACAAAGCGACATGTAGCTTCATTTCAGACTTTGTAATCATTTAAACAATGTAAAGTTAAGTGTTGATAATTATTAATAAGCTGCTGTTAAATTAATTAGACGTTAAGTCCAATAATGGAAAATCATATTGGCTACTATGCAAACAGTGTATGTAGCGCAAATCATGATAAATGGACAGGTAGTACATGAAGTTAGTGCATTTCCTGGGGAGATGGAAAAGTCTTTAATAGTAAGAAATAGAAGTAGTGGTGTGATGTTAGTAACTGTGAATCTGAATTGGTAATTTTTTTGATTTCATGTATTTTGGAAGTAGATTTATTTAACAGATTTTTAAAGGGGAAATATTGTGGGAAGACCATGCAGAAAAGCAGAAAATAGGGTTAAAGAAGGTATGATCTGAAAAGACACAGATAAGGGAAGGATGAAACATGCAGCACTTGATGCAAGACTTGGAAAAATTGAACTGCATCTCTGCTTTTACAGGCTTCCAATCATTGTTACCCTTAAGTTGGTAGGTTTAAGATGAGAGGGGAAGAGGAGAGAAAACAGTAACATTTGTTCAAATAGGATACTGGAAAGTGACTTTTTCTAGGGGAAAAAAAAAGTTTTGAGGTATAAAAATAACATGCTTGACTACAATTAACTGTTTAAATATAATTACTCCTACTTTTTTCCCTTCTCTCTTTCACAGGGTCAGCAGTTCCCTGCTATACTCACGGATTCCAGTCTTGCTAGCCAAAGTGGGTCAGGCTCACAGCAAGTCATATTGGTGAGCCATACACCCCATTCAGCAGCTGCCAACTCTGAAGAAATAACATATCAGGTAGATGCAATGTATTTCTTTGTCTCTTGTGGGTAAAAGATGTTATTAATAAAAAGTATTATAATGATTCTTCTGTATACTGAAGCAGGAAGACTGATGTCATTCGCATTGGGAAGAGGTTTATTTTAACTGCCTAGTCGTCCAGATTGTGCTTAAATTTTGTGTGAAGAACACTTTTTCATATTGAAAAAAGCCAACAAAGGCTTCAGGCTCTGCTGGAGCCAGCAGCCCTCCAAGGCACATGCCCAGAAGTGTAGTGGGGTCACCGCAGCCGTGCTGGTGGGGGTGGCCCAGCCTCTGCCCCAGCACCTCTGAGCTCCTCTGAGGTGCTTTTGCAGTTGTATCAGCAGAAAAAGAAAAATGAGTTAGCCTGCTACAAGGGGGTCAGAGGACGTGGTGAAAGAAGACGTGTAAATGTCTTACATACAATACATCAAGTGTCTCATTGACTTTGTTTTTCCTGTTAAGATTTGTCTTCTGCAATCCCAGTCACCTGCAAAGTGGGATAGTGACTGAGTAGCAGTATTGTGCAGCAATGCTGTAATAGTCAAAATATAACAGTAATGTAAACTACATTTCTGTCTTTCTGGTGACTGTTGACTGACCTTTCAACATTTTGGCCTTTTCCTTGGAGGTTCCAACTAGTTGGAAATGTGCATACATGTATAATTAAATGTGTGTGTGTATCATTCTGTTCAGTATGTATTATATCATTCCTAATTTTGTTACTATTCCTGCTTTCTATTATGGAAAATATTCTACTGTGTTCTGTATCTTTCTCAAGTTCAGTTCATCCTGAATAAGTCATTGAGTACTTCCTTTATCTTTTGTATATTTTCATTTATTTCTTTTTATAAGCTTTTGCATTTAAGATTCTTTTCTATCCACGAAGTTCAGCGAGTTTTGTGTTACCTTATTTGAAGAAAGTGAAATTTTTGCGAATGCCATCATTGATTAAAAACAAAAAATAACACAGCAAAATCCCACCCACACCTCTCAACTTTTCATTACAATTTCAGTACTTATGAAATCTTGTGTTGGTAGCTTAGAGCTAATTCCTTAAAGGAAAGAGTTCTTGAAGAATAAACTAACTGAAGAGAAAACATAATTATCCTCTGTAAAAATAGGACACTCTTTGTTGTTTTTGTTGTTGTTGTTTGAGATGCTTTTGTCTTTGAACTTCGTTTGGTGAGAAAAGCATCATCTGAGATGCTCAGGAATATACAAGTATAGGAAAATATTCATATACTCAAACACATTGGATTTTTAGGACATAAATGAATTTGAGCATAGTTACTCTAATTTTTTTTCTTAAAAGAACTGTATTTGGTCATTCTTAAGAGCAATGAAATACAAGTTTATATTTATATGCAACTTATGTTTTTCCTTTGCGTTGATAGCTGCTTGCAAGTACTCCAAAAATTGATCACATTGAAAAATAAACAGCTGTTGTGGGTGTGCCTATGTAATTATTTGACTGTTTTGCAAATTGTTATAGGTGACAGAGGTTTCTCCTAATGTGACTAAAAGCAGTCAAGCAGAGAAAGAAAGTCGTGTGCACCAGTGTTTTGAGTGTAGTCAGACGTTCTCTTCAGCCACCATGTTGATGCACCATAGTAAAGAGGTTCATGGCAAGGAAAGAATACACGTTTGCCATGTCTGCAATAAAGCCTTTAAGCGGGCAACGCATCTCAAGGTATTTGGTAATAACAGTGGATCGGTCTGTTAACTCGTTCTTTTGGTTTGGACTTCATGCTAATGAAAGATACCTGTTACCCCTTTCCTTTCCGTTCATAGTCTGTGAGATATGAATCTGAGAGGGAGAGTCTAAATGGTACTGCTTGCACAGATATAGAACTCTTTCCTGGACCACAGAGTATTTTAATACATATATTGACCTTAGAAAAATGTGAATAATTGTCATGCAAATAGCAATGGCAGAAAAAGATTTCATTTATTTTATTTGCTTATGTATGTCAGCATTGCTTGTCCTGATTTCCAGATAGGCTTTTGTAATCATAGGAAACACTTTACTTCGCACACTACCCTTTGATATTTAGGTGCTCTCTCTTTTGAGCACAATGCAAGGAAGCATTGGTTTTAAAATATCCTTATATTGTTGCGGTTTAGTGATATTTTCTTTGTTTTCTTTAGATTATGAACAACCTGATACTCCTGAATCTTTTCAGAAATTTTAGTTTTATTTTTAATTATGATTATAGAATGTTCCTGTTAAGAGTATCGGGCTGCAGTAGACAAGTGTTCTTTCCAGGCCAGTATCCCATCTCTGAGAGATACTAAAAGGCAGTGGTTTGAAGAAGTGTATTAAGAACAAAACAAACATATAACTTGTCCAGAATTTTTACAGCTTCCCAGAAGTTATAATAGGAAACTTCCAGATCCAGAAGCCATGTCTTAATATTTAGTATCTCTTCAGAGAGCTTTTCGGGAGACTTCCTGTCATTTTTGTATCATATTTTAAGGAAATATACTCTGGTTGTGAACTTCACCCCCTTGGAGTGAGCATGTGTTACAACAAGATTATTGGTCTGTGGGGAAACTCTCAGAATGCTGTCAAACTCAGTTACTTATGTTTTAGGAGAAATTTTCCAGCAAAAAGTTTTTGGAATACAGTACAGATAATTGTTTAATTAAGTGATGATGAAAAAAAAACACACAAAAACAAAACAAAAAAAGATACCAATCTCTTGTTTCCTTAGAAGTAAACCTTTTCTAGGTTCAGCATTAGTGTGTTAAGACCACTGAAGTTAGAACTGATATTAATGCTTCTTAATAGAATGTGCCATACTTTCATTCTGCTCTCTTACCTGCAAAGACCTTAGTGTTTTTTAATTAATTCAACAGTCTGTTGTTAAGTGGTTCAATGTGCATGTTGATAGTGCAGCTCTGTGTGTTGATTGTCTTCTTCTGAGGCCTTCGCTCTTTCAGAATAATACTTATTCAGGTGCTGAGTGTAAATGTCTATGCATCAGGCAAATGAGGGGGAGATGGATGAGAGGGGGAAAAATCCAATACTAACTTACTATGTATAATTGCCCTAAATCCATGTTTGTAAGTGTACAAAGTATTCAAAGAGCACTTTGAATGAATAACTTTGTCATTTTGCTTCGCATAACTAGTGAGGTTACTAATGTATTCAAAAATAAAATAAAATAGTCCATACAGTTCTTGACAGAGGTTTTCAGGAACGTAAAGCTACTGATGCCTCAGTCTTACAAAGAGATGATATGCAAATGCAGTGTCGCTTCTAAAGGGAAAAAAAACCTGCAGGCTCCCATTGTCCTCCTGCTTGTCTGCTGATGACTAAGATCCTCTGCTTTTGTCTTCAAAATGTGAATATATTTCTGTGTTAGATACTGAAGGTTTTTTTAAATGGTTCTAAAACATTATCTTTTTCTCTACTGGCTTAGGAACATATGCAAACCCATCAGGCTGGACCTTCACTGAGTTCCCAGAAGCCTAGGGTGTTTAAGTGTGATACTTGTGAAAAAGCTTTCGCTAAGCCAAGTCAGCTGGAGAGACATAGTCGAATTCACACAGGTAACATGGGAAATGTTATAAATAAAAATGGGGAAGTTATCTATATTGCTTCTAAGCTGGAGGGGACTAACTGTAAGCTATAGCTTAAGACAACACCCAAAAAATGATTAGTCTTTTGTTCAGTGAGTCAGCCAGAGTTTTCTCTTTCCCCAGTATCATTGTCTGGCAGTTAGCTTTTGGCTGCTCTTCATGGATTTAAAGCAAAATTCCTAATCTCTTCAAGCTATCGTGTTAGCCTTGTCATTTTTCCTTGGTTGGTATCACTTGCCTGTCTTGTGAAGGATAATCTGAGTTTCACCTTTTGACTGGATCTTCACTTTGCACTCTCAAGTTCAGTCTTGCACTTTTTAGTATTACATCTCTGCTGTATAGGCTTGCCTATATATCCAGCTGTCTTGTGCATGCTCTCATTACATGCATCTCAAAATATTAGAACTTTCTTTTCTTTGACTTTGGTAAGTACAGTCTTAATCAAATCCATATGAAATGGTTTGGCTTTTTCGCAGAACTCTTTTCTGGATGTCATTGTACTGTGTTGGATTCTTGTTTATATGCCTTCATTCTCCTCCGTTGCACCAACCACAAACTACCTGTCTTCCCATTCAAGTGACTTTGAGCTGTTCTCAATCACCTTCTCTGCCTGCCCCTATCCCTTTCTCTCTCTTCCTTCTTCCCTCTTCCCTGTCTCTATACCCCCAACCCCTTATTGAGCTATTTATTCCAGTCTCTGGTGAGCATGTAATCTCTGTAATTCTCACCCTGTTTAAAATTTCCCTCCACGTACCTGCATGCATTCTACCATATGTACCAAATGTTGAGAGGGGATGTTCCTCGACTGCTCATTCAGTTTTATCTTCAAAACATTTTTAAATCTTTTGCCAGTATATCATGAGGTCTGCACATAAATGAATGTGGTCTGATACCTGCTTTACCACGAAAAAAAGGATTTGAGAAAAATTATTCAAGAACTCAAAATGTTTGTGGATGAATTAGATCAGGCCTATATAATGTACAGCCTTCTGTGCATTGTCTGATTTGTTCTGGAAGAATGAATTTGCCTCATTTCAGTTGACTAATTCAGCACATGCTTTGTATACTGTCAAAGGTATAAAAAACAGGAACAGTAATTGCAAACACCACCTCATTTACACATCAGTGTTTGACGAGCTTTGGGTTATTAGGATTTGCCAGGCAACTGAGAGCCAGAGGGGCTGCAGATCCTGGATCTGTCTTTTTTCACTTTTTGTTCTCCTACTGTTGAGATCTCTCTAGCAGGAAAGGATAGGAGGGTGGATAGAGAAGATTCATGAACTTAAGATTAATTTATGGTTTGAGGCGTTTCACAAAGGAAATCCTTAGATTTGGGAATCCTGAGAACAGGTTTACAGATGCTGCAGTAGGAGGCATGGATAGATAGAGGTAGTGGGCATTTGCAGCAGTTTGTCAGCTAGCAGCATTTATTACTGCTCAGTTGTAGCTAGTTGTATTTATTCCCATAATACATAGGTGTCTGTAAGCCTGCTTTATAAAAGCTTTTTACACCTGGTTGAAGGTGGTTTCTCATCTGGTTGTGAGAGTAGGCTTTGATTTGATCTGTTACAGCTGTTATGTTTTAGAGGTCTCTGGTGGTCCTGTGCATTCTGATTTAACAGGCTGCCTGTGCATGCTTCTCTTTCCTCCACCCCCTACCCCAAGAGAGTTTCAGCTGTGGATGAGTGGTGACTCTCTGTGGGAGAAAAACTGAAGAAGGGGAGCAGAGCTTCTTTGTTGTTACAGTGGTAGAAAGGAACATCCTGGTTATAGTGGGGGTGGGAAGGGAGAGACAGGAATTACAGTGAAAGGAGATTAACCATCTTTAGAATTCCACGATAATTTGCTTTCTGTATAACTGGCTTAAATAATTCAGATTTTAGGAAAAGGGAGTGTTTTGTTCTAAGAGTTCCCCAAATAGCTTGAAATCAGGGAAGAAGCCAGTATCCTTCCTCCCTGCTTTGGCTCATGCTGTCCATTGTAATAGACACAGAGCCCTTCAGGAAGGCTGTGGAGAGACCAGAGTCCGTTTATGCATCTGTTTCTCATAAATCTGTACAATCATAGGGAAAAAAAATCTTCCTATTTTGGAATCATTTATAATATACTCAGTAAGTTGTCAGATATTTTGGGATTTCTTGGACTTGAGTGTTCATAAGCTGGGAATGGCCACAAGCTGCAACAATCCTTGCGGAATTCATTTTTATATTATTGTTGTTTGAAGTTGTAGATTGACTTGCAGCTGTAACATAACATTCTCTTCTGAAAGAATGACTACTCTTTTAAAAATCCCTTAAGAAAAATGAGTGAAAATGTGCTGCAGATAAATCTTTAGATAGGTGCTCTTACATACACAGGCTTTCCTATCAAAGTTTAGGAAAGCCAATCAGTTTAGACTTAGAGATGATTCTTGTCTGTGAGAAACTGATACCTATCTTGATTAAACACTTTTAATGATTTATAATGGGCAATACCTACTGAATCTGTGTGGCCTAAAGAAAATCACATTGTCTCTGTGAGTAAAATCATAGATTCATCTAGGTTGGAAAAGACCTTCAAGATTACTCTAGTCAAAAGTATCTGAGGAAACAGATTTTCTACTTCAAACTAGTGAAATTGTTAACCAAAATACAAAGAACACCTCTGTGCTGCAGTTTTCATTTCTATGTCAGTCCCCTTTCTGATCTATAGTCTGAAGACACACAAAAAATACACAGGCTGCATGCTACATACCCAGAAAACCTGTCAGCATTTTTGCTGAAAAAGCAGATCTTTCAGTGGAGGAAGGAACTTGGGTTTTAAAGTAATTGATAACTGTTAAATCTGAGTATCAAAGTGGGTGGGGCTTTAGCCATAATTTTGCCACTACATTGAAGATTTGTAATGCTCTGGAACTTAATTTC
Source organism: Anser anser (assembly GCF_964211835.1). Classification (NCBI taxonomy): domain Eukaryota; kingdom Metazoa; phylum Chordata; class Aves; order Anseriformes; family Anatidae; genus Anser; species Anser anser. The sequence continues at coordinate 62,880,540 of NC_139721.1, forward strand.
TTGAGAGTTTTCCTTGAAGTGATGCTTTGCACATAGTTATTTTCAGTAGTGTTGTTGGAAACACCATGTAGTGATTACATTATTGAATGGATTTATCAGAGCAGTCTTCCAAAAAACTTTCTTTCGGACATATATGAGAGTCCCTTTATTTGGCAGGTTAGCAGAAAAAAATATTTTGCAAGGCTGCCCACTTTTCCCTCAAAATTCAAAATTAAAATATATAAAAAGCTTTGTTTTCAAGATCTAGGGATGTATTTCTATATTTGGTAGCTGAGTTTGTTGTATGAACAATAGTCCTCTCTCTTCAGCTTGCCCACCACCCAAATCTGTCTTCCCTCTGCCTATCTTAAGAGTATTGTTTGCATCACTGTAACATACGTTAGCGTAAGCATCTGAAGTCCTCCTGGGGTAGGGGCATCTTAATAGAAATATACTTGTTACATTCATATACTTCTATTAGGATCCCTTTTCTCCCCCCAAGAACACAGAAATCACAGAATTATTCCAAGTAGATCCCTGAACAGACCAAAATCTGCTCTCCTGGTTCCTGCTATTGTGATCCTGCCATTTGCCTTGTTTCCTTCTCTCAGGATCCTGAATTCCACTATCTGATAATCACTGCACCCAAGGGTGTTCCTGACCTTCACATTCCCAACTAATTCTCCTTTGTTTGTGATTATGAAGTCCAGCCGAACACCTCCCCTTGCTAGCTTCTCAGTCATCTGTCTCAAGAAGTTATCATTAATGTACTCCAGAAATGTCCTAGATTCCTAGAGACTCAAGGAAAAAAACTGTTTGTCTACATAATTTCTAGGTCACCTTAATGATATTTATTGAATTCTGAATCGCACATGTTGAAATGAGAATTTAGTAAATACATTTTTCTCTTCTAGGGGAACGGCCATTTCAGTGTACACTATGTGAAAAGGCTTTTAACCAGAAGAGCGCTCTTCAAGTTCATATGAAAAAGCACACAGGAGAGAGGCCTTATAAATGTGATTACTGTGCAATGGGATTTACACAGAAAAGCAATATGAAACTCCATATGAAACGGGCTCATGGTTACACTGGTATGTAGCATAACGATAGCAATGGTGAGTGCAGAAAGCCATGTAGTTTACTAGGAAAGCACAAAACGCTTGCCCTAAGGTACTGAGGGTTTAGGCACCAGTAACACCGGTGCTGGTGAGCTAATATTTGAACACAACCCAGAAAGCAGGTTGAAACAGATGGGTTAGCACTTCTGGTTCCTGCTTTTTATGTGGAACTGTATATTGTTAAAGTAGGAAGTTCAAAAGCTATAATAGGAAAACAAACAATTATATTAGTTTTTGATTTTTTTCAAATACTGTATAATAATTATTCAGAATCTGAGTTAGTTGTATAGTACCTTTCAAAGCAAGTACCTTTATTCCCAAGGAATAATTCCAAGATATTTGCATTTTCCTTACACTACATGTCCAATCATACTCACTTTTCTTTTTTCCCTTGTACTTTGGTAGGTCCTGTACAAGAACAAGCTAGCAATCAAGAACAAGAAGGGGAAGATATTAGTCGTGCTCTGAATTTAGAAGAAGTGGTACAAGAATCTTCAAATGAATGGCAAAGTATAGGCAGTGTTTTTCGATGACAACTTTAAATCTGAAAGCTAAAAATGTTTTTGGGACTTGAATTTCTCTATAAACAAGTTTTCAGAGAAGAAAAAGATGGATTTTACTGTTGAAGCTTCAAGCATTGGAAATATTAACAATAGAATAATATATTATAGTTTTTTTAATTATTTACAAAAATTACCTAAAAGAATCATTGTCTTTTTTTAAGCTTGTTGAAAAACATTGGGAAAACATCACTTAATCTGTGCAAGTTGTCTGTGAATCAATGAACTCAGGTAATACTGTATACAGTTTCATCTTCTAATTCACAGCCAGTATATCTATTTGAAAAATAAACTGGAACTTCATACCAGAGTAGAACGATTCCCATTTTTAAAGGAGATGAAGAATAAATTAACTTCATGAGGAAGCTATGAAGCTGTTAGCTTCCTTTTTTTTCCTCTTATTTAAAGAAGTAATTGAGTTTGGAAACAATGTTACAAAGTAGATGCATGCAGTATGAATTAGATTTTTGTTTTTACAAGGCACGTGAAAATGCTATATTTCTGTTTTAACCATTTTGAGAATTTGAAAAAAAAATAAATTGCCATAAACTTATGGCTTTTCTTGAGTTAAGCTCTTCAGAGGGCACATATTCATTTCCATTCCAACCACAGGGGCAGTTCAGTTTGTTGTTAGATTTTACATTCAAATGCCTGAGATTTTAAACTCAGCAATAATTATTTAAAGAAAATTCAAACTAGAAGAGGTTACAAAGAAATCCTCTTTTATGTTTGCTGTACTGGATCAGCAGGTACATATCTCAGTATCTGTGGAAAGCACAGCCGTATACTAAATTTGGGAAGTAAACATGCAGTTCTCTGGTAGTGGCAGTCAGAAAGTGAGTTGCACATTAGGTCATCTATATTATACAAAATTCCCCAGTGCTGTGAACGGTTATTTCAAATCTGTAAATTCCTCATTGTTTTCTTTGTGAATTTGGGAACATGTTACTTTCATATGTTGTTGTTGAAGTCATTGTTTCAGCAAAACTACCTAGTTGACTAAGTAATGCTTTGAAAGGTGCCACTTCTTAAGTATATTCATAGCAAAGAAACACTGGAGTAAAAACATAGTCATCTTTTAGACATTCCAAAGACAAAGCTTTTTTCTTATTTTTACCTTGTTCTTTTGAGTTTTATTTATATGTTACATATATATAGATTATATATATGTGTGCTTGTATATATATATTTAAAGTTATATGAGCCTCTGTGTGGCTGATCAGTATATTTTGTAAATACTAATCCCATTTGCAGGAAGTTCATCTTTTCATTTTGCTGCAAGTACTTCTAGATCAGTGGTGGATTCATTGTACTATAATACAGAGCTGGATTTTAATTTACTTTCTGAAAGATAATTGCTCTCAAATCCAGAAAGCCCTTTTTTTGTAAATATTGTCTATACTTTGTCTATGATACAAACTAGTTATTTCGGATTGCTGAATCAAGAAATCACTGTTGTTTTTGATAGGGCATCTCTCAATTCTTTTGTTAACTCTTTGGCATATGTATATAAGTAATATAGTTGGTGACATGAAAATAACACTTTTGTTATGTGGAATATTTAATTCAAAAACATGTTAAATAATATTACTTTTTTCCAAATTCTGCTTCGTGTATTTTTTAAGCATTTGACTTGGGAATCTAGGAAACTGAAAACTGTTTGACAGAAGTGTGCCTCTCATATTTAAAGAGCGCATTTGAAGGTCTTCCAGCAGTGCCATTCCTTCCAGACAGTGTTAGTATTTCAGCTGTTTAAGAAGGAAATTTTACAGTTGTTGTCTGAAGGCATACCAACCCCTTTACACGGTGCCCTATTTACCAATAAGAAGACAGATTTTGAAGTTACACGGTCCTGAAAACGTTCAAATGGGCTGTGAGATACATGCCATGTATAAAACATTTCTCCCACTCTTTCAGAGAATAGTGTGTGTGCACAGCAAGGTTTGCTGGAGTTGATTTGTTGCATATGTGATGACGGTGTCCAGAGGTGGCCGAATACACTTCGACAGAAAACGATTTGCATGTGGTCATGTCCAGATGTAATTTCATCCTTCATACTGGCAGTGGGATTCTTGAACATGCTCTGCCTGTGGTTGCTTTGCAGCAAGTCAGAAGTGGCAGTGGTTGGCACTAAGAGATGAGATCATGTGCTAAAAACAGATCTCATGAATAAAAGGATGCATTTTTAAAATGATTACTTCAAGTGTTTTCTCGACAAGAGGCAACAAGTGTTTGTTGCAAATCTTGGAAGTGACAAATCAACAGCATGAGTTATGTAGTCACCTGACACTTTTCCTGAATTCAGTTTGCTTCTCCTTTAGCACTTGCAGTCCTGACAGTTACAGTAAATAGACTTCCTAAAAACATTTTTGTACCATGGTATTTTGTGTGCTTGCCATACCACCACCCCACCTCCTTGCTGGTGAACTTCAGGAATCCACTCCCAAGTATCCTGATACAGAGGTTTTCATAGCACATGACTTGGTGAGATCAAATTGGAAACTTTCAGAGCAATATATCTGATGTTCAGTACAAATACAGGCACTGGAACAAATATGTTAATAATGCTCTTGAAAATCCAAAGCAGATGCATCTTGTTTAGGAACTGGAAAGAACCCTTATTCAGGGACCTTGCTGAAAAGTCAGACTGAGTAGTGGGGTAAGGCAAAACAGGGCTTAGGAATGCCTCTGTTCTTTCCGGTTTGTTGCAGTAGTAGGTTTCTGCTTGCCTCAGGCCTTTTGGCATGGGTCTGCTCAAGAATTGCTTTTGGTTTGTCTTTATGTCCATGCCCTCAGCACAAGAAATGACAGACTCCTAGTGTTGGTTGTCCATTTGTACCAGAAAAATCTTTTTTTTTTCATTAGTCACATACCATATAAATTGCTGTTTTGTCAGCAAAGCTACTATTGAGTAATTAAAAAGAAAGATTTCACTCTTAAGTTTTTGTCTCACAAGTCTTGTATTGGTAAAATATTGTTTTAAACTACTGTACCTTTTCTTCCTGTATGAAGTAAACAAACAAAAAAGACACTTCGAGCCTCTGAAAAAGGTTACTGGGGAGAAGAGTGGTGAAGGAAAGGAAGAGGCTTTAGCTATGATCAGTAGCTGTACAGTGCTGTATTCAGATTTCTCTCATTTTTTACCTTAATTATTCTTTACGAGTTTTGAAGAATTCTTTAAAAATTAAATTGAGTTTTTACATGCTCTGTTCCAGGAAGACACTTTGTGCTATACTTGTCTGCAAAGGGCAGGATTTAATTGTTTATACATAGGCATTTTATGCCTTGCAATATTCCCCTGGTCTTTAGCTGCTGCTGCAGAGACACTGGTCTCCCATAAATCCCATGTCATATTTGTCAGCCTTGTGGGCCATGTTAAGTCACCAGCAATGTCACTAGGAGCCTGTGAACAGGCAAGTGAGTCCTGCCCAAAGTGTCATTTTCCAGTATCTTAATTCTTAATAAACTTCAGGGAAAATAATATTGTTGTGTACACAATGGATGTTATAAGAGACAAAAATTGGTCCAAGTTTCATTACAAGTTGATTACTTTATTTCAATAATGAATATTTTTAAAAGCTTTGTTCCTATAAGAACAATATGTGTTCAAATTAAATCAACTATTACGTCGCGGAGTATACATCTGAACGAAGCTACAATAGAAAAATACACGTAGCAAACAATGCAGGTAACAGAAGATGTAACGCGTGTGTACGCTTAATAATTTTGGTGGTTTTGTTTTCTTTAATCTCTATGTATTTTCTATCCTCTCATCTTCCACTGCTTTGTATTAATAGACGCTGAATAGAAACCTAAAATAGATCTAGATGTGAAATGGAATTAACATACACGTTTATAGGTGACTTTTACTGGGCACTTACTATAGATGCAGTTTCAGCCTGGGAAGTATTAACTGTAGTCTACAACACATAGGCTAAAACTAAAAAAAGAAAAGAATTAATTAAGACACTTAGATGATAGCTTGAAGGAATGGTAAGTTTAAGTAATAAAACAGTGCAATTCAGAAGAGCCTTGTATTTCTCTATGTGGCTGGAAATACCATCGCCACACATTCATTTTAGTTATTTGTGAACAATTAATATCTAAATCTAACTCAGCTATAATTTATTTCTATAAGGCAACTACAGTACAACAGTTAAACGTTCACAGTAGTTTTACTATGAGTTGGCTTTGGTGCACTGCCCTGAACAGGCATCCAGATGTTATTCAGGCAAAAGCTGAGCCAACCGAATCCAACACTGCTGCAATACCAAGAACTAGGTTTGAAATTCTATCGTGAGATGTGCAGGACTATCTGAGATACCAGTACTGAAGGGCTCTCTTTCAGAAATTAGACTTATTTATGTTTGTTTACTTACTTATTTTACTGCAAAGTTAATGCTGCTGCAGCAGAGTTCGTGTGGAGCAACAGTGACGTCCAGTGGTCACATGTGCGATCTTAGATGTTTCGTTGCTGGGAATATCCCTTGTTTCTTAACATTAGTCTAACTCAAATTTGAAATCCTCTTTCTCTCCCTCATCTGCTCTTGATTCTAATGGTTTGGATGCGACGAGCAATTTTTGGTATGGAAAGCATTTCCTTATTACAGTTGCTCTGCATCGTATTGATTCTACAACATCTGCCCCCTCCCACATTTCACATACCTTGAACTCCCAATGTTTGGTAAACCTTTCCATGACTGCCTAATCCTGTTATGAAAATAAATTATTCTGTGAGTGAGAGAAGGAAGATTAAAACAAAAAAAAAAAAAAACAAAAAAAATCCCAAATTAAAAAAATGTATTTGGATAAACAGTCCTTACAACTTCTGCACATGGTGGATTTTTTTTTTTTTTTACAGCAGTGTCTCAGAAATTCCTTAACAGCAGTGCTCAGTATCCAAGACGTTAGCTCTTTATTTGCAATTCTGATGTTCAGTAAAATGAAACCAGAAGACTCGAGCTCAAATCAAGGGCATGGGAGAAATAATGAAGTTCAGCGTACAGTTAGGGCATCCTGAAGAAGAATAAGTAAAGTCAAGAGATCTTGTTACTTTACATAAAAATAAGGAAAACTTCTAGTAAAGCTACTCTGTGTGTTCCTTTCATTCAACTGTTGGTCAGGGATTGCCAATAGAAGTTTGTGTAATCTACTGCATGCAGAACCTAATTGGCATTAAGTAATGGATTGCATCTAACTAGGTAATTCTCACAGTTGTTATTAATTTTAAGGCCGTTACGTTATGAAGCAGAGTACATGATCCTTGAGTGGCATCTTAGAGCTTCAGCGCCTCGCAACTGGTGAACCAGACCGTGATCCAGGTCGGGAACCAGAGCCTCCCTGTGGAAGGAAGAGCAAAGTTAAATTACTTAAAAGGTACTGGATATTTAGGGCTGTGCTCTTAAAAATGTCTATCTGTAATGCAATGAAGTTATAAATATCTAACATTAGATAATAATAATAATGACTTTGCAGTGACCTCTAGTATATTGTTGAATCTTACTTGAATTTTCACTTGAAAGAGATGATTGCTTTTCATATATTTTCACTTAGGATTAATTTGTTCTCATTAAATTTCGTATACAGGACTAGGGAGTCTCTCATGAATCATTTGTAAATGAGTGTTCTTATTCAGACCTTACTTATGAGAGCAATTTATTTATTTGGACATCTTAGATGTCAAAAAAAAAAATCCAGACCTTGCATACAAGTTGAAACGTAATCAATTTATTTGGGTAAGTTCTTAATGCACGCAGTTTTATCAACATCAGTCTTGCATGGAAGACTCTGATGCACGTAAAGAAAAAAAAAAAAACACTAAGAAGAAATGAAGGGCTGAAACCTGACCTACTCTTACACATAAGAAAGCATCAAAATAGGAAAAAAAAGATTTGCTCAGAGAAGCTGTGGTGCCCCATCCCTGGAAGTGTTCAAGGCCAGGCTGGATGGAGCTTTGGGTGACCTGATTTAGTGGGAGGTGTCCCTGCCCATGGCAGGGGGTTGGAACTGGGTGGTCTTAAAGGTCCCTTCCAACCCAAACCATTCTGTGATTCTGCGGTAACTCTCAGTCTTTGAGTATATTCGTGTCAATTCGTAAATTTTAAAAAAGCCCTGTAGCAGTTTTATGGTAAAGATGATCGAAGCTAGAAGGTTTGGCATTTCTTTCTTTAAGTCATTTATTTCAATATAAGATTAGGCTGATTGGGTATCTTTTCCCATCAAACTGCAACAGAAGAATTCGTACTACCTCCTTGAAGTTTTCCAGCTCTCACTTGATGCTGCATGTGTTTGAAAAACAGCTTTACAGTGAGACATGCCCTAAGCCATGTAAAAGCCATGTAATGTATATTTTACTACAGGCGAAGGTTTTGTAATGCACTCGGTTGGAGAGTAGGAGTTTGAGATGATCAACTCTGCTGTTTGTAACTTGGATCCTCTATCTTGAAGTTAAGATTACTGCTGATAGTGTTCTTCATGTGAGATTAGTGTATTATGATTCATTACAAGTGAGTGCTTTACTACCTCTGAGGAAAAACACAGTCTTGGTTAAAGCACTGGATATGATGTGTTTTTCATGTCTTACCTAACATAGAATGTAAAAAGAAACGTGGGCTACCATGCTACCATGCTCTAGACTTGCACCAGATAGACACTTAAACAGTAAGAATATTTTTTTTTGGAGATTTACACAGGTGAGAATAAGGCTCAACTGTTTGTGGGTTTGCTGTTTTTTGTTTGTTTGTTTTAAAGTAAGTAATGGATTGGTATCTCTCTGTTTTGGGAATTGGGAATGTAAGCTACAGAAACAGCTAAACAACTTCATTCTGTTTGAAGTACCTACTCAGCTTGATTTGTAAGCGTACATTCGAGGATAATTGAAGTATTTCACTTTTCACTTATATTTCTAATGACTCGATTTGAAAAACTGAAATATACGACATTTTCAGATGTCTTTGCTGTCAAGAAAAAAAAACAAAATAGATTTACCTGAAGCCTAACGTCTTGTTTACCTATTTATGAGGTGATTTTATAAGACAAATTTATTTGAGAATTTCTGACAGACAGACATGCTATGCCGGACCAAAGAGACATGACAGTATCATGTACGAATATCAGCAGCTCGCTAGGAAAAGTTTAGAGGGATGAGCGAATGTGCAGTGTTGATTGTTCCAGTAGGGATTCCAACATCTAGAAATAATGAAATTTAGTGATTTTTGGATATTGTAATCTTAATAATCTATGTATTTATTTTTTAATTCTTTTCCCTGTGTTTTTAAGTTATATATTGCATACTGCTGGCATCCACGTCTGCGATGGTAAGTTCCAAAGCTGAACTGGATGTTTTGTGAAAAATGTATTTCTTTTTGCATATGTTAAGTATCCAAATTAATAAGTTGATTTGAGGCCTCTAACTTGTTTTAATGATACATCTAGGATTAGGCTTTTCTCCATTTATCTTCCTTGCATATATATATATATATATATATATGTTTATTTATTTATTTTTCTAATTTAAACTGCAATTCAATTGCTATTTCTATTGGTAGCTTGATCAGCTCATGTAAATCCTCACGCCTGACTTTTTTCCTGCTCTGTTTTCATTTATTAGCACTGGAGGGTGCTGCGTGGTGTCTCAAAGTAATGAATTGGCCAGATTAAAGATGATCTTGATGAAATGTTTATTTTTAATATGACGGTTTTCTAATTTGCCTATGTGGTTTTACAAGTCCTTGTGCCAACACCGTAGGAGCTCTCACACCTGGGGTGGGAACAAGCAAGGACTGCCCAAGTTATTACTGCATCTGTACCAAGTATTTGTGAAACTATGACCTAGACTGCATTCTGCAGCGTATCAGTGGGCTTTTATTTTCACTACTCTAAATAAAGCCTGCTGCTGCTGAGAAATTGTCACCTTATTCACCTCCTGAGTTGCGGATCAGTTTTGAGTTCCTTAGTAATGGATTCTGGTGCAGCTCTCTGTGTGGCTTTGTGGACTTACCTTCTTTCCTGGTTGTAACTGGGAATGTATTTTACTGTTTCTAGTAAATCCTATAAGTATTTACTAGGCTATGAGATAACCTTCTGTTTTGTCCATGAATACCTAGCTCCTTCAGAAGCTTTAAGGAAATGTGGCAGTTTCAAATATGACAGGTTCTGGAGAGGACTGGCTTCTCTTTTTCCTGGACTCAATTTTTCATACTTATAGTAAATTCAATTGTACTTTACCAGTTTAAAGATTTTGGAAAGAGTGCCCTGGCCCTCATGATAGGATCCCTTATGTCCCTTGTGAGCAGATTTATGCTCATAGAATTTTCCGCTTCCTCCGTATCCTGGCTTGTGTCCTTCACCTCCCTGCAAAGAAAGATTTTCATGTATGTTGCAAATTAACATATACAAATTAGCGTATATTCACATTGTAATCTTTCTTTGTCATCGCTGAAATGCAATACTTGAACGAGAGCCATAAACGTGTTGGAATAAAATAACCTTTTAAGTAGTAAGCCAGGATGAAGGAAAATATTAGGAGATTATCGGAATATACTTAAATCTGAGGGAAGCACCAATCTGTAAAAGAAGAATTAATAATCAAAAATGGATGCTCAGGATGTTAACCTGCGTGGCAAAACTGAAAAAGTTTGAAGTTTTACAAGATCTGGGATGGCTAACGCATCAAGTAAACTGGTGGTCTACTGATGGCGAAAGAAATGGTTAACAGCATGAAGGCTTTAATGTTTTTTTTCATCTTAAAATGTACGTGTTCCTCTCCTAACAAAACCAAACCTGTGGTGGAGAAGTAGAATTGAATTAGCTGTGATGACTGTAGGAAGAACTTGTCTAATAACTGTTCAGGCAGGTCTCTCCTTACTGAAAGGGGTTGTGAGGAAAGGTAAGACAAAATACTTGAATTAGTGGCAGTGTTAGTTTTGCAGGGTTTGCTGTGTAAGAACAGCTGGAACCATGGGGCAGCTTCCCATGTTGTCCCAGCCCCACCCTCCTATTTTTGTCATTCCCATGAAAAGAGAAATGCAGCAGATGAGTCGTCCGGGAATCTTTAAAGGAGGAGAGCTTTGCCATGCAGTGGGTTTTGCTCCCGTTGTGCTAAAGCAAAAGAAGTAAGTTATCGCTGCAAGGCTGTCAAGTTGTTGGGATAAGAGCAAGCGGCATGGTTACCGTCTTAAAGTGCTGTGGGAGGAGGGAGGAAAGTGGAACAGGAAAAGCAAAATAGCAAAATTGAGACAAAACAAAATTATCACGTTGCTGCAGCAGCTTGAGGCAGCGGAGCAAGATATGCTTTGGCCTGGTAAATAAAATGGCTTTTACTGCAAGCGCGTTCATCACCTACCCAGCTAAATCTGGTGAGGGATAATCCTCTTCCCTGTACATGTAAGAAACAGAAACAACGGCATGTTGATCACTGTGGAACATAACATCTGCATGTGTGATGCACAGATGGTGATGGAAATGCAGTAAAGATAACGAAATACTGGCCGGATAACAAAGCATCGGTTGAAATCAGCAGTCTATGTACCGGCATGACATAAAGATGAAGAAGGCAAAGTTCTCAATCAAAATTACAGGAGCTTCCTTCACAAGCCATGGTTTGTCAGGGCCGGCTACTTCAGGAGCCATTGGAGCTTAGTAGATGTAGGGACAGTTCCTGGCGGGGGAGGCTTGTCTGAAAGCATTACCCACTGTTGGGTATATTGTATATTACACGATGAAATCCCAACAGAATTGGGCTGCAAAGATCCTCGTGTGGGACTGCACTTGGCTCAGTGCCGTGCAGCAAATCAGCCAGCGCATGAGGAAGAGAACCATGGCTTTTCAGTCTTAGTCCCTTGCTTGAGATATACCCAAAGATAGCTTCTGATTTTAATTTAATACAGATAGAGAAAATTAATGAGGCCAACAGCTGAGTTGGCATAAACGAGCCTACAGAAAATCTCTGGTGTTGCACGTGGCCCTGCAAACACTCACCTTTGCTTGCATTGGAGGAGGGGTACGGGGTGAGACCTAAAAACCAAAACAAAACAGAATTATAAAACCAAGGCAACAGTAAGTGTAGGTAACCATCAAGCCTTTTGCATATTATCTGAGCTATTAGACCCTAGTATTAGTTCTTGTTTAATTTTGTTGTACTCTTTATTGCCATAGCTGTTTTTAAACAAAAGGCATGTCTAAACACACCCCCTGCCAAAGACACCAGCACAAACCTTGTAAATGGTGAAGTTGTATAACTGTAATCACTGTTGTCAAAATTTGACTGTGCTAATCGAGGGCTCACCCACTTTTTTTGTAGCATTTCAGTGATGTTTGCATTTCCAGGTAAAATTATATTCGTATCAGATTGCATGGTTAGCTGAAAAGCACGGAACAACTCATGAGTTTCCACACAGAGGCTAACGATTGTGGGTTATTTGGTTACTGACGGATCGCGAAGAAAATCTCTCATTCTAGTAGGTAACAAGAAGAGGTGAGACTTACAATGTTCTTGAAGAAGTGGACTACGGGGTTGTCATCACCAGGCCGGCCGTGCTGAGATCTCTGGGGGATGGACCCTACGTGGCTGGCCCTGGCTGCGTGTATATCCTGCAAAGCAGAATAGGCATAGCGCCAAGTCAGCGAGGAGGGAAGGGCAGCTGGAAGCGTGTGAAGGGAAGACTCTTTTTTTTTTTTTTTTTTTTACCAGGAGAGAACAAAGGAGGAAAATGCCTCAGCAGTCTGCAGGGACTGCGATCTAAACTTGTCAGTGCTGCGAAGGAACAACTCTTTAATGCAATGGCAAATGCACTGTACATACATGCGTGTATGTATATATACGTTATACATGTGTATATATAGGTGTATGTATATGCATATATATAGATATAGGTGTACATGTTTTTAACATTACAGCCCAGTGTGGAACTAAATCTGTTATGGGACAATTCTGAAAGCAGAAACTTTAAAAAATTTCTTCCTTCTAAGTAAGATCATGTAATGTAATTTTAGAAATGAAACCTGAGGAAAGGTGATGCTGGATCACTTGCGAAAGCAGGAGTGGGCTGGATCTCATTTTCTCAGTTTTCAGTGACGACATAGCACTGGTGAACTGCAAGAGCAACCTTTTTTAGAATGAAGGAATTAAATGAGGGTGGCAATACTTTCCATTTTCTGTGATGTTCCTGTAGCAATACGGAAAAGTCCACTAAGTGAAGGCATAAGGACACAAATAATATTGTGAAGAATGACTGCCTTAAGAGGTGCTTAGAGCATGATGCAGCTGTTGTGGTGAAAATAGCGTTAAAAAAAAAAAAGTTATTGATCGTATTGTTAAATGGATGCAGTATGACTAAGTTTAAAAAAACTGTTACATGTGTCTGTCCCAAACGATGACTGTCTGTCCATCAGTGTAAATGTAGAGGTGCAGTGCCTCACGTTGAGCACAAGAGTTCCTAAGCGTATGCAGTAGGGAGCAGAGAAGGTAGGAGAGAATTAAAATAACGTTAGTGCAGCAATGGTTCCCTCAGTATAATGAATTCTATGCAAATACAATGACATTATAAGCATCAGGTGGATAATAAAATATTTCTTTGGCTTCTAAATATGAAATATAAATATGTACTGAGACAACCACTCACATAAGCACTTAGTTGTCCAAACTGAATAGGCATTTGACTATAGAATAATATGAGTAGTTATTTAAAATACACTTTATTTTCACCACGTATAGGAAAAACATAGATCAATTTGCCAACGAAAAAACTTAGTCTTATTGTTGGAGCAGGACTCCTGACCTGTGAACGGTTTGGTGAATTTTGAGAAATAAGTTAGCAGCTGTAGAACAGATTTTCAAAGGTTTGAAGGATGTTTTTGGACTTTGATTGCCTAGTGACATCAGCAGCTTTCAGAGCGACCCTGCCCTGCCTGCGTAGCCAGTTCTCAGCAGTAGTAGCTTGAGGCAGAGATTTATTTCCATGTGCTTAGATCCGTGGATAAAAGGTCCCACAGAGCTACCTAATGTTACTGCTCAAAGCTACTGAATGGAAGAACTATTTTTAAATGAGTGGATTCAGATCTTGTGACTCTATGTGAATGAAATGTCTTTATCCTATGTTGGGTCCTCTGAAATGAGAGTCAGAAGTATCCATGAGCGGTGCCTTTTAAGTTGTGTGTTTCTTAGGAGAAATGAATGTCAGATTGTTTAGGAGATTCATTTCCTTAGGACAAAAACAAGCAGATGCAGAGAAGTTCAGCTGGTATTTATCAGCATTTTTTTTTTTTTTGCATGCTGATGATATCTAGAGATTTACTGTTTAAAAGGCAGGAATTTCTGAACTTTACTGGGTCTCTGGGATTTCCATGGTGCCAGGCAGGCAGTCTTGTCTGTGCTTCTGCAGCACTTTCCATTTTGCAGCTAGTCCCAACACTGCCAAAATACCCCAAGTTGCTATGATAAGGAAGAGGGAGCCAGTAAGGTATCAACATGTGTGCATGTTTAGAACCAAGATACTTCTGCCATGTTTTGCCTTTTAAATCTATATTTAAAGAAAACATTGCTTTGCCTCTGAAACCGGTTGTCTGCATTGTCTTTATGATAAATGCCCTGATCCGTGTTCTGGTGCACTTCTCCTTCGGCAGTGTTGCAGGTGGCAATTCCTGTCCTAGCAGCAGGTTGCTGTCTATCCATGAAACTCCAACAGTACATGAAGTGGAACAAAATTAAATTAGTTTTTGAATGGAAGTAGCCTGCAGTTCTGCAGTGGGCTGTGGATTGCCACCAGGCGGTAGCAAGTGTTGTATGGATTGCTATCAGGCAGCAGCAAGTCTGAAAACATTAAGGATGGTTCTGTATGAATTTAGGACGGTGTTTCCCCATGTTACAAATAATGTGCTTTTCATTCATGTGATCAGCAGATTTCACCTGTGGGCAGAATCTTCAATATTCTAAGTTTGTGGCATGTGATTATATGTTTCCTTTTGATTTATGAGCAGTTGGACTTGCTCTTCCACTTGTAGCGTGTTCTTTCAGTTTTTGGAGTCCTAAGGGGGAGAGGGGAAAATCCTTTTTATTTTTAATTGCTCATATACATAAGTTACAAAAACCATTTCCCTCAGAAAAGTAATAACTGATATCAGTAAGTGTTAGAAGTTAAATTTGAATGGATTCATGCAATACTTTGCTGAATGAAAGAGAAGACAAATCTGGTTTATTGTTCTAGGTTAGGCTACTGAGGTTTTGTTTCGTAACTGGACTTTTTTTGAATGAGCTGTGTCATTGGTTGTTTCATTAATATATTCAGGAGACCACCAATTGTCTTTAAACGTGCTTTAAGAGCTTGGCAAAATAAATAAATATATAAATAGAAAAGAAAACACCAAAGCATTAAAACCTAATAGGGATAAAGCAGCGCAAACACCTTTTAGCTTAGCTAGCAGTGCCCCACAGCTGCAGAGGTTCATCTGTGCCAGTATAATTTCTGGGGCAACTGAATGGTTTGTGGTGAACAGCAAGCGGTCATGCTTTCCACAAAACATACAGGACAGAGGAGAACACATCTTTCTGATGCCCCCAGTTCACTTTTGTTTGACAGCTAAGTCAACTTGGCTATATATGCCCCAAAAAAGCCATAGAGGAAAGATCCCTTAATCTGAATAATCTTAATTATTTTACGGTATTTGCCAGTATTGGATACTTAGACTGTATCTGGGAGATCTGAGGACAAGGGCACAGTCTGCAACTTCATTGTGAAATTAACAGTTTAAGGATTAATAAGGTAAATAGTCAACGCTTAAATGCCAAATGCCCACAGTTATTCTGTCACCAAGTGATTCAATATTGAAATGCTTTGCAACTCTTTCTGGTGATGCTCTGGGAAGAATCTGTATGTAATTCTGCTTGGGCTCCATTTCGGCTGTTGTGCAAGATTATTCCATTTCTAATTGCAGTGAATACACCTGAGATGTGCTCTTCAGTGTTCTGATACAGTAGACCTAACCAATTCTCTTGGTATTTTCCATGGCACTTTATAATTGCTAAGGGATGTTATTGCCTGTACTCTGCAGAGATTAGAGGGAGGGGTCTTGGGATTTTTGATAAATGGAGTGTGGGAGCCTTTTGTTCTGAAAATTTGTACATTGGGTTTGATAATCCTGTTTTGTGATCTATTCATCTAATTTGAGAGTGGTAGGAGTTAAGAGATTAAATTCACTTTCATTTAAAACTTTTGCAGTTAAGTATTGTACATGTCCCACTTGATTTTGCCTTCAGATATGATGATAAGTGTTAAATACGTGGTTAAGCAGAAGCAAACATTTTTTAGTGATACTATGAAATACATCTCTGGCTTTGTTTGGTATAAGCATGGTGTGTTAGATCTTGCAACTCAAGCTCATTAAGGGGGATTTTTAAATGTGTGTCGTAAACTCTAAGACCTCTTGTTCGCCGTAAGAGGATTGCCTATAAGTAGGGATTGCATATGCATGTAAAGATAGACTTAAAACTTATAATTCCCAATCAGTTGATAACATGTTTTAGTGACAGTAGCATTAAGAGCTTTCGGTTCTGGAGTACTGAATTTATAGTTCTTCATACTCCTTTCAGTATCATTAATACATATTTTTTGTTGTCTGTTTTAGGATGTGAAATGAATACTTAACATCGCATATACAACGGCAAAATTGAGATGCATGTAAAAATAGCTGATTTAAAATGTAACCAAGCCTAGTAAGCGTTTTTGACATTAGTAGGAATGAAAAACAATGGATGCTTTTTATGGGTTCGGTGGGTTTCATGGTTTTTCAATGGGTTGCCTTCAAAAAAGTTGTCATCACCAAGATCACTGTGCGTGAATACTAAATGATACAAAATCTACAAATTTCAAATTGGTAGAGATATAGAAAGTACCTATTGGTTGCTGTATGAAAACAAACTGTTCCACAACCTACAGGAAATAACGCTTAACCCCATGAAGAAATTTGCAGCAGCACAGGTGGAATAAAACCGTCTTTAAGTGATAAATACAGCTCACGCTAGTTTATCTGAAGAGCAAGGTGAAAGAACAAGAGGCAATTTGTAAGCCACTCAGCTAATTCTGTGTTAGCACTTGAAAGGCACTCTGCATCCACAGTCTCTCTGAGCACAAGGGAGTGGATATTCAGCTTTGCATTTCTGTAGTTAGAACTGTTTCCAAACAGTCTTCGGATGGGAGTGGAGAGACGCATCCTTTCAATGAACGTCTCCCCTTTTTCTTTTAAAAAGAGGAAATTTATTATATAGAGTTTGAGTAGCGCAATCATGGGCAAATTGACGAGTGCTTTTATACGGGATTTGCTTCATCTCAGAATTCAGGGGGGTTTTGTGCATTGGGCCTTGGCGTTCCTGAGCACAGCTGATGACGTTTCTTCTGGGCTCTTCACAACTTACTGATCTGTTGCTGTAGGTGATGGGAATGGATCCCCACGTGCTGGTCCAAAGGTGACATTATAAATGCTTATCTAACTCAGGAGGCTTTTCTAATCACTTTAGAAAGGATGAGCCATCCATCTTTGTGATGGTGCTGTTAATTTTGAGCAGAAAGTAAGACGGAAACAAAACCGCTTGCTCAAAGGGACAGAGCAGGTCAGTAGGAAGAGAAGGACTGAGAGTCCAGGAGGGTCTCGCTTCCAGTCATGTGTTGAGATCAGTAATATACTCCTGGCCTTGAAACAGGTGGTGAAAAGAAAGAGGAGGTGCTGTAGCAGAAAGATGGGAACGAAAAGTGCTGTAGGCAAGACCGGAGATGACTGACAAGAAACCCAAATGTAATGCAGTGACAGCACGAAGAAGGAAGCAACGGAGAACGCTCCATCAAGAAAGGTAAGGGATTGTCAGTAATCCCAAAACACAGTTCTCCATAACCTTCTTACTCCTTAGTGCTTTGATGACTGTGGTTCACAAATTAGAAGGTGACAGTAAGGAATTTTTTTGGGGAAGAATAAAGAACAGGAATCTTGACGGTGTTTTAAGATAATGACCTGTTTTAAGATAGGTCCTAAGGTATGACCGGTCCTGTCATACCTTCTTGTTTTCTCTCCATGTTTATTTTATTCCACTGTCATGACACTTAAAGGGTTTTGTCATCAAAAAACAATGCTTTCATTTACCTTTGCTTTTTTTCTGAAGCATTTCTCTGCTTAGATTAGTCATTCAAATGTTTTTCACAGTAGAGGCTCTTCATCTGCTTGGGCATAGTCTCTGGTGCATTTTCAGTGCTGTCCCCTGCTGTTTTTAAGGGGACCCCTTGAAAGGCCTGATGCCCAGTACTTTCATACCGTCAAGAAGCTCATACAATAAATATGATGATGTTGATTATTCGGAAAACAAAACTGTAAGTACCAGGTATATACTATCACTTTATAACTGCTTACCAGAAAAAAAAAAAAAAGGCAAAGGAAGGAAAAAGGTTACGGCCCCCGGAGGGGAAAAATATTACAGCCCTGAGTTGAGGTAAAAATGGTGCTGCAGTAAAAAAATTTATTTCTCAAAATACGCATTTCAGCTCTCAGGTTGCTAACACAAGAGTAAGATCCACGCCCCCACCTTAAGAGAGTTCTCACATTTGAAGGGCTTGGCCAAATGCTGTTTCTTTTCTGCCTATAGGTAAGAAAATGACAAGCCCAAGTTGTGTGCAGGTTGTTACATGTATTATTGCTGATATCAGCATAGTGTAAAGGGAGAATATAATATTAAGGAGAGTCGACTATTATAAAGTAATTAGACCTGGCATGGTTAATAGCTTATTTCTTTGAAACAAATACTATCAGAGATAAAATTTCCAATGGTGTAGCCACTATAAAATGAGAAGGGAGGGAAAAAAGAAATCACTAAAATCCTGAGCTTTTACAGCCTCCAAGGCATGTTAATTGTATGAAATGTCAGAAATGAAAAAGTAAATGCATTATGAATGAAAGGCAAAATGGTGCTAAGGATCTTTCTGGGTCTCCAGCAGAAATTCAGAGTGCTTTGGGCATTTTTTCTTTTTTAATTGCTTCACATAAGGCCCAATAAAAGCATCCCAAAATAGCAGTGAAAGATTTGGTGTAGCTCAGTGACGGAACCCAGTAGCTTTAAAGTGAAATGAGTAACTGTACATGCCTAACTAGACCCCATTTCAGGAACTACATACAATGTTTTGCATCAGTACATAAAGCAAAAGCCAGCATTTGGTGCTAATGATGCGTGATGATGGTGGTGCAATACAAGGTCAGGAAAAAAAAAATCTTTAACTTTTTTTTTTTCTTCTCAGTTTTCTATCAGTGATCATTTACTACTCTGTAATCTCAAAATATCTAAAGTACAAAAAAATCTCTAATCACTGTAGGATGGAAAGTGCTAAGGATAACAGCTCATGATTTGCAAGGAATCAAGCTTAACATATGATAGAAGAAAAACGCTGTAATGGATTTAACTTAGAGAAATTTATAAATCCAGCTCAGCTGTAGAGAAGTATAGCAAGCAAAATATAACATTAGGTAGAGAAAAACCTTATACTAAACTTTGAACACGTTCATTTGACCTGTGTGTGAGTTTCAGGTTTCCTCCCTGCCCTTCCCACTTGTTAAAACAACAAGTGCAAAAAAACCCCAACAACTCTTGGGTGTATTATCATAGTAAAACCAAAGCCAGACCTTACTACTCTCAACTGTGCTGTGGTACCTTTCAGT
This sequence comes from Anser anser, assembly GCF_964211835.1. Classification (NCBI taxonomy): domain Eukaryota; kingdom Metazoa; phylum Chordata; class Aves; order Anseriformes; family Anatidae; genus Anser; species Anser anser. Next base: position 62,899,882 of record NC_139721.1, read on the forward strand.
TGAAAACCAGAGGAACTTCTGCAGAATAAATAATGCCGGTTCCTACAATAGCTGCCATTGCCACCTCTCTGGTGGCCATGCTAAGGTGCAGGGGAATTGTAGCAGCAAGCCCGTACCGTCACCACACACTAAAATAAATTATCGGTGGTCTTCTTGAGGGTGCCCTATTATCTCTTTCTCAAACACATCATTGTGATGTCATACTGGTGGAAAGAAGTCCCCAGAAGCAAGCTAGTGAAGACTGAAATGGAAGGTACAGTTTGAAATTTAACAAAAAAGGAAAATCTTTTGCTGTAGAATGACTCAAACAAGTAATTTTAAAATGCTTCAGTTGATTTAATAGTATTTTAACCTGCACAAATAATTAAATACTTCTCCAAATTTGAAGGGGAAAAATAATATACTAAAAGCAGTTACGTGCATAGGTTTTTCCTGTCCATCCAATCATGATTTTTCATTCAAATCCTGCAACAAATCTGTGGACCCTGACTGCTTTGTCCCACTTGTAACTGAACTCTGCCTGTACCTGCAATTAGTCTGGACACAAAACATCACGAATACTTTACCAAGAACTGGTGCTCACTCTCAGCATCTCACCTAATCTAGTTTGACTTCCAAATTTCTCTTGTAAAGTATATAGTTTTAAGCAGTAATTTCCTTTAAATGTTTCCTTAAAATGTAAGAGATTAGTGCATTAAATAACGTGTTAAATGTTAAGCATGTGCAACGTATGTGGGATATACGTGTGTTAAAATATGTTAAAATGAGTCATGTATGATGTTGGCTCCTTAACCTTTCCTTGTCAAGTGATATGTGGCACTTACCTGTTGACACTTGCTTGTTTTGTGCAAGTTACTGTATTTTATTTTTTTAAACAAACAATTCTAAAGTGCTCAGAGGCGTACCTTACAAATTAACTGAACTTTAATGAAACTGATGGTTTTGACACACTGACTCATTTTTAGGTCATGCATCATCCATTACTACCTGCTATGAAAAAGAAAAGCCAGATTCAGTTCCCATCACTGGAACGTGAGAACACCTGATGTAGCAGCTTCAGTTACTGAAAGTGTAGCCACCTCCTTAAAAAAGGTAAGTTTCATTCGTCAAGTATACTGTGTGTCTTTCCACAAAAGTCAGTGAAGTTTCTTTTAATTATCTCATTACCCCGTCAAGTACTATGAAGTAGTTTGTTGTGACTTCTGTTAATGTATTAAAAGTATTTAAACAAAATTAAATCATTAGTACGCCAGTTTTGTCATGTAAACAGTTTAATGAATACATAAACAAAGCACATATAAAGCAAGAGATTAAAACAAAATCGTTACAATCACCATAAACTATATCAAAAATTTTTACAAGCATATTGCTTGCACAGCAGGTTTTACAAAACCAGTGTATCATGAGCAATACCACTCCCTGAAAACCAAGACCTGGAAATAAAAGATCACAGTATTTACTCAAAGCACATCATATACTAGTCCAACTAGCATTGCTTTAACTACTTGTCAACATCTTCACGGTGCTGTAGTATACATTAAAGCTTGCATGAAAAAAAATGTGGGTTGAGTTCAAGTGCAATAAGAAAAGAAGTATGGGAATTCGGATGATTACATAGGTCTGTGTTATTATTTGAAACCCTGGTTCCTAAATCTTTCCTTTGCAGCTTTACCAAAACCCTTTTTGTAGATCCCCATCACAGCCATTGCGCAGACCGCTTAACTCTGGAGTAGGGTTTGGAAATGAAGTTTCCAAAATGCTGATCCTACCCCCTGGTTCTGCTCAGATGGGTAAGTACTCCGGACACTTTATGGCTGTAGGAAGGGAAATCCCTGTGGCTACCTCCCATATTCCTTGCACCCAAACGCGTATCTTGGGAAAGAAGTACAGGTGCAAGGCTTCATACAGGCAACAGGACAACTTTACAAGATTACACGGAAAACTGAAGTTAATATAAGAGAAGCGGATTTAATCTTTCACTGTCTGGCTTTGGCCTATTATCTACTGTCATTCACAATGTTTTGGTCTGTTGCATTTGTCCCAAGTGCAGTGTAAAGTTTAGTATGTTAATGAATATTGTTAAATCAGGACAGAAAGGTTTTTGTTTCATAATTAAGAGTTTAGTAAGAAAAAAAAAATCATGAAGAAAAATTACAAAAGCATAACCAACTGATTTAGTTGCAGTTGTTCCCATAAAAGAAACTAGACAGTACTCAGCACATATTGAAGCTGAATACAGGCTAATACCTAAGAGGCATAAGGGAGATTTGATCATTTTAACATAAACTTGCTCAAACACTTTACAGATATATTCTATAAAGATTGGAAGGGATGTAATTTATAGTTATGCTGTTGTGCTGCATGCTTCTTAAAGTGTCTGCCCTGCAGTTTCTTTCTGTCACCCTTTTAACATCTTCTTTAATACAATTAAAATTAAGCTGTGTGCAAAAATAGCTTTGCTTGGAATATTCTACCTTAAAAGTAAGTCTTGGAAGTACAAAATTCAAGCTGCTTTTGATTGAGTCTGCTATCAAAATCATGATGGGGCAGGGGGTGGAGGGGACAATGGCAAATGCATTCGCTGCCCTGTAGAAGAGAAAGTATTTCTGTACATTCCAGTGCTTCTATTTCTATTTACTCCCATGGGACTCCCACGGGCTCTTAATTTAACTTCAGAATTCCATGATAAGGGAGAACCTGCTCCATGGGAGAAAAGGAGGCCACAGAACAGTCCCTTCTTTGTTCCTACCCCACCTTTCCTTACACAATAGTGAATATTATTCATTTATGTACTTTTCAGCTATGGCTAGAAGATGAAAATGCCTCCACAAAGAATTTGTAATGTGTTTTGCTTGAATGTCAGCCCTAAATTTGTACAAAGAGCAAGTGTTGTCTTTGCATTCCAGTGCTTGCTGGTGTGGGTAGTTCAGCTACATGCTCCTGCTGGGACAGGGGTTGGCTGAAAAAGGATGATGGTGAGGAAGGCAGCTGCAGAAATGCTTTTAAAAAGCTTCAAAATTTGGTCAGCGATGAGTGCAAGCAAATAAGCAGTGCAGCTCCAGGAATGCTTCTATGTCAAGCCTTTGAAATTCAACCTTGAAGGTGCTTTTCAGGGTATCCTATTTACCAAAGCCCTGTTTACCTAGCAGAGTTTGGAAAACTGCCAGACTTCTTTCTCGTTCAGCTCTTCCACAAACACCTTTGGCATGGCTCACTACTCACACTACAACATTCAGCAAATTAGAGCTATTTAGGTTTTAAGTACTGATAAGACTATTAGCCACCTCGCCTTCCTCTGTATACACACACATAAATAAATGACAGCACAAGCCTTCCTTGACACGAGAAACCAAAAGGCATTGATTCAAAGGCTAAACAAATAATCGTTTGTGGCACATTCTCAACATTTTCAGCATTGAAACTCTCCCACAAGGTAGCTTCCTAGGCTATGTTTTCATGCATCAATTATCATTGTGGGAAATGGGGGTAGAGGTGCTTTGGCACTGGAAGGCAGTGCTAACGGGACTGACTTTGCCAGAACAACAAAACTTCCCTGTGCTTCTAGACGAAATTTGTAAGCCAGAACTCTCAAATTAAATGTAGTAGTTCTTCAAAAAACCAAAACCAATCACCCCTAATCCTGTACTGTTTTTACAGACATTTAAGTGCCTCACTGAACAGCAACAGAGATAAGACAGGTGCTATTCTGTCCCCTTGCGCATGATTGATCGTAGAGAGCTGAATGGAATCATAGTGACTACGTTCATCCCAAAGGACACAGTACAGAAATCTGTACAACTTGCAGCCACTTTTCAGTCATCGCTACTAAAAAGTGGCTTGGTTGGTTTGTCTTATTGCTAGGCAAGAATGTATACACCTCTGTATAGTCTGTATGCAGAATCTAAGTTTTTGGTATTGTTTCCTTGGTATAAAGAGCATGTTGTATATGATTTTCCATTGAGTAATGCAGTATACAAATAAACCAGCAAGAGTTGAGCTAGCCAACCAGGTTGCAGAATACAGCAGTGTTGGGAACAGTCTGTGACAGCTGTGAGATGAAGAAAAGTGGCTTTTCTTCCTTCTCACAGCAACTGCTTCTGGCAGTTTTTAGTTGCTGTACGAACATCCCTGTAGTCAGTTGCTAAATCCTTGTTGTAAGCATTATCATCACAAGCACTATTGTCCCCGCTGCATTAAGGGGAGCAACACCACGACCAGAAAAGGCAGTGTGCTCAGCACTGGTGACCAAGTGGGAGAAGCTTTGGTAGTTCTGGTCTCAAGGTCCCAGAGTATTTTTCATCCAGTGCTCTACACATTGCCACAGCTCTGTAGGGAAGTGATCACAAACCCGCTGTAAACCGCAGTATAACGCCCCAATGCAACACCATGAGAGGGCTGATTTGGGAAAGCTGCACGGACTGACCCATCCTAGCAAGTGTCTCGGGTTAGAACTGTTGAACAGACAACAAAGATTGTCAAAGGTTTCCAAAAAATGTGTAGCCAGCCAGCAACTGTGAGCATTACGTTTTGCAACACTTACACTTTGAGCGACTACATCAAACAATATATTTAGCTAAAATGAAGAATTTAGGAGTAGATCCATTCAGATGCTTATGTAGTGTGTAAGCACACAAACACAAGACTATTTTCACCCTTTGCTATGTAAATGATATCTATCTTAAATTTTGCCACTCGAACAGCAGTGAACTCATTATCTGCAAACTAATCGAAGGATACAGATTAATCCTGGAATGGGAAAGAATACAGCATCCTTTAATCAATACCTTGTTTTTCTATTCAGAACAAATAAATGGTTTTGTTACACAATTCCTAGTATGAAATGGTTAGAATACAAGTCTTTGCTTCTCACCAGAATAAAGCAGCTGGGCTATTTTGTAATGCTATCAACTGACCTTAAAACATGCCCTTGTGCAAGCAGGCTGAGAATCTGGCCACAGTTCTTTTTCCAACATCTATTTCCAAGTCTGTCCCACAATTAGTGCCAAACTATCTAGCCATTGTCTTGCATTTAGTGCTTTCATCCAGCTCCATTTTGCAAATATTTGAAAACAACACACAAAAGCAGACTGCCATCTCTCTCTAAACAGCACAGCATACAAATGCATAGAATGCACCACATAAAATGTTCATAAAAGTTCCTCTCGGTAATGTTTCTAGAGACACCTGGACTTCTAATACTCCTTGTTATGACCCAGAAATAGCTCCTCATGTTTCCCAGATCTATGCTTTTTTTTGTTGTTTTCAGATCAAAGCCAAGCATTAAATGACACAACTGCAAGTACTGTCTTGCTGGCTAAGTCAACTCTTGCATTATAGCAGTTACACCTTCTTTTTAGTCCCACCCTTCCTTTTTAATTGTATTTTGTTGTAGCTGTGCAGTTCTCTATTCCTCAGAGCTCACCTTGCCCGAGCCCCGCCGGGGAACGTGTCTTTCACCTCCAAAGAATCTGCCCAGCGAGTCAAGTAGACCCGAGTCTCTGTGCCTTGGAGATCCATGTCGAGCATGGTCTGTAGTGCTTGCAGAGGCCATTTTTGATCCGTGCCGGAACGAGGAGCGTTTTTGCGAAGCCATCAAATCCGAATTCTCTGAAGCTGCTGCACTGTCCTCTTGGATGGTCTGTAGCTCGTCTGACTCGGAGGGCCGATCTTTGAAGGTGTTGTCTTCTCTTCCTGGGGCATCTCGGGAAAAGAGGCGGATCAAGTGGGGGCGACCGCTCGTGTCAGCTGGGTTGGCCTCGGGCCAGGCATTCTTCGGGTCTGCTGCGCCTTTGGAGTCTGTCACCGCTGGGCTCTTCGTGGAGGTCCCATTGTTCTGGTTCACATCTGCCTCTCCTGCAAACAACAAGGATGAGATATGAATACAGGCCTGTGAAAAACAGCCCGGGAACAATGCTGCTTTCTCTCCCTGGCCTTGAGATGGTCATTTCATACAAAACCCGTAAGCTGTGCAGTTGCAGTGAAACTATGTTCTCTAACAGCCTGTCAGAACATTAAGCTATCTCACAACTGAAACTCTGATGATGTTCTCACACAAAATTTGCAGTAGTTCTAGGTGTTTTTTTTTTTAATTAATATTTGTAAATGTTAGAAGCACAACTGAAATTAATTTTGTGGAAGGTTTACTGTTGATGAGGCTTTCAGGCACAATGTCTGGACAATCAGATTTCCAGTAGTTCCTGTTGAAGACTGGAACTCTAAACTCTGCTCTTCGTCTCCAGAACAGGAAAAAATAAAAATAGTTAAAGCAATGTGCAGGGCTGTGTCTTCTCAACTGCACATTCCCCCTCTGTGCTGTCAGAGCATCTCTACGCTTCAGGTCTGTCCCCATTTTGAATTTCTCACTGTAACTTCATTAACAATCAAAAGCATAATGAGGCGTGAGGGTTTCTTTATTATTTAAATTGTCCTCACTTCAGAAAAGTGGAGAATACTTGGCTGTAATTTTCTGCTTTGCTTCCCATAACAGTTTTCCCTCCATGTGTGAGCCTGGCCTTCTACATCTGATGTCCTAGCTCTCTGATGCTGACTGAAGGCCTGGAGCAAAATGATGTAATTTGCATTTATTATGTGTGAAAAGTGATGATAAGAATTACCAGAACCTGATGAGCATTTAGCCAAGAAAGGAGCCGAGGCGGACCTCTGTGATAGAAGTGAATGAAGTGTTTGCTGCCTTCTCTACAGTTGCGTTCTGACGCATGCACTAAAATATCTGAAAAAAATCAGTTACAGCACACTCGATCCTTAACATCTAATCCTTCTACCAGTGACACAAAACTTACAGAGCTATTATTAGTAGGAGGTTACTGCTTGGGAAGCAGCCTTTCACCCTACAGAGTAAATGCTTCTCACACACTCACCCCATGTTGGAAAGACCAAGTTTTTTGGAGTTAACAGAACTAGAAAATGCAGAGATAAGTTGCAGTCAGTCATGTGCTACCTTTAGGATCTTCTAATTATCTCATTCCCATTTGATTTGGTCTTTGTTTCCATGAACATGATAGATTCTGGCAAATACTGTTATGTTTTCATGTAGCCAAGGCTCAAATACTTCACTAATTCACCAGAGCAATTTTAGACTGGACACAGTCGTTTCAAATTGCTTTTCCCACCCACAGGGCACTGAAGAAACCTCTTCTCAGGCTGAGATTAATTCTGAAATAAATTTAGGGATAACAGCACAAGACAGTAATGCTGGTTTCTGCAAACAGACACCTGGTACTCACCAGGCTACAATTTGTTGTCATCGGTCTGCTGTGGTTTTACACAGCTTTTCATATAAAAAATATATCATGCAATTCTGCTGTGCACCTTCGAAAACAACCTAGAAAAGGTTGGGGAAACTTTGAGAGGAAACTTTGAAAATATTTCTCAGGAATACAATTATTTAACCAATGCTAATTGTGACTTAAGACCTCATCAGTGGAGAAGAGGAAAGTATGCGGCACCTTTGTGATGTTGGTTTTCCTGAAAAAGATGATTTCAGGTTTCTTAGGAACTATTAAAACCCCCAACTGTTTTTCTTAGTCAAATGAAAGAGAAAGTAACATCACCAATATATGACACTTTCTGAAACGGCAAAACATTTCAACTAGCAACTATAACCCTAGATTCTATACCATAATACAAATCCATTCAAGGCCAGAAAAAGAAAAATGAACAAAAGAGCTATTGTATTTAATTAAATGCATTAACAAAACACTAGAGCATCTGCATACTAATATTTTTTACAACAGTTGTGCTTTGTGTCCCTGAATACGTGTATTGGTAAGCAACAAAGGGCATTTGTGCCATAAAAGTAGCTTCTCCCAATGCATATGCAGCGAGCTGTGAAGTATAAATCTTTCTGTATGTTCTATTTCAGTAATGAAAGCATACATTTAAATTTTCTTCTGGATTTTTTTGCACACTTCAGTGTTTTCTAATATTTAAAAATATATTGCAGAGAGATACTGTTAATATTTGAGCTAACTAAGCAAAACCTTCAAGTACATTTGGAGAGTCAGACCCCTTTAATAATACCTTAAGGATAACCAGGACTAATGGTACACACAAACATATGCCTATTGGTTCACTTAGTAACAAATATTTAGACTTCTATTAAGGCCCATCATAAATGCAGTGCACGTGGTACTGATACTTTCTTTGTTTCTTCCAGCAAGATGAAGCCCTGCTTCGACAAGATTGTCTAAGACAGAATAAACAAGAGCACCCTTCCTACAGCATATCATTTGTACAAGAGAAAGCTGCCCAGGAAAGAAGAGGGCTTCAGGCATTTTATTTTTTTTAATTTTTTAATTCTTGTAAAATGGGTTAATTTTAAGAGTACATATAGCAGAATGCATTGCCATAGGCATAACTGGAAGGCTACTAAAGTGTATGCTCTTTTATTTGCGCTTAAGTGAATAAAGTCATTGAAAGCTGTACGAGTGAGAGCGTGGGAAGCGCATTTCACAGAATCACAGAATTGAAGCGGTTGGAAGGGACCTTGAGAGATCATCAGGTCCAACCCCCCTGCCAAAGCAGGTCCCTTAGAGCAGGGTGCCCAGGTAGGCGTCCAGATGGGCTTTGAATATCTCCAGAGAAGGCGACTCCACAACCTCCCTGGGCAGCCTGTTCCAGTGCTCCATCACCCTCACTATGAAGAAGTTCTTTCTCGTGTTGGTGCAGAACTTCCTGTGCTCTATCTTGTGGCCATTACCCCTTGTCCTATCCCCACAAACCACTGAAAAGAGGTTGGCCAAATCCCTCTGTCTCCCACACCTCAGGTATTTATGCACATTGATGAGATCCCCTCTCAGTCTTCTTTTCTCCAGGCTGAACAGACCCAGGTCTCTCAGCCTTTCCCCACCATAGGGAAGATGTTCCAGGCCCCGTACCATCTTTGTGGCCCTCCTCTGGACTCTTTCCAGGAGATCCCTGTCTTTTCTGTACCGGGGAGCCCAGAACTGGACACAGAACTCCAGGTGAGGCCTGACCAGGGCAGAGTAGAGGGGGAGGATCACCTCCCTTGACCTGCTGGCCACGCTCCTTTTAATGCACGCCAGGATCCCATTGGCCCTCCTGGCCACAAGGGCACACTGCTGGCTAATGGCCAACATGTCGTCCACCAGGACCCCCAGGTCCTTCTCCTCAGAGCTCCTCTCCAGCAGGTCGTCCCCCAGCCTGTACTGATACGTGCGGTTGTTCCTTCCCAGGTGCAGGACTCTACGCTTGCTCTTATTAAACCTCATTTGGTTTCTTCCTGCCCATCTCTCCAGCTGGTCCAGGTCTCACTGAATGGCAGCACAGCCTTCTGGCGTGTCAGCCACTCCTCCCAGCTTTGTGTCATCGGCGTACTTGCTGAGGGCAGACACTATTCCCTCATCAAGGTCGTCGATGAAGATGTTGAACAAGATCGGACCGGACCCAGCACCGACCCCTGGGGAACGCCGCTAGTCACAGGTCTCCAGACGGACTCTGCGCCGACGATCACCACCCTCTGAGCTTGGCCAGTCGGCCAGTTCTCAACCCACCTTACTGTCCACTCCTCTATCCCACACTTTCTCAGCTTTGCTATCAGGATGTCATGGGAGACATTTCCTCACTCCATCCCAAAAGCAAGCAAGGATCTGTCGCTTCAGGCGCAGCAGAGGACCACTCCTGCAGGCAGTGCCACCTTCCCACATCCCCTTGAGCAATGCAGCTCTTGAGCCTGCTGCTGGCACAACTTTCCCTGGGCGTGTTGGTCAGAGTGGCCAAGCCATTTGTTCCCCATATAAGCAGTGACTCCCAAAATGAAGGAACACAGATGGACCAACAAATCCAGTCTCTTAGTGAAACACAATTAACAAAAACTCCAGGGGTGCTTTCGAAGAAGCAATATTAAAACTCACTCCCATTGCCTGCCCATACGAGTCATAGCCACATCTCTATTTTCACAACCACTGTGCCTTAACGCTCAGTTTGGCAGAAGCAGTTTATCCCATTTCTTGGGAATCAACACCCTCGTATAAGCCTCAAATTAGCTGGGACCTCTCAGCCCTGTGGTTTGAATAGCTACTGTCAAAACCTGTTTTATACAAAGTGAGATCTCCATCTCAGATGGAGATTTTACGAACACCAGAAGTAGGTAATCAAAGTCACAACACCGAATACTTACTACATTTTACAATAACTACAGATTGCTGTTACCGATTATTAATTTCCTTCTTGTTTCCCTCTTTTTCTCCAGGTACAAAGATGAAAACAATCTCACTTAACTTCAGGGACCATTTGAATCAACTTTTCTTTTTGTGTAAGTCATGTATATTTATGAAGTGGTGCTCTTCAGCATACAAAATACAAAGCATATTTCTCCTCTCTCTTCTATGATAAGCCAACTAGGTAGTTAAACACAATGCAGAACAGTTAATTCTAACTATATTTCAGTATGTTTACTGAAATGCTGATGATAAAATATCAAAATGTGGAATTTTATACTGACTTACCTGTATTTAGTCACTTGAACAGTTGAAAGTTACACCTAAAAATTACTCAGCTTCATAATGACTAAGATTTCAAGACGTTTAGTAAACTGAAGTAGTAGTAAGGCATATGTGCAGTGTACGGGTAATAGTTTGCCTCGCATTACTTGGAGAGGCTGAAAAATGTCTCTTCTGGAATATGTGGCTTTCAGTAACCCTAGGGGTAATATTGAGACATTTGAAAGAATGGAAAGGACAGAAAAAGCAGGTCCAGCATCACTATGCAGGAACTGCAGCTGAGGATGTCTGGGTTCCAACTCTGCATTGAGATCATAGTGCTGTTCAACATTTGTCTTTTGTTTTTTAGGCAGTTCAGTTCTAATATTTAGACACAGTGATATGCTATGAAAGCCAGGGTCAAATAAAGGTCAGGCCAATTCAAGACTTGATTTCTTCTGAAACAGGATTCAACTATCTGGTGCTCAGCAGCATCAAGTAGCAAAGGCAAGTGTGGAAAAACTACTTAACCTGTGGACCAGTGCAGGTCATCTGCCAGAAATACCAAGGCCGGTTCTGGCTCCTCTGCCACTGGAGGTGGTGCTGAGGAGCACTGCACCACTTGGTGTGCAGTAGGAGCACCTACTGATCAAACTAAAAGAAATGGAGAAAAGAGGATGACAGAAGGGGTACAAACCAATAAACTGGTGCAGAGTACGGTTCAGCAAACAAGGTTACAGATCTCTTGGTCATTTCCTAAGTGGCTGAAGAAAATAGAGGAGTTTTCTGATCAAAATTCTTGAGGAGGTTGCACTTGCTCCCTCGAGTACCACTGAAAGGTACAGTCTAGCTCCTGTTTTGTACTTTGACTGCAGTGCAACTCACAGCAGAATGGCGCATCTACAGCATTTAGGCTCCAATAAATCAGTATTTAGCGTGTGGGAAAAAAGAATTAAGTTTGCATTACTCAATCTGAACTGCAAAGTTTGATTTCTCATTATGTGTGCTAAGATACAGCAGACAAAAAATGGCTCTCAGCCTAACTTCACTGATGTGGTTAGAAGGCAATATGCCATCAGACATTTTACTTCACAGATCTAATTACCAGGTTTGTCTGATGCTTGTCAAATTGTTGGAAGTCAACACTGACCAAACACTTCTGTCTGGAATATGTTGCATGCAGTATAATGGTATGGAAAATAGTTGGTCCTAGCTCTGAACACAACCAAAGCCAATCTGCTGGTGCATTTAGCCTTTACACAACTATTTTTCCCATTTCCCTAGCAGAACAAGTGCAGAGAAACGTGTGTCTCATAATACAAATCCACATGAGTTCAATACTCCTGTTGTAGTGAGCCAAGAGACCACTTCCATTACAGCTCACTCTCTTCCCTCCCTCCTTGACAAAACTTATCACTTCTAGGAAAAAATTCCGCCCAAAATTTTCTATAGCTTCAATGTAACTTCATAGCACAGGATGAGTATTTGCAGAGGAAACTTAGCTTTTCCAATGAGTTTGTCAAATGTTAGTCCTTTGGACTTTCCTCCCACAAAAATGACAAACCATCTGCTAAGCATAACATGCAGTCCTTTGACTCTCTTCCCTCACTGCACACATTAGACATTACAGAGCATATAAGGCTCTTACCAGACAAGCATAAAAGGGTTTCCATTCCATTGATTAGCCCAGTAAATGTCTATTCTACTCTGACGAAACAGTGAATAATGGGTATAAAGTGGCACAATTTTCCTCAAACAACAAACAAAACAAAACAAAACCAACCAGCCAAAAAAAAACAAAAACAAAACAAAAAAAATAACACCAAGAAAACCTTAGTACTCAAAATAGAGTAAGAAGTGGGCAGAAAATACAAAACAACAAAAAAAAAAACCCACACACATCTGGCCCAGCATAGGCTCTTAACTACCTATGTTACTTGCAGAGTCTCATTTACACTCCTATTGAACTATGTTCAAGACCAAGTTTAATTTAATTCTATTGAACTAAATAAAAGACTATTAACCCAACACGTAGCATGGGATTAAAGATCATTGGCTAAGCATGCAGAAGAGGATTTTACTGCTGTTGGTAAAGACATGACACATTATTAGAGCTGATGTCTAGCTTGCATTGCTGTGGCCAGAAGAATGAAATACTCACTCTTAAGTTTTCACCTAGAAAAGGTGAGGAGCCTGATAGATGCTGCTTTCCATGAACCCCTGCTGACTTAGGGAATAGCAGTTCTCAGCCAACCCGTGCAGGCAGCATTATGCCATCCTAGGGCTACTGCCAGCCTAAAAACGGATAGATCACATATGATCTATTAATTGCTACACCATCGTTAATATCTGTCTTGGCATAGCTGCTGACTGCTCAAACACCTCACTGCTCCAAGTGCGCCCTGGCCCTCTCTCTCTGAAGAATGGTTGGTGCAGAAACAGAGCTTGTCCTTGCAGCAGAGCTTGCGTGACAACACAAAGGTTTTGATGGGGAGAAGGACAGTGCCAGGTCACATCTGATTACAGAAATACCTGTCTTTCCAGGCTCAGCAGGAGAATGGGATGACAGCATGCCAACACTATTTATGCTCAGACTTTGAAGGAAAGAAATACCACATTCAGTCAGGAGGGGTTCTCTCTACTTTTGGTGTACTTTGTAGTAGAAAGCCATGCTGTGGGAGAAAAATTCAGTTTGCATAGCAGAGTATTATTCAGCAATTCTTTCAGATATTAATTACTGCACTATGAAAAACCTAAGTACAAATCCCCTTACTTAATTTCTGATACTAACTTAAAATGTATTCCAGAGCTGCTGAAAAAAACTCCGACGTTTGATAAACATTTGTGACATAATTCACAGCCAGGTGTTGCACTAGGTAAGGCGACCAGTAAAGTCTCCCTTGAAATGCCTCACAATCTGCTTCCCCAGGGGACACTTGCTGGCTGCCAAAGGTGTCTGTAACACCAGTGCTGTTCTTCTTTTGACACTGAGAAAAACAAACCTTCCACCCATGCTGACCTGCCAGCTTCTTAGTTCCTTCAGTGCTCAAGGGAGAGTAGGTCTGACTGCGATCCCGAGATGCACCATTTTCAGGACTTCCCTCAGCTACATGAAATGTAGTTCCCAGAGCTCACAAACCAGAGTTGGAAAAAAATAAAAATAAAATAATAATAAAAAAACTATCTGTGAAGTAATTTATCCCAAAGGTTACTGGTAAGAGAAAAAGGGTTACCTGCACACATCTCTGTGTAAACAGTAAATGCCCGATTTTGTGTCAGTTCTTTCAGAAATGTGAGACTCACTAAGAGGGGAAAACAAAAGCCTTCAATATCCTGTAGGAACAGACCTTGGCTTGCATGCAGCTGGATCTCATTTTGCTGCTTCTGGTCCTCTAATACCGATTTCCAGATCTGACATTTTGCTGCTTGCAGGACAAGAAAGGACTTTTGGATTTTAAGTACTGGGCCCAGTCACTGCACTCTTTATGCAAGCAGCAGCAGCTTGTAGGGGTTCCATAGAATCTGCTTAAAGTAAAGACACTTTTCAGTTGGTGGCAACTGTTTCAATGTCACGCTTACGTGGAGGCACACTATAAGATTACAAGCAACACAACTAGTGAATTATGTTATTTAACAGCAAATATCACGAGTCTTACCTGCTTTTCTAAATTTGCCTCTTTCAGTTCAGGGACCCAATGCCTAAAAACTAGATGATAAACATGAAATAGAATAGACCCCTGTAGTAAGCAGGTGGGGTGCTGGTGTTGCTGTGGTATTCTGTTTGGTAGGGTAATTACAGTGATCTTTTCAGCTTATGTGGTAAAACCCAAACACAAGCAATGAGCAGATGAAAACATGCAAGAATGTGACACGTAGCTGGAACGGTGACACTAACGAAAATGCTGAAGTCTTACGTTGTGAATTAGCAAACAGCACACAATTTTTACACCCCTGGCTGTAATTTAATGATTTGAGAAGATTGGTTCTATGAAACAAAAATTAAAGTACACAGTACATTCATTACAGTTGGGTTCAGCATAATTATTCCGCCAAAGACAACTAAGTTTTATGGTATCCCTGTGTAAAACTGAGTCAATCAGATTTTGGATATACCATCACCAGAGGTCCTCTCTCTGCAAAACTCTTGCTTATCACGAGGCTTTTCACCAAGGGACATGTAACTCCTAGCGTCTGCATGTCAGAGATGTGAAAACACTTGCAGTCTGTGCAGCAATAGCTCAGTGCTGTAGTCAGTGCCCAAAGGCTGGATGTTAACAGGAAGCACATGTGGTTACTGTGGGCTGAAATGCGTTAACGTCCTGTTACCCACTGTGAGGGGCTGCTCTCTGGGAGCCAGCTTTTACGCTTGATGGAAGAAAAACAATGTCATGTCATCCCCGAACCTGTTTACTCTGTGTTGTCTTCAAGTATCCTCTTTTTTACTGAAGAAATTTAGCCCTTCACACAGATGCTCAATTAAAGCAGCAAAATGAGCTGTGACAGCAGCTGAAATAGCCTCGTTCATTATGGCCATGTCAAAGGAAAGAGATCACAGAAAGACAGCCCACAATGTTTTTCAAACCATAGGAACAGCAGCAGTAATTGCATAGGAACTAAGCGTCTTCTTCCATTACAGATGATGCTGAAGGTATCAGAAACCAGAGGTGCGACAAACCTTTTTTTTCTTAAACTTACTCTAGAAGTCACACACTACCACCAGATTCAACATGCAAGAAATTAGCAGGGGGCAGGGAGGATGTTACATGTTTCTTTGTAGCTGCACTGAGCTTCATTTCCTCCTCTTCCCCTGTTCTAGTTGTGTTTTATTTATACTACAGGATATATATATTTCTGCAGTGAGGTGATGCATCTTTGTACGGAATTACCAGCTACTCTCAACTGCTAAAGTCTTGCAGAAAGGTTTTCTATCCATCTTCTGCCTTTACATGTCAGTGCAGTTAGGTAAAGAAATCTAATGATTTGGGAGTACATGGTACCAACTGTAACAAGAAGAAAACTGTTCTGGACTTTGTTACTTGCCTCCTGGGTGCTCAAAGGTGATTTATGCTTACGAGCACAGTAAAATAAAAGTAAAGTAAAAAGAGGCGTTCAAAAATATTAAAAATATTCCCCATGGAAAAGTTATTTTTGATGTCAAGGTTGCAATTAAAACCAACCCACTCGATTGCACTAGCTACCTTGCACTCTGCGTGTTTTCATGCAGCTGGTCATTGGTTATCCCTGCCACTGGCTTACAATGAAGAGACGAAGTGAAGCCCACACGGTGGCCTACCATTGTAGAGGAATGCAGCAGTGTAGGCCTGGCTTGCAGCCTCTTGCTCTTGTTTTCCAGAGATTCAGGCATTGCCTCCATTTGCTGAGGGTTACAAAGGAGAATACAGAAAACAAAAAAGCCTGTGGTTGAAACCAGTGGGACTTGCTATGGCAGAAATTTGGAATCTATGAGAAGCATGTGGCAATTCTCCATACAAGCCGCAGAGGTTTGTTGTTGGAGTTGTTTTTTTTGTTATACAAAAAAACTTAAAAGAATTTTATCCACCCACCAGTTTCAAAGAAAAATGTTCCTTTGTTGTTACTAGAACATATAGGTTTGGTTTAATCTTAAGTGTCTCACAACGGATCCTCCCACAGTAAAATGAGCTGGGGCATCATTTGTAAAGAACAATGTTGTGTTCTTAAAGAGGAGAAATGAAATCACCTGTTTGATCCATCAGCATTTGTCATCCTTACGAATTGTACAACTGACCAGTAATAAACAAAGGATTGCTTGATAATTTTTCTTCTCTGCTACAGTCACATTGAGCCTAACTAATTGTTAGGTTGCAAAACCTGTACATATCACCCCCACAGAAGTAATAGCACAACAAAAGTACTAGCACTTAAATCAGATTTCGCAATAACTCACGTTATCTATTGTATTTTGCACGAGCCACATTTTTCTGAGAAATAACCTATTCCCGTCAGTGCAACTGAATATACGGTAGTTGATTTAGTTTTCTTTCATAATTCCATAGGGAAGCAGGGCCTTAAAATCAGCAGAACTGTTGGTGAAATGAGTAAGCTAAGGGCAGTGACTGAACCAGCTGGTTCAAACCAGCTGTAGAATACAGGCTGTTAAAAATCATCACATAGCTAGCTCCTCCAAAACTGTACCTGGCGACATTACTGTTTTTTTCTTGACCAGGGGTTAAGTGTACATGTCATAGTTTATACTTAGGTAGAATACATTGCAGAATAAAATACTGTTATAAGTTATTTAAAATACAGTTATAAGTATATAAAGTATATAAGTTATAAGTAAGTTATATAAAATACAGTTATAAGTATGCTAACTTTAAGAAACAATGATTGTGATCACAGAAAAATTACTTACAGCACAAGACTACAAAGCCTTCCTTGGATAAACTGCTTTTCAGTCCTGCAGAGTAAAACTGTTGATGTGTGTTAAGTTTTCCTGGCAATAACTACCTAGACCTAACCCCGAAACACTTCACAGTAGTGACTATAATGTGAACTACTGCATATGTAAAAGAATATGAATGCTCGTAACTCCCCAAAAGCCACAGTATTGATTTCATGGTTTTGCGATACCACTTCAAACTTTGAATTCCAAGATAGGGTTTTACAGAGCAGACCCAAAGAAAAAACAGATTACAGTAATGTGACTGCTCATCCCTAGAGAGATCAGTACAAGTTATCTATTTTGTTACTGTGAATTATCTGCAGGATGCTGTAGTCAACATGCTTGAAATGCTCATGCATGCTTTTGGTATACGACGTTATATCTAGATTTCTCTCTTTTCACTATGAATGTATTTGAACTGAAGCTTTCACTAGAAAGCCCACTTGAACTCAGAGAGTCACCATCGTTATAAAATCTGCAGTGAGGGGAATTACTTTGGTAATTTTTAGAAGAAAAAATTTTAGAAGATCCACCAGAGTGCCATAAATGATATTCAGACCCTGAAGCGTGTAATTTGCTAATATTTCTAAAAATATTTGAAATGTTGGGGCACAAATGAACCTATAGACCCTTTTACATTTTCTCTACAGGACTTGAAAAAATACTGAACACCTTCTAAAAGCTGAAAAGGGGCTATAGAGATGTTCAAGGCTGTCTGAACTGCAGTTCTCTATGGGCAGAACAATTCCACAACTGTCAGACACTGTCATAGTCTGACATTATCTTCACTTTGGAATTAATTTTCACCTTACGTATGTGGTGAAAGGACAGAGAAGCAAAAGCCAGCAGGAGTTTGCTTGAAATTTGGTCACAGAGCTTGTCATATCCCAGAGACTAATGGATTACTCTACAATTTATTTTCTTTAAACTTATCTTTATTCTTCCTACTTACAACACTATTGCAAAACATTAAGCTTATCATCAAGGATAACAAGCTCTTAACTGGCTCACCCCCAGCCCAAGGCAGAGCTCTGTGCATCCCCACTGCTCTCACACGCAGTGCAACTGCCCTTCCTTGCCGTCCCCCCCGTTCTTTCTGAAAAGCCTGTGTTCAGCCATGGTGGGTGAGCTATCCCACCTTGTCCCTGTGAGATCTCAGTGAGATCAAAGCCCTTCCCAGGCTGTGTGGGTGGCAGCTCTCTACCCTGTGAGGATTCAGATCAAGAGCTGTACTTCCAGCTGTGTCCAAGATGTAGGAGATGCAAGAAGATGGGAAGGCAGAGACCCAGGCCATGACCCACATCTCCTGCTCTGCCCACGATGATGACAGGGGAAGAAGCTCAGCCCTCTGTGGAGAGGAGACCCACATCACACCAGCTGCTTCCATGAGGTACAAGACATGAGCACCTCTGTACACTTTGGGAAACAGAGAACCGGGTCATGAGGTGCACCTCCACTTCAAGATGGTTGGACTTGATGACCTTGAAGGTCTTTTCCAGCCTAGACGCTTTCATCATTCTACAAGACGCTGGCAATGACAGACAACTCCTGTCTGATATGGGAACAAACAGCGTGTGGCTGTCCATCTGCAGCTCCAGCTCTGCCTTTGACACGGACAGTAAGAAAAGCTCCTTGTGCAGCTGGGATACTGAAAGCGGTGCTGGTGATGGCAGCAGCCTTCGACATGCTGACTCTAGACCCTTACCAGTAATCATAAATTCACCTTTGGTGGCATTATCTGGAAGGCCTGTCCATAGAAAGAGCCCCAGACCCCTGGTCAAGGGCTTTGGCCCAGCAAGTGCCCATGGTGTACAGGACCAGTCACTGCCAGAGCGGCCAGGCTGCTTTTGTTCTCCCCAGCACCTGGTCTCAAGCCTCGTATGGCACCAAGCAGACAGACCTCCTTTCCTGGGGGCATCTTGGTTTCCCTCATGGAGGAGAACCACCAGCCTGAGTCACTGACTGCTGGAGAGGGCTTTGAAGGTGGTGAGG
Organism: Anser anser; assembly: GCF_964211835.1. NCBI lineage: Eukaryota > Metazoa > Chordata > Aves > Anseriformes > Anatidae > Anser > Anser anser. Next base: position 62,918,758 of record NC_139721.1, read on the forward strand.
GAGACGGCAGAGCTGGCAGCAGGCTCGGCACAAACCCAGGAAACAAGTTCCTGCATCAGGCAGGAGCTGAGAGGCCTCTTCTCTGGACAGGCCGACTCTACATTTTTGCTCCACCTCAGGCTTCCCAGAAATACCTTTATCACATTTTGGCAAATCAAAGGGTTCCCTCATCTTCTAAACTCAAAGAAAATGTACTCGTCTGAGCTTCCCCAACTTTCCTTATCTCCCAGCCTTTCTTTCACTAGTCTGTTAGCAGAGAAGCAGCCATCCTTGGCAGGACAGACCGGGACGAGTCCCTTCAGACACCCATTTCCTCAGCCACACTCTTCTACAACAGCAAACAAGCATCTCTTCAGTCCTCAGGCCTGGGCAAGAAAGAGCAACATCCCCAGCTCTGGATAATCAATCTGTATAAAACTCAGCACATCCCTAATCCCCCACATCCCTGCTCACAACAGCAGCGCTGCTTTCCCTTATTTCTCTGGCCAGCTCTATCAGCAAGGAAACACTGCTCTCCTCCACAGCCTGCTGCTCTCCTCTGCTTTTCGGGTATCTGTCTGATGATTTCAGGCAAGTGTGAGATGGAAACAGCAGTTGGGGAGTTACTGAAGTGTAAACCATCATACTGTATTATGCAGTGAAGACTGTAAGGAAGAAAAATACCTTTATTTTTGTAAAGGTACCTTCTACATCCCCTGGAGATCAAACCAGTGGTTTGGCATCTGCAGGACTCAAAACTGAAACAATGTCAAGCTAAAACAATAAAATCTCTGGTATCCCACTCACTTCTAAGCATTAAATACCAATTCTGAAGGGATATAAATGAAACATTGAAATAAGTCCCCCATTACATATATCTACTCAGCCATCTTCAGCTCTATAGATTTTGACTGCATCATTATTCTTGCAAATACAATAGAGAGTCACGTCAGGCCAAACTCTTTGAATAAATATTTAAAACATTTTATCACCAGCATTGCCAAGTCTCAGGTACTGCTAGAGTGGGAAAAAACATAATTCTGCCTAAAAGCTTAGCAGCTAATTGCTAATTAAAAAAATACAGTAAATTCTTTGCAAATGTGTCACTTCGGGGACGTTCAGCATTTCAGATTTTAGGACTTGGCTGCTTGACAACATTTCCTCCCATGAAGGGGATTCTAGAGGTTCACTGTTGAAACAATCACTCTTAACTCTGAACATAAACCCAAAAGCCAGGTTACTCAGAGGACAAATTCCCCACGCCATATTCAAAGCCACATGCAGAGATCCCCACACCTGAGCACATTTATGGTGAGGATGCTCCCGGGGCACAGAATCCCAAGGCTGTTTGGGGCTGATTTAAAATCCCTCTGCAGCCCCTGGCACAAGGAACACAGCTCCCAGGGACCTTGCATCCTGCTGCCTGCTGTGACGGGAGGAGAACAGGATTTTTGTCACCATGCCCTGCCTTGCTTGTCAAAACAGCTTTGTTTGGAGGCTGCATAATGGAGTACGTCAGCGCAGACCTAGGAACAGAGCCATGTAATTGCTGTGGCAGAATGAGTAGAGGGTATGAAAATATTGCAAGACATGCAATAAAGAGTGGGTAGCTTGTTAAAATATTAGCAAAAAAAGGTTTCAAGGCCTTCACTTTTTTATAATGTACACAACTTTAAAAAAAGTTTTAGAGGTACTTTGGATCATAAAGCAATGATAAACCGTTCGGAGCCTTCTCAGAATTTTTAAATTATTATAAAAATTTAAGATATCCTCAGTAATAAAATTTGGTATCCAAAGAAATATTTTTCAGAAGGAAGCTCTAATATAGGCCTGAGGAGTTTATATGAGATTTGATTAAAATGTCTGCTTGTCTGGCAGAAAAAAGACACTAGAAGGGAATCTTATCTCCAGAATTTATTATAGGGTTTACAGCAAGCAATGTCTTCTTCATAATAGCCTCAAGTGCAGTCCTAGAACTAGAATAAAGAATACTTGAAACCAAGAAGGAAGTTCCAGCAAATGTGGCAATGAATACAAAGGACTAAAATAGTCTGCACGGATGGAATTGGCACAGGGTCTTACAGCGCACAAATTATTCCACAAAAAAAATCTAAAATATTGGCAAAGAACTCAGACAGATGTTTGAAAGATATCAGAAGGAAAGAGATGAGTACTTCTTTTGATGACTAGAAGGTTAAAGAGAAAGACAAATTCAAACCTTTAGAGATGGATAGAAATCATCTTGTCTGCCTATCCTGCAATCAACTGTCAGCAATGGGCAGGGAATAAAGAAACACATGGCAAGAGGTCACGTGGAAAGACTGGACTCAGTGGCAAACTTCAGAATCTACAGCATTTGGTGTCTGGATGCAAGTCTCCCTACCTTGAAGGAAAGAACAGTGTTTGCACTTCCAAGCTGTCGCAGCATCCTGCTGCTCTCCCACACCAAGAGCCCTCTCCATTTTTGTCCCCCCCACAGTTGCCAGTCCCTCCTCTCACCTCCTCTTCACCAAGCTCCTGTGCCAACGCTGCAGTCAAACCACTCTGCCGTGCAGCCCATCCTGCTCCACGATCCCTCACCATACTGCTGGAGGCTTCAGCAGGCTTCTTCTGGATCAAATTCTAAATTATCTCTGCACAGCAATTCAGCTCTGAAACCTCTCCTGGTTGCAAAGCCTACCTGCTCAGTACCAGTCAGGGCTGTTGACAGCTAGTACAGGCAGATGATACATGCTCACTTTTAAATTAAGTTTGAGAGTCAAAAGATTAAAATGCTATCTCTCCTAACCTGCATCGTTAAATGCTTAAAAACCATGCATATCTTAGATACTCCCAGACAAAATGTCTAAATTCCAGGGGTTCCTGTTTTCAAAACACAAATACTGCATAGGCACTGAAAGAAGAAACAGCTCATTTCTCATCCTTTTCAGAGGAACTTAAGTGGCTGCGCTATCAGGGTGATCATACAGTGATGCCTTCTCCATGTCTCAATTAAAAATAGGTTTCTTCCCATTTCATTTTACAACAAACCTTTCCATGAAAGGAAAACACAATGTTTCTGCATTGGCTGATGGAAGGGACAAAAATTAAAGCACAGGTTTACAAAGTAGGCTGGTACCATCTGCACAGCATGAAATCTCAGATTTCTAGAAGGTGTATTTACAGGGGGTTTTCTAGGTTGAGAGCAACTCAATCTGAAAAGCTGCTGACAATGAGCTGAAGCTTAGCCTGGTGCTAACGTGGTTTCCCTCTGCCAGCAGAAAACAACATAGTCAAGTTCCAGTCCCACCACATGCCTGAAGCGGACCAAAGTGTGGTGCACAGGCCTACTGCAGGTTCTTTCCACAGATTTAATTTCCAGCACACAGCATAGGCACTAACTCCTCAATATTCTTCTCCTAGAATATCAAAGGAAAAGCAGGAGATGAACTTACATGTAGGTGGTCAGCTTTCATTACTTTAAAACCCTTAAGTGCAGCTCAGCTATTCTCCTTTGTTGGAATCATTTGTAAATCTAGTGCATGACTGAATCTTACACTGTAAAGTCTATTAGTAAGGACAGCGTACTTTTATACCTTTTTATATCCACGTTCTGAGAACAGAAAAACTAAACTTCTCTAGCCCTCTTACTCTTCCCTGGTAATTGCTGCTTATTTCAAGGTCTGAATGCTAGATACTTTTTGAAGAAGCTCTGACAACTAAACCTCTCCAACTTCCAACAAGTTCTAAAAGTTTCCAATTGTCAAGTTTGCACATTTTTTCATCTTTGAAAGTAACATTTAAGGTCTTAGTCCTATTCTTCTGCACCCCATTGCGCACTATAGCAATGAATGCCCAGAGAACAGCCTCGGTTTATATATTATATATACATATTACAATAAATTGAGGCATATTTAATATGGAGCAAAACAGTAATAGAAGTAAAAAGCAACGATGGTAGTGTCAATTACCATCCCCATCAATTCAGCAAGAAAAATCTGTCATATGAAAACAGAATTCCTGATGGAATCACTAAACATATTCATAGGGAAACAGTTTGCTTAAATCAATGCAATAATAAAAGAAAGAAATCAAACATCAGGAAAAAAACTGAATCCCATAAGAAACTTTAGATTCTTAGCTGACAAAAGCACAAGGTAAAGGGCCCCAGTAGCATATCCGTGGCATTGAGGGAATGTCAACCTCAATAAAAAAAAAGTGACCATAATTTACACAACTCATCTCTTAACTAAAGACACACATACATAGTATTTCGGTTGGATTTTAGCTAGTGTCCTTGGATACAGTATGCTCTTAGTCAGAGGAGATCTAGGAAATTATTAGGAAATCCCAGAGGTGTTAAAGTAAATCTAGACATAAAACAGAAGTTCATTTCTGCCTCTGAGCTAACCATCTGTAGGAACAGTGCTTTAGGTGTCTTCTCTTAATATTTTAGCATCTAACCTCAGCTATTTCAGGTCCTTTGAAACTCCATCCCACTCTCCATTATTACAAACCACATTACCTATACACTTCTAAATATGTTAATAAATCTGTTCTCATATAGACAGGAGGTCACATCAGACATTTTCTATATACTAACAAACCATTGGTATTAGATTATAAATACTAAGGTTTAAAAAAGAATTAAAAACCACTTTTTTTCCCCTGCTGAACACTTGTGAGCTGTACCATAGTCCTAAATGTGACTCAATGCTATACGACGAACAATGGTGACAAACTGTATAAAACAGCGGCAGTGATCGATGGTACTTTGCACAATATCTGCTTTTCATTAGCAGCATTCTAAGAGTGAAAAACTGCTTGCACAGTACCAAGCCTTGTACCAGTTCGTGGGAGTTACTGCTATTAAAAAAAGAGAAGAAAAGAAAGAAAAAAGAATCCACAAACTTTATACATGCTCAAATAGCAAAATAAAGTCACTTTTTATGTGATGAAGAGCACACTCAACAAGAAGAAATATTAGTTGTAAAGAGTAAAATTATAGCACGATAAGGGCACACAATCTGAAATATTGTATGAACACATTTTTCCAAGTGTAAACTGGGGATGTTCCTCTCTATCCATGCAGGACGCACAAGAAAGAGGAAAACCACCACTTCCAGAATAATTTACAGAGCCTGCGAGTGATGTGTTAGGTCATGCCAGGACCATGACAGGGCAGTACACGTACACCAAACACGCACATTCCCCGTTACCCTAAGTGCAGGTGCAAGCCTGGGAAGCCAGGCAATACCTCGCCTCCCTTTTGCAGGCAGAGCCCCAGGGCAGCCCAAGTCCTGCCAAACCCCTCGGCACCCTGCTGGTGCCTGGAGCAGTCTCGGTGCTGCCCCAGCCTGGGATTCGCAGCCGTGTGTGCATGTGCCCGCGTGTCCGAGCCAGTGTGCATTTCTGAAATAGACACAACAACCCTGCCTCAATTTGCTCGGCAGGAAGTTTTCATTCTTCTACCTCGTAGGAAGCTGTGGAGACAACTCACAAATGGTATAAAATGCTCCATAGGCAGGAAATAGCTGTGTTATCTCTGAAAAAGAAAGGTCATCTATTTTCCAGGTAAATGCTTCAGGGGCATTTCTGTATCCACAAGCTGTGGCTGTCTGGCAAAATAAGAAGTCTCCCCTATCAACAGACTCTACACTATCTGTGTGTGTCCTTTGGAAACACATAAATAATGCAATCTATTTATAAAGCTCTTGTAATTTGGTTCAGTTCTCAATTTAGGATGTAGTCAGTTGTGGTGAATCACAGACTTTGGTTACCTGGAGAAACTTGGGTAACTGGTGGAGCCTTCCAAGGGGGGTCACAGGCTCCAGGAGTGCCGTGTGCTGGAAGAGGTAACTAGAAAATTGCCCATGTGTCTCCAGATTGGTGTTCATAGATTAGTGAACACGCCTAGACAGGGTGCTGAGCACACCAGCAGGCTCTGCAGCCTCTTTCCCCCGTACACCCAGAAGTTTATCTGCCAGCGTTCGAGGTCAGCTCTGCTACAGGGCAACTGTCGCCTGGGCTCAGACTGCTGGAGAATTGCTCAGTTGTGAGAAAGAGCTGCAAGAAGCCTCCAGGGCTGGCTGGCCGCAAGTCACGGTTTTGTGACACCCCCGGTGACACTACAGGGACAGCCGTGCCTCATGCTTGCCTGGTGGTCACCGGATGGTGTCCAACCCTGACAGCCATCCCTGCTCCTGCTCTGCTCTGCTCCTGGGGCACTGCTGGGCCGAAGCTCTCCGGTGTGAGGTGCCAGCCCCGCTGTCACCCAGGGTCCCAGCCTGCCTCCCCTGCCTGGGCAGGCCAGTCCTGCTGCTCCCTTGCAGCTTGGAAGCATTAAAATGCAAAACAAGACAAATAAACCAAACCAAAACCAAATACAGGTATTGTGGAGTCCTCCTTTGTTATCTTTGGCTTTCAAACACCGCTGAAAGAAAACTAATCAGTGTCCAATCTGATTAGTGCAAGAATAATAGAGGATTCCATCTTGTTTCCATCTGCAACTGTGGTTTACACAAAGCTGCTTCCAGAATGTGAGTTATCCTAACTACATAAATAAAATGAGACACTTAGAGAGGGGTTGAACCTCTAGGATATCCCTTCCAGCAGCAAAGAAGCCCACTGGGGAGAGTATTACCTGAGAGATGAAAACAACAAGAAAGCAGTCACATGGTGATTAACAAACCAAGAGATTTGCTTCTTACAAAACGTACGCAGTTCCTAACTAGGATAGAAGCTTCCAATTGCAAAAGCCTAAAGCTCTGACTGCTTGCCTTTCAGAAAGTGTCATAAAGAGGCATTTACTGAAACAAATTCCCTCCTCCCTACCCACACCTCCTCCTGACAATCCTCCTTGTGACGTTAAGACAGGCCCATCAAGCAACAAAGAAATCAAGAGAGACCTAATGTTTGGAACAGAAGAACATCCCCCCATTTCTAAATTCAGAGTTTTTTATTCTGACAAGGAAAATATTTTCTTTGTGCCTGAAAGGAATAAAATTAAGGACCATATTTTCTTTGCAGGTGGCTGACACAACTTGGTTGAAATCTGTAATTGTCAAATCATCCTGTACTTCTACTGATGGTATAAGTAGTGTGTTGCACTGCATATAGAAAACGAGAAGATACAGGGTAACTTGACTTGTAGCTGTAAAACACTGCTAGCTTGGCATTTAGTTTTTCTAATATAAATCTGACTTACGATTTGTAACAGTTTGACTAAAAGATTGCAAGTTGAAGTCATGCTGGTTATATCTCTTTTTTCTTTTCACTGTCAGGCTTGCCACACTTCATAAAAAGGCTTCAACCTTCCTGCATATAGTAGGAGTGAACTGGAAGCACAGTCCGCCTCTCACTAATGTACTGTGGGTGAAGTTGTAGGGGTAGGCTGAGTGCTAACGATCACCACCACCACCACCAGCCAGCAGAAAGATTGCTTAATCTTTAGCCACTGTTGTGCTCATGCTGCAGCATAGATCTGCTCATTTTCCTGACGATTATTTCCACTGGTCTCCAAGTCATTACAAGCCATCCATCTTCACACAAGTGGCAGGGACTGAGACATCCACCCCAGTTCACTTAGACGTAACATAATTGCATGGATGCAACCAGATCTCAACTTTGTTGAGTCATTCTTTGAAGAAAAAAAATTGCATCTGTACAGCACTGTCAGTACAGCCACTGCTACACCTGAGACAGTGTGTGCAACACAACTACTTTCGCACCTTTTTGGCACCACTAATCTGCATGCACACACACACAAATTTGAGCTTGTTGGTAAATGCCAGCCTACCTGCTGCCTGAATAAAGGTAATTCCTTTAACAAACTCCAAGCAAATGCATAAATGTCAGCAAAAGGTAAGGGTGGATGCACTCCAGTGCAGCAGCACCGTGGCCATGATCAGCGCACCAGGTTACCTTCTGCCAGTGAAGCTGCTCACAGTGGGAAGAAAAAGCTTCTCCAACAGTAACAGAGCACGAGCATTAGTAACTCAGGAACACCAGCAGCAGCAGGTTTAGCGAGCTAGCTCAAATATGCCTTGAACGGTAGCCAGAGAACGACTCAAAATGAAAAAAAAATAAAAAGAAACAGAGCTAAAAGGTCAGTGACTGAAAAAAGGAAAGTTATTTGAAGAGGCCGTCTTTTCATGTTTTATAACACCAGCTGAAAAAGAGCAAGAGGCTCTGCTTTTGAAAAAATGAATACCATTGCACTTGAATGCTGACTGGAGAGATGCCAGTGATGCCAGCGATACCAGAGAAAACAGCTACAGCAATGTCTTTTCCTCCTCTACAGAAAGCCTCTTTGCCTTACACAGTTTGTAAAGTCTTAAAAATATGACTGAGTGAAACTCTTCTACTTCTGAAAAGGCGTATATGTATCAGGGACTACTGGCTTCACCCATCTGACAGGAATAGCTCAGTGTCATGATTCAGAACTGAGCTGATCCCTGCTTGGAAAACACTATGGGAAACACATGGAAAACACATTCCCCCACTTGGAAAACACACTCCTTAAGTCTTTCCTGCATCCACTAAGCCCAAACTGTAAACTGATCAAGGCTACTGATTGCTGTAAATCTCAAAAATAAAATAAAATAAGAACAGCCTCTTCCATACCCCCAGTGATCTGAGAGTCAGAAAACTGCCTTTCCTGTTTATTTTTTATTTTTTTACATTTGATGTATTCAGATTATATAGCTGCGCTGACACTATGGGGCAGGATGTGAGCTCTGAAGTCCTGTCATCAGCCTGAACGTTCAGGTTTCTGTGAGATGGAAACACAGACATAAGCAATCAGAATTGGGAAAGAAGGGACTGCATGCACATGAGTGCAGGGAGAAGCCAGCACATAGACACAAGAAAGAGCTGGAAAGTGTCCCTGGGGTCCTGCAGTTTAGAGGCATCCTTTGCGTCTGGTTATTCCTCCACTTCAAAAGAAGAGAGAAACACTTCTTTGTTTTTAATAGTCTGCATATAAATCATTCAGCAAAAAAGAATTGTAAAGTACAGAAGTAAATCTTTAGATTCCAGGACCAGCTATGTGCTTGATCAGCCAACTTTCCTACCCGACTTGGGACGTGAACACTCTGGTATTGTGTCCGTCAGAAGCAAGCATCTGGAGAGGACTGAGCCAAGCACTCAGAGCTTTCCACCCATGATCACGGTCGGTGTGAGAGACACATGCCATGAATTTCAGACTGAGATCCAGCTGCAGGAGGAGGAGGAGGAGACGCCACTCACCCTCTGTACCTGGTTCTTTTGCTTCTCTTCTTCCTGCCTCACACAGGCATAACAAAATCACAGTTCCCTAAGCTGATATGTCCCTTCTTGCAGCTTGCAATGCAATGCATTCACCTGCAGCAATTTATAAGCAAGTGGTCTCTAAAGATGAAAATAAATATTTTTCTAAACATTGTGCAGTTAATGCCTTAAACCACCTCCTTCTTGGAAAAGACTTTTGCATTTGAAGACAAACATTGGTAATTGTTAGCGAGCAAACTTTCAGCTTTGTCACTGGTATCCCCGGTTGTTTTGGCAGCAAAGTCTAATGGAAATTGAAAGCAAACAAGCAAAATGTTTAATCACCCTACTCTGAAAATGGGCTGTTTGAAATGGGGTGTTTGGCGAGGCTCGCAGTAAAGCAACGGCTGTTGAGTTCTGCTTTTGGGGCAGGTTTTGCTTAACCAGCCCTTCCAAAGAGATTGCAGTGTGCTCAAAAATGTGGTAGTAGCAGAAGTACAAAATTAGGGCTTAGCCAAGTGAAACTGGATGTTACAGATGGCTGCTCTACGCGTGCTTCTACCCATCTCACTTGGCTGTCCCTAGTATCGTTTTCACAAAACTCCACGCAGCTAGTGGCACTATTTCCAGTCAAACTGAGAAGTTTAGTGGTGTCAGTATTTCACCTTTCAGCTTCAGCTCACGTACAGCCATACCTCGGTTATTTTGAACTTCAACTTGTCCAAAAAAAACCTGTACAAACTCCCAGATTTCAAGTTATTTTGCATATCAGAGCTCCCAGACCATGATATTGGTGGAGTGTTCATTACTTATACTTGCATGATCCAGATTCTTCTAGTCCTTCCCTTCCATTTACAATTTTGTTCTTAGAGACTGAGCTGTGAACGTAGAAATGTTTTAGGATATTCTGTAGAGCTCACATTTCTGCTTTGTGTTCTTCATTATTTACAACACATATGATTTATGATTTTTCAGATACTTCTTCCAGAGCATTAAAAAATTTTACCTTGGGTATTTCAGAAAATCCACCCACATCATGGAAATTGATTGCTTAACTTTTTGATTATTATTATTTTTTTTAATTTATTTTGTATCAGTTTCATACTCAAACAGATAGGATAACATATTGTCAACTTATCATGCATTTTCATCTGTGTTATTTACATTTCAAATCTGAAGCAAGATACTAACCCACAAGACTCAAAATACATTAAGAAAAAGGAAAAGAAGGTCAGCAGTAGACTTGGACACTAAACCTACATGTTTGCATACTGAAAGAACCTTGCAGCAGGATGCCAAGAAGAGTGGATGTGCTAAATGCCCATCACAAAACAACCAAAACCAGCATGGATTTGTCCCTTGGGATCACAGTTATGCAGCACTTTGTTGCTACCTAAAAGACTCATTAGTGGACATGTCCTCCTCCAACAGGAGGAAATAGGATTGAGAAGGGAGAAATGCATGTGGCTTTTATTCAGCAGGTATCACAAAGCACAGCTTGTGGTAGACCCTTCAGCATGTGATCACTAAATTCAGCTATAGTGGTTTAAAATTTCTTTTACTGCCCATAAGATATTTCCAAGTCAAAAACCGAAAACACTGTGTCCAAGGCACCTCCACCCAGGCCTGCTAGGTGAATAAATACGTAGTTGATGGGAAAGAGAGAGGAAAACAAAACAAAACAGAACATAAGACAATGTATAAAGAATATCAAATCAAATATCAAATTGATATGTCCCCATTTCCAGCCTCGGGCACTCCAGCAATGCAAACTCCAACAAAGTGCATTTCCTTATTATGAACGGCTCAAAGCCAACTGTCAGCCAGCCTCTTTCGCTACTAAAACTCCACTGCGAGGCTCTACTTTAATAAAACCCAGACTTCAATTTTCATTTTAGACAAGATATAACAACACAGGAAATTTGCAGCAATTTCTTTTCTATGAGGAAACATTTAACCGCTGTGCAGTGGAGCAAAGTTCTTGTTAAAAATCAGCTACCTCATTAGAAGTGCAGACTACCAATGTCTCAATCTACCCAGAGCTTGATTTCAGACCAAGGAAGCTTCATGCACACATCAGCCTGATTTGGCTGGGTTTAGTAGCACAGAGGGGTTCTGAAGCAGAGTAGGACGTACCACAGGTCGCATACAGTAAAAAGCTGATACTGGATTTTTCTGGATTCTTAAAAGCACAACAACAGATGACAAATAAGATGCTTTAACAGAGCAAAAGTTTTCTAAAACCAGCACCAGCAATAAGGACAGATTCCAGACATATTAATGGCCCAAGACTTCAGATATGACTCGAGACTGAAATTCTTTCCCTTTCCTAAATAGTGAACATAAACCTGAAGCATAGATAAATAGTATAAAGTAAAAAGATGCTCCTTGGTCTGAAGATGGCAAGCTGGAAGCAGCATCAATTTAATGAACAGGGAGAGAGGAATAAAAAACACCAAAACACCAAAACAGTAAAACTAACAAACACAAGGAATATTAGCTTGAGGCCCACACCAGTGGCTTATGAACCACGGACAGGTGCAGAACTCTGTTCAGACAGCTGAATTCTCTACACACTGTCCATTAAAATGAAAAGCAATCTTTGACACGTTCAATGTTGTGCACTCACAAACCTCAACATTATCTCACGAAAATGGCACTTTCAATTTCCTTAGCTGTTGGCTAATCCAGATACTGCTTCAGCAGACGTATTCAGAAAGATAAAAAGATGCTAACACATGAAGTTTCACCCAGTTTACAACTGTGATTTCTCACGTAGCATCTCCGAGGCCATGCACTGCGTGCGAACACCCGTTAGGATGTCACTTGTCACCCTTCATCCAGTTCGCCGCTCCTTCCTCCCCATCATCCAGAACTGCCAAGAGCCAGAGGAAGGCATCAACCCCAGCCTAATAAGCACGTAGTCACATAGTCATATTCATGATTTGCAACACAAAGGTTCAGAACCGGCATGTTTGCTTAAGATTACAGCCTCTTTTGAGATTTTAATAGGGTGTGGGCATTGCTCTCGCAAAAAAGAAAAATATATTAAAATGTAAGCACCTGATCTTAATTTTAAATCAGTGTAATTTGCAATCTTCTATTCTTCCTTTTCTAGGATGAAAAAATTAGGTAACGTGAACATCCAAAGGAACGCAGAATATATATATGTGTGTGCATTGTACTGCTGTCTAACTGAGCAACAGCTGTGTATCCTACACATACATGTTTATACATATAAACATAATATTTGTTTCTAGATTCAAAGCAAAACTACTGAATGGCTTTACTTAACATTTTTAGAAATTCTCAGGTTAGCTAATTCCTTTGCCCTTTGAATATATACACATTCAAGCCCTGTAAATTGGCCAATTGGTCTATTACATGCTTAGGAAACAGACGGCAAGCCTGTACTGCTTTCTTTAATTTTCAGCTTTTCAGAGATGCCATGTATTGCTAAAACCATTTAATAAAAGTTCTGTTGATAATCATAAAACCAAGATACCTAATCCCACATTATTAGATGCAGCTACAGAGGCTCAGTCACAGTAGGTTAAGAAGATCTGTGAATTACAATGTACAAGTGATCTGTGGTTTGTGAAATGTACTTTAGGGTGCAAATACTTCAGTGATATTTTATAGCAGAAGTATTTTTTATCCCTGCTGGCACAATCTTAATGAAACAATTCTGAATCCTAAGCAATTGCAAATAAAAACAGCCTGTCTAGTAAGCAGATTAAAGACACAAGGTCAGACTCCAATTTTAATTGAGATTTAAATTTCTTTCATTTGTTGAGCAGACTTGCAGGGATGATGATATTTTCAGTACTGGAAAGTGTGACCAACTTGTTACAGAACTTACCTAGTGTCGTATTTATAATTTATTTTACCGTTGAGAAAGGGACTGTGCTTGTCTGCATTCTCATTCTGTGCATTTTAGGCCCTAAATCTGCTTAAAGACTCACAGACTATGCAGACTTCTATCAGAAAAGAATATAGTTTGTTAGAAAAGCTTTTCACATGAAACTTTCTTTTTCAAGGATGAAGCCTCAAGTTTTGACTAGAATTTGTTATTACAGCAGAACGGTCACAACAGCCCCACTCAGTGCTATTAACCCAAGTCATCTCAACAGTAATTCATCTGTCCAAGCCTGCAGGATCTCACATTTGGGATATATCCTGTCAGTTTGTTACAAATTAAAAATGGCTTTTAAAAAATACGTATACCTAACTAACTTTAAAATTGACCCTTAACATAGGGATTTTTATTTTTATTTTTTTTTTTTTTTTTTTTAAACCAAAAAAAAGACAATTCAGGGATGCAAGGGGTGAGACGGGAACGGGTAAGACTATGTAGCAGAGTTGTGTTAATTGTGGTAACACCCAGGTTAATAACCAAGGAGAACTTTGGGTGTTTGTTCAGGAGAGTAGCTGCTAGAAAGCAACTGAGATAGATTTGACCCCTGGCAGCAACGAAAGACCACAGTGTAAAGAGGGGGAAAAAATAATGAAGAAAAGGAATGAAGCAGCCAGATGGAAGGACACAAATGCAGCAAAAGAACGTCTGACAGAGAGAAATGGAGCAGTAGGTGAGAAGAACAAGTGGGGAGCAAAGCACAGGGAAAAGACTGGTGATACATGAGAGTGGACAACAGCAATATAATACCATAGTCACATAGTGGAGATAAGTCGTAGTAAATAGCAAGAACAATACATTGGAGAAATGACCTAGAGCATAAGAAAAGCCCAACTGGTAATTCACATTCTGTTTACACCAGAAGGGTTTTAAACCTGATTAATGCAAAAGTGGACAGGACAGAAAATGGATTGAAAAGAACAAGCAGCAGGCAGGTGACATCTTTGGAAAAAAATCTGTCAATCTGAAAAAAAATCTTAAACATATTTTTGCTGCAGCCTATTCCACTAACATCAGGGATGCGACAACAGATTATGGTTGTATTCCCTGTATGCCAAATCGGTTGAATTTGAGATCCTAACACAAAGGTAATATACAAACTCTGAATTTTCTCCTCTGAAAGAAATGATGGCAACCAGCGATCCCATTGTGCTTTGTTGCTGCATAATTGTTAAAGAAATGCTTTCCGACGCCCTGTGAGAGGGGGTACTATCTCGAAAGCTCAAAGGGATCGTTCATTTGATCGCTAAACATAGTGTTATTCTAACCACTCATGCACTCAGAGAATGCCTCTATTCTCATGTTCCCCTGGGAGTTGAGATCATCTGAGATATGCCGGCTATCAAATATAAAGGCTGAGGTAGAACTGCAGGCAGGATGGCTTAAGTGAAAGCTTTTCAGAGACCTGGAATTCATCTTCTGCATTGTCTGATGACAGCTGAATTTGCAGACCACCAGACTAAGTCTGAAGGCGTGAGTGTACAAGAGAGCTTTTATGTATGGATTTCAAGTTTGAGAGCTCGTGTGTCGAATGGTGAAGCAGTTTTAAGAATGACAAAATTGATACAGATGTGGTTTAAATCTCAGATACACGTGTCTTTCCCCAAAGCCATGGGCAGAAACCCATAGGTGCTTTTTATCCAAGGCTGTTAGTGCAAGCAGATACTAACACATAAGACAATACATAAATAAATATCCCTACTCTCAAAAAACATGCACCAGGCTAAAAAGCTGCACACAGATAATGCAGTTAACAAAGCACAAGGTTACTCCATGCTGTCTTATCCTACCTTCTCCTACAAATATACTTCATTTTACTTGCAACCTTTTGAAGTTTGTTTTACATTATTTCATTTTTCAAGTCACTAAGATGGTCTTGTGATGCATTTTTATGATTCCTGAATTGTTTTTTTAAAAACACTGTTATTCACCAGTAATCTTACAAGTGCTCAGCCTCTTACCTATACATATATTAATAAAATAATAATAATAAAAAACCAACAATCACCACCTCCGATCCATGTCATTTTAGCACAAGTAGCATATAAGCAAGGACTCCAATCAGTACTACTATGTAACTAAGTCTACAGAAGACTGACACACTTCCCAGTTTTTAATGGAGATAAAGCAATTGTCTATGCATCTCCACTGTGTGCATATTACCATCCTCAATTAACACACAAAACAGCCTAGATTCCACTGTGAATTAAATAGATACATATGCAGCGCATTAAATGAGCATAAACACAGCCTGACAAAATCCCCCTATCAATCTAAATTCTCCCTTTTTTTTTCCCCCCTCCAGTAACATGGCTTACTAACTAACTCTTGTGTGCAAATACTATCTTGAAAATAAATGTACTGTTGTAATCATGACATTTCAAGAAGATCTGAAGGACTCTTAAAAACCTACACTTCATGCAAATAAACTGCAATTTTCAGAAAGATGTGACCTCATTAAAACTTCTGTGTCCAGGAAATTTTGGGATACTTCATTCACATTAAAATATAATTATTTTTATACATATTTTTCTTCTAGAATTATAGATCGAACAAAATTACACATTTCAGATCTCTTCTGTCCAAAATTCTGAGACCCTTCATATCAAAATCCTTTTTAATCATTAATTTAAAAAGCCAATTAAAAATAAACAAAACCATCATATGGATCAAATGTTGCTGTACTTCCTCAACGAAAAGAAGTCTGTTAAATTAAAAGGGCTATATTTGTATTTAAATCAGAAAATCTGAATTATGAATCTGGCCCTAAAAATATTTAAGTCTTTATGTAGCAGTTGTGCATCCCAGCTATGTCAATACACGCAGACTAATATAGATGGTGGGGAAAATGCTTTAATTTTAAATAGTTCCCTGTGTCCGACCAGCTTATACTCAGCATGTGCATGAATGAAGACATAAGCCTTTTCTCACACTCCATTCCCGATAAAGAACACAATTATGATATGCTGAAAAACACAGGGAGCCCACTAGAAAAGTCAGATATTTGTATATGTCAATAGTGATTTATTACAAAGAGGCCGGGAGCCATGATAACTAGCCAAAGCAGCGTGCAGTTTTGAGCAACATGCTGATTTCAAGACATTGACTTACTTTTTCTTGAGGGAACAGCTCTGCGTGCTATCTTTCTCTTACTTTCTTTTTACTGGAATCTCAAAAATAACTTCCAAAAACATTCAAACTCAGAAATCACATAATAGGCACCTAAACTTTAAGTAGAGCTAAAAAAGGGCCCTTTTACAAGGGACGTAAGAAAAATCTATTAGAAAAGGCCTCGTATTTTCACCATAGGAGACATTTGTAATGAACGCATATGTTAAACAAAAAAACCCCGTGGGTGGAAAAAATGTAACTCAAACTAGTAAGGCATTTTTCAACCCTTATAATTACTTACAACTGGAGGAAAAATTGCGAGTCAATATAAAAAGATTGTTGATTAGATGAAAAGGAAAGAGAAATTATTTAACGGTTTGCCTTCAGGGAAAACTGACTGGCAGATCTATATTGGTACAGGGAGAACAGTGCAGCTGTAACTGTGTCCAGAGGAGGAATAGCATGTACAGAGGGTGCTAATGAAGCACTCATGTAATCAGAGTAATTGTGCTGCTGTGATTGTGCTACTGAGTTTTCCCAGGCAGAACAGGCTTTATGCTCTAACTGCAGTTCACCTGCAAAAACCGCAGCACTTTGATTCTTGTACTGCAGTTAGAGAGCAACAATCTCCTCGGTGCAAAAGCAGTTTGGTGGAGGAAGTACTTGCTCTGAGAAAGGGGAATCAGCTGTCACAGCCGCAGAGTGCCTTTCTTATATTCTTTACGTTTATCGATCTACAGGATGAACGAGGTCCTAGTCCTCAGCTAGGTGCTTCTGCAGGATGAACAACAACTGAGATAATGCTAGAATGACTCTGCACTTGGACTATAATACTTTAGGAATAGAGGAGGAAATCATGGGCAATACTTCAAGGTATATTCCTGGTTCTGCTGAAATCTGGGGAAGTTCCTCTGTTTAGTTTCATTAATCATTGTCCCCTAGTAAGGCGGAGGACAAATTTTTCCACCAGGCAGTTTTCCAGTCACTCAAAAATAACACAGAAATCAAAGGATGGCCTGAAAGAAAGTAAAAAGCAACAGAATAACATTACTAATGTGGCAAAGTCCTGCTCATTCCATAATCTTATTTTAGGAAATTGAAAAAATGGAACAATTCAGACCTGATGAATAGGTGACACAGAAGAAAGCAAAACTACATCACATCTAGAACTACTCCAGCTCAAATAGGCTTTGCAAAAAATCCAGTCCACTTACAACAATAAACGTCAGAAGTGCACTTCAAACTTAGCCCTTCAGCAGTTCACAAATAAAATTTTCTACTCAATAGACTGCAGCTCCCCTAATCCACTTAGTCCCACAGCTACCCGTTCGACTTTGGGTTGCAACACATCTACAGACAAGGAAATGGAAATGTTCTTTCTGCCTGAAGCTGCCTTGGCAGCGTGCAGGATGTCTGATGTGACAGATGGTTTCCTCAAGTCTGCTAGCTAGGTCGAGAAGTTCACCCCCCATGGACCTAAGATCAGCATCTGCCTTGTTAAAAACTCAGATATAATCACTGCATAGCTGTTGAAATCAGCAGAGTTACTGTACTTAAAAAAAAAAAGAAAAGAAAAAAAAAGAAAAAAAAAAAGGAGCTTGTGCTTAGATAAGGCAAGTAAGAGTCATCACATCCTGATTAAATAAGTGGGATTCCCCGAATATCTCAGGGCAGAAAAGTTTCTCGAACGTTCAGTGTCTGTTTTGGAAGCATCAATGTTTTCATTTTGTCTCCACTGACTTCAGCGAAACCAAGTCTATTTATACTAATGTTATGTGGTGACTTAGTCAGGTATCCAAAACCTATCATTCTTTTGCTTCAAGAGGCATATTCAATCACTTTTCCCCAAACAAAGATTTAAAAAAAATCTTATTACAGATCTTTCAGAACAGAAGTCAGAACTCTTGTGAATTTCTTTTATCTGTAGCCAATTTCTGTGACAGTCACTTCAGACGAAAAGAGATCTAGAAGTATTTTTGCAACAGCAGCCATACATGTGTTTGTTTAAACAACTGAGTTTCGTCTCCAAAACACTGATTTCTCTTGAAATCCTCCTTGTTAGCACTACCACAGCCACTGTTAGTTCTCCGTGGTTGATATCTCACACAGCAGTAATTTTAAGATGCTGCAGCAAGGAATAAACAAAAACAAAAACCAAGCCACCACGGATGACAGCTACTAAATATCACTCAGGCTAATTTAAAGTTCCTGTTCAGATGGAGATGCATTCCATCCAGCAGAAAAAAAAATGGTTCCTTCTAATTAAGTAAGAATATTAAAAGGTCTAGAGAAAGCCAAGCTTTTTATTGGCTTTTCATAGGGGAGGCTCTAGAGAGCGAGCCTGCTCTCAGCAGCGCAGAAAAGAAAGAGCAGCATTATCGTGGCTGTTCGCTGCTGCTCGCAAGGCTTGGGAGCAACTGCAGTCTTGTCACTACCAGGATGTTTCTGTACAAGTACCAGTGTGTGCACACCCATAAATACTAGTCCTTTTCAATTCTATCTTCCCCATCAAAAATAGATACCTCAGACGTGAATTTCTGCTGTGGGGCTCCTTGTCAGCACTTAAAGGGGTACTTGTCGTGCCCACAGAACTGAAGTAGGGTGCAAGTGCTGCCAAGGTGTGTGTTTTAGGATGTTAAGCCACACCACAGACAGCTTGCTTGAACTATAGCTTTGAGTACAGACTGGATTTGCTGCCTGACATGGTACTGGAGTCCTGGGGTTTCAGAGCTCTGTGGTACAGAGATGGGAGTGCCAAGGGGAAGCCAAGAGG
This sequence comes from Anser anser, assembly GCF_964211835.1. Classification (NCBI taxonomy): domain Eukaryota; kingdom Metazoa; phylum Chordata; class Aves; order Anseriformes; family Anatidae; genus Anser; species Anser anser. The sequence continues at coordinate 62,937,765 of NC_139721.1, forward strand.
TGCCAAGTCCCACAGCATTTTCTTGTACTCATACAAACACTCTGCATTCCTTCTTGCTTTCACTCTCCAGCTTTCACACCACCATTTGATTCATTTTCAGTCCTGCGGACACCGTTACAAATGTCATACATTACACCGAAGCACCATTTAGATTGACTCAGCGTAGAAGTAAGAATATTTTGTCAGTGTCACTTGCAATGGGTGTTTACAATTTGATGTCGTTCTCCAGTGTCACAATCCTTTCACAGAGGGCTTTCTGCTGCTCAGCCCTCCCTGTAAGGCTTTCAGATGTACACCCATTACACATCTGCTGGTACTTTCATGAAGAAACAGCTGCTGGCAGAGAGGAGGCAGCTACTACACCCTTCTCACCTCCTTTCCATGCTCTTTGGGCAACAACTTGAGCCTAAAAGGAAGTCCACAACTTTCCATACTCCAGACCACCACCCCCTTTCAGCACTGGAAGGTCAGGTTGATGGATTTTTGGTTTATAAGCTCAACTCGCTATCTCCATATTTTAGTCAAAGTAAATAGAGCTAATTGCAATACTGCCAGTGACTGAAGCTTAAACGGAGGTGTGAGTGGAAAGAACCACTAAGAGCTCCAAGCCAGAACTCAGCCCTATCTAACCCTGACAAGAAATCACAAGGAACTGAAATTTCACCCTATTGATAGCACTCTGGATGGGAAGCACAGACTTAATACTGACCTACTGTGGTTATGAGGGCAAGAAATATTTGCCTCCATACCCCCTTTTCCCACTGACTTCTGTCTTCTGCATCTAGCCAGGACAAAAACTGGTTCAGGATCCCTCCCGTGATGTGTGCTACGGGCAGCCCAGAGGAGCCCAGCCCTGCAGCCACAGGTTATGTTGGGATACAGTCCCTGGCACACACCCTCAGCAACGTGCCTACCTTCAACCAGGATAACTGGCAACTGGAAGCCTGAGGAGAATCCATTGTATTCACACAATTCTTGCAATATGACATGACTTTGGCTGAAAGCAGATATTTTGGATTTGATCCAGGAATTACCCCATGAAATTCCTTAATTCTTATTATGCAGGAAGTCAAAGTAGGTGGCTTTAATACTTTTTTTTAAGACACAAAAGGATTACCAGTCTCAGTTGACGTTTCTGGGCATGTATCCTCATAATAAATTGTACAAAAAAAAAAAATCATCACTCTGGTTTTCTTCTAAGCATTACATCAAAAGTGAGTCACATCATAATTAAACTTTAATGACAACATCTGTTTCAGCTAAAAGGACAGAAGAGTGGTTGGCCCGCAGAGGAGTATTCTGCTTTCTTCACTCAAACCAGAACTGAGCATTTATTCAGCCTCAAAAACAAACAAACAAAAAAACCCCACTGGAAATGGGACAACAGCATTATGTCAGCTACCTACCTCAAAATAATGATCTTTCAGAAGCACTTTTAATTCATTTGCAGATAAAATCCTGCCTTAACCAAACTGGTTGGTACATAAGGACCAGTGATGGAGAACACTAAGCAGTCTGTTTCTTCTGTGCAAACAGACCACTGCCCTGGGCTGCAGGCTGCTAACTGGACAAAGACGACAAAATACACTGGGAAAGGGGTAACTTGTTTTCATGGTTAGCTAATTAGCAAAAGGCCTCATAATCACCACGCAGCAGCATGTGACATTAGGCCACCCTCAGCCATCCTAACTTTTACATTCAGACACAATGTGTGCTGTGGATAACAATACTGACTCACTCTGAATAAACAAGGGAAAAAAAATTCAGCAGATCCTGTACACTGTATAGCAGGCATTAAATTCATGAATAACTCAATTATTGAACTGTTATCGTGCTGACAAATTACAGTGAGAGCACCCTGCCAGGCCAGCACTGCTGAAAGTACAGCAGGCATCACTGGCTCAGGTCTCTGCCTTTGCTAATGAATCTAGTAACAAACCCAGTCCCCAGGAAAAAGAGAAAAACCCTACGCTACTTTGATGCCTGCAGCTTGTGCACGGTGCAGATGAGAAAAAAAAAAAAAAACACACAAAAAAAAAACAACACATGGGATCAGACTTGTTAAAATGGTTGTGCACTAATTTTGTGGCAAACATCAGTGCCATGTTCAAAGCAATTTCATGGGTTTAGATGTTACCGTGGAGCACTACATTAATTTACTGGCATATTAACTAGTTAGATGCCCAAGAGCTACCATTACTGTTTAAAGCATCAAATGGCTGCTAAAAAATAAAAAAAAAAGCTTGAATGCTATTATTATAAAAAGAAAATCCATAAAAATGGGTAGTCACCTAATAAGCCATAACCAAACTACAGAATTCACATCAAAATGCAAATATCTGTACTTTATAAAAGCTTCAAACTTGAAAACAGCAACAACAAAAAAGATCAGCCAACTGCTCTCTCTGAAATCCTGTCTCTCATTTCACCACAACAGTTCTCTAGTGCATAGGAAACAGGGCAAGGTTTCCTACACACAATTTGCAAAAAGTGAAGATCTTAAAAGAACAAAATTTCAACCCTTTCCTTGAAAAAAAAGCTTTAGGTGGGCACAAAAATGCACCAAAAGGAAAGGTACGAGCAGTATTTATTTCCTACTTCTGAGATGCAATCACTACACAAAAAATGCAAAACAACTTTTTGTTGAAATGCAAATCTATCCTTTCCAGCTCAGAAAATTATTCCAGTCTTTCTGGTGTCATTTTGATAAACCAGTGGTCTCTGGCAGGTCAAGTCTTGCAACAAACTGGGAAAAAGAAAAAGACAATGAGGACAATGCGGACAGCTTGAACAACAGAATGATTTTCTACCTTATAATGAAAAACTACAGAATTACAGAAAACTACGAAATTCCCCCATTTCCCTCTCATGCCAGAGGGAATAACCGCACCATGGTTATAACACCTATTTTAGGACAATCTGCTGTCTCACTGGACTGATTTTCTTCTTTCATAGAGTCACTGAACCATTTAGGCTGGAAAAACCCCTAAGGTCATCTTGTCCAACCTTTAACCCACCACTGCCAAGCCCACTGTTAAACCATGTCGCTAAGCTCTACATCTACATGTTTTTTGGAAGACCTCCAGGAATGGGATGGTGACTCAACTACTTCCCTGGGCAGCCTGTTCCAATACTTCACAACCCTTTCAGTGAAGGAATTCTTCCTAATAGCCAACCTAAACCTCCCATAGCGCAACTTAAGGCCATTGTTTCTCTTGAAAAACTTTGAAATTTAAAATTTAAACTCATATTCATGTTATTTTTCATCTGAGCTCCCCTATTCTTTGGTATAAATTTGATACAGAGATTAGAGTTGGACAGGTAAAGCAAAGTGGGCTAGTGAATGAAATAAGGGTTGAGGAGGGGGCAGGCCTGGCATTACCTCCTTGATGAGCCAGTACTTCTGCAAATACAGCTGGACAAGCCAAGACACCAAAATTTGAGCATCGCAACCAACCCCAAGCAATTTACTATGAGGACCAGCTACAGCTGTATGATACCGTTTAAAGCTATCCACAAATGTCCCTCTGTGGCTGGAAATCAGCTTGCCATTATTTTGCATTAAAGTCACAGCCTGTGTCCTACAATCAACCGTGTTTACAACAAGAGAAGCTTCCTAGTAAGAAGGTCACTGAACGACAGTAACACCCAGCTTTTAGCAAGTTCTTGACACTACCACATCACCTCCCGAGAAAGGGATCACGCAGCCAGGAGATGCTAAAGACTTTCCAGCTCCTTCTTTAGCATTTTGCCCCTTCCCTTTTTAAATAGGGGATTGAAAAGCAAAAAAGAACTCAAAAAGCAATAGCGACAATGCCTACGCCTGTCAAAACAAATGGCAATCTCATGGAGACAGAAGTTCTCCCACCTGCGCAGGGTTAGACAAATATCCACAGGAGTTTAACGTGTAGGACAGAGCAGCGGGTGTCAGCATAAGCAACGAATCACGGTTAGTCGGGGTCGCTGTGGGATTGTTCTGAATGCACAGTATCGAGCTACATCCCTGAGCTCTGCACAAAAAACCTACCTCAGGATCTACCAGCACTGCAGTTGAAGCTGGCAGAACGATAGATGGTGCTTCGTTCAGTGCCACCTGGCCATATGCAGAATAGAGCCTACCTCCTGCTCAAGTAAAAGGGGGAAGAGAGCTCCACAGTTCTGATATTTTCAGGAAAAAAAAAAAAAGTTAATTTTGCCTCTTTAAAAACAAACAAACAAAAAACACCAAACCACCAAAGAAAAACACAGTGCAACTCCATGCTGCAAGATCCAGTAGGGATGACTGGAAAGCACTAAGCCATGGGAAACCATGGCCCCTTCCCCAGGTACAATTTTAGAACTGACCTCAGTAAAGATGAAACTTTCCTGTTTGAGGATATCGCGACTTACTGTATCTTGAAAAGTTAGCAATGAAAAGCTGAAGTGTGCTATCAAAGAAAACATGCTGTCAACGTATCACAGTTCCCCCTGAGAGAATTTTTCCTTACATGTAATTTTATGCTTGTTTAGCCCAGTAGGAAGAACTTTTCTGTACAAACCTGCTTTTGTCCAAGTTAATGAATTAAGAGGTTGCACCAAAAGAAGGTACAAACCCCCTAGTCAGGATGACAGACAGTTTGGCCCCCTGCTTTTGCCTCACAGATATAGAGTCACAATGGATCTAATAAACTTCTGAATTATCCAGAGATAGTTTATGGTCATCTTTGGAAGCAAAGCCAGCAGTCACCTCCTGATCCATTTCTTTAAACACGCAGTACTCTACCCAGCAATATTTTATCTCTCTCCTGTACTGAGTCATTCACGATCCTTTCCGAGTACATACTGGTTTCAACAGAGACCATGTTGACTACGTGCAAGTTCAGCAGAAGTTTGTAGCAGCAGGACAGCACAGTTCTAGATCACAGATGCATATTCAGTGTAGAACAGACAACAGAACTCTGTTGGGTGTCACAAGGAAATCCTTTCAAAGGCCAAACAAAACTAACTCTTGTTAATTCAGAATTTGATAGTTACACATACCATTATCACACAGACTAGATTCCCTTTCTCTTACCCTTATGCTCCATCTCTCCACTCTATCTTTTTGTATTAAAAGTTCATCGCTGTTGAGAATTAGCTCTCCCAAACAGTACAAATCTGACTTTTTTTTCCCCTTTTTTTTTTGTGTATAAAGGATCTGGAACAATGGGGCTCCATTGCTGCTGAGGGCATTTCAGCCATATGGCAGCATAAAAATTTAGTAGTGAAGGACAACTAAAGACAAAACCCAAAACAAACGAAAACATCCTCCAAAATGATAGTTCCCGAATGCAACTCATGAAGAAGAAAACAGACATTCATGTTCACTCACCAGGGGCCCCTCCACAGTAGTGGATCAATCTTTACTTGTATTTACAGAGAGCACTATTGGGTCTAGCACACTTGAAAGAGATAGCCACACTTGGTTCTTTATCACCACAACACTTTTAATCGGTAATACTGTGTTTGCCTCCAAAACCATACCCAGCTGGTAAGGACTGCAGAAACCACACTTTCTCTAGAAGCAAGTATTTCCAAAAGAAACACTGACATATTCAAGCAGTACAGCTCCCTCAGATATCCTCAGTGTACAACAGCCTCTAGCACTTGCACATATTCCACGCTGTCGACAATACAGAGGGTTCCCTTTCCCTGATAAATCACCTTGTCACCTGGCCCAAGATAATACTAACCTTGGAGAGGGGGAAGATAAAGAGATTTCTGCCTGCTTTGCTCAGGCAGTCCGGGTGCTCCGGGGGCTGCTGGGGACTGGCAGTTGCTGCCACCGGGTGGCTCAGTGCAGAGGGACAGCCACAGTGATTTCAGGGGTCCGGACTCCTGTGGGTGCCCGCTGTGCGCTCATGCACAGTAGTACAACACGAGTCGAGGTGTGAGACCCCCCTTTGCGAAGGGAGCTCGGTGGCTGTTTCAGGCTGGAATTGAATCCTTCGCTTCCTTGTGCTAACCTTTCTGTAGGGGGTGGCATTGTCCAGATAAAGCTAGGGAAAGTGATCTTTTGCGCAAAAGAAAGCACAGAAGACGGTGATGTATGTGAAAAAGGAAGGCTGCGCTGCAGCCTCCCAAAGAGGCTGGAGGCTATTTAAAATTCCTAGGAAGAGGGTTTCTAGTCAAAGCTGAAGCTATAAATTAAGCAACTCCTGGTGCATACTTGACACTCATTATAATTAGCATCACGAGGGAGAAAGAAAGAAGAAAGAAATGAAGGATGGCTTGAAATAGATCAAGACAGGGAGAGTAAGTGAGCAGGGCCTGTAATCTAACCATTTAAATCACAGGACAACAAATTCCTCACCTATGGAGAGCTGTCTGAAGCTTTTCATTTATCTTCTATACACTGGATATGAATCTCTTAACAAATTGCCCAGAAAGGGCAGGGAAAGGCAGTTACGTACAGCAGTGCCATTCTTAGAGACATAAAACTTGTAGCTGCAAAAAATGTCTTCCCTGACTCTCAGGGAGTCTCACACTAAAGTGACTGCCTTTGCACCTTCAGCCTTTGATTTCTTCACTGCACAAGGGTCAACAAGAACAAGATTACAGACTCTATTTGCACCATACTTGCCAGTTCTTTCCGGCCAGTTTTCGTCTAATTTTAGAAAGCAAACCAGCCAGACTTCATTTGTAAATGGTAAAAGGGTTGATACAAGATGCTGACCGTTTTTAGAGCTGGAAAGAAATTTTCGTTCTTGTATTGCCAGCTTAGCAAAGGTTGATCACTGGCTTATCTTAGATAAGCCATTCAGTTCACAGATTTAGAACATGGAAATATTTCACAATTTGTTAGTAAATCATTAGCTTTAAAGAACATGTAGGACACTGCCTGTTGACCTTCTAAAATTAGCAAACGAATTTGTACTGAGGTTATTACTCTGTACTGCGCAGTGATCACTGGACAATAAATTTAAACATACCAATGGTGAACTTCATGTTTTTAATTCCCTAAACCCCCCTTTTTTCTTCTCTCTCTCTTTTTTTTTTTTTTTTTTTTTTTAGTTTCACAGTCCCCATATGTGATAAGTGCCACAGGTTTGAACAACTAACTGCTGGTTTAGTTCACTCCTATTTGGAGCTAGTGATCACATTAAAGAAGAGGTCTCAGAGCCTCAGAGGCATTGTTTAAAAGCCTGAGATTTCACTAGTAGGAAGAAGTAGACTGAAGTCTCCCTGCTTTGCTGTCTCCATCCGTCTCACCAGAGGAGCACTAGAGAGATCTGAACCGAGAAAGGGCGCAGTTTGAAGCGGGCTTTATACAGTGCCGTGGGGCGCTGTAACCAGTAGCACTGGATCTGCTGCAAATAACTGGTGGAGCAGATGTAGAGGAAATGAGGTAAGAGCCTCGCCACTAAGTTAATAAAGTTGAAACCTAGTTCTTATGTCCACTTAAGTCCACTTGTGGATTCTTCAGCCACTGGCATTGTGTGATCAGTGTTGGAAGAATTCATGCCAGGAATTCAGGCTCATGTGCTAATCACGCTACATTAACTCATAGAGGAAAGATGATTTTAGCCCAAACCAGTTTAAATGGACATGCATTGTTTCCACATATAGTAAGAAAAATTTAGTTATACACCCTCCACTCCTTTTGTACCTAGAAAGAACAAAAATAATTCCTTACTGTATACATAAATAGTTGAACCATCCAAAATTTTAAGCTAGTCAGCCTTAATAAAATCCACGTGACTTTTGCAGATGTAGAATTTCCACTCCAAAATGTAATGGAGCTAAATATTACATTAACTGACACATCTTCAGCGTTTCCTGCGTTAACTTTTGACTACTTTTTTTTTTTTGTGGATTTCCACTACCATAAAATCCACATAAAGTTGGAAAAACGAAGGTTTCATGCTATTTCTCCCAGTCTTACTTCAGAAGAAGAGGCCAAAAATAGTCTTGTTATTCGATATGAAAGCTATCAGCACAACCCGTGAAAAAAAATCACAGCAAGAGGAACTCATCTAAAATCTAGGCCTCCAAGCATCCTCATGTGTCATCAGACAGTCAGTCTATCCTTCTGCCACAAAATGAACTCTCTTATATCAGTTTACACAGTTACTTGTCTAACCTGTTTGTAAAGGCCAGCAATGATGAATCTCCACACTTTCTAGATGACGCATGCCAATGTTTCAGTATTTGTTTTAGGATTCCCCTAGCCAACATTTAATTGAGTCTTTCTGCAATTTAAAGAAATGACTGCTTGTTCTATCCATCAGGGACAGAGAAAAGTTCATTTTCCCTCTCACCGTATACATCTTTAACTTTGTTGAAGACTTGCATTCACTCTTTCTCCTCTATAGTAACCAACTACAAGTTTTTCTTCAGAGGTGATATATTTCAGACCTTTGATCACTCTTTGTTTATTTCTTCACCCTTTCCTCCACCTTTCCACATCTCTCTGGAGCTGTACTGCCCATACTCAGGTAGATGACAAGGATTTTAAAGGAGTTATTTCTTCTGTTTTTCGGAGAGAGGAAAAAAAAAAAAAACACCACAAAAAAAACCAAAGCCACACCAACAAAAAACACACAAAACCAAACAGGTCAGGTAACATTTTCCAATTGTCTGAATAACTCACCAAATACTTCGTTGTCCTCTGAAGACTGCTGTGTTAGTCTTGCTGCTTTTGGACTCTCTTTAGCTGCCTCTTCCACCTTGGTTTCAGCAATCTGTAACAAAAAAATTTCTTCAGATTAGGTCTTCTAAAGTCATCAACCAGAAACATTTTTCAAAATTCTTAATTGCAAGAATTCTTAATTGTGCAAGAATTCTTAAGTGAAAACAGAAGCATTAACAGTGAGGGTTTTGGTATCTTTAGAATTTCTTATATATGTTTTGTAAAACATTGAGGGAAAACATTCTCAGGAAACACAGATTTTTTTTTGGTCTGTGTTGAGTTTTTTCCTCCCTTTTTTTTCCCCTCTACTTTCCAGTCATTTGTTCTCAAGTCTAAATCATTGTATTTTCTCTGCTGTTTCATTATGAAACATTTTCACCACTGTCTTCCTTGCACCTCTACTTAATTTAAAGTTAAGCAAAACTCTCCCAATAGACAAGCATGGCTACATGTCCTACAACATACTTCTCCTTCCAGTTGATACTTTGTTTTTTTGCGTTATAGCTAAATAAAAGTCTGTACAATTTTTAGCGAGGTTCTTTTTCCAAATAGGATGAGCTTTTCCTGCAAACTCTAAGGTCATACCATAGCACTAATGGTGATGCTGTTAGTAAAATTACCGATGTGCCTGACTGTGACATGTTCTCACATGCCATTGCCTCCTCCTCTCTAATGCTGTATTTTCTTCCACAATGTAAGAGATTTAAAATTATTTCCCATGTGCACAATGAAAAAAAAAAAAGACAAGAAACTGGGACTGGGACACTAACAAAAGTAACATTAGAGCACAGAGGATAACTTGGTTGTGTATGTGCGTGTAGATGATATTTACACATATTCAAAACAAAGCTGGGCATCTTTGACATGTTGCTCAGGTGCCTGTCTACGAAATTTGCTTTACTTGTTTATTCACCAAACTCACTGGAGAGAGAACTGAAGTGAAATTCTAATGTCAGTGGCAAGATTCTCACTGAGCTCAAGTTTGTAATGTGCCTACCCATCACCAAAGATCTAGTCTTTGAAAAAAAAAATAAAAATGTTGTTATCAAATAAGACCAAATCCAGTCCATTTTAAGTTGGGATGGGTGAGGGGGGGACGGGGGGGGGAGGGGAAGAGAGGGGGAAGCAACACAGAAGAAATGGCATTTCTAATATTAATTTACCAAAAGTGTTTACCTAGAATTTTTCTAATCTAGTTCCCTGTCAAACATCTGACTTGGACTTTTGAGTTTCCACTTGAGATTATTTTAATAAATTTCTCAGTGACAGAAGAAGGTTCTGTAACAAGAGCTTTCCACTCATTCAGCAATAAGGTCACCTTTACTGCTATCTCACACTTACTGAGTAGCAACTAGCAATAGCGAGTACATAACAGAGCAGTTCACAATTCACCCCCTTATTTTACCCAAATTACCACCATTTATATTTAAATCACATTAAAACAGCACTACAGGACATAAAATGCAGGCCTAAAAAAGACATCTAAAATGAGTAGAATAAGAGCAAGATCTTTAAAAACCATGACAGGCTTCTAAGTTTCCATCTTTCCTTCTCATACTTTATTTCTTTCTAGTGACATCTTCCAATGTTGACTTAGTGAGCCAACGGATCAGAAGACAGTGCACAAATATTTCTCCTTACAAAGCAAAGGTAACTGAGATAGAGAGAGCTACAGTTGCTTGGGAGCAGCCATCCTCAAGTCTTTAACCACTGTACTGACCATCTGAAGCACAAGCACTTACCTGTTTCTGAAAAAAAATTGCCAATTAGCTACGCAGTGCTAGACTGGCTCCAAAGACAAGACAACAGCTTCAGAATACAGACTGCCGGGATTCAAAGCATTTCATCCCCTATCTAGAAAAGACTGAAACCTGCGCTAGAAAAGCCCTAATCTGTCAAACACTGAGTTTCAAATAGTTACATTGCTATTAAAACCAAACAAAAAACATCACACCACTAAAACTGCAACAAAAGAAGCCCCCTTGTGTTTTCAAAATGTTTTACTTTGGTACCCAAAAGAAATGTATATGCATGCTTGCAGCAATGCAGACAGTAAACTGCATACATGGTCAACTCTTGAGTGATGGATATCAAGTGACTGATGTGATACTAAATATTATTGGAAAGAGTTAACTATGAACTGGGAAAGAAAAAGAGGAATGTAGAATGCCTGTGTTTTTGAAAGGGCAGATACTGCTCTATTCAAGTACACATTCATTTAGAAGACTTTTTGTAATGTTTTGAAGGAATCACCTTTGTACAATTTATAATTTCTGCCTTACATTTTGGAAGTGTTGCTATACAGTCCATGAGAAATACTAGTTCTGCCCTCGGAATTGCAGCACACTTCCAAACTGTAAGCAGTCTCTTATTTCCCCTTGTTAATAACTGCACAGCAGATAAAAGAAAACAGTTTGACTAAGTCTGTCAACCTTCCTAAACCACACAGCAGTTGAACTTAGGGCACAAAAACTCAAGAGACTTCCAAGCCAGACAGCAAGCTTTGTTGGAAAAAAAGAAGAAAGCAAGACTCAGGAAGCCTAATGGTGTCACAGTAGCAGCAGACAAGAGTTAAGAAAAGCAGAAACAAGAAGAAAGGGGAGAAACTGTGCTTCAGAGGAAAGGACCTGTAGAAGAGAAAGGATTCTGCACTCTTTTGAGGTACCGAACTGAACATCCCAAACAGAAAATCCATCAGCTATGAATCTCAAAGCTGAGGAGACAGTTTTAGCAGATGTTCACCTCAGTTTGTGTTAACTAGAACTAGTGTCCCTCAGGAAGATGGTCACAAACCAGCAGTGAGTACACTGAGAGACAACTGGCTTTAGACAAGCGACTTCGTGATCAGCACAAATGCTTGAGCCCTGTCCCCTGTGGCTATCCTGTGTTAGTTGCAGTGTGCAGGTGCTGTCCAAGAGGCATGTGCCAAGGCCCATGGTGCCTGTACTGGCTTACAGAAACAGTAGAGGCCACTGGCTCAGTAACCTATATATTAAAGTTGGGCTCTCCATCCTATTTTCCTTGCACCATAGCGAACAGCAACTCAGTTACATCATTTTTGTAAGAGATGGAGACCAGCCTTCTACTGTGAAAAAAGCAGAAGAAGGCATCTGCTACAGCAGTGAGCCAAAAAGCAAAAAGCTCCCAACCAGTGTGCCATCATGGAAAAGACAAAATTCATGCAATTAGATGAGCAAACCAAGTTCAGGGCTCTCCAAGATGAAGGGGACAACTGAAATTGTCATCAGAGCTATTGCTCCAGGTTGTGCAAAGATAGTGCTTGTCAGCTCAAGTTTTGGGTGTATTCCATCATACCTAGTGTACCGTAAAGCTGGAGGAGGGAGGTTGCTAGTCTCTGTGCTCTGGTTCCTCTTAGGAAATGGTTGAGTCTGCAACTTGCTGCAAGACATCAAGAGCAGCAGCAACAAAACAGCTGGTACTCACAGACAGTGCCTAGGAGTGAGTTGTCACACCGTGTTCTTTCTAGGGAGACATTCGCATCCATTACTCTAAAAACATGTTTTTGGCATTCTCAGGAAAGCTAGAAAGACAGAGCCCTGAGATATTTTGGGTTGAGTTAAATCACCGGGGAAGACTACATAGCAGCTGCGTTGCCTGCTCCCTGGATGAGCTGTGTTGTCGGCATTGACAGATGTCAGCTCCAAGATGTCAACAGGAAAGCTGCCTGAGAATGTTAAGTCTGAAACATGACAGTACATGGCTGGATGTAAGTCTCTTTGGCATGGCTCCTTACACATACAAAAAAGGCTAACTTTAAAAAGATTTCTTTTGCTTTATTATTTGCACCAAAAACTTACATGACATATTGTTACTGGCATAGCTAATATTTTACTACCAAACATGATGCAAGAAAAATCACTGCAAAGGAGCAATTGATGATCCAGATTCTCTAAAAACAATTTCTATTCTAAAACACATTTTAAAAGGCAAGATATAAGCCGGTTGTTTAATTCTTTCTTCCAGTGTCCTGAAAGTTCTCGAGTATCTCAATCCTTCCAACCAATAAACAGAAAGTGAAAACATATTCCTTTACACTGCCTGAGCTGTGCCAGGATGGATTCATTACCTACAGTTATAAAGTGCTTGTGGCGGGTTGTAAAATAAAGGCCCTTTGTACCTATCATAGCAAATGTAATGCTATCTAGATCTGACTTGCAAGTTCAGCACTCACCGCAATTTCAGGAGCAACTGGCAAAATAAGTTTATTTTTATAGGATCAGTTCCCCAGAACTATAGATTACATCAAATTTAGGTTTATATATTTAAATAAAGTTCACAGTAACTCCGTCTCTCTCTCTATCCAAAGCATCACCACAAAAATTTGCTTCAAACCAGAATTCAAGTAAAGTCTCCTGTGATGAGAGATGCGCTCTGTGTGTGCTTAGATGCTTTCCTGAAGCAAGGCCTCCGACCTGCACTTCGGGGAAGTGAGAAGGACTCCCCCATCTCTGCAGGTGCTCCAACATCAGAAGAGAAACTGCAAAGCTCATTACCAAAGCACAGTGGAGTTGCATTTCTTTAGGGAATCAGGCCACTCTTGGTCCAAAATGCTATAAAACAAGCAAACAAAAAATCTAAAGCAGCAAGGTAGCACCTAATTTATCTTAACAACAGGTCACAGCAAGCTGTCACAGCCCAGAAATACTTGTACCATTTTACAAAGCAGTTGTAAAATAAGATGTGTGTGTACACTGTAACTGCATATATGCGAATGTGTATATATAACAGCTGCTCTTGACTCAACTTCAATAAAACTGAAACCTGTGTTATAATCTGCTATAAGACACTTTTGGCCCAGTTTCCCATTGTGGCAGATCACCAGTTCCTTGAGACTCAGTTTACCTGCTTTCCATCACATTTCATACATCCCATCATGTCTCGAGTGAGCATCGCAGTCTCCATACTAAAAAACATTTCACAATTTTTTATATGTAAATATACAAATAACTGGCAGCTATCAAAGTATTTGCCACAACCAATACTGATATGAAAATCATGTTCTGGCTATGTACACACACATTAGTGCAAAAAGCAAGGCTGGTTTGTATTTTGCTGCTATCGGTGCCTATTTAGAGGATCTTTAACAAAATAGGAAATATTAAGAAAGGCTGAGTTACAAAGCTGAGTGTTCTGCAGACTCTACAGTAGCAGGCCAGGTTAAAATACACTGTTAAGCATATTGCATTTACCAAAGCAGCTCATTTCCTCAAGAAAACATAAGTCTCGGAAGTGAAAAGTTGTACTCTTGAGTACTCAAGCCAACTTTTTAAGCTCCCTTGCCATTTTGCATACTAGTTAGGAACAGCTTGTTTCTTTTCCTTTAACCATAAAACTGTTACTTGAGGACTTCATTTTGCAAAGGAAAAACACAGACAAATCAAAACTTCTCATCAGAAACCAAACAAGCGTTCAAGCGAAATTAGTGTTTTATCCAAGAGAATTAAAGAAATCTGTGAAATCCTATCCAAAGTAGACTTTTGTGTTGTCTGTGCTGACATCCACCCCTGCCTTGTACAAGAAATTCTGTACTCTTATTATGTGCTCAGACGGTCTGCTTAGCACCAACCCAAAGGCAGAAAGGAAAATATACTTAAGTTTCCTTTATTTTTCAGTGCCACACTGACATCAGAAGCTCTAATTGCAGCAAAACACCACAGGCTGTGGATATCCATCTCTCTCCAGCATATCCATCTCTCCATTTCTATCTGTCCACAGCTGTTACTTTCCCTGCATGTAACTCCCCAAGACCCAGCAGAACTTGGGGCATAATAAAACATTTGATTCCTCCTCTACAGTAGATTTAAAATTATTTAAGATAAACAACAGACACCACCCCAGAAGACAGACAAAAGTTTCTAGCAGACAAAAACAGATTTGACTGGCAATGAGCCTCCGTTTTGGAAGAATAGAAAAAGCATAAGTCACTGCAGGCAATAATAATCTTAATAATGCAAATTGTATCCATAGCAGTAAATCATACAACTCCAGACACAGCTAAAGAACTCAGCAAACCATCCCTGATATTTCACTTCTGCAGTGATATTCACCTAATTTCTCTAACATAAGGCTGCCTTTCATTGAATAATCACATAATGGATATATGATTTCAGGTGACTGTACACCTTCAGGACATTATATACTTTGCCTCTTCTCAACAGAGCTAACTGACCTTCCACAGAGTTCCTGGGGAAGAAAAAAAGTAAATTTGTAAATGATAGATATGTGCTGCTTCACAATGTGATGGTAACATGATAGAGAGGCACATACCAGTAAGTCTGAAATGCATGAATATTTCTCTAAATAACAAATACAGTTGAAATGGGCAAGAATTACCTCAGTCATTCTTAACAGGGGTAATTTTCTTTGCCACTATCGCCTCGTGTTCTGCATCACTAGACTAAGTGCTAACAATAGTGCTATCAGGCAAGTCTCATTAGAACGAGTCTGAGAAAAGTTCCTTATTGCCTCCTCAAAGACCTCCATCAGTCCCAAAGATTTTAGCTCCTGTTCATTGGGAGGAACATTACAGGTGCTGCTTAGCACAACCAAGCAGACCCTGCGGACAACCCTGTGGACAGCAGGAACTCGAGGCACACTGCCTGGCCCGAGATCTCCTCTACCTGGATTAACGAATGTGTTCTAACATCTTCCTGAAGTCCACCATTAATTCCTCTTGACTGTGGAGATCCTTCATCACACCTGCTATTAACATGGAAACTGACATACATATTAGGAAGCATCCCGTTTGTTACACAGAACCTGAACGGTGAATCTTAACAGTGCCACGGTGGTTAATTCCTACCCCCTTGAGCGAGGCTACTGCCACTACACACGACATGGTTATGCCAGACTGAAGTTGGGTTTGTGCTAGCTCCACAGCTTCAAGTTCTCAACAATACTCCAGGGAGCTCTGATATCAGCTCCTTCTTCATTCCCCACCAGACGTGAAAATGTTTCATAATTTTCCCAACAATTTTCAAATAAATAAAGTACTCCCTCAAACCGCAACTAAATCAGCCATTATCTCCAGTTTTCTGGTAGACCTTATACTCTCAGTACAATTTTCATTTCTACAGGTTCTTTATATCCCGCTTTGGAAACACAATACTTAAAATATCCTCTATTCAACAACTTCTATACGGAGTAGTTATTCTTACATACCTCTGTGTTTGTCAAAATCTTATTCAAGATATGAGGCGGCAGAATGAAAAAGTGACAGAGAGGTGAGGGGAAGAGAGAGAAAGAGGGAGAGTCTTCCAAGGAGAGATTTTTGGCACTCAGCTTCAGTGCTGGGGCTGCTTTTGTCACCAAATGGAGAATTTCAAAAGAAGTTTCAAATGAAAGGATCCCATCACTAACCCTCAAGATAGACTTGAAAAAGGACTGAGATGCCTCAAACACATTGTCCAAGTCATTGAAGAAATGCACTGAGTCTGTTTAAAAACCCTAAGATACTAAGGGTTGCAATAAGTAGTACCGAATTCCATCTAAAAAATATTGTTACGTTCCCCATTACCAGTTCCGCACTATTTTGCTGTTTGCTTCCATTTATGAAGGACATTTTAAAACTGTTTTTGTTCAGGGACAAGTATTTACCAATTGGGTTATGGCCTTTACTAGTCCATAAGGTATTCCCTGGTGCTAGGATGGAGGTTCAGGCATGCAATAGGGAGAAAATAAAAATAAGTGATTACATTACTGTGCCCGCTCCACCGGCACAAGCTAATTGCATCTGGGAGAAAGGTGCTAAAATGACAGAGTTTATTTGGGAAACAAACCAAAACAAAAATAATCCCATATAAAGATTAAGGTTTTCACA
The DNA here is from genome assembly GCF_964211835.1 of Anser anser. Classification (NCBI taxonomy): domain Eukaryota; kingdom Metazoa; phylum Chordata; class Aves; order Anseriformes; family Anatidae; genus Anser; species Anser anser. The sequence continues at coordinate 62,954,255 of NC_139721.1, forward strand.
ACAATTCTGTGAACTGAAAAAAGAAAACACCCAAACCCACGTATCCTGTGAGGAAAAACTTATGTGAGCGACCTCTTACTACTCTGCAGGTCCCCGAGACGCGGGCAGTATCGGCAATGCTCCCAAAGCAGCACAGAAATCGCAAAAACAAGTTAAGACAAGGCAGAAGAACATGCTCCAGGTCAATATTTTCAATTTGAAGCAAGAATCCTGTCACGTGTCTTTTACTCTGTGCAACACCAGGGCTGAAACCATGCACAGGAAGCCTGACTGTGACTCACGCCCGCTGCAGACAAGCACAGACAGAGAAGTGAATTGCTGTTTCCTCTGCCGATCCCACCCCGATCAGCCCCGGCAGGGCGACAACCCCCCAGCTGTACAAAAGGCGCAGTGGCACACGCAATACCAAAGCGTCAAGATCAATACAAGGACCTAAAAGTGCACTTGGAAATACGCTGGGTTTCGATAACCTCCAGAGCACTTGACCTGAACGTAACGCTATTAAAGCACAGATGCTCCCTGCTCCGATCTGAGGTGCTTTTCCTGAAGTGGAAAACACGCGGACGGGTGCAGCTCCTGCCCTAATGGACCAGAGAGGAGCTATAACAGCACTTGATCAGCCAAGGCAGAAACAACAGGCACTTCAACTTCAAGCAAATAGCTAATCTCTTGTCACCAAAGGCGCTCAAGAAGGTTTCCAGAGTAGTCTGAAGAGCAATAGCCATCAATACCCACGCTTTCCCAGTCCACTCACCATCTTTATCCCACCTGGACTGAGTGTTTGCCAATTCACTCTCCTTTGAACATTCATTTTAGCCCCATGTTGAGGAAGTACAAATATTTCACTCCTTTTTTCCCTAAAAAAGACACGGTTTAAGTCCAAAATGCTATATTGATGGTGCAGCCTGCAATCTCTTTCCCAAATTCATCGAACAAGGGCAGCATTGAACCCCACTGGATGGGTAATTTTCCAGTGCCACCATCACTGACGTCCTTCTGAAGGGCAATAATAAAGAAAAGTACACAAAACCAATCCTGTTTCCTTCTGCTAGTGAAACCACTCATACATGCTAGCATTCTGATAAGATCTAAAAAGAATGAATAGGGATATCTGATAAACCAGAAGAAAACAAGTCACCTAAGCATCTGAATACACCCAAGCTAAAGGCACAACAGAGATGCAAAAACTAGCAACTAGTGAAAGAACAAGAAACAACAGAGAAAAATAACCAAAACTACAAACATTAAAAAAAAATACAAACTAAATTCACTAGTCAGGGACAGAGGATTAAGAATATCTTGTTTTTCAGGCAAAACTTCCCTTTCAACCTTGTACTCTGAACTTCTTGTATCATGGGTTTGAGTTTGGCAATTGGTAATGAATAAAAAGCAAAACATTTGTCATTGCCCAGACTCTTTGAGATCCTCAGCCTTGAGTCCTCCATCGGGGGATTGACTGTGGCCGTAGGGCTGCTGATTTGCCCCTCTGAGCCACAGGAAGCGAGACATGAGGCGAAGCAGGTGGCAGCGAAGCACGATGCAGGGATACCGCACCGCATCCCGCAGTGCTACAAAGCCACCTCAAAGCAGCACCACAAGGATTTCACCTGTGTGCTCCTCTGGAACAGCAAAGGGGCTGAAAATGTGTAGCCAAATCAAAATTTTTTTGCTTCCTCCCATTACCTGCAAGGAAAATATTTTATATGGACCTGAAGTACCAAAGCAGATTTCAGGCAGGCTGTGAGCTGAAGCATAACTGTGTCAGCTAGGCACACAGAGAAAGAAACAGCTCCTGACAACAGCTGAGCTCTGCGCAGTTCCCCAGCACCAAACCAGACTTCAGGCAGGCTAGAATTTCACTTTGGGAATTTTATTCTTACTTCCATCACAGACAAGTAGCAGTCCTTCAGGGTGCAAAATGAAGATGACAACATACACTTAGAAGTCATTTCTCTACACAATTGAGGGTGGGCTTTACCGAATAACATGAGTGTCTTTTTAGTGCTTGCTCTGTATTAAGAAGGTACAAATAAAAAACAAACACACACACACACACACAAAAAACAACACTAAGAAGGGTAGACATTTAAACAACTTTTTCAGTGTTCTACCTGCAGTGATACATTAGACTAATCCAAACCCCTTCTGAGTTTAATATCATGAGTAGAAACCATGCCTGGAAACAACTTCCACCAAACACCAATAATGGACTATCAACTTGTATTTAATTTAATTTTCATTTCCCAAGTTCTAGCTCATGAGGAAAGAAGACTCAGAAACTGCTACGTAAAAGCATTTTAGATTCAAAATTACATTCCTTCAATTCCCTGAAACATACCAAGACATTTTCATCATTTAAAAAGTAGGCTTTACTCTTGCTTGCCAAGAATTAAAAGAATTAGTTGTAACACCTAGCAGTTAATATTAGAAGGGAATTTTTCTAATATAGTGATTTTGAGGGAAGACTATTTTCACTGCTTTGGATCACTTGGCAGTCTCTAGTCTTCATATTTATTTCTAGGACAAAGCTAGAAATTTTATATCGAAGTTGCCTGATATTACAATATATTTACCTAAAAAAAAATAGCAGGGACACTTCCCACTAGACTAGGTTCTTAAGTCTTATTACAAGATGTTGGGTTATTTTATTTATTTATTTTTATTTGTATTTATCATCATGAGGGAGAGCACATTGAGAAAAATAAAGTTTTGTCTTTTCAACTGGCAAGATGTTTTAACCCAGAAAAAATGATGTTTCAGCTCCTCGTTGGGGTGTAGCCCCCTCACTGCCCAGCCATGTGTCCTCCCTCGGGCCAGGAGAGAAGCTGCCATGAACAAGCCACCGATCACAAGGCCTTCATACATTCCTGCCTATCCAGACAAAACACAAAAGGTTGGGCTAAATAACTGAATGGCACAACTATTTGATGTAAATAGCTCGATATTAAATTCAAGATGTTGAAAGAATCTGAGTATTGTTACACAGTGCTCCTGGAACGAGCTCAGGTCCTGAGAGTAGTGCAAATAAATGCACAAACAGCACTTAAAAGACAGTATTTTCAAATGTCAAGATTTATGGGGTTATATTCACCAAACAATCAAAACACAATTTTCCAAACGTAAATAGTTTTTCGGTTTTGCTTTTCTCAGATAAGAGTTGTGAAATACAGCTGGCACAGCAGCAAGGCTTTGTAGTTGAAGGAAGCTGGTAAAGGCACAAAATAGCCTGCGTAATGGTAACAAATACTGCTATGATGCCTTTCAACTCCCACTTAAGGAAACTAATACAAACAGGCACACACTCTATTCACTTTGAGAGTATATGGCTTTGTAAAAGACCTCCAGAACTGAAGCTTAAATCATCAGCACTGAATAGCGATCAGGCAAAGCCAAACAACACGAGCGGGGAAATGGTTTCGTGCAGGCGGTCTGGTTTCTCTGTTCTCTTCTCCTTCCTCATTAAATTGGAAAGCTACAACTCGGTTAAAACAAACAAACAAAAAAGCACAGTAACAACAAAAAGATGGTGAAAAAGAACAAAAAAGTTTTCATCAGTAATGGTTCCTGTAAAACATCCTTTATTCTTTTGTGGCATAGGTTTCCCTTTCCTTCAAAGAAATCCAGTAAACAGATTCACTCACATTCCTCTAGCACTAAAGTGTTTAAAAATACAAAATATATCATGTTAAGAGAGAGACTTTGTCCATCAATTCTTAGAAACATCAGTTGTCATACGAGGCAATTAGCAGGAAGTAAAAGAAAGTTTAAATTAAACGCTAAATTTTGACACTAACTCCCTTTTGAGAAAGCCACACCACTGTCCGAAGGATCCAGACACCTGCAGTCCCACTATGGGCCCAAATCTGGCAGACCTCCTCAGCAGGCCATTGCAAGTCTCTCAAGCGTTAGCCAACTGTTAAACCATAGCTGTCAATGAAATTTAAATATAACTCCTTACCAGGACACAGAAAAATATCTAGATTTTTCATGTTTAGGGAAAATCATCCTAGAGCCAAAGAACTAGGTATACTGAAGTGTACACACTCCTACTTTTCTGAATATGACATTAAGAAAACAATTTCAGAAAGCTGATTACAATCAATTTACGGTTTTGCCTAAGGCATGTTAAAAGCAGCAAAACAATGATCCCTTCCCCACATTCCCTAGTTACTTTTTTAACCACAAAATGCATGCTCTGAAGAAAGGTTTAACTGATTTCTGAAATATTCTAGCTGTCAGTCATTTTCCAGAAGCTGTCTAAACAGAACCTGAAAGACTGTCATAAAAATTACAATAAATAACAAAATGATACACCTAATTAGCACTAAAACACTACAACACAGCCCGGGAGAATCTCAGAAAAATTAACCCAAAGCAATCCACCCCAGCAAGAAGGAAAAGCTACACAAGATGACCCCAACATGAGGAGAAACGTTCAGTTTTGCTGGAACAGAAGGGCAGACCCTTACTGAGATGATTGTTTCCCTTTGCCAATGTTTATATGCACAAGATCATGGTCCATTATTATTATCTTCAGAGAGGAAAGCTAGGGAGCTGGCTCTTCAGCCATCCCATAGGTTCTCTCAAAGCCTTCAGCAAGCAGTCGGAGAGGGCCATCACAGATCTCTCTTTTGGCAAGAGCTCGGAGGAGGTGGGAAGTGTGACATTACACAGAAGTTGATATTTTCTTCTTTGATGGCTTCTTCAGAAACAAGCAATTTCATGATGCAGCCAACAGTGAGAGTCGTAACTCTTGGGACTCTACGCAAGAGGCTCTGCTGAACTCACCATTAAAGCCTACGTGTTTTTTCACGAAGGTCACAGCAAAATTTGTCAACCACCACTGTGTAAATGGCATTATGTCAATGATTCATGTAAAAAGTTACCTCTTCCCCTGATTTTGCTTGCAATTCTGTGATTTTATTTTCTAAAAGCAGAACGAGTGAACAATGCTTTCCTCCGTGCTTTAAACCGACACAGAGGCACTCTCACAAGAAATACTGTGCAGAGTTACAATCGCACCAATATGACTGGAAGACAAATGGGCCATTGTAGTATGTGTACAAAGCTAACAAGCTGAAACACTAAACTGCATGTCCAGTAACTGAACTTTCACATCTCAGAATTGAATAACAAAGTCCTAGAGGCAAAACGTACTTTGGAAAAAAAACAGAAATGATTGTATAGCCAAAGGTGCCTGGAGAGATGACATTTTAATTGTTTATTTTCAGGCAACTGTTTAATCAGCGTGTAAACGTTTAAACTGGCATTCAAATCGCACTGACCCTGGTCTAGCAACAGCAAGAAAAAGAAAAGAGAGGAGCAAAGGTTAACAAATGGCACAGGCCAATTTCATTCCTTGCCACACAGTTGGTTTATAGGGGTCCCTTAAAGCACAAAGCAAGCTACAAGACATTAGGATGCAGTTTCATTCAGCAGCAAGAGTACAGGAATGTTTATGCAGTTGTGAGATAAATACACTTTAATGAGTTCATATTTTAAACCTGATCAGAGCCCCTGATCTCAGTGGGGCTTCCAGACATCATACAGAGTATCAGTCAGAGCTTGAACTCTGTGTGATCTGGCTACCAGGCCGCTAAGCAATTTGTTGTATCAGTTCCACCATCACCTTCAGATATTGGAGCCCTCCTCTGCAGCCCACCTACACCCTAATGTAGCCCAGACTGTCACATGCAGATGTGAATTACTCACATATGCAATCTTACTTGTGTTTATCCAAACTTCAGTAAAGTTATGTGGATAGTTTCTACCATGACTTTGTGATTTGTTATGCAATGAGTACAGGTAAAATGTTGCATTTTTTCCTACAGATCAAGAATTCAGTACATTCCTAACTCTCAGAAACAGTCACCTTGAGTCAACTTATTTCTACGTACCACAATGAGCCAGTGGTAAGACAAACCTTGAGAGCCTGAGGAAATGACTCACCCAAATCTCTCACTTAGTGCTTCTTCAGTCCCAGGTGACACCTGATTCATCAGCAAATACACACTATTACTCACGTGGAAATCGGGGAGGTTTGACTGCATATATGATTGCTTCCATTTAAGCACACCAAAAACACCCTAAGATCAAAAAACATTTTTCAAAAGTGCCTTCAGATGTCCAATATGGTAAGATACATGTTCCATAATATAAATGTTTCATAAGGCTGTTTTCATACCTTTTGAAAAGTGTGAACAGATAATCTAATCACCAAATAAGAAACACACCATCTGTACTATGCACAACCCTATTCTTCATAAGCACATTTGTTTTAATTTTGGTTTGGATTCGTTTTTTAAATGCCCCCCCCCCCCCTTTTTTTTTTTTAAGTAAACAGCTCACAGGGGCAGTGTTTGTTTTTTTAAAACAGTTGTAACTTTAATTTTCCAAATGTAAAGTCAAAAAAGACACCAAACCTTGTGAAAGACTAGGCAATGGAAATTTCCAATTGACTGTAAAAATAAAAGTCCACCTTCTGTACTACCAGTGTAAAGAAATCCCAGTGTAAAGAAATCCCAGAAGTGATGACAATAAAAGGCTCTTGCTCACGTATAGACAGGAGAAACGGTAATACCAGTAATATGGCCCCACCTATGAGCAGCCACTTTTTCACTCAGTGAGCCAAAAAGCAAATAGAAACTGGTGTTTAAAAAGATGATTCAGTTTATCAGATGCTGATAATGAGGAACTAATGAGGTTCCAATAAAAACTCTCTGTACCTTCATGAGAACAAAAGTATCACGGTGGGGGAAGATGGGAACACAGACATACCTGCGCCATGCTGAAATTCAAGAGCTATATGTTAAAAATGCAAGTTTCCTATTTTGCTTGTTGTGCTTTACCTAAGTATTACTTTTGCAGCATCTCTACTCATCCTTCAGGCAGGAGAACTTGTTCTTCTCCCCCTCAACTTCCACTTTTTTTTTTTTATTTTTAATTTAGGGCCTAATTTTCAGATCTTTTGTGAAGTTGTACCCAGCACCCCTCTTTCTAGCAGGAAGACTTCAAGCAAGCAAGGATCATCACCCAACTAGAACATATGCTTCATGCCTCTTCTCTCCCCTTTATATGCATTTGTCTTGAAAGAAAGGACTATACATGAGTGAGCAACTCATCTCCACCATTTTGTTTTGTTTTACCATGTATCCCAAAGTGCAGTACTTTATTGGGCTATAAGAGACTGTTAAAGATAGGGTACATTCTGTTCTCAATAGAAACACCTGCATGAAAAGTGAAAGGTAAAGTGAGAGCCATACTTAATAAATCGTATTTCAAATGCTTAGCTCTTTATATCTTTTTGTTAAAAGCAGATGACCGAACAGCTTTAAGGGTAGCTGTTTCCATGGGTGAAGAAGGTGGGTGGGAACAGACTGCTTGGATATGCCACACGCACCCAGTGTCTGACCAACCTAAGAGTCTCCTGTGGTGAAATGACTGCTTCAGTGAAGGAGGGGAAAACCACTGGTGGTGTGTGCCCTGCTTTTGGCACAGCCTTTTTGACACCAACTCCCACAGTCTGCCACTCTCCTCAGCCAACAGGTGAAGATAAGATTTGGGTAGGTGGAATACAAAAGGCAGACAACTGGTTGCACCACCAGACTCAGACATCTGTGATCAAGGGCACCAAGTCCAACTGGCAGTCAGCCAGCAGCTGCATCCCTCAGGGATCAGCACTGCAGCCAGTATCACGCAGTGACTTTAGTAAAGACCACCGAGCTGCTCAGTACACGGAAAGGCAGAGCTGCTGTCCAGAGGGACCTTGACAGGCTACAGAAACGGACTGGCAAGAATCTCATGAAGTTTAGTAAAGGCAAACGCAAAGCCCTGCATCTGAAGTGGGACAACCCCATTCACCAGTACAGGCCAACTGGCCAGAAAATAGCTGTGCAGAAAAGGCTTTGTCTATTTTTTGCATCCACTAAGTTAAATGACTGTAAATGATTGTATTACAGATGTTTGGAAGTGAAGGATAGCTCCTGAAGCATGCAGCAAAGAAAGGGACTATTAGCATGAAGATATAACCCCAGTTCTCCTAAACTTTGTCATTTGAGAGAAAAGCCCCCTGTAAGTCCCTACATAGTGAGAAGAAAGGGGGTTAGAAGAACAGATGTGTACTTAAGAGTTATGCTGAGACTTTTTTCTTTGTTCTGCTTTGCTCCTTCTATAGACTTTAAATATACTTTGCTTGGAGCCAATATTGTCACTAGAAACGACAGCCTCCCAAGGGAAAAGCTGTGGCTAATACATCAGTTTAAAACCACTTGAACAGTCACAACTGGTCACAAGAGTTGCAGAAAAAAAGCAGCCTGACTGAGCAATGAAAAACTCAGGACTGATTTCTCCCCAGAGGGAAAAGCTTCTGGCCTCAGAAAAAAAATGGGTGGACTGTACGAGAGACTACAAAAAAGCTGAGATACTATGCTGTCTAAAAGACAGGCAAAAACGCAGGCAGTACTTAAGAATTATACCCTGTCAAAAAATGTCAAGAGAATTATAATGCTGGGAACAAAAACAACGTACCCAGATTTTAAAGTGATGATGATGTAAGGGTACTTGTTTGTTTGTGGGCTTTTCGTTTACTTGTTTTAGTAAATAATTCATAACAAGAAAAAAAAATCAATTGCCGTGACTGAATAGATCAAATATATTTTGCAAGGTTCAAAAGTTATTGTACTATTCACATGAGTGCAGCAAACGTTGGCCCAGGTAAATAACTTGTTATCACACCCCAACTGTGATGCAATATTCGGCGATTAGCAAATAACATCCTTGGATTCAGCTAAAACAAGTTACAAAAATCTATGAAAGCTAATGACTATGACTTACAGACATTTTATGCTCCTTTCATAAAAGGACTGTGGTAGTAGCTACTTACCTATACTTACTTTTGCACACCTCCTGTGTACACTGACCTAACAGTATAATTAATACAAGAACCTCCCTGAAATGAAGGTCTCCACAGTCTACAATCAGCAATTCGTACAGCTTAATAAGCTCAGATTACTTACCCACTGCAAAATTCACGTACATATACACAAGGACAAAAAGTGGCTTTATGATGGAGAAATAAGTTAAAAAAAACACTGTAGGAATTAACGACATTTCAACAGCTCATTTTCATCAACATATGAAGATCTTCAGCTCAAGCCCCTACTGTAAGTTTGGTTTGGTTTAAAGGAAAGATTGCTCACTTCAGTAGAATGTCCTTCAGTAGATAAGCTCCATCTCAGCCTAGACAGATGACCTTTTTGAGGTAACCTTCCTTAGAAAAAACAAATCCTCTGATAATGTCTGTGCAAAATTAGAGGTAAACACAGTTACTAGAGGCGACGCACGCAGCTCAGGGCAAACTTCTCCTTGTATTACCAGCACCCAGCCTACGGCTGAGTCACACTGGGCTTTTAGTTTGTTTTCTACTCACCCCTCCTACCCTTGAAGAAAGATGCAAATGCAAAACATATAGATTACACCTTTTTATCTCTATCTACAGGTAGATAAAGATATAAGTATGCATATAATACATATATATCAGGGTCCATATTTATCATGTGTCAAGCAGAGGAAGAGGTAAAAAGGGAAAATTGGGTTTCACCTCTTGTTCGTAAGACCCAGCTGCAGAGAGACTCTTCAAACAACACTGCTGCTTTTTTTTTTCCCCAGAGATTTTGCTTGCACATAGCCCACAGCAAATCACATTACATTAATGTGCAAAATCTATGTTAATGCACTACTTGGCTGGCAGTTTTAAGCGCACAGACGTCATGAAGTTAAAAGACTGCATTTCCCTCAGCAACTGTTACTTAGTAACCCTCAGCACATAAATAGAATTTTACATGGCTGCATATGTGTTGCGAAGGCTGGAATTTATGCCTCAATTCTACTGGCGAGCCAGAACCCAGGAAGCCACGCAGGGCACTGTACATCAAACTTGCACAATCTACGTTCAACTGCTTCTTGAGGCAGGGAATTTCACTGTGCATGACCAGAGAAGTATTTCCATTGCCATTCTCTTTCTGGTGTTTCATCCTAAAAAAGGTGCAGGGACAACTCCTTTGAAGTTAGACCTCAGACAGATTTTTCTGGTATTGCTCATCTGCTGTGCAGTGCAAGCTTCAGACACAAGCAAAACAGAGAATACACAAAGCTCTTCACCTTCATCCCTAGAGGTAGTATAATCTACTGGCTACGTAATCACCAGATATAATTGGTAGGGCAAACCCACAGACAAAACACTGAAGGAAAAAAAGAAAAGGAAGATAGATATGGGGCTGAAGAAAACAGGCGGAGCATGATCGATGTAAAAAAAAAAAAAATCAGACAAGAATACATCATCTGTACATATAAAGTCTAAATAGCTGTATTGTATTAACTTGTATATTTGATCCTTCCATATATAGGCTACTTGTGAACTCAATAGTTGATCCTTCCATATATAGGCTACTTGTGAACTCAATGACAGCGTACTCAAACTGCCTGAGTAAATATCAACACGGGACTTCAGTATCTTTTGGGACCAAGAGACAGCCTTTCCAGCATTGAATGTAACAGGCAGCCCCCTTGGAAATGTCTAGGAATCCTTTTTACTCAATTCCCTACCACTGCAAAATGATCTATTAACAGTACTCCGCTTCTTCTAATGCTTTCCTCTGGCACCCAACAGTTTTATCTCCCACAGTGGTTTATTCTAACAAAAGTTGAATGTCTTGACATAAAAACAACTGATGGAGTTACACATAGCATTTCACAAACAAGTAAATGAAGAGGTTACACAGATTATAGCTGCAGTTATTACATTAAGTATAAGCATATGGATAAGCAAACACATTTCATTTGCATTTCTTTTAGCAAGTTTACAATCCATTACAAAACATCCATCATATCTTCCCATTTTGTACTATGAATAAAAGTCTTAGGGTTTATTAAAGATTCCCCCAAAAGGATCATAGAAAGCCAAGCCAACCCAAACACTGTCCCACCTGCAACTTTTCTGCTGTAAGAGGTTATTCAACAGGCACAAGTTCTCATTGCAAAATTCCAGAGAATCAATGCTTCAAAATACGGGTTGCTACTTAGATTTCTTTTCTCTGCTGCAGCCGTACCTTCATGCTAAGAGTCTTGTAACAAGCAAGATGTCTTAGCTCAGATCAAGAAGTCTTGAGTCCTGTTAGGCATCAGGCATTTTTGCTTTCAAGAAAAACAAACCCAAGCAACATAAAACACCACCAACAAAAAACAACCAACTAAACAAAAATAGGAACCATTTCAAGGTTTGAAATTAACCCCACTGAAGACTGACCAAGAAAATTCCAGCTGCCCAAAGCTGTCCCTGAAGTCCTCATTTTCTTAAAGCCCCAAGACCCACCTTGGCAGTGCACCAGCCTAATTGAGCTCTGCGCAGGAGACTTGGCCAAGACTTAGTCGGGGACAGGGACAATTAGCTGGCCATCTGGCTCTCTGCACAGAGGAAAGCAGCTCTGCACCTGCTCCACCAGCCCACTGCTTGTAGCCTAATTGGTTAAAGCAAGATGATCAGAGCAAAACCAGAACAACTTGCCTCCTGCTGAGACCCGTGGCTCATGAGGTGGGATTGAGGCCAACCCCTGCTCCTGGTGGAGCCATCTCCCTCATGGGCTCCACATTCAGAGGGTCTCCAGTCCCTTACATACAGCAGCAGCAACTATTAAGAATTACATTTTCTTGAAATATTGAATTGTAGGGGGGAAAAAATCAACACCGAAAGTAATTTATCAGGTAAATGAACCTGCAAGAAACCGAAAGCTAGATGTTGCAAGTCCACATTCTCCGCACCTACAAATCACCGTAACTTAATTTGTCACATCTGAACATAATGGATTACTGTGGTTCAGATCGATCTCAACTAAAATATATTAACATAAGTTTTCTCTGAACACAGATTTGCTTCTGAAAGAAACTGTAGGTTAGCACCGTATCACAGGAGAAAGCCTCTTTCTACCAGCAAATATCCCGCAGCATATTGCAAGTTATTTCTTTCAGCAGAAAAAAACTAAGTTTTAGTCTTCATTATGTACATCTTTTGACCTAGAATCTCATCTCATGTGACTGAGCTCTAGAAATAACATCAACCCTCCTAAACATATTGAGTTTTCTGTGTAGCAGGGGACCCAAGATAGAACAACTGTTACTTTATGCAGTGGGTCTCACCTACTGTGAGCTCTGAAGCCTTCCACAGAACACCAGGAGATTTTTATATATTCTATTACTACATACTTAAGATGTTAAATATCTTATTAAATATTTAACAAACAGATGGCATTGGCAAGTATTGAACCATCTTTAATATATATTTTATGAGATATAAGCATTCCTCATTTGTTACAGTCACTAACGTGAGATGCTGATTCAGAGTCCCACATTCACCAACCTGCATCTGCCAAGTCTCATGAAAACAAATGGGATTTCAGACACTGGATTACAAAAGGAAAAAGAAAGCAATTATTCAAGGCTTTCTCACTGTGCACCATAAGGCAAATTTCTTCTACAGTAGAAAGCTTTGGCTCGACATTAAGAAGAGATTTAGCCTGTAGTTCATGGGGAAGATCAGAATGGACAGCAAGCTGCCCTGGGGAGAAAGGCTGCTGGTCTCAATTCTTAAAACTCACGGAGTGAACACATGTGCAGCCAGTCAGGGGTATAAGCAGAGTACATATATTTGAATATACACTCACATTTTTATAGGTAGTTCAATATACGCTTGATCTTTTTTTTATATATATTTGTGTATGTGTGTACATTTATATATATACATGCATGTAAGTAATTAAAGAGGGATTTAAAGTTTTTGCGCATGGTTCCCCCTCACAATTGAAGCCATGCTTCCCCCAGAAGAATTCCATAGCCATTCTTCTGTTTTCTGCCGAAGACAAATTCTTCAACAGGTACAAATGTAAAATAAATAAATAAATATATATATATATATATATATATAAAAATGATGATGGTTGGGTATAAAAAAATAACAGAAGAGAGCTTTGATTTCCAACTCTTTCAAACAATGGCAATGGCACTACTAGATTGCTTGAAGCAAGGTACTGTGATAGGGATAGTTGCTGAACGTCTTTTGTCAACACGAAGAGAGAGATCTGGCTGGAAGTGAACTATTTTTCAAGTAGATGTGTGTTGTTAGAAAAGTGCAAATTTTCTCTCTTCTACAGTGTTCCCACCTCCCTGATAAGACTGCCTGTCAGCTGGCTGTCTCGTCACTGTTTCCAAGCATGCAACTGCACTGTTAATCATTAAATGCTGTTTCTAATGCCTCAGGAGATCAAAACATGGCACTGACTGCATTAGAGATGGAAATACTAGCAGAAAATAACGTGCTGAAAAAACCTGCGTGCAAGGAGTAGGGGGACAGAGAAGGTAAAAGGAGGAAGGAAGGGGAGGAGTGTGAAAGACTAGGAAAACGTGCTAGACATTTAGTAAGTCAGTTATGACCACAAAACCATAAATCATTCAGATTTCAACGTAACAGTCTCAGCCAGTACCTTTTAACCAAGACGTTTCCAGCATGTTGGGATTTCCATGAGTCATCTGAAAACCTTAGCGCTACCAGACAGTGAATCTAGCCCTGAAGCTTTTACACAGAATGGGAATAACTGAGGGCCCAAAATGGTGACTTTTTTGTTGTTTTGATCATAAGTGACTTGTTTAAGGATAGATCTCATTGATGACAGCCTTGCTACAATTTCTGGCATCAGGTTCTTGTCTGCATCTTTTGAGCTGTATGGAGGTCACAAGCAAGCTGAGTTCCCCCATACCTCCCTAAATTCAGTGCTGTTACAACTGCCATATTTCAGTTAAAGCTAAGTCCAGGTACACCAACCTCAACGTCATCCTGTGGCACTGTGGGGAAAAAAAACAAACACACAACAAAAAAACACCACCCACAAAGTTTCCATCATTGTCTCTTCCTGATTATAAGAGATGCTCAGAAGTCCCCCAATTATCCAATGTAAATGGTATTTATCTTGTGTCTCTCAGCTCTATGCAAATTCTCATATTGTAATGGCCACATCCATGGGATGCTGCACAGAAGATCAGATTGTTTTTCGAATGAGCCTTATCTCAGCAATCAAGAACAAAGTCACGTTACTCTGCTTAAAAGTTTTTCAATTTCCTTTTGCAAAAGACTTTTTTCCTCCAGCAAATTTTTTCCTCTAGCAAATACTACTCAAGTATTTCCAGCATAAAAGCTGAGGGCATGTGAAAGATAAGTAGAAAGGAAAAATATCCCATGACATCTTAGCTCAAGGTGGAAAAATACTTTTTGAACTGCAGCCGCAGGTAAGTTAAATTTACTTGGTGTACAAAACCCTGCAATTACGTTAGAAAGTGCTGTTTATTGTTCAACTTCAGCTTCTGAAGTAAAAAGAGAAGTTATTGTTAAAGTGACTCTCTGTAAGAAAGTCCCTCATCTTTTTCCTTCTGATATCCATTTCATGTTTGCTGAATTTACAAATTAAAGAAAGATTCCCCTCACCTTAACTATGTGGAATTCCTCATTTCTTGTGGCAGGATGCTTAGCATCAGGCTTTAGCTTAGGTTTTGGCTTTGTACTGTTGCATGGTGTAAAACCATGCCTACCAACAAGTTTCATTGACCCAGTTTCACAATTACATTATCAGAAATGTAAGTAAGTGTGAAATGGAGAAGTCAAATAAACCATTGCTCCAGCATGCAATGCTCCCAGCTGGTGCCCAGAAGCATGTGAGACAACAGAACTAGCATTAGGGGCAGAAGATGAGGACACTACTGAACTATTGAACACACTTTTACCAGGGCTCAATACTTTGACAAGTGTCATGAGAAAGATTTGCCAGTCATTGTCCTAGAGATTGGAGATTCTGCTGGGTTTGGCCCCATAGGCAAAGCTCAGTGAGCTCTCCTCTAATAGGAAGAAAGCAATTCACCCATGCTGATTTTACAGATTTAACTGTGTTCTATGGTAATATATTACATATCGCACAAGATTATTATTTTTTTAATATAAACTTAACAAATATAACTAATGAAATTCTAGTTTGTTATTTTGACCTATCTCATCCAGTTTCAGAGCAGCTGATAAAGCATGTTGCCACACGATAGCATGCTGATCTACAAACCGCCATAACAGTAGAAGCACAGAGAGGTTCTGTGAGAAAGAAGGAAGATATCGCTCCCTTTCAGGATCTCTCTATCACTTATTGCTTCCTCCAGACTAAAAATAACATCTTCACCTTCATTTTTCTGGCATGAAGTCACTAGGGCTTTGAACACCATGTTCTTGGGCTGCAGTATGGGCTGACCTTAAGAGAAGCCTGTTCAGCAAGCAGCCCAGTTCACAGGGAGTTCACAAAGAATGGGCAGTGTATTACACCCTTTTCCTTCCAGTTCCTTGCTAATTTAAGTGGTGCTATCATTAAACTCATTTCACAGGACATTTGTCTAGTTTTGTATCAAAGCTAAAAAGCAGCAGACGTGAAGGAAACTATAGGAAACTATACCACAGCAGCATGGCATCTGATGCACAAGACCTCAAAAAGCACAGAGCGCACTTCCCTCTTTTGCTAGTCAGTTCTGCAGGCTGAGGGTGGGAGAAGAAAGCCCAAGACCCTTCCTCCTCCCCAGCCAAAACCACAGTGACTGCACCTCTTCCTTTTGCACCCATGCGAGCTCAACCAGCTCAAGACCTAAACCAAGAAACGTTTGTACTTAGCACTCATGCACAACAGAAAAACATTCTTGCAACATATTTGATGTGACATTTACCTATGTATTTACTCGCTTTTTCATTAAAATGAAGGTCTAATGAAAAATGTCTAGTATTACACAATTCAGGCAAAGCCTTAAATACTCAGGTGCCATGGTACTGACCAGAACTTGCTGCTCACTCTTATCTGTCTTGCCTCCCACCTGTAACTCTTCTGTCAGTTGCTCTGTTCATAAGCCTTGCTACCTTCTGTGGCATTCAGATACACAGGAAAAAGGGGAACAGAGAAGCATAGAAGCATGACCTCTACACCACTGACGGTTTATCTTCCACACATACTTATGATAAGCCTAGGATATTTTAGACTAAAAAAAATATTGTAACATTAATAGACCTTATTCAACCCAGTGCCTGAAAAGTTTAATGAACAGTCAAGTATTTAAACACAACTTAAATTGGACACATAAATTGGTCCTTCTACAGCAGAGCTACTTGCCTACTTAAACATTGAACAGGCTTCAGTACAATGCTGAATGATGGTCTTAAGGTTAATTTTTGATGAAAGATGTCATAGTTACCGCATACTTGGCATTCTCAGAGGCTTCAAACAGCACTGTCCTTTCTGTATCGCTATGATATCATCTCACTGTCTGAAGCACATTAGTGCCTGAAGGCTCCTCTTAAAGTCTCAAAGTCCTCCTATTAATACAGAATGACTCTGCATCTGTCCCAGCAAGCAATCTAGTTAGACAGTAGGAAGGTTAAGAAATGTAACAGAAGAATACAGCCGGCACAAAGGGATTTGCTCAAGGCCAAATCTAGGGCAATGGCAGAATTTGAAGAAAACAGATGCCTATCAAATTTAACTGGTTTTGCTTAACTTCACAGAACTGCCCTTCGCTCCCTGGAAGGGGATTGCCTCTTTCAAAAGCTGCCTTCTCTTGTACCAGACACCAGCTTGACCAGATGGTAGCAGTTTGAGAGAATTTCTATGTGTAACCTGTAAAACTGGCTGGTGAAAGTGTTCATCGCGTCCTTCACAGAGAACTTTGGTTTTCTCAACATTTTAAAGTTTTTCTTTCTCTATTTTCCCTCTACCTTCAGAAAGCTATCGAGATGGAGTACTGAGCTTGAGAGGGAGTATTTTAATCAGTATATCAGATTACAAAGAAGGATACATCACTTGAGCCCCTGGACTCTTTGTTTTACAGCAGAAATTTTACTCAGAAAGAAAAAAAAAAAAAATTTTAAAGGAAAATAAAAATAGCGCTATACAAATTTGCTAGGGGAAAAAGTGAAAGAGCATCACTCTTTTTATGCATGGTAACAACAATAGTGTATTTAAACATATTAAATTACAATACCATGTGTAATTTTAAAAAAAAAAGGCATATCCTACATAATCTGTATATCAAGTATCTCGACGTATTGAATAATAAACATTTATCTTACAAAAATAATACTTCAATGCAATTAATATAACTAATCAAATTACTTCACCTGTTGTGTTCCCCCCCCCCCTTTCTTGGTACTTTACCATGCGTACCAGAGGAAGCACCTGGTGTAAAAGAAAAGAACAACAAACATGCACATGGTTTAGAGACAAGCAGTCTCAACAGTCTGAGGTAGGGCATCAAAGGAGGTCAGTGTGAAATCCTTCTGCTTGCAGATTGCTCAGTGTCTATGAGGTGAACTACACAAGTGCTACACTGAGCCAGCCAGCTTCAGAATTTCACCCCTCTCTCATCAGGGAGAGCCAGAAAACTTTCTGTCAATGTTATCAGGAGTAGGGCTGCACAGGGTGTGAGATCTCTAAACGTTAGCCGTACAAGGAGAAGAAAAACCAGAATCTCTTCAGAATCAGTTTAGAAACCGTTTGACTTATTGACTGATGCACGCTTACCAGAGCAATTTTGCTTGAACTAATTGTGTTGAGTTCACCTTAAACATGGAGAACCAGTTTGTTTATTACAATTATCAAATGAACCGTGCAAAACACTTTACAGAATCCAGGTAAGATGGTAATCAAAGGCAATACTTTTCATAAATTTACTACACACGAAGACTTGGTCATTATTAACAGATGCCTTTGTAGTTCAAGAAAAACATTAAACTGTAGATTGAATGCTTTATCATCACTACATCTGTTTTGAATTTCTGCCTGTGAAAAGCAATATACTGTGGCAAATTTACACTTCTCAAGGTTCCTCAGAGTTAAATATCAGAGGTAGCAATTGTTTTTGGTTCCTTGGTGTTTACTGACAGCATACTCCAAGTACATCGAGGACATGAAATAGTCAAATGATCGAATGTGTTTCAGGCCTACTTATGCTTCTTGAGCAATCTCTTTACATTGCTGGGCAGTGGGTTTTTTTCTTTTCTACAAGTCACAAGTTTGTTGTCCAGCACCCCACAGTACGACATGACCTGAGGCACAGGGCAACCAGGCTCTGTGGTCTTGCTGGATTTGGTATTTGTAGAATAGATGAGACAATGACCGAAACACTTCTTCCCAACCCCACAGGCCTGAACAAACAACATGGAAGGTAAGGGCCAGTTTTGACAGGTACCAAGAAGGTTCAAAGATTTAGGGATGCATATATGTGCTGAACAGAATTCTCCAGGGGGGACAGCCAGAACAGACAGTGGCAAGGAACTGTTTTAATGAAACACTTGAAGGCACCTTCTGACATTAAAAAAAAAGCCCATGGCTCTTTGCAGCTGTGCCGAATTAACATAGATCAACTACAACTCAGAAAAAAGATCAACAAAACTTTGGTCACCCACTCTTTTAATTCTACATTTAGTTCTCAGGGAATTTAACAAAATTTGTGACATGAAGAACAGGACATTATTTTCTTTTCTGTTGTTCCCACATACATTTATGTAAGTTTAAACCCAAGCATTACCACCAAGAACAAAGTTAAACAAAATCAATATTTGTACATTTACTACAGGCCTCAGTAGTCTCAGTAACCTAAACCATTCAAAGTAAAAGAGAAATGGGAGAAATTGCTGTGTTCGTTGAGTAGGTGAGGGCTTTGTAAGTATTTCTCTCATTACCTAAGTCAAATAGACCATTTTTCAAAGCATTCAATTAATTTCACATTTCTCCTTATTATTCATGAAAGCATCATTATAGCCTGGCATTTTTATAAATCAAGAGGATTACAATATTTTGAAAGAAGCATCACAGCATGGGAAACCATCTTGCCTTTAGCAAATCTGCCAATTTGAAAGCATCTTGGTCTCGTAACAGAAATTTGATGAAATAATTGTTTTCTGGCTATTTCTAATTTTGCCGTCAAATATCCAAGTTTACTGAAAGTAAAACAAAGCTAGAGGTCAACTCAACAACAACAACAACAGTAATTGCTATCCTACAGGGCATTTAATGTACAATCAAGAATTAAAGTTTCATTACAGCATCTTTACTAACATTCATGATATAACTACCTGGAGAACTGGACTACTTGTTCAGGAGCCAGTATGGTGTCCATGAAGCAAATCTGACTGTCATAGGTTCAAACAAGCTGCCTAAAATGATCTTCTTCTTTGGTGCTATATTTTGGGGAATTGAAACGTTTTAAACAGCCTGAAGTTACAAGTAATGAATTTTAGAATGAGCTAATAGCCTTCTGCACTGCAGTTCTACTGCTAAGAGCAAGAAGAGTTCAGCATTTTCACAGAGTCTCTTCAAGCCTGCAGCACCACAAGACTGGTGGGAAAACAGTTCTAATTTACAGCTATATTGAACAAAGACAAAAGAGCAACTTCAGCTTGAAAAGAAAAAACGAGTACGGTACATATGGTTACAGCTGTCCGTAGGAACTTTACTATTGCCTACAAGAACTGAATGAAGATTGACTGGTTACGTGGAATACACAGGAGCACCTTAACCATATATTTCCTGATTTTAGATCTGTAGCCTTATCATTTCTTGTGACATTACTGCTGTCTTTCATGAGTAAAGGGAGATCTTGATCAAGCATTGGCTGTTTTAAAGTTTGGGGTTTTGCTTTATTTTTGCACTCTGAAAGGATGAGTGAGGGACAGAAGATATTGCTACAGAAGTAAGTTTCCCCTTTGAAATATTTTACATCAATGAATGTTATTTTCATTGCAGAATTCACCGTTCTTTATGGAATGATAAGGAAAAAGGAATTCAAAAGAGCTCAACTGTCCATTTCCTTATAGACCTGTCTTACATACTCAGTGCAAGACTCGTGGACACCTGACTCTTGCTCACCCCTGAAGGACTTGTGCCTATGGCACAGGCTGCTAGAGTTTGAAGAATCTTTTACTGTTTGAAGCCCCATGTGCCAGACACAACTCACTGACCTGCCACCCAGGTGTATGAGACACAAGATCCCAAAGTGGGAGAGAAGTTATGAAGTGTTTTTCTAACCAGATTTTGTACCCAAAGAAAAAACTAAGCACAGGACACATGGTGCACAACAGCCTAATAAGCTCTGTGTACCTGCCATATCACACCTGCAGCATCTCCCACACTTGGTCAGAAAGAGTCAAAATATTTGGCTAAATACATCTGTTAGGTACCCGTGACTTTGCTGGATTTGTACAAGGCATTTTTCTAGAAATGTAACCAAAAATCTTAAGGTGCCAAACACAGCTTGGGACTCATGCTATTGTTTGCACTGAAACTGAAACCATTTTGTAAAACACTGCATAAATAGAAAACAAAAACATGTTTCCAGTTCTCTCTTCCTGCTGTTTTCTCACTGTTCCCTCCAATGTGCTCATGTACTTCCCTAAAGAAGAAGTCAGAGAACTTTTAACTATATGAATTCTAGTCTGCATAAACCTTTTAGGGATAGCTGCTTATCTGTGCCACAGCAATGCACAATACCTGCATTCCTCCAGACAGAGCACAGAATTATCTGTTTACATCATCTGTCTGATGCAAAGGGCAATAACTTTATACACTGTGGGATCAGACTGTAAACTGTTATTTTTGGGTGGGGATGGGTAGAGGGAAGTTAGCAAAAGCTAGTAAGAAGAAACAACTTTTTTATGTATGTTTTAATCTAAGATACGTGTGAATACACTCTTCCTGTACAATGCAGACACACAAATAAACAAGATATTATCACAAGGCAAACAGAATACCACATAATGTGTGAAATACAAAGTGCCTACAGAGGCCTAGAAAGTATATACTAACTTTTAGTGAATATTTTGATGGTTCTCATCTTTCTACCAAGGAGATTTTTAAAGTTGTATCTACTGAGACTGACAATCGTTGCCTTTGGAATCCTCTTATTTTACTTGTTTCCATACAGTTCCTTTCTTAATGATAAAGCCAACGACTGCCAAAATGGAAAGCTGTCGATAAGTAAAACATTACTCAGCTCATTGGCTCTTTAAAAATGTCTGCAATTTCCTGCTTCTAAGGATCGTTTCATTCATTTCCAACATGACTGAGAAGCATTTTATCAGTTATGCATCTGACACATGAAAACTTCATCTAACACAGCAAAATCCTAGTTCAGCTACATCTCATAGGACCCTCTTAAAAAAAAATATATAATTTTAAAATGACAAAAATAGCAACAGTGAAAACGATCTGGTAAACACATTAAGGTAGTAAATATATATAATTATTTTATAAACACACATTTCTGAAATGGTCTCGCCTCTTCAATTTTCTGCTCTTACCTTGGTTGACTTGTCAGCACTATGTTCTCGTTTTCCTACATGGTTCCCCATGATCTACCACCAGAACTTCAAATTCTGAAAAGACAAAAACAAAACAGAAATTTTGAAACCAAAATATATTGAAATACAAATTAATTCTTCCTTGGGCAGAACAAAGAAACAGCTCTCGTACAATAAACATTTTTACAGTCCACCATAAACTTTCCTTATTCAATTAAAAAAAAAAAAAAGGAGGAAAAATAAAGCATTTTATTTGTATACAAGCCAAGACTAGGTCAGTATTTAAGCAGAAGCCCTGTCTTTTGATAACATATTTACAATCCCAATTGTACAATATGTAGCAGCTGATTTGTAGCTGCGAATTTTTATAAGGGATCAAGTAAATTCTTTAGAATTCACATTTACCATTACATAAACAGCAATTACTGAAAAAAAACCAACCACCACACTAAACTGCTAACAATTTTCTGTGGAGGTGAGAATGGATATGTTCTTTAAAGCACAAGCTTTCATGGAAAGCGCATAGGAATGGAATGCCAACCTTTTCTTTGTATTTTCTGGCTTTCTGTGGTGTATCTCAGCTTTAGCAGAGCTTATGTAGGTTAAACCACAACACTCAAATTTCAGCTTTTAGCTTGCATTTGTGGTTACACTACATATTTCTTCTCTTAGAAGCATGTGTCTGTATAGTATCTTACACAGGCAAGGTTTGTCTTTGTGTTTTAGTACCTAAAGACGGTGCAAGGTAACGTTTAAAGCCCTGAAACTTTAAACTACTTCCAAAACACGTTTCAAAGAGACTTTCTCCTCTCAGGCTTATGAACTGGACTTTTGCTCATAATATTGAATTTCTGACCAACAATAATATTTGCTACTCTGCCATAAATGTAATGCTGCATACTATAAAACATTGGCGTCAGACGTCTTCACACAACACCCTCAGTGTCAGAGGGCTGTTACTTCATTAACAATATCTTCTGCAAAGGCTTGGCTTTTCTAAGGCTTTTCTAAGCACAGCTGACCTTTGCTATGACAGAAAACACATGAAGTAAAACAACAGCCTATTACCTAGTTATACTTGAAAATAAAACCACGGTTATAAGCTTAGATACGTGGACTGACCTGTGTACCAAGGGATACCTATCTCCGATGGATAGAGGATTTGATTACTTCTGAAATTCTGACTTTCCATCACAGAAACGTGCATTTTATTGAAAGCTTCTTTGTCCTGCATCACTACTGCAATTTTGGAAGGACTGACAGATTTCTCCCCAGACACACATAATAAATTTCAAATTAGCAAGTGTCTCCAGTGCTTATTCAATTATCCACCAAATTTCAGCCACTCAACACTCAAAGTGACACATGTCACTGTATCTGATTAAATAATTCCCCACTAAATCCAATTCTGAGGTCTCACAGAGGAAAACTTAAAAACCATCCAAACTCATTAAGTGTACTCAAGATAGAGTTTATTGGCAAATAATAGAATAATAGATTTCTTTTTAAAGAACAGATGTATGTATTGCATAAAAGATTTAAATATAGCTTTTGAAACTGTGAAATCAGCACAACCAGTTTATGTTGTTGTGACATTACGAAAATTTGCAAGAAAAAATCCAAATAAATGCATTTACACTTGATTTCAAAGCTGAACTACCTCAGAGCAGCTTTTCCTCTTTCCCTGTGGAAGACAGCTCATCTCTCATTGCCTACTTTGCGACCTAAGGAAAATACCAAGTGGAATACAAAACCAGAGGAAACATCTATCCAGGAACGTAACGGCACGATGTTCCAAGTCATTTATAGAAACAGTAATAATGATAATAATATCAAACGATCTGCAATGCACATACCTTTAAGTAAACAGGCAATGGAGCTGATGTAATACTTGCAAACTAGAACTCTGCTCACTGCCCAGCCTTACCTTTCTCTCCCTTGTTTTTGTGGATTAAAGCTCTAGGAACAACTGCCCTGGGCTCAAACACCCAACACAGTGGGCCCCCGCTCCTACACTGCCATGGTGGAGAAAGATACATATATATAGACAAACCATATTCTGCCCCATGGTGTGAAACTAAGCCAGATAAACGTTTAAAATCCTTTGCTGGCAAGTGGAAAGAAAATCAGCAACAAGTTCCACACTGCCATAAACTAGCTGTAGCAAACGATAAGGCCAGTTTTCTTCCCAAGTGTCTGCACAAACTAAGCACAATGAAAAACCAGCAAACCAATAAGCTACAAATTCCTGTGTAGAGATGAAGATACTTCGCAGACAAAGGCACCAAAATATCTTAAGAGTAACAGAAATGGAGAAATATGTAAGTGGTTCTTTGGGAAAAAAGACTTTCAAAAACTTTGATGTCAATTGGAAGTGGAAGCATATAATGCAAACTGTTCTGTATGTATCTGATTGGGAAGTGGCAACATGAAATTAGAGGGGACAACATGCAGATCTGCAACGATCAGAGCAAAGCACCAGCGTACGCAAGCCTGGAAACATTAAAATCACTCCCAGTAGCAAAAAGAAAGTCCTGATTTTTCACTTTACACTCAAGCAGAAGTCTGCCGTACTTGATTAAAAACTGAGACCATGGGTCATTTTCACTTCGGAATGCAAGTACAGGCTGCTGTTAAGACTTAAATACCTATTCTCTGATTGCTGCTGTTCTGAGAAAGCCACACTGCACCGTTTGTATGTGTGCTGATCTTCATGAGATGAGTTGAGTCACTGACTTCAATGGGATTACTCACTGTACAATCTTTGTAGGAACTTGCAGCCAAGTATTCAAAAAATCTGAGATAGAAGAGGATTTATTTTCTTTTTAGTCATTTTCATAACGTTCAGGTTGCCAGACTAAGCATATACTGAAGCAGCTGCTCCTGGCAGTTATTAACAAATGTCAGTCAACCCATCAACATCCTTGTTTGCAGATGAGTCCATACGTGCTTTAGCACTGATAAACAGCCACAAGAACAGTCTTGAAGCTCCAAAACAATGAGAAAACACAACTGCCGTAGAAATGCAGCAACCTCCATTGAATCAGATGTGAATCAGATCTAACAATAAGCTTCCAAAATAGGCCTGAGCATGAGATCAAGCTTATGACCGCAACAGCACGTGCCCTCAACCTTCCTAGTGAAATCCAGCAAGTTTTGTAATTCCTGCGAGATGAACGATTCTGCATAAGACCTTAAGTCACAAAATGAGAGGGGACACGGGGAAGACCTGCAACAACCAGAGCACAGCACCAGCTGCCCAGGCAGGCACCGCAAGCTCTACCAGCAGAGCTGCCCAACAGCCTCCACACCGCTCCCCCTGCCAGGAGCCAGCTGAATCAGCTTTGCTGCCAAAACCCTAACATTACCCAGTCACTGCCTGCTGCTGAAATCACTCCAGCTATCCAGGCTGCTTCAAGTGATTCTCCAAAATAGCGCAGGGATTTCGCCTGGGGAAATAAACTGCCTTCTCCCACCAACTCACCTTCCTTGGGGAGTCAGTCTAACAGGTGGCCTGCGGGAAGCATAGGCCAAGCCTTCTTTTCTGCCTTCTTCAGGACAGGAAGCTGTATTCCAGCTAGAAACAGTGGAAACACCACCTCAGGACAGACACCTCTCTTTGCTGTCTGCTAAGTGTAAAATTAAAAGATGAACAAATACAGAAAGAGACGGGAAAACTCGGTCCTGCATATCACATATTCACAAACAATATATATATAAAAGTGTGTATGTTTGATTAAAATTGATTAAATTGTTTAAAAATAGGGTTTTGTAAACATATATCATCAGATGAATTTTGTTAAACCCCATTCTAGCCTGACTGTTGAAATTAAACGGATATTTGTACTTTGAAAGAAGAGGTTCTGAAGAGGTTATCTCCCCATATACACGCACTGTCCTACAGAGAGGTTTAAATTTCACTTCAGAATTTCCCCTGAAAGGCAGAAACATGTTCCTCTAAACTTTGAATATACCAAGAAACAGATTGGTATCATTTTTTTGCAGGTTATGCTGTTTTAACTGCAAAGTGCCATTTTCTTACTCACTGAAGGGAGCCTGATAAAAGTCCACTACTTGTAATTGTCAGACTCTAAAGGGTCTCTTTCTCCTGTAACATCTCACCAAACATCAGCTTTCTGTAATCTAAATAAAAACAATAAATTTCAGCCCAGGATCTTGTTTACAGTGACAGCTAACGAATCACAACAATTCAGGAACTACAAGAGGCTAGAAGCCAATGCACCTGGTGCACCTTTATTGAACATTAATGGTTATTTAGCTTTAAAACATACAAACTACCTAATGTAAGTCACAGGATGCTGCAAATGGATTGTTAAATGTTATCCTTGAAGATCAATTTAGTTATGTAAAATAGGGGTTCGATCTTACCTCTTC
The DNA here is from genome assembly GCF_964211835.1 of Anser anser. Taxonomy (NCBI): domain Eukaryota; kingdom Metazoa; phylum Chordata; class Aves; order Anseriformes; family Anatidae; genus Anser; species Anser anser. The sequence goes on from NC_139721.1 coordinate 62,980,062, forward strand.
CCACGCACTTAAGTATGACTCAACAGAACTACACCTAATAATACAGGTATGCAAGCGCTTACATATTTACAAGTATCAGCTCATAATTAGTACCTTGTCTAGGAACATGTATTCACCACACACTGATGCTGGTGAATAATGGTGCAGAGCTGCAGTGCTAGATACGTTTACCGAGTGCTCACGGTCTTACTCATGTATGGGAAGAGTCAGCATGGAACATAAAAATATTTCAGGAATTTACTTAAAACTTTCTGCTAAATTAATTGATATTCTCGTCTGAATAAAACTGTATTTTACTACTACATCCAGATCTTATTAAACAAAAGAAAGCAGTGTAGTTACTGTTAAGAAATGTCCAAGTTCTGTCTATTTTTGGTAGCCTTCTAATGCAGACTCTTAATGACAAACTTCCCCAGCAGTGACATGCAAAACATTTTGTTTCACCAGTGTCGGGTCCAGGTTACGTAGCCTCCTGGGAAGCAAGCCGACCTACTGCCCAGCAGCTAGTTGGAAACGTTGCAGTGCTTTCTAGGCTCTCAGGGTGATGTGCATCTTTAGAAAGAAGCCCTTCACTTCAGCATTTTTTTTCAAAACAGAATGAGACCCTGGGCACACCTAAACTGATTCTTCAGACTTCCCTCATCATGGTCATCTGGGACTCCCATGTACCAAGAAAGAAAACAAACCTCTGGCAGCTTCAGGGGAGCGACCTGTAGCTAACTGCATCAGCAGCCACAGCCAGAGTCAGATGCAAGCAACCACATAAAAGTAACCCACCTCATGGGCAAACTGCTTCCTAGGAATCCATCCCTCTTAATTCAAGTGTTAAATTCTTTTGTGAAATATGACATTTTATATCTTACAAGTTTCATCATTATTTCACATAAATTTAACTTTTCATTACCCATGAAAGTATGTAATCCCTGCTGGATCAAACCTTATTTCACTTTTGACTTCCACAATGCTATTTCTCTAAGGAACCCTTCCTGAAGGAAAACCAAATTATTCCCCATATACATGTCCTTTGTCAATGGCAAAAACCAAGATTATAGCGGCAAACTGTAATATTCAGATAAGAGAAATCACCAGCTGTAAGTACCAATACACGCATTTAAATTATGCTTGCACAGTGCCTTGCATAGTAAAAACCTGTCCATCCTGGCTTATGTAGGCATTACAGCAATTTTTATATTTACAGGCAGCTGTATGCTCTTTAGCAAGGACCCTAGACCTAGAACAGCAACCCTCTAAGAGAAGGGTCAAGTTCTGAAACACCCGAGAAAAGACTCCCTCGTGCTAGTGCAGTATCTCAGCCGTTTCGGTACACCTCATCCATCATTGCAAAAGATACCAAAATTATTTAAGTATCAGTACATTTCATGCAAGCATTACGACACTGGAGAAAGGCTACCACGCTGCAGTGGAATATATTTTGTGAAAGAACACCAAGTTATTTCCTAAAGCTGCCACAGGGTAAGCACAGCAGACGGTACACAAGGTATTTTTTTTTTTGGTTTGGTTCTTTTTCTTGATCTTTTCTGACTGCTTTGCTTACACTTTTCTCTCTATCTCTCTTCAACAAGGATATTGCATTGTTTTTGTTTTCTTTAAACACATGTAAATTTCAGGAATTTCACCTGAGGACAGTCCAAACTCAATTACAGACAGCAGCCTGTAAGAACAATTATAGTGAAATTTCTAAATCATAGATATTTATTTCCTGTAGCTTATGCTTCTCTTTTTTTTCCCCCTTCTTTCTTCTTTCAGCCCACTCCACCCTCTTTTCTGAAGCGCTGTCAGCCTCATGTTCCCCATTAGGAATGAGAAAATAGATAGTTTTAGAACAAATTTCTCAACGGGGCTTTTCTGCCTCCCTTCGTGAACAGAAAAATGCTCACCTGGCATCACTTAGCACATGCCATTATCTGTACTCCCTTGTACAAACACAAATCCTGAATGTTTGCGATCAGACGGCATTAGCCACATGCTCACTGTTTGTCTTCACTACACCAGGATGGGAGGAGCGTCGAGAGCTCTATGGCAGCAGCCCCCCGAAGGATCAGAAGGAAGATTCCTTGATCACCTCCACTTTAGGAGAGAGGCCAACACGTGTGATGGGGATGCTGCTGCCACCCCAAAGCTCCGGGAGAGGCACAGGTGCCCCCACAGGTCCAAGCCCCCAGCCACACCATTCCCTGTGCCTGCTGCTCCCCCACAACACCCGCACGGCAAGGGCTTTGCAGGGGAGCTGCTGTATCTGTCCCCTGGGTTTTCACTGAGACCCTTGTGCCTCACAGCTGTTCCTGACCTAGAGAACAGAGAAAATCACACATCTGCCTAGTATCACACCCCTCGAGCCTGATTCAAAAAGGAATTTTTGCCTTATTATGAAATTAGAATTGATTTGTCTATTCGCATTTCATTCACTAATATCAACAGGTTCATTTAACTTGCTATGTGCTGTCTTTACTGATGAGCAATACACCTTCATTTTTCACCCTTTCAGATAGCCTACTGAAGAAAAACAAAACAAAGCAACAACAAAACATCTATTTTTTCCCCCCACACTGGAGGAGTCTTTAGGTCTGCATGGCATACAAGACCTAGGAGCAAGCACCGATTTTTCCCAACCCTCTGAAAATGCTCAGGGGCATCAGCATGGGTGTTTGTTCCTCAACACTTGCCTGCTCCACGGACAACGTATTTTGCCACTGAATTAAGATAAATCCTGAGGGAAAAAAAAATAAATAAAAATAAAAATAAAAATACAGAGAGAATAGCTAAGTACAAAGATGCACCACAACCTCATTCTGCATACAGTGAAGACCTGGTGTAAGCTCTTAAGACCAGCACTTTCCACTATCACTACTCCTAAAGCGCTATGTATCTCCTTTAGGAGTGTGCCTGCAGCAGTGGACTTCACCTCTTGACCTGAATGAGTCAGCAACTGAAAGACGTACTTGCCCTAAATGCTAAAATACTTAGAGAGAAACCAGAACGCAAGGAAACGTAACATAAATGTAACATTAAGCAGGAAAACGAAAAAATGAACAATGAAATTTGATTTCAAATGGTAGAGAATTTCAGGCCAAAATAATGATCTTATCAGTACAACAGCAGAAAAAGGCAAGGAGCAATCAAGAAATCATGCAGGCAAGTATCATTATGACTTACTTGCAGACTTTCGGGTTTTGAGATTACAGTATTCTGAAATCAGAGAAGACCTAACATTTGTTTTCACAAAAAAATGGAGAGACACCACGAAAATCAAAACAACATACATTTGAAGACTCACATTTTTATCGTGTGTCTACTTAGAGAGACAAGAAGTCCTCTCCAAGCGGTGAGCTGTATGTTTTCCCTTTACAAGCGAGGCTTCCAGCGAACACAGCCCCTTTGATGCTCAGCGTCTCGCTAACACACGGTAGCAACTGATGACAAAATGCACACCTGCAGCTCCGAACGCACGTGAATCAAAGGCACTGCACGCTGGCTCTTATCTTCTCATATTCGACTGACTGACAGACGGGACAAAAAGATGATTCATCCTCTCCAGACACCGTTAACATTGCTGGGAGAAAACAATGAACCACTACACCCTTCTCATTTAAATAAGCTTAAAAAAAAAAAGGACACTGCCCCACCTTTCCCTCCGTCTGTTCTGACTTCACACATGATCTACCTATCCATACTGTAAACATATCGGCCGAGAGTCGGGTTTCCTGTAAGTGTTCCTCTCTTACATTTGGCATAAATATAGATATTACGAAAGGCTCTGACTTTTCACCGCACTCCCAGCTGACTCCCTCTTGGCTCAATCTGCTGCTATAAAGCCATGTCCCTCCCTTCCCATAAGCACGCTGCCAAGGAGGCACAAAACCCAATTTGTCTTTTGTGACATGAAAATATCACCCTGAACAATATATATGCTTATGTTCCTCACTTTACGTGCTATGTTACTCTCTTTTGCGTTCTCTTTCCTAGCCTGATTGCCTGAGCATTCGTGCATAAAATTATGAAAGTAATTTTGTTTTTAAATAACTTGATGGAAACTTAGTCCCCAAGTTTTTGATCTGTGTGTGCTTAAGATATGTATGTAACAAGACTCAAGGGTCTTGTGACAACCTCTAACAGGTTGTTATTACCCACAGTCTATTAGCATGTGCAAAACAAGACTCTCCAGCTCGAAACCCTTTGCTGTGCAAGTTGTAAGTGACACCTCGTGAAGCTTCAATGCCTATGTACAAGATGCTCTGTTTCTACATCAAGAAACTAACTCCAAAACCAAAGCGACTTACAAAGCTCTAGAGGAGCTATATTTGTGTGCTCATGAATGCCTATCTGGCAGCACTACCACGACACTAGTTTGGGATTTTCTCTGTCAGTGATACAGTGGGTTGCTTTCCCTTCTGGACAGAGAAAGCAAAAACACTTCTTGCTAAGGACAATTGTATATCTGAGAAACAAACAAGTTTACCTGCTTCTCAAATGGAATTTCAGTCTGGCTACTTTGGGTTTTCCTCGCTGAGGTCAGAAGCTGAGCAGGTTGCAGTCACTAAGCCGTGAGGTGTTGCACTTGGAATTTTAAATAATTAATGAGTAACAGCAGCAGCCCTGACGCTGCAATCTGCGTGAGAAACCACTTCAGTCTTTACATCACCCTGATACCATTATTGTAGCTGTGTGCTTTGTCATGTATACTTTAAAGTACTTTTGTGCTGTGTGCTTCATCAAATATAGAGTACTTTTGTGCCTCGCATTCGAGAATTGCCTCTTTTTTTTCTTTTTTTCAAAATCTTCAATTTCATGTACTAAATGTAGCCTGTATAAAGGTTGGGAGAGCCGTGAGCAAAGACAGCATAGAAATAATTATTACTGAATTCCTACTGATGAGAATAACAGGTCCAGAAAAAAAAAATTCTATTTGAACGCAATGATGTACGAAACGTACACAAGACAATTACTTCCCCTTCTTTCATTAAAATCAGATTGTTTATTTCAAGTTAAAAGGAAGACAAAGGAATGTGTCAGGCCAAACACTGTTGCTTGTCAGGATTGCTTTCTATTGCAGTTCTGCACTTATGTCAAATCATATTTTATTCACCGTACAAAACAACAGCTAAATCTTGCGACAGGTCAGTGGAGTAAGAAAATCTGTGTTTTAATAAGAAGCTTAGCAGCATATTCATTTTAAAAGATGTTTACCAAAATACAACTCAAATTCACTCCATGATTAAAAGCTAAGTAATCTTAAAAGGTATATTCACAGCACCCATCACGCTATCATCTTAATCTTGAAGAAGTTTCCTTCGTGAGGTATAACGACAAACTTTTCTATTTTTACTGTTAACTGAATGTTATTAAAATAAGAAGAAAATGTTTCAATTATCATCATTAAATTTGTAACAGGGTCTGCAGCCCTCAGCCAAAAAGGGTCTCATTATGCCAGGCAGCATGTGAAGGCAGATGAAGAACATTGCTTCCCTAAAGCTCCTGCAACCTCAGCACACAAGACACACGTTCAGGAGGTAAGCCTTCCTCTCATATTATAGATACAGCACAAAGGCAGAGATAAATTACGCCAGCCGTGATAACATGCCTAAGCAGCTTCACCTCATTTTACACCAGAACCCTGTCGAAATACAGCAACGAGGTATTTCTCTGCTCTCCGAGGTGTTATTTCAGCAGACTTTCTCAGGCACACATCACGCTAACCATCAGGCCCAGGCTTATCACGAGGCGGAGCAGAAACCACAGTAACCCCTCTCTGCCTGCCTTTATTTAAACAGCCAGAGCAGGAGGTCATCCGTACCATTAGATAACCAGCTTGTGATTCACATACTCACACAGGATGTGGGAAACCAGGGAGCATTTCAGAAGGTACTGAGGGGAAAGATCAGTCTACGGGTTGATCACAGGATAACTGTGAGTCACCAACATGATCTGGCAGGGGAAAGAAAAAAAAAAAAAAAGACAGACCTATGTTGTATGACGAGGGGGTATTTCCAGTCATGATAGGGAAGGACTGATGTCATCACACAACACACACGTATAACCTCATCTGAATGTAAGGTACAGCTCTGGTCAGCCATATCTAACAGCAAAATTTTTCTTTTTTCATAGTAGGGACGATGGGATAATGAAAGCAATAGGAGCCTATTATACAGGGATAAGACTAAAAACCCATGACACGTCACACCTAAAAGAAAAACAAGGTGGAAAGACAGTGTTGGAAGAGGAGAAAATATATCCTGCCCGTGTATAAATCCAAGCTGCAAGTCGGAGTGGCTCTGAATATCAGAAGAAAAGGGTCTGGGGAACCAGGGGAGAGTAGACAATTAACTACAACTACTTTCAAGATAAGAGACAAGAGCATGACAGCGCAAATGGCAGGGCTCTGGCCACAGCCAAAAAACATCCCCAGGTGACCCAGGGGATTACCTTCACCTGAGGGTGCCCATTTCAGCCAGCACACCTGCTTTGGCTGAATTTCTTACTTTCCCAGCTCAGACAGTAACTCCATATCTAACCAGTTCCCATCAAACCTTAGCTCACCCACAGCACTCACAAGAAACAGCAGCTTGTAATGCTAAAAGGGAAGTCGATAACGCAAGTTGTTTTCTTTTTATGATACCTGAATAAAAAACCTGTCATTTAACACATGAATTATCAATGAGTGAAAACAATCAGTCTTTTATTTAAAGTAGCATCTTGCTTAAAAGAGCTCTTACTGGAATCGTAAGTGGACAGTTTGCAAGCAGTGATACAATACTGACAGTTTTTAACTGTCAGTATGTACACTATAAAACAATAACTACTTTTTTTCATTGTTGTTTTAACTGGAAATCTGGCTATTTTAAGTTAGTGTTTGTGATCAACTTGACTGTTGCAGATGCAGCCTTTCACTGCCAAACACACTGGGGATGACCCATGTACCAGTCTCTTCTAATGCCAGCCCTGCCCAGCTGTAGTCCCTAATCTTTAATAAGTGGAATTTTAAAATCTTACCATGATTCTGGTTGACCAAACTTGTCCTTACTATGTTAATGTTACAGTTTTAATCACTATCTTCTTTTAGTACATCCAATAAGTTTAATGCATTACCATTTATAAGTATCTATTAGTAAATCCGTTCTCACTGTGGTATTCGTCGTTCATTTTGCAGATGCTCAGTGTCCAAATATATATGTATAAATATAAATAAAACTATGCTAAGAAAGAAAAAAATGTTTTCCCCATCTCTTATCTTGCAGCACAAAATATTCACTCAAAAAAAAAAAAAAAGAAAACCAAACCACCAAACCGACCAAAACATTGCCCCACCCCCAAACCACAAGCTTCGTACTATCTGGTAAGGATGTTTAAAAATGTAAGCTAAAAGCACAGCAGGCTTCGTCTGTTTTTAAAGTTAAGCAAAGTGGAAAGCCATTAGCACCAGAACTGATTTTTGTTTGTTTGTTTTTAAACACAGCTGCATGCAAACATTTCATCAGTTTGGAAACATCAGAGGTCACTTAAACTCACCGCTATATTCATTTAGTAATGCACAGATACATCCCACTTTTGCCAGCTATGTCATGTGAACAGCCTGTCCTGAAGCACTCCAAATGACATTATGCATTAGCTCTCTGCTCGAGTGGAGAAGTGCTGCAGATCGTACCACGCGGGCTCTCTCCAACACCACATAGGAAGAGCTAATAACAGCAGGTAATAAGGGAATCAGCGGGACAGGGATGGGTACAACATCAGTACCACACACTCCCAACACGGCAGAAACAAGAGAACTTAAAAATGTTGCTCAATCACTATTTTGCTCATTTAAAGTCACAGCACTCCCACCGTGCTGCTTGCTTGTTCCTTTGCTTACCCTTTGCATGCCCACAGCCAAGCCAGGAGGCACCACTTTGCACGATCGGGACAGCTTCTCTGACCTGCATCCAACCTTACAGGCATGGTATTGCAAGAGCCTTCTTTATGACAGGCTGAAGTAAGCTCATGTATTTTTTAGTTTTATCTAATGATAGCTGAATTTTCAGGAACTCAAGTGACACCAGGCTATATAATTTGGTATTCTGTGTAAAGTCAAACCATTAGATAAGCAATATATATATATTATAATAAGCTATTACTGTAAAAATACAGTAAGCCTCTTAAGAGTTGCAATGTCAGTTACCATAAAGATAAAAATCTTTTCAATAATTTCGAAATACGGGGGTCCCAACCACGTACAACTAAGAATAATTTCAAACGCTTCTGAATTGCAGCAACCTTTAAACACTGAGAATACTTGAACTGTAATTGACAGGCACCTTATTCAACTGACACTGCAGGAGAAGGTTTCGCACACATGGAATGCAATTAGAAGCTGGAATTGAGTCAACATGCCCAAAGTTAATGCCTCTCTCAATCAATAAAAAAATGATTCAATACCACAAAAAGACATATTACGCAATAATCTTTCTATCTATTTAAAACCAGCGTGAAAACAAACACAGCCTCAAAGTCTTCTTGCACACATGCAGTACATTCAGAGAGAGATGTGGAGATGGACTTTTTGAAAAGTCATCTGGCTGCACTCATTTGGGTGGTCTTTTCTTTTGCAAGCAAACCCAGCGAAGACAACTGCATTACTACGCACCAGGAATACACTGCAAAACCAGCTTTCAGGCTTACGTGTGCCAGTGCTATTGCTGTAATGCCTGGGTGATTATGAAATTATTTAATTGCTCTCTTTCCAAAGCTCTGGTTAGTTCTCTCAGGTTAAAGTACAAAATTGGCCAATTGTGAAATGCCTTTAATCAGCTGGCCGTCTTCAAACATACCATCATACCAATGCTTTATCAGCATGTTAATCTTTTATCCATAGAGGTTAATTTACAAAACTTGACAAGAAAATGTGATTTTACACTTCACAAATAATTACAGCGTGAAAAACAAATTCCTAAAACATAAGATCCATTGATAGACAGTAGAGATAAAAGTAAGAACTCATGTTTCTAAGATGTACTCCGGAGGTACTATTTACTTTTTAGCAAGATTTTTCCCTATATTCATTTTCCAGTTTAGAAGTCTTCACTATATAATAAAATAAATGATTACACTAAGATTTTGGGATACATGTAATATACCTCAGTTAAAATACTGAAGATTATTTGCGTTCTACTATGATTTTTTCCTAAAGTATTAAACTCTTACTGAAAATAAGCACTATTGAAGGGATTAAAGAGCTAATTTCACATGACATTCAAAACATATTACGAAAGCTGTGTTTCAGATGAATTCACTGCTGACAGGATTGTTACTAGAATGTTTCTAACTGCAAAACATAACTCTTCTTACATTCAGTTCAGCTACAGGTCCTGAAGAAAAGTTTCATTAAACATAACCTTACTCCCAAGGGGTTATTCAGATATTAAATAGTAACTCAGTGGCTACAAATGAATATCTGAAACATAAACCCATACAGCATAAAGCTAAGGACTGCTATCATCATGTGAGGAAATCATTTTGGTACACGATGGACTACGCGGAGTAATCACTGTTCACCAAGAACAGTTAAAGGCCTGAGCCTGAATGGTCTGAATCAGAAGAGCATGCGGTGCCAACACGAAGCTCTGCCAAATACTAAATTCCCCAGTAAACTGTCATGAACTCTGCTCAGCACCATACAGTCAGGCTAAAACTGTCTGCTTCTTACTAGAGTTGAATCAAGCGAGTCTCAGTTTTACTGTGGGTCTTGCAACGTGTGAGGTTGGCTGGTGTTTTCCAAAGATCACCTGGCAAGTTATGAGTAATAAGGGAATATCAAATGGCGAGTAAAAGAAAAGAGTACCACATGACTGGTGAAGTTTTAAACGTCTATTAGAACGCAAATAAAGACTTTCACAAATCCTCTCCCTGACACATACACGTGCATTTCTTCCTATTGTCAACCTAATAGCAAGATTTATGGAACTAAACCAACGCAGAAGAGAATCCAAGCCAAAGCCCACTGACTGCAAGCACTCCAAACCGATATAACTGTTAAACTTACTGTCACTTCTGCTGCCAAGTCCCTTTCTTGCAAATTACTCACACACGAGGAGTAGGAATCACTGTAGCAGCAACATCCTGTTCCCAACAAGCACGTTTCCCCAGGCCACACGAAGTCCCGGTACACCCGTCATCACATTCCCAAGACACAGGTGCCCCATCCCGTGACTCAGTTGGCTGCGGTCGGACAACCACGTTGTTCTGTGCTCTCAGAGCCCCAGCCCAACAAAGCCCTAAGGAACCTGGTCTGACCCCATACCTGACCCTGCTTCAGGCAGGAGGATGGTCCGATACTTCTTCAGGTCTCTTCTAACCGGAACGATCCTATGAATCTGTGCTGGACTTATGTGAACACATTACACAGAGCATGCACAGTTAGGAACAATGCAGCCAAGACGACAAGAGTGTGCAGTACAAACGAGCTATGTGCAAGCAGTAAATTGAAATCCTTCATTGTTCTGAGTTTTATGCCATTATACAGATCACAAAAACTGCATAAGCATGTATTTACATCATCGGAACGCATCCTTCAAAAGCATCTATAATGCTACTTGGCTCCCTGAACCAGGAAAACTGAACAACCTTAGCCACAATTAACCCAAAATTCACTGAGCAGCACTACAGTTATAGGGGAGAAAAAAAAAAATGAAAAAAAAAAAAAACAAAACAAAACAAAAACAAACCAAAAGCTAATTATAAAGAAAATACTACAGGTAAAATACACACCTCATGGCAGATACAACTGTCCCTTATGGTAGAGTGGAAACTGCAGATAAGAAGTCTGAATACGGTGATACTCAACATGTTACCAGCTAGCTGCAGAAAGGAAGGAGCACACTGCTGTCATTGCTACACGCCATTCGTGGTAGGCATGTTTCAGTCTTCTCGCTAAAGCTTAGCAGTTGGAAAAATATAACTCACAAAGGGATGAAGTTTATAAACAGTTTACAATAAAAGGCCAATTAGAAGTAATGAAAAGTATTCTTCAGCCTTTTGCACACTTTCCAGGGGCAAACCAAATTATGACTTGTAGCTACAAGTTCCAGCCTTTATTTAGAAACAATTTTCTTCACGTTGCATTTTCACTTTTTACCAAAGGAGGAGAAGAAAAGAACATTTTGCAACCCGCTATACAAGTCAGCCAAAATTTAAGATGAACTTCTCAATATACTGTGTTCAGTCGAAGAGCACCTCCTAAAATTCTCTTAACAACAACAGCTTTCCCATGTGACCCCATTAGGGGCTCTTTTCCATTGGACAAGAATGCTTTTCTGCAAAACATAACCCAAGCCAAATGATTGCTTGCCCTCCAGGCAAACTGTGCTAATTCAGACTGTGCTGATGAAAGCTATGCTGGAAGAGAGCTAAGCATAAGCTTCTGCAACAAGCCAGGACAAAGTAATAGTATGTATAAAAGATTACAAAAGCCAAGCCAGGGAGTTTATATTTTTACAGACTACACACTTTGGCTACTAAAAAACCCCTTGACACAATTAGCTTCCACCATCTGGGGAAAAAGTCCAAGAGTAAAAGGCCCAACGAGAGCCAAAGTAAATGATAACTGTTTTCCTCCAAGTCTGTCCCAATTACTTGAGCACTTAAGCTAAAAAAAAACCAACCATGAATAAAACATCACTTCTGTTTTCTTTCTGCTTTGAGAAAAATAAAAGGGCAGTTAACACCAAGAGTGACTTCGGAAATATGAAGATGCTCTGCACATCTTCAATATCACCATTTTTTCTGATATATGAAGCACTCCATGCAACTATAATAATCAGGAGACTATTTCCACAATAGTTCATCATCATCTTTTGGTCTGCCTTTCAGGCACGGGTTTTCTTTGTCTGAGTGGGTTTTGTCCCATCCCGTTCCACACCCCACCCCATTTCATTTCAGCAACATAGAGATGAAAATGCCTGGAATCAAATTGCTCGGTATTTTTCAGTGACCGCTCCACTAAAGATCCAAACTCAAATGGGACCACTGTATAACCTGGTGGCAGATTTTAGTATTTCACATTCTGTTTTCTGCTCCTATTTTAGTTCTCTAGGATGGTGAGAGCTGTCAAAACACTATGAATGCAAAACGATGACTAAGGGTCAGAAAGTTTCAGATTATAATGCTATCATTTTTTAATGGATAAATCTTTGAGGGACAAGTCAATCTCCAAAGTTCCTGCTCTGTATCATTTCATCAGTATTTTATCCTGTACCACAGATCTACCGAAAACCTCATCCAGTTGTTTTCCTTGTTCTGACTTCAGTCTTTGCTGCGATAGGTTTCACTGTAACCGCTCCTTTCTGTACAGAGTTGTGAAACTGTCCTTCACATGCAAAAACCAGCACGTGCGCACAGATCCGTAATTCCGTCTGTACCTTTGTAATATTCAAAGGGACAAACACATAATTTCACTTTAATCACTGCAAGCTCTGAATGTGCTAGCTTTTCCAGTGATATTCCAGAATGACTTTTCACCCTGAGAATGAACAAAATTTGACAAAAGAGTTAAATTAAGGACTGATTTTTTTAAGCTCCTAAGGAAAGAAGGATGTTGATATCTGGGAAATAACAATGATGGAGAAGGATAAGGGAAAAGCACTACAATACATTACACAGCATCACAAAACAATGTTTTACTATTAACCGTGAGATGATGTGGACTTTGATCCCAGAAGCTGATGTGTCTCTTCTCAGATGAGCTGAGAGTCTAGGTTACTCAAAGAATTTGTCACAAACTCCGGGAACACTTCCTGGGAGTGGGTACCATGGGAAGGCAGCAGAAATTCTGAATATATTAGTCAGAAGGAACTGGCTGTGAGCTTGCCTGTGACACTCAGGTTTACACACAGATTTAAGGACAATAGTGGCTGTCACCAGGATCTACAGAATTGCAGCATAAAAAATAAAATCTAGACTGTGCCTCCACCATGACATTAACCCAGGCTGTGCGAAGGCTGAGGAATGAGTGAGATTTGGTCAGTTGTAGCAGACAAGATGAAAGTCATACTGAGGGGCTGGCAAGGAAGAAAATTTGAGGATATAGCAAAGATCACCTCTACTGCTGAACATATTCAATCAGCATTAATTTATGCTTCAGTGGTGTGTCTGGAATGCCAGTGTTGGCCAAGATAATACCTAATCTGCATCTGGCCAGATAAGAGTGAACTGCTTTTACAGATGCCAGTCTTCCCACAAATGCTGTGGAGATAGCACTTTGAACTTACATTACCTTAAAACATCCTTGGAAAAGATGCTGCTTTACCTTACTTCAGTATAGGAAGTCTTATCTAGCAAAGAAAACAGTGCATGTAAATACTAAGCAGAAGGCACAGGATAACTGTCCTTTGGGCTCTGAAGTTATTACATTGAAAACTATAATTTTTCCCTGACACTTTTACAGTAAAGCACCACATGTCCCCAGATAAACCGACCTTGGAGCTGGCTTCTTACCACCAAAGCACACCTTGGCAATTCCATACCCAGAAAGGGGCTGTTGGCAGATCCCTTGACACAACAGAAGCAGCGGCTACACAGTGGCCTCTGAAAGACCTCTGGATATACAAAGTGATGTTTTCTACCAGGAAAAGCCCATGCTTTCATGGTCCAATTTGTAACTGAAAAAAAAATCGTCGGGACACTGACAGCTATGTAATAGCTGTATCTCAGGGGTTTCTGAATCTTTGGAGCACGTACAAATATTGTCAGTAAGATTACAGACTACTCTCTTGCACTATACAAGTCCTTTATCAAATTTACTCCATTGCAAATAAAGATTACTTTTCATAGTCTTGCCTGTATTTACAAGACCACAATCCAGAAAACCAACTGAAAAATGTAGCCAAGTGCTGAGAACATATTATTGTCCTTGATAGCAACATTGCCCCACCTTTTTTCTTGAAAAATCTCCTTCGGAAAGTCAAGGATTAAAAGCAAACATTAAGACCAAGTAAAAAGGTTGCAAACAATGCGTAAGCAGAAAAGAAAATAAAAGAACAGCTTCATGGGTGACTATTAGTAATGATCTCTCACACTGCCAAGCCTCTTTCTTCAAGTTGCTGAATTCCAAAGATGGCTATAACTCATCCAACTGCATTGTTTCACCTGAATTTTGACTTCAAAATAAGCAGGCTGAGAACAAACACATTTTCACACATGATCCAAAGCTCACATGAACCAAAATTCTTAAGCAGAAGCCAAAGACAATACACCAGGTATATAAATAATATAAAATATAAATATAAAATATATTTATATTTTATATATAAATAAATATAAAATATTTATATAATATTTACATTATTTACAATATAAAAATATACTACAACTCTGAATTAATTTTAGGAATATCTGTTGGTATATATTTGCTTTGATTTTGTTTTCCCTTTCATTTTCCCTTTCAAATCATAATAGATAGATGTTAGGTTCCCTCAGTTCTTAGTTTCACCAATCTGTAATGGAAAGACTTGAAGTTAAAATTTCCCAGATGTTAAAGCTTCCCCGAAATGTTTAAGAAATGATACTTTAAGAATTAAAATGATAAACTGAGAAATTTTATGAGTATTGGAACAAAATTTAAGGAATAAATAAATTAAAACTGTCTTTTTTTCCAATGTGCAAAACAAACCTAGTACAGCTGATACACTGATCAGAAATGGTTGAAATAAAATGGAAAATATCACTTCTGGACTTCAGTCATCGTGTGTTTCAGAGAGGAGAGGGAGAAGTATTGTCTCTGAATTGATCAATCGTTTCTGATTTATTACTTTGCTTGTTTCTCCCCTTTCAAAGATTCTTCTGAAGCTTCAGGAAAAAAAAAAATCAATGGCGAAGTAAGGATTTAGAAAACTAACTTCACTACTGAGTTATTTCAAAATCATTTTAGAATGGAAGAAAAAAAAAACTGGCTGGAAATTTCCATGTTATTTCTCATTTTTTCTCTCACTTGCCCTTTGTGTGGGCTTTCCTGGGATATGTCCAAGATTTACAGCTATTCCAAGCAGCAGAGCTGGGATTTCAGTTACAGCCAGAAGCCTCAAAGGAATGATCCCACTTTATATTAACCAAGAACCTCTCTGAGTATTTTTAAATGAGCATTTTAAGCTTTTTTTTTTTTTTTTTCCCTTTTCTTCTGAATGAGAGAAACACAGAACGTTTAAATCCAAACACTACTCTTGGGAACTGTTTAAGTACCAGAAATTCTTTAGCCAGAAAAAATTGTTCTCAATAGATTATGAATCTCTTAAAGAATACAGTCGCAGGTTTTATATCGATTTCTACAGAAAAGTTAAACCTAGCATGATCAACCCTTCACTGAAGGGTCAGTCCCTGCAAACCTCTCGACAAAGAAGATGAGGTGTAGCAAATGCAGATGGGGGTTACTGGTATCCTCTGGACATCAAGAAAAAAAGCCAAACTAAAAACAGCTGGAAAAAATCAGGAAAACATGAGTACAATTTGTTCTTCAGAAAAGTTAATGCAATTGCTATTTATCAGCTGTGTAACTGACCTCAAAATTGTTTACTACTATATCCAAAAGCCCATCTGACACAAGGGTTCAACACAGATTATGTTTGGTATTTGAGTGGTGATTAGATGGCAGGAGAGAGCAATTTCTTTATGTGCGACTAATACATGAAAATAACCAAAGAAACAAAGAGAGAAAAATCCCTACTGATTTGAATGAGATAACTAAGTAAAGGAAATCTAAAATAGTGCATGTGGCAGACCCTTTATTTAATGTCACCGAGTACAGAAGCTCAGACATTGTCATTGACTGATTGGGGAAGAGCTGCCAGTAAAGTTTTATGCAACTTTCTTCAACCACAGCTAATTCTCACAGTGCTTAGCATAACTAAGAAAATTTTGTCTGAATTCTTTGGTGGGCAACGCCCCTAGAGAACTAGATTTCAATTTTGTCATTTTAATTTATGACCTGATCTGGATCACTATACAGGGCTCCTTCAGCTCAAATGTAGCATTCGCTCGATGTCTCATCGGGGTGGGAGCGATCTTCCTGCGGAACGATTAGCACAATCAGACCCAGAGCTATGACTGAAGGCTACAGGAACACAGTTAGAATGTAATCTCCACTGAAGTCAGCCACTGCCTTTGGCATCAGTAGCAACTGGATCACTCTCTCAGAGACTAACTTGTTTATTTTACACTTGCTATCTAATTAGGCTCAAATTAAGCAGTTTATGCAGAAGGCTGGGTGCCCCTGAAAATGGGTATTAATGCAAGTAATAAGCAAATAATGTACAGGATTCCAGTGTTATTTGTTTGAAATTCCAATTGTATAAGTTATTTGAGCAGTGGAGCCCTAAAGCTCTTTTTCTTTCTTCTCCTTTCTCTGTTTCTTCTTCCATTAGTTGGTACTTTTATCTTACACATAAAAATCCAGGCTTCTTCACAAATGACAGTGTCCTGCTGATTTTTTTTTCTTGGAAGCACCTAAGAATTCTGGACACCTAGTGGCTTTTACACTTTCCATCTTCAACAGAGTGTTTTAAAGAAACCAGACACACTCCTGTTTTATAGAGCAGTATCAATTGGCTGTATTCAAAACTGCATCTAAACATTCCTGACCTACTGCTGCTCATCACTGGTGTCCTTTACTAAGTGAGAGCCTCACCACAAAAAACATGCTTCACAGCTTCAACATGACAGCTTGCCTGAGAGAAAAATCACCCAGGTAATTAAACACCACAGGACTGGGCACCTCAGCAGTGATCCGGAAGACTGTGCTACCCTTTAATCCATTCAGACTTCATGCAAGATCGGACTGCAAACTTTCCAGACTCCTCCCCCATTAAACACTGGCTAGGCTTTCAGCATTTATTGCAAAGAATACTAGATTTCATCCACATTAGTTCTGACTGCAATTTGCTGACTGTCAAAAAATCATTAAGTTTTCATCTAGATTAAAGAATGAGGTTGCCCAAGGCCTCATTCAGCCTGGCCTTGAACACTTCCAGGGATGGGGCATCCACAGCTTCTCTGGGCAGCCTGTGCCAGTGCCTCACCACCCTCAGACTAAGGAATTTCCTCCTTAAATCTAACCTAAATCTACCCTCTTTTAGTTCAAAGCCATTACTCCCTGTCCTGTCTCTACAGCCCCTGACAAAGAGTCCCTCCTCAGCTTTC